>NW_026542594.1:28786440-29986440 GCF_028750875.1 Macrosteles quadrilineatus | reverse complement strand
AAATCAAAGTCACCAGTAGAGGGTTAAACCAACCATAAGAGTTTCCATTTAAATTGTACATACACTGATATCATAATTATAGTTTTTGAAAAATTGTATTTGGCACTCAAGTATTATATTTTATGATTTAAAGTAGTGTAGAAAAAAACTAGTTCAAAGCTTTGATGATTAAGTTCGTTTTCTGGAAATTATATCCAACCAAAAAACTACCGGATATAATATTAAGAAAAATATATACCATTTAGACAGAAGGTAGAGAGAATTGTTTCCTGACCTACCTTGCATTGTATACCCGCGGCTGGCCCCAACAGGGTGGTCTAACATTGAGTTGTGGGAAGTGGTAGGTTGGATCTCGCCATCACTATAGTAATCCATAGGTTCCATTTTTGTCTAAAAAATAAGCAACACTGTAACTAGATAGAATAATCAGTTTACAAATAGACAGCTACTTTAGATAGTCATTGTGTTTAAGAACAAAATGACAAGTTAGTTACTTTGTGAGTTTTCAGATCCCTACAGAATCATAGTACCTTTAAAATCAACAGATTTGCCTACATATCTCAAAAAGTTTTACCACCTATATCTTATATTTTTACAAATTCAATTTACAATCTCTGCTTAGTGAATAAATTATCAAGGTTCAGAGAAATTCATCGAGACCTTAGTTTGGATTTTAACACCTATATACGTAAATAGTTCTTCTTCCAATAAAACTTCTGGATCCACTTCACGTTCGCTCTGACATGCACCACCGGTGGTACACAAGTAGAATTTCGGTAAATAGTAAAAAGTAAATGAATGTACTACTACAAACTTCCAAAAAAAAACAAAATTAATCTATTGTAGCCTACATTCAGTGGTACTGTTTTCGTAACAAAATGAGAAATGAATTATGCTAATAAAACCTGGTATTACGTGGTACATGTCAACCTGCCATTGTTTCTGACATAACCACTGGTCGATGCGCCCCACCAGTGGTCATGCCCAGTAGGCCTACTGCCTAAAACAGCGCATCTTGAAATTCTAATGATGTGTGCTTGAGTATCAACTACTAGCGACAACATGGCAGAAAACTAGCTAGTTGTGATGGTTGTGCCGCTAGAGCGCACAAGACAACTTCGGGTACCGCTCCTTCAGAAACTGACGATTCATAAAACCAAGGTGTTTAGTTATGTTTTGGGGTTTAATAAACCAGATTTTTATTTGATTTGAAAGAATTTTTAGTTTTTATTTTATATTAAAAACAGTTTCATGATGTAATAACTTAAACAAAACTAGGGATGGACAGGTCCCGAAATTTCGGGAATTTTTTGGGGATGGTTGTGGATGGTTTGTGTGAAGTTTGGTGCAGATCCGTCAAAAGGGCTCCGCCCCAGTGGCTCTGGAGTTTCCCATGTTAACCTTATGAGTACTCATATTTACTCACTCACTCACTCACTCCCATGGCCATTTATGCCCAAGGCGGGATTTGGCCGCACCAACAACTGCTTTCCATCTCTCTCGATCTTCTGCCTCTTCCACTTCTGCCCCCATATTTAAATGGAATTAATGAATCTTAACAGCTGTTTCAATTAAACAAGTTGGTTCTGTTCTATGATGTTCAATAGAATTAAAGTTACAAGGATTACCAACAGGGTGCAGCACTATTATTTTTTTTTTATTTATGACAACAGCTAATTTGCAACCAAAAGGTGAGTGAGCGTAGCAAACAAACTTCAACCTGGAGGCGAGTTAGCGTAGCGAACGAGCTAACCTTAAGGCAACCTAAAGGTGAGTGAGCATAGCAAACGAACTTCAACCAGGACGGGATTGAGCCATACGAACGAGCTCACTTATGAAGTTAAACGGGGCAAAGCCCGCGGGTACCTAGCTAGTTAATTAAATAAAAACACCTTTATTTAGCAAGCAACTTTTTTTTTAGTTTTAATATTTAAAACTTTTTAAATTAAAATATTTTTTTTAAATCTCGTCTTGAAAAAATCTTGACCAAAATAGAATCTCGTCTCGCAGAACGAGATTTAAAATTTCCCGAAAATTAGAGACTCGTCCAACCCTAATCATGTCAACTGTCAATATTGGCTTCGTCAACTGGGAAATGGAACCATAAAACCATAACATATTACTTAATGTGGCTAATAAAACTGATCGTTTTGTAGTCCTTATTTACTTTTCTAAAGTTTCATCTTCCATCAGTTGGTCGTTTAGTAACACATAAAGGACAAACATTGGATTTCATATATATAGATAACTAGTGATGGGCGGATCCAAGAAAATGTTGGTACCGGATCCGGATCTTGAAAAATTCGGATCCGGACCTTTGGATCCGGATCCAGATACACACTGTCATAAGGGCAGGTTAAAAAAACGTAATTAACAGAATGCCAATTTAAATCATACTGTTAAAAATTAAATTGGTAATGTTTAATGGTTAATATATCTTCTATATAGAGTAATCTCCAGTTGAGCCCATAATCCCTCATTTTTTGGGCACACTAACAATTTTCAAAATCATAAAATCAAATAGCACTAAGTTTGCACGACCACCAAAAGAGTATCTGTGTATATTTTACTATAGTTCGATCTTGAGTATGCTATATTGTGGTTTTTGCATGCAGCATCCAATTTATTTATGCCTGGATCACATCTTGTTTATCTCTTCCTTAAATTCGATCCAGGTCCACAGTACTGATAGCCGGGTATGTGAAGTTCTGCAAGTAAAATACCCCGTGTCTGTGTACAAGAAGTCTATACTGTGTTCTAACTTAGAAAAATATTAGATGGGGGAGTCTTGACTTTTTATTCACCCTGTATAGCCTATACAGAGATAATCTTCTTGTACACAGACACAGCGTATTTTATAGTGATGGACAAGACCCAAAACTTTGAGATTTTTTTATCACGAAGCATCGGGCGGGATTGAAATACTAACGGGATATTTTCGAGACGAGATTATAGGCAGTTAGCTTATCATCCAGGTACAAAACTAAAAACTAGAGGTGTGCAGATATCCGAAAAATCGGGTCGGATTCGGTTTGGAAAGATACATGCCATTGCCATATATTTTATATGCATCAAGAGACAAACACTGAGACATGGACTTGCCATATAAATTATTTGCATCTCGAGTAATTGCACCTCCTCCTTAGCACATGGAACTACATTACAACTCAAGACCAACCTACTAACCTCTATGAGCGCTGTTGTAGGTACATCATTATATGAGGTAGATTCTCTGAGTCGTTTGGAGGGGAGACTTGTCTCTCCCTCTCCCTCCTCATCCAGAGCCTGATCCGGGGAACTCCCCCGGGACTCCATGTCCGGACTATCACCCAGCGAGGGCCCTGGCCTCAGCTCTTCGGACCTATCTTCTGAGGTTTGAGGTAGCTGCAAAAATAGTGATTAACAGAAAATTAACACTAGGGTTGCTTTCAGAGAGGTGAAAGCCAGTTGAGCGGAACAAACGTGATTTGATATTTGTATAAAAGTAACTAAATGTAAAAAATCAATAGATGCTGGTTTTATTGATTAAAATTATAATAATTCAGACTTGTTTTTACTACATCTTGTTATTCAGATACCTCTTCCAAAAGTGCATTATAGTAGTTTTGACCAGGAAAATATTATCAGTTTATTTGGTGCAACACAAATAAACAACTCGATCACCTACCTATAACCATAGATAAAACATACTCGCTATAACCTACACTTTACCTCCCAAATCTAACCTTATTTCAAAACATGTAGTCACGAATACTCATAACCCCCGACCTACCTTCCCCACATGCCTAAATTAGACCAGTGTTCAATCTGCGTTTTATTAATAAGTGTAATAACTTACTGCACCGTCGATGTAATTCAACATAATATAACCATAGATAAAACGTTGGTTAGTCTATGATATAACCTGTGATGTATTATCGGATTAAATATCGATTTCGATTCGGTTCAATATATCGCTTATTAAATCCTGATTTCTAACATTGGCTGTTTCTGATCAGCTGGCAACACAAATAGGTTCCCAAGAAAGTAGTCACTGGTTCTCTTGTTTACATTTTTCTTGTAAACAAAAAACTGTCATATGGCTACTTTAGTCCCATAAGCCTAATGTTAAAATTTGGAAATTTTAAGTTCGTTTTAAATTGCATTAGCATTATCTAATTGAAATTTGTTTGTTTATTAACCATCTCACTATTAGTCTAAGTAATCTTGTTAAGTTTAGCTGAAATGTGTTCTGCCGTTATTGAGTGATGTTGCTTTATTTGTTGCATTGAAGTTGATCCCAAAGAGCTACGCTCGCTTCGCTCGCTCCGCTCAATAACACACCTTGTATCTGAGTACGCTTGAATTTCCTATAGAAAATCTTACTATTATCATTGACTATACACAGATAGATTCTGTGTAGGCTATAGTCAATGCTATTATGAGATAATTAAATTGCATAAATGTTAAACAAACAGTACATTAACGAAAATAAGTGAAAAGAATTGGTTTCAATTTTTCATTTATACTTGAACTCTATGTGCACAGTTACTTCCTTTTATTCAAACTCTTATATATTTTTATTGTTTTGTACCTAATATTTGCAGGAGACACTACTCACCAAACCTCAAGTATTGATCTGAGTTATTTGTATTGCTAATCGCTAACTAAAGAGAGTCGTGCACTTGGTACAAGAACCTATAAGCCCAAATATTTCTTGCTTGCCGTATAAACAAGTAACCATCTACACTATTGGTTTTCAGTGAGTGCACGCTTGGCACATACCTGGCGTCGAGGGTTGTTATTGATGAATATTTACAAGATCTTAATGATCTTTAGATTTCTGACAATGTTTTGACAATGGCCGATACAAGCCAAAACATGTAAACAACCTTAATTTCAAAATGAGCTGTTTGTCGGATTTATAAGGTATGTAACCTATTTATTATTGAATACAACAGCTCAGGAGCTAGAATGGAAATGAATTTTAATTTAGATTTCTATAAATTCTAAACTAACATCATAGCTATTAGCCTGCTGGAGGCATTTGTGAGATTCCTAAAAGCTTAGGTACATTGCCACATACACTGGTTGCAACTCACTTTGTTCTGGGACTGGGCAGACAATCCCCGTATTTGCAAGGACTCTGCTGTATGCAGGAAGTTGGGTAGCTTGGTCTGGCAGATGTTCACTTGTCCTGCATACATGAACTCCACTAAATTCATCAGATGTTCATACTCCACATCCTGCATGAAGATGATTGGATGCTTGCAAGGATTACCCTGCAATCAATCTTTTGTGAGTATAATTGTAAGCACCATAGCTACACATAAAATGGTTGCCATTATGATTCAGTTTTAACCTATTACCATCTGGGAGGTAGTTAGGGCCGGGAATGTTGCTGGAAGTCAACAGTCCCGGAAGATCAAATAATTTATACCTGTGCCGCTAGGTCAAAAACTACAATGTTTGCAGTGTCTGTAGATCAAAAGTCCCAGAAAGTCAAATAATACAGTCCGAACTAAAAACGTGGTCTATGTTAAAGCAATTGACTTATTGGGAATTTGACCTAATGCAACAGCAGTTTTAATATAACGAAATACGGTAAAATACAAGTTCAGTTTCGCTGAGTCAACAGTGCCGGAAGATCAAAAGCAATAAAAGTGAACGTCGATTTAGTGTAAAGTAGACCTCCTGCAACGCTTGCTAAACCAACAAAACTCGCTTTTAGTTACTTCGTGTTTTGTCATAATTAGAATAGAGCTAAAATTATCATATTTGGTACATAGCTTATCTATTAATGCTTCTTGCCAACTGTTTGATCAACACTGTAAATAGGTATAGTTTATGTAATGAAAAGCCTTTCGTCAAAATTTGTGGCATGAAATACACGCAAGGACGATCTGAAAATTTCTGGTTATTATATACGTTTGTAAAAGGAGATCCATTTAATTGCAGAACTATTTTATGAGTTATAATGTAGTCTAACCAAGAAGCTCTGTGCCAATTTTAAAAATTTTAGCACAACTTAAAGTACACCAAAACACGAAATTATTGAAGTCATGCGTCGAGAGGACTATCGTTGTTTTGAACAGATTATACTTTTGACCTTCCGGCACTGTTGACTCAGCGAAACTGAACTTATATTTTATCTTATTTCGTTATATTAAAACTGCTGTTGCATTAGGTCAAATTCCCAATAAGTCAATTGCTTTAACATATACTACGTTTTTAGCTCGGACTGTACTATTTGACTTACTGGGATTTTTGATCTACAGACACTGCAAACATTGTAGTTTTTGACCTAGCGGCACAGGTATAAATTATTTGACCTTCCGGGACTGTTGACTTTCTGCAACGCGTCCTTAGGGCCTATTATTCTTTTAGTGTGTGATTGACCTTCTACTGTTTCAACTATGGGGACAGGAAAGGTTTGTAAGCTTAACCTAGATTATTCTATATTCTGTTCTCAAAATGGTAGGACTTTGATGGATACTACATCTTAGTATTGATAATTTTTAACATCTATTTAAATATATAATTAAAAGTATATTTTAAAAGTCTATTTTTTTACTAGTTATGGACTTGACAAAATTCAATTTGTAACTGTCTATAAATGATTTAACATGTAAAAGAAACCTCTTTTATCCTATTTGCGACTGTTTAGATATCTACATTTGCATATATGCAGCAGGTTTGCTATTCACAATCCAAATCAAAAATTTGTTTGCCACAATGCACTAAAAGCAGCTGGTTTCTGGTCTCTTTGTATTCCAGAAAGTCGTCTACAAAAAGGGCTTGTCGAAATCAGTCAGAGCTCTAAAATTTACGGAGCATTTTTTCCCCCAAAATGGCATATATCATGAATTACCTTGGGAAGCATGAATTCCTACTGAAATCATACAGGATTAGTTCGACAAGCCTCACACAGGTATAGGTACTATTCATGCACATAGCCTAAACTGTAAAGGGTGATAACACCTACTTCTCGCTATGAAGAATGAAATGATGATTAACTCACTATAATGTTTAAATAAGAGTTTTGTCAAAGTAGGGCCTATGTCTTTTAAACATTGTCTGTTCTATTTTTGGACGATAACTTAAAGCTTTAGCTTTAGCTAAGATAACTTTAGCTCTACATCGCCTTATAGTTTTGTTTTAACATATTGTTTTATGATAGACTACACCAATACACTGAGGTTTATCATAAAACACCTGGATTCTTTAATGTTCCATAAAATGTACTTTTTGAAATAAAATGTTTCTTAAATATTTTATGAGTTTTTTTGTCAGTTTTAATTTTTAATAGCCTATTACAGTTTGGATCACCTATATTAAAATATAAAATTTAGGGATCAAAATCACAACTAATCTAGCACACTTTGTTTAGAAAATTATGGATACAGTTACAAAAATTTACACACCTTAAAAAGTTCTTTAAAATATGGACTACATGCTGAAAGAACTAATTTGTGAGCCTTGATTCGCTTTCCTTCACATGCCAACGTAACATCAACAAAATCCTCATCTACTCTTAAAGCTTTAAACTGAGAGGTGAAATTTGTTTGGAAGTTGTTCCATCGAAGACAAAATTGTTGATCATCAGACATCTCCCCCCTGAAACAGTAAAAATATTGTTAGAACTATGTTAAAAAGAGAATATAATCAGAATGTTTTCTCTTGCTATTAATCATTTTAAGTAGAAATTGATATAGGACTACCTTGAAGCTGATGACAGAACCTCAGTTTTCATGTAGAATGATTAAAAATCAGTCTACTTATTAACACACTGAAATAAGAGTAGATTAAATGAAGTTATTAAACTACATTTATTTTTAGTCCACAAGATAAACCAGTTTGTACACATTGACATTTTAAAACATATATGAAATGATTTAGACTTAATTTCTTTAATATTTAAATGTTTTAAATACCTGGAATTCAACTTAGAAAATAATAAATAAATGAATTAAATAAAAATAAGCTTCCTATAATAACAAGTCAATTATAAAAATACACATTATTGAACGTTTAACATGACATCCAATGGTTTTTAAAGGTGATACAACAACTGATGGTTGCAAATGAGCGGAGAGTTGTGAGCTAGTGGGGGAGGGATAGGTGTAGCTTTTAGTGAATTTCCCTATGGGGAGGAAAGCTATTAGGCCTTTAAAAGGAAGTGTAGCCATATTGTTAATGGCTTCTTATATCTCTACTATTTATTACTGTTTGCTTCTATTACTGCACCTAGTTTTGGCCAGCAATAGATTTTTTAAGGCGCGCCCACTACTTATTGCTGACTTTATCCCCCCTGAATTACTCCCTGGGTACATAATATTGGTACTGTCGTGTTCGTCAAAGTGTCCTCTATCTGTTGACATTATCGGTAATATGGTTCGCGGTCGTATTTTTTAGGAAAACTGCCAGCAATAGATTTTTTAAGGCGCGCACACTACTTATTGCTGACTTTACCCCTCTAAATTACTTCCTGGGTACATGATATTGATACTGTCGTGTCCGTTAAAGTGTCCTCTATCTGATGACATTATTAGTAATATAGTTTGCGGACGTATTTTTCCGGAAAACGTCTACAGCAATAGATTTTATCAGACCTGCCTACTACTTATTGCTGACTTTACCCCCCTAACTTACTCCCCATTTACATGATATTGATACTTTCGTGTCCGTTAAAGTGTCCTCTATCTGTTGACATTATTGGTAATATGGTTCGCGACTTCGCGGCCCTATTTTTTCGGAAAACGGCCAGCAATAGATTTTATCAGGCCTGCCTACTACTTAATGCTGACTTTACCCCCCTAAATTACCCCCGAGGTACATAATATTGATACTGTTGTGTCCGTTAAAGTGTCCTATATCTGTTGACATTATTGGTAAGATAGTTCGCGGCCATATTTTTCCGGGAAACGGCCAGCAATAGTTTTTTAAGGAGCGCGCACTTCTTTTTGCTGACTTTACCCCCCCTAAATTACTACCTGGGTACATGATATTGATACTGTCGTGTCCGTCAAAGTGTCCTTTATCTGTTGACATTATTGGTAATATGGTTTGTGGCCGTACTTTCCCGCAAACGGCCAGCAATAGATTTTATTAGGCTCGCCTATTACTTATTGCTGACTTTACCCCCCTAAATTACCCCCTAGGTACATGTATTGATACTGTCGTGTCCGTTAAAGTGTCCTATATCTGTTGACATTATTGGTAATATGGTTTGGGGCCGTATTTTTTCGGGTAACGGCCAGCAATAGATTTTATCAGGCCTGCCTACTACTTTTTGCTGACTTTACCCCCCTAAATTACTTCCTGGGTACATGATATTGATACTGTCGTGTCCGTTAACGTGTCCTCTATCTGTTGACATTATTGGTAAAATGGTTCACGGCCGTATTTTTCCGGAAAACGTCCAGCAATAGATTTTATCGGGCCCGCCTACTACTTAATGCTGACTTTACCCCCCCTAATTTACTCCCTGGGTACATGATATTGATACTGTCGTGTCCGTTATTTAAAGTGTCCTCTATCTGTTGGCATTATCTGTAACATGGTTCGCGTCCGTATTTTCCCGCAAAACGGCTAGCAATAGATTTTTAAGGCACGCGCACTACTTATTGCTGAGTTATTGCCAGGTTCACACAAGTGGCGCGACGGTAGCTTCAAACACGTATAATGTATAACCACAACGCCGATTGTAGCCTACATGGAACAGTTTAATTAAGTTTATAATTTATAACATTTCATTTTATAACATAAATTTATAACATTCCAATCTCACGCACTGTCAATTTTAAGTCCTTCCATTGTAAACAAAGATAGCCGAGAAAAACGTCCGTACACAGGAGGCTACAACCGTAAACTGATGAAAATTTGCTACATATAGTAGATGATAGATGAAAAATATTTGAATAACATTGCTACATATATAAGTTAGCAATGTTGATGTAGCATGTACTGTATTTCTTTTGATCTTTACCGACTCCTAATGGATAGCACAATTTTTGATATCTTAGCAGGATCTGCTACATATATAGCAGTGTTATGTAGCACTTTTGAAGTTACTTTTTCTTCTTCTAGCAAATGTTGTAGTCTATCCTAACATTGCTAGAGGTTAAAACACTAATCTGCTATGTAGCAGGTTCTGCTACATAGTGTAAACCCGGCTTAGTATTGAATGTTCCCTTTAACTGGAAAGTAAGTTCAAACTACCCATTTTGCTGGGTTTTGCAAGGTTAAGTTATTGGTTGTTGGATCGTAATGGAAAATACACCGTTGAATTCATCATGAATTCCGCACAAATTGAGTATGACTTTTGGACAAAAATGTGTTTTCCGTTTTCAGCGTTACAAACAGTTGGCGGGCTTTTGTAAAGTTATTAGATGTTGGATCGTAATGAAAAAAACAATGTTGAATTTGTCGTGAAATTCCGCAAACTTTGAGTACCGGTAGGCCCTAGCAACAACGTGGATTTTTTGAAAAATGTGTCTTCCGTTTTTCCAGGAAAACGGTGCTTTTCCGTAAAAATTGACTATCATTTTTGGAATCAGCGCTACAAATCTAACAGATTAACACGTTAACTGCCACCTTGATATTCAGCCTCTTCACAGTATTGTAGAACTTTATTTTATGTAAAATTTCACTAATATTGTTTCTATTTACTTTTATGGGTTAATATATGATGTTTTGAATCATAATTATTATATTTATGGGTGGGGGTAGTTTTTAACCATTCGGGTCGGCGGCACTACCTACCATTTTTTAGAAAAAAATCACTAAAATAAATAGCTGCCAACCCAATCGGGAAACACGTCGAATGGACCTGCTGAAGGCAATTTTACTTTGCAAAGTTGGCAATATCACACTTTCCTGCATAAACTTGCCACAGCCGTATTGTTTGCGCCCTTTTGCTGCCACCTGCGTATATATGGGGTAAAGAAATTCAAAGTGTGTGACACAAGAGGCTATACTTTGAAGAAGAATATATACATGGGGAAGGGGACTGGAGTAGATGATGGCTTGACCTTAGCTACTTCCGTTGTAATGGATCATATGGCTGATTATTTGGACAAAGGTCACACATTATACATCTAGACAACTTTTACACTTGCATAGATTTGTCCAATATACTCTTAGCACGCAACACACATGTAGTTGGAACTATGACTGCTAATCGGGCTTGGTTTCCCCACAAGAAAACTATTCCCTCCAAATGTGAAGCTGGAACCAGGACAGATGCACTGTTTGGAGTATCCCAATGGAACAGTCTACACCAGATGGGTAGATAAGCGGGAAGTTCGCATGATGTCAACAAAACATCCTGCAGGTTTTGAAGACACAGGAAAAAACCAGACAGGGTAACTCCATACCTACTGAAGCCCATGAGCGTAGTGCGATATAACAGGCAAAAATGGGAATCGATTTGTCTGACCAAATGGCATCATATAGCACTGTCATCCGTAAATCAATGTGTTGGTACCACAAAATTGCAGAAGAACTGTTCCTAGGTACTGCCGTAGTAAATGCCTGGCTTGCTTATTAAGGAAAATGTAAGTGGTACTAGCGGTAAAAAAAAAACCGGACTCTATCACTTCATTCAGGGAAAAAATAGTGTATGCTCTCCTGGATATTCAAGATGCTGCTGTAGAACCCGTATGACAAACTGGCCATTACTATTATCCGTGTCTGAGACATTTGTTGGAGAAGGAAAAAACAGAAGGCGATCGAGAAAGAACTGTAAACTGTGTTACAAAAGAGTGATGAATGAAGGAAGACGGCAGGCAGCAAAGAAGTTGAAAAAGGTAACATAACAACATTCTGCAATATGTGCCCCGATAAGCCTTACTTATGCAAGAACTGTTATATGAACATTCACAAGTAGACTAAAGACGCAGGAACACAAGAAGGTAGGGCCTACCGGTAACTGTAACATTGTTTTAAATTTTTTTCAATCTAAGTAGGCCCAATACGTTTTTATTCTTTTACAAATGTATTTTTTTCAGCAGTAGGCTAAACTTTCAGAAACGAAAAATTTATAATGAGCCATGTTAAGTTTTTTGTTTATTACCTAATGTACTGATACAATAAATAAGATTGTTCTGTAATACTTTTTTTATTTCAAACCCAGCAACAACTTTAGAGTACCGTAGGCTAAACATTTTTTACAACTTTATCAAAATAACAAATAGGCCTAATTCAAGTTATCTATCAGTATTCCAAGGAATGATTGAAACAATGATACATAAAGTAAAACAACTTGTACAATTTTTATTATTTTACACGAAATAGTCATTTTTTTTATCGTACCGTAAGTAATGTTGAAAAACCATCAAAAACAACCACGCCGACCCGATCGTTTACCATGTTAACGTTTTTGTTTGAACCATATGTAGAATCCTCAGAAACTTCAATCAACGCTATCTAGTAGGAACGGGATAATACTCTGCTGTTGTAGTTCGCTTGATCGCCGCTAGATGTCAGTGAGGGCCATCTATCGGCCAAAAAGTGAAACCTTGCATTCCTGAGGTGTCGACTCGATCGGGTCGGCATGTCATTCCATCCGACCTGGTTATGCCGACCCGATTGGACCGGCTTGGCACAGGTAACGTGTTAAGTTAAAAAAACAAAATATTTTTTTATAAGAGCGTTGACTGGAGGTCGACATAATTACCAGACAGACTTCACTACCGGAACGCTAACACGAACTAAGTTTATGCTCTAACTTATTCATTCTCAAGATTTAAAAATGTAATAGGCTAACTTAACAGAATGCTTAGACATACCTACTGTCTACTAGACCTGTCATGGATTTGACAAAAGAGGCAGCATAGAACCAAAATAGTTTCAGGTAGGCTAGGCCTGTATAAGTTCATCAGTTTTCTTGGGATTAACAGTCTGAATTCCATAAGATTATGTAGGTAGGCTACTCAACCATAAGTTGTACATACTTAGGCCTAACTTATCAATCTTAGTTAATTATTGGATAATAACTTAACCCAATCATGTTACAATTATTAAAGTAAGGTTACCTATGTTAAAATTGTATATGGACCAAAGAATAAAGAAAGAGATAAAATGGTAGCTGCGGGATCATTGAAATGTCCCAGTTTGTTTGACCAAAAAGATCATTAGCCTTGAAAGTAGGCTAGGCCATCTGAGATTAAAATCTTATTTTAAGTTTACGTCTTACCTGCAAGTTCCTTTTTCTTGTGATGCTAAACGAATCTGGGATACATACTACTTAAATTATTCCTCAGTTTAAAGAAAAAACAACAACACTTAATATTGGACGAGTTTTTACTTATTGATATTTCTTCAGGTCCTTTTCTTACATCCACATTTGAGCTCATCATCATTAAGCAAGTGCACAGTGGTGGGGGAAGAAAATAGATGAAGGTAAGCTGCAAGGTTGCGTTGCCAACAACTTTCTTAAAAATAAGGAAATTCCCGGCTTGGAACCAAATTATATTTTTATCAAAGAATTTGTTCTTGAAAGTACCTAATTTGATATATGTTCAAAAATATATGCAGGATCGTATAATTGAAATTTAACATCATAGTTAGGGGTGTAAATTCAACTAAGTAAGCGAATTCGAATAATTTTAATTTAGAATTTGGAATAAAAATATTCCCAACCTTATACCACTGTGAGGCAGCCTGAAGCCGAAGCCTAAATCAATAGAATACCCTACCAACTGCCTTTACTCTTTACCTACCTCCTCAGCTGATTTTAAATTTGTTATAGCATTTTTCGTGTAATATTATTGTACTTTATCATTACTGTATCATCATTATTATGCAGTATCCCTATTCCCCCATCCTTATTCAAGTTCACATGCTGTTGTTGTTGTTTTGTTAGTTTCTTCTTCCCTACTCCTGACTCCTACAACAGCCAGCCATGCCATAATAAAAATAAACCTAGCAGACGACAAGTAAACTACTGTAGTAGCAAAATAAAATAAACGTTATCAGCTATCTCGCTATCTGATACATACTTTCTCCCATTAGCTTGTCAACAACCTTTATCATGTGTAAGCTATGGGAGTAATGATATTTTAGGTAAAGGCTAAAACCACAAAAGTTGCAATAACTTCTAAACCGTAATAATTTTTACAGCTATGAGAGATTGCACTATTTTGTTAAGAATTACAAGGACCATACCTTACAAATTAATTTTTTATCAATCGGCTTTCTCCTAAAATCAGATTATTTGTTATTTTAGGGGTTTAATTTACAATAACTTTTGAACCGTAATTTTTACAGGAATGGAAGTTCTGCCATTTTGTTCGGAATTTAAATAACTAATATGTAAAACTTGATTTCAAACTGCCAAATTAAATTGAATTGCACAGACCTGTCAGATTAGGACAAACTAAAACCTGTTGGTAAAGTTACAAAATTTATAATTGTTAGTGTAACTGGAGGAATGATATTTAATATTGATTGTTTTGATAAAAAAGGCATATATGCTGAAAGTTGATTTTGCAATGAATTAATCATTATTTTTAAAATGGTGTTCTTTTGTCAAAGAAAAATATATACCAATTAATTCTAGTGTTTTATTGTTTTTTTAGCGAATTTCCCATATAGGGAATAAGCTATTACCGTAGTACTCATGGTAAGACCTGGACCCGGGACCGATTTAATTTTTCATTTTTAGGTCCCTAGGGCCTAGAGGCCAAAAACGCCATCCGTTCAAATTCATATATGTATAAAAAGTGTCCATTAGCGCGATAACTCGAGCAAAAATGATCCGATTTTGATGAAATTTGGTACAAACGTGTAAACCTACGTTTATTCAAACGAGTTCGCGATCCAGCATAATCAGCCGGACCATGGGAACGTGGGTTTATGGGGGGGGGGGGGGTTTATGGGGTAAAAATGGGGGTTTCCCATTTTTGACCCTAAAAACAAAAAATTTTGCAATTTCTTTTTAAGCCGTTTTGTAGAGCTTAAAAAAGAAATAATTTAGTCTATTGGAGCGCTGTTGTATGACTAACGGTCACGGAGAAAATTCAAAAATAGTGTAGGCCTAATTTAAAATTCCCATGTTATTCTTATGGAGAAAATGAAAATTTTTGTAGTTTACTTGTTAATGGATATACTAGCATAGTACTTACCCGTCCTTCGTACGGGGTTGATTGTGTCGTACGGGGTTGACATATAAGTATGAATGCTTATTGCAGTTATACTCAAGCTTTGCATTTGCAGTGGGGGAGGACACAGTTTGATAAAATTTGCTTCTTTAAACTTATGGCACAGTATACTATAGTATTACACATATACCATAGCCATATAGTTCTACCACTTCACCTAAACAATATAGAAAAATAAATTATAACATTCTCAAAGATATCTTAAATTATTCATGAAATTTAAAACATAAACATAACTGAGTTCAAATTAGCTGTCAACAAAAAGAATAATGCTGCACCCTGTTGGTAAATCTCATAACTTTTTTATGCTTTTGCATTTAATAGAACATACTTTTTTAGTTGAACCAGCTGACTAAATTCTTTAATTCCCTTTAAATATGAATACTCATAAGGTTAACATGGGGAACTACAAAGCCACTGGGGCGGAGCCCGAAAGGATTTTTGAGATAAGAATATGCCTATATGTTAATCGGGAATGTGAGCTATCATCATGCCAAATTTCAGACCCAGTCAGCACACTTTCTCCTCAGGACATCCCACGGATATTGCGACAGGATATGCAAGATATCCCATAGTGGTCCTATGGTCAACTTGGGATATCACAGGATATCCACAGGAATGCCTAATGTCCCCGCCCGGGGATGTCCTACGGATAAGCTCACATGCATATCCGTGGGACATCCGAGGTCATCCGAGGGTAGTCCTCAGGACATTCTCAGGACATATGGGACTACTATGGGATGTTCCTGGGATAAAGTGTGGTCTGGGCCTGAACATAAAAAACACAAAATAATATAGATTTAGTATGAAAAGCTCAATTATAAGTTTAGTAAATTGATTAAATAGTAAATAAACACAAATTTTGAAGAAAAAAACGAGAAAAAAGTTTTTGGCCCAGACAGGTTTCGAACCTGGTACCTTCGCCTTGTGAGCCTCTTACCTTACCTCCTGAGCTATCTGCGCTTGTTGATCATGGGTGTTTTCAAGTGGTTAAAGAGTAGCCGACAGTTGCAATGGTCGCAATACTTAAAATATTTTTGATACTACAGTATAGGCTATATATGATTCTGTTAATCTGTTTAGACCTCAAGTAGTTGAATTGTTTTTCTGGTAGTTGGAGAGGATACTGGTATTTGAATATAGATTATTTAATCACCATTAGATTAGCACTGTAATAATTGATTGTTATATGATTAAAATTAGTTTTTTGTTGTTTTATTAATTTAAAGTTAGAATTAAATTCACATTTCACACAACTATGATAGAACTCTAGTTTTCCTGAACTCAGTGGTAGTAATATGTCAGTAAAGTAAAGTCAACCCTTGCTAGCCAGTATTAACAAGACATATTTCCAATCTGGGAAACCTTAAACTTTTAAAATAAATTATAAAACCTCAACATCTTAATGCGTGGGAATCTTATATTTAGAAAAAAAAAAACAGACCAAAATTATTTGATAAATAATGAAGACGGCCCAATTATAAATTCGGAATTACTGAAAATAATTACATCAAGAACAACACTGTAACATATCCAAAATTCAAAAGATTAATTTTTCTAATACCGTATTATTTTTATTTTTCAATATCCTTTAAATCATCTGTTTTAACTTTGTTTAAAATTAATTTATTAAGTAAATATTTACTTTTTGTACTAGTGTAAACACAGCCTGAAGATGAAAACCAAGTTTCTGAAAGCACTAGTGAAAAAAACTAATTATTATATATTGGCCTTGTTGAACATTTAAATTTAGACATACTGTACATTTCATCAATGGTAGTATTTTTTTTCTTCAGTTTGTTACCGGGACATTACGGGACATTACAGGATATCCAGTGGATTTTGTACATGTCCCGGGATGTCATGGGACATTCTGGGATATCCTATGGCATTCGTACATATCCCGGGACTTTACAGGATATCCTGAGGTTAACTTACAAATCCCGGGACATTACGGTATATTGTAGGATATCCTGTGGATTTCGTACTCGTCCCGGGATTTTGCGGGGTATCCTGAGGATAGCGCACATATCCCGAGACATTCTCAGGACATATGGGACTACTATGGGATGTCCCTGGGATAAAGTGTGCTGTCTGGGGACTAATCCGTCCAGTAGTTAATGCGTGATTGAACTTCAAACAAACAAACACACAAACTTTCACATTTATAATATTAGTAAGATATTGATAAAATTTGGCAAATTTATTGAGCGGAGCGAGCAAAGCGAGCGAAGCTCTTATACGTCGACTCTTATATGCATTTCGTAATACGCAAACTCCTCCTGGACGGCTGAATCAATCGTTTTCAAATTTTGCATGGTGATAAAGACCATATCGGTGAGTGCCAACATCTATATGGCGTTAAAAAAGTCTCTCAGGAATCCGCCTCACTGGGTCTCAAAGTTTCAATGTAATCCTTATGGAAGCAGTATTTTGACACATAAACAAAGACATATGATCAGCTGTTGCGAAAAATTTTGAATGCATCAGTAAATAAAGAAATAGCTGATAGCATTATTCCACAGATATTAGTACAAAAACGGTATGGATCATAAATATAAACAAATGACGACACTAGCTTGAGGTCCGTGACGTAGGAAGTGGTGAAGGAAGTAGTAAAGGTTTAGCAGTCTGGAGTGTGGAAACCGTTTATGACGATTAGATTACGGTATCTGCATTCCTAAACTTCTGTGGGAAGGGATGAAAACAGGTCCACGACGTAGGAAGTGGTGAAGGAAGTAGTCATGGGAAGCTGTCCGGATGTGGAAACTGTTTATGACGATTAGATTAAGGTATCTGCATTCCTAAAATTCTATGGGAAGGGAGGAAAACAGGCCTGCGATGTAGGAAGTGGTGAAGGAACTAGTCAAGGTTTAGCAGTCCGGAGTGTGGAAACTGTTTATGACGATTAGATTGAGGCATCTGCAATCCTAAAATGCTATGGGAAGGGAGGAAAACAGGTCCGCGACGTAGGAAGTGGTGAAGGAAGTAGTCAAGGCGAGCTTTCCGGAGTGTGGAAACTGTTTATGACGATTAGATTAAGGTATCTACAATCCTTAAATGCTATGGGAAGGGAGGCAAACAGGTCTGCGATGTAGGAAGTGGTGAAGGAAGTAGTCAAGGTGAGCTGTCCGGACTGTGGAAACTGTTTATCACGATTAGATTAAGGTGTATCTGCATTCCTAAAATTCTATGGGAAGGGAGGAAAACAGGTCTGTGATGTAGGAAGTGGTGAAGGAAGTAGTCAAGGCGAGCTGTCCGGACTGTGGAAATTGTTTATGACGATTAGATTAAGGTATCTGCATTCCTAAAATTCAATGGGAAGGGATGAAAACAGGTCCACGACGTAGGAAGTGGTGAAGGAAGTAGTCGAGGCGAGCTGTCGGGAATGTGGAAACTGTTTATGACAATTAGATTAAGGTATCTACAATCCTAAATGCTATGGGAAGGGATGAAAACAGGTCCGCGACGTAGGAAGTGGTGAAGGAAGTAGTAAAGGCTAGCTGTCCGGAGTGTGGGATCTGTTTATGACCATTAGATTGAGGCATCTGCAATCCTAAAATGCTATGGGAAGGGAGGAAAACAGGTCCGCGACGTAGGAAGTGGTGAAGGAAGTAGTAAAGGCGAGCTGTTGGGGCGTGGGATCTGTTTATGACCATTAGATTAAGGTATCTACAATCTTAAATTGCTATGGGAAGATAAGGAAACAGGTCGGCGACGTAGGAAGTGGTGAAGGAAGTAGTAAAGGCTAGCTGTCCGGAGTGTGGGATCTGTTTATGACCATTAGATTGAGGCATCTGCAATCCTAAAATGCTATGGGAAGGGAGGAAAATAGGTCCGCGACGTAGGAAGTGGTGAAGGAAGTAGTATAGGCGAGCTGTTCGGGGCGTGGGATCTGTTTATGACCTTTAGATTAAGGTATCTACAATCTTAAATTGCTATGGGAAGAGAGGGAAACAGGTCCGCGACGTAGGAAGAGGTGAAGGAAGTAGTAAGGTGAGCAGTGTGGAGGGTGGGAACTGGAAACCGTTTGTAGCAGTTAGATTAATGTATCTGCAGAGCTGAAAAGCCATGAGAAAGGATAGAAGCATGCCCACGACATAGGAAATGGTGAAAGAAATAAGTAGTGAAGGCTAGCAGTGCGGGGTGTGGGAAATGTTTGTGGCAATTAGATTAACGTATCCAAAATACTAAAATGATATGGGAAGTGATGAAAACAGGTCCACGACGTAGGAAGTGGCTTAGGATATAGTAAAGTATGAGTATAGTGTGTGAATCGTCTGTGGCAGTTAGATAAATGTATCTGTAATCTTAAATGCTATGATAAGGGAAGGAAACAGGTCTATGACGTAGGAAATATTGAAGCAATTAGTAAGGCTAGCAGTTAGTGTTGGAACTGTCTTTGGCAATTACATTAATGTATCTGCAATCCTAAAATGCTATGGGAAGAGAGGGAAACAGGTCCACGACGTACAGGGCCTGATTAAGGCTCTAGTCGCCCAGTAGGCTGACGTTTTTTCGCGGCCCCCCCTCCTCCCTACCACTAGCCCTCCTCTCTGCTACCACTTTCAAAATTTCAAAGTATGAATACTAATTCTAAATTCAAAAATTAAAAATTACCAAAGGCATTATACTAATATTCAGTTTATTTAAAAACAAAAGAAAGCTGATCATAAATTAATGCATGGTTTGATTAGGAACTTTTAAAACTGCAAATCTTTTGACTTTGAGATAATATTT
This sequence comes from Macrosteles quadrilineatus, assembly GCF_028750875.1. Lineage (NCBI taxonomy): Eukaryota > Metazoa > Arthropoda > Insecta > Hemiptera > Cicadellidae > Macrosteles > Macrosteles quadrilineatus. Next base: position 29,966,557 of record NW_026542594.1, on the reverse strand, counting down.
TAAATTTAAGAGCTAAACAATATGACATAGTCATAGGCACTATTAATTCTGGTCGAGTAGGCCTATAGATACAGAAGGTAAAGACATTGTTTAAACTAAGTTCACAGTACGGCCTTATAAAGCTTCGTTTGCACTAGGGCGGCACGGACGGGCAGCCGTCACACAATTTTTTAACATTGAACATATGGTGGAAAATGCCGGCAGTCCCAGGGACGCCGGCAACGGGCAACCTGCAATTTTTCGCCTTATGTTCAATGTTAAACAAATGCCATGATGGCCGCCAATCGGTGTCGTGCTGCACTTAGTGCGAACGAGGCTTAAAATAGTAACAAATCGGTTGTTCAAGGAATGTAAAACTTTTTTATTTAAAATAATGTATTTATTTTACAGTTTTTAAACATATGATTGTATTAAATCAAAAGTAGACCTATAGCCTAAAATATCAAAAAACCAAACAATGATATACGTACTTTCTAAAATTATCTGTTAATCACCTAGTCCTAAAACAATTTTATTGGGGCCTTTAGATGGGGCCTTTATGCCCTTAGTCCCAACTTTAAGTCTTAGCTGTCTGGCGCCCCCCCTAAAACACTTGGCTCACTGGCGCCCTAGGCTCCAGCCTAATTAGCCTAATGGGTAATCAGGCCCTGACGACGTAGGGGGTGGTGAAGGAAGTAGTAAAGGTGAGTAGTGTTGAGTGTGGGAATGGATTAATGTATCTGCAATACTAAAATGATATGGGAAGAGACTGTAGACTGTGTATGTTAAAATGATTACGAAGCACGAATCGATACATATTTTAGATACATGCAATCGTTTACAATTGAAATTTACAACTGAGTTGACAACAACTGATTTTTACTCCATCAAGGCTAAAAACGATTTTTACTCCCTAGAGAATAAAAATGCTACTTTAGACCCGCAACGCATGCATTAAAAACGACTGTTTTTACTGCAGTATGACAAAAACAATATAATATGAACCCTTGATGACTCCGCTCAATTTTGTGGATGCCTCTGCGAACGCCACCTAGTTTATTTCATCCTATACTACTGATGTGTGGTCAAAAAACACTTTTTACCTTCCCCGTAGCAGCAAACCTAAGCACTTGTTAAATCTAATGTTATTTAAATAGGGAATAAATATGTCTTATTTATGGTAATATTTTAGCACAAAATGTAATCAGACAAGTTGAAATTCGCTTAGTCTGCAGGTTAGCTGCGGCGGTATTTTTGTTTTATCATCTGTTTAATTGTTTTTTACAGTAAAAATTAATTTGTTTATTATTTACCAGGCACATTGATCAGGTACATAGGCCTACATATTTATGGTTCAATTTAAAATTGTATTACCACGGTATTATTTAATTGTTGTGTATTTATCCTTGAAAATTGATTATCCTTGTAAACTTGTATTTCCAATTAGGCTGTAATACTTTATTATGAAAAACTGTATATGAGTGAAAATTTAAAAACGTACGTTTTCATGTCCCTGGCCTTTTACTTCGTAGATACTGGATTTGTAGTTTATTATTATGTGTTTTAATATTTTTTGGGACGGGGGCAACATGTTACACACATTTATTTGGTTTTAAATAGGTTCTTGGTATTTTTTTCGTATTTTTAAAGTCTCGAAATTCACGACCATGACGTGTCCCTAGGGTACATTTTCCAACTTTCACGCTGTTTTTAGACTAATTATTCATGCCGAAATATATAAAGCCATATTTTTATTTCATCAATGGTTATTAAACTTACAAAAAAGGAGCATATTATAATTTTATTGTCATTGCAGACTGACTACCATGACAAAATAAGTCTGTCCCTCAATTTGGCGTCACGACCATTTGGGAAAAATTTTGAACTTTGGAGCACGACAGTGGCAAGCCTGGCGTCGATGGAGTCAGTTGGTTTTAGAGACTAGTTCGGGGTGTACGTCAGGATTGTAGTGCCGGTCGTTTTGAGTTGAAAGGAGGAATTACAAGATTAATAAAGGAAAGATTGTGTTTTTTGTAATTTTGGTGTGTCCATGACCGTACGTAGTCATTCGATGAAGTAGACATGGTGTTAATTTTTGTTTATAAGATATTTCAATTGCCATATTAACCTAGAAGTCCACTTTGTATCCTCGAACATGAGGTGCAGGGCTACCGCCAGAACAGAGCCAAATAACACGTAATTTCACGACCAAAGTTTCACGACCATCGCGGTTTTTTTCACGACCAATCCACCTTTATGGATTATAGTGTGTTTGGTCGTGACAATAACTTTAATATAATTGTAAATTGAACAGTTTAGTTCAATTGAAACACATAGTTTTATTATAACTAACAGTATAATTGAAGGATTGTTTAGAAAGATTTAGATTATTCCAGACAATTCACGACCGTACCGCTTGTCCCTGACCATCACGTTTATGATTTCTATCATAAAAATTTCAAAAATTAAAATATCGTCATATTTCAATGTTTTATACACAAAAGAAGCACACCTCTATACAAACATAACGATTTTTCGGGTCTCAGGTAAGTTTTTTCGGAGTTATACAAACTTAAAAAGATTTTATTGGCTTTTTTATATTTTTTGAGTTTTTTTTCGTTTTTTCTTGAAAGACCAAATATACCAAAAGCTCAGTGACCTTTTTATTGTATAATGGTCATTAAAGTAAATTAGTTTATAGCAAAACATAGTTATAAAAATAATATTAACTATTTTTAATATGCATTTAAAGGTCCGTTATGGTCGTGACAGGATTTTGTGTTTTTCTACTAAAGATGCTCTTTAAAAAGAAAACTACCAAAGATATTGCGTTACCATGGAAATTTTATGAAACTTCAAATGTTAATGAAATAAAAAAAATAATAAAAGTTTTGAAAAAAGGGGACAAAAATTTGCAAAGTGCTTTTCCTGAAAACGTACGTTTTTAAATTTTCACTCATATACTCCCCAAGTAGCACACATCGTTGGCCCAACGTTGGGAAATGGTCGGCAGAAATTTTAACGATTTGCCAACGTTGGCCCAACGGAAACTGTTATTCGTTGGCCCTACAAAGGAAAGAATCGTTGGACCTTCGTTGGGCATTCGTTGGGCATTCGTTGGGCTTAAGTATAAAACATTCTAAAACAAATTTTAACAAATTGATTTATTAAAAAGTACATAAATGTTATGGCAGCAGAATATAAGACAAATATTGTACAAATTTGGATCAATAATGAATGTAGTCAGATGATGTTGTGATACTAGATACAGTGGGGAACATCTGCTTAACATATAATAATTATTATAATTTTTTTTTTTTTAATATTCTTTAACTTATTTAAGCAAGTTTTATAGAGAAAAGATTAATTATATAACAATCAATTATAACAGTAGCCTACTAATCTAATGGTAATTAAATAATCTATATTCAAATACTAGTATCCTCTCCATCTACCAGAAAAACAATTCAACTACTTGAGGCCTAAACAGACTAACAGAATCATATTATACTGTAGCATCAAAAATATTTTAAGTATTGTGGCCATATATTGCACCTGTCGGCTACTCTTCAACCGTTCAACCACTTGACAATCAACTAGCACAGTTTAGCTCAGAGATAAAGGCGAGGCTTACAAGGCGAAGGTAACGGGTTTGAGACCCGATCCGGCCAAATAATTTTATCTCGTTTTTTTTCAAAATTAGTTTTTATGAACTATTTAATCAATTTACTCAACTGATAATTATGCTTTTCATACTAAATCTTTATTATTTTGTGTTTTTTATGTTTCGGCAAAATGGGATGGTTGGCCCTTCCGCAAAAATTGGTTGGTTGGCCAACCGTAAGATGAGTGCCAAAACATACCGTTGGCCAACGATCGACAGAAACGTTGGGCCAACGATTTTTGCTACTTGGGTCCTTCCTATAAAAAAGCTACCTATATTTTGTAATGTCATTCATGATTTTTGAGTGTTAAAAAAATAATGAATTCTTGATGCATGTTTAAATTAAATAATGTTTCATTAAAATAAAATAATGAAATGTCTTATATTGTTCACAAAAGACTTTTGAGTTGCATTGTTTACTTATAAAAAAATGTTTGATTAAAAATGCTTATTTTCAATGAGATTATCAATAAGACAGTTGTTATTTATATTATGGGTTATTTCAGGCTTCTTATGTATAAATGTATAGCCTACAAAGGATCTCATGTCTCGCTATTGATGTAAACGAAGCTGGAATATAATGTAAATTGGAATATAATATATATGAGTTGGATTCAGTTTGGACAATTATAACCCAAACTTGTCCTCGGAAACCCAAGGACTTCATAGAGATCATCAAACCAAGGTAGACAGACTTACTTTTATTTATTGCTGTGCTTTCACTTCAGCGACCCTGCATAATGCCACAGACTATTGGATTTTGTGGAGTAAATTGTGTATATAAATAGGTGTCTTGTACAGCCGGAGAACTTGTATATTATAAATTTTAATTAAGTTTTATCTGTGGTAGTGGATATAACACATTGAATTTGTCCCAAGGGCCAAGGGTATTCTTAATTAATTATTCTGTAGGGTTTATAGTCTCTAATAGCATATTACATATTGTATCCAACCTAACCTTTGTTTTGTTCCAACCTGTAACACGTCTTGATTAAGGAAAATGCGCATGCGCATGAAAATAGTGTATCGTAACACTATGGAGTGTGAGAACGGGCTCATCATCTGGCAAATAAATACTGATTACTAGGATCACACTGAGAACATTTAATTCTCTTGCTTGCTCTCGAATGAACCCTCCAGTTCTCAGCTATTTCTTCGTTTGTCATAGACACTAGTAAATCCCAGGGACAGTCTCTAAATTTTGTAGCAGTACAGAGCTTAAAGAAGCAGTCGTTGGTCAAGGAATACACACGTGGTGCACTCATTGCCACACTTTTATGTCGATACACAAAGTAGTATCATTTTCAAATCAACCAAATCAATATTTTACTATATATAAAAAATCTAATTAAATCCGAAAGAATCATGGGTTGTCGTCGATTAATCAAAAGAGAATATTTTACTGACTTTCACAAATACCTGCAATGATGGCACTCAAAATTAAGCGTTTCAATTTCCGTTATTGACCCAAAAAGACAAATAACAGAATATAAATAAAAAGACCTTCTTCTCATATGTCTAGATTGCGCAGAAAAAAAACAAAAAAAACTTTAATACGCAATCAATAAGAACTGTCTAAGTAGGATTGTTTAGAGTTGTTTTATTATGTATTTTTGTGCGAATGTTTGATAATGAACTTTTGCTATTGTTTAGGTACCGTACAGTGGTAGAACAGCTATGGTAGATGTGTTATACTATAGCATACTGTAAATTAAAAGAACCAAATTTTCTCAAACTGTGTCCTCCATCATTGCAAATGCATAGCACGAGTATAACTGCAATAAGCATTTTATACTTATAAGGAACCCCATTGCCAACCCCGTACGAAGGACAGATACTCTGCTAGTGAGCCTACAACTAGTATATTGTTGTTTACCTACTGAATATATTTTGATAATAACAGTGACAAATGAAGAAATGAAATTTAGAATGCAATCAAGATCAAGGTATAGTTTTACTTATAAAGCCTTTAATAATGGTCATTTTTGTAATAAATACAAAAACATGTTTTAGGACATTAATTTCACAAGTTTTCACTCTTGAACCTCTCTTACAAATACACAATTATTTTATTTAATGACTCTAGTCAAACGTTTGTTTTAGATTTTTAGGTACGGTAACATCCTTATATATAATACATGAAGGTGATTTCTACGAAACACTACTCCTCCGTTAATAACGGATGGATTTTTACAAACAATGCCCCTTTCACCAATTCCTGTAATAAAAGTTCTCGGGCTTTTGCCCCACAGGCCATCAAAACCCCAATGTATCTCTTATTGAGAAAGGATTTTGTTTACTTAAACAGATGAATAATTTGTATTAATTATAGCTGTTCATAGTAAACACATGATACTGTCAAGAGTGTTCGTTTTCAGAGTGAGTTCGTTTCCAGATTCGATAATTGGAGTGGAGTGATTGATTACATCTTATTTGAGTTGACTCTTTTAAGTCATAGGAAATTGTGACTGCTATACGTTTTGAACGCCTGTAATACCTTGCAATTGCTCGAATTCGAGCAACAGGTGCACTATTTTATCATATTGAATGCCATCAACCAAGTGAACATTTTAAATGAATTTCTCATAGGGAATAAGCTACTGTATTACCCTAGGTCTCATGGTAAGACTTAGTCCCGGGACTGGTTTACTTTTTTAATATTGATGTATCCATTGGCCAAAAACACCATTGTATATATATATTATATTTATGTGTCTGTTAGCATTATTACTCAAAATTATCATTAGAATTTTATATATAATTTGGTACAAACATGTGAACATACAGTTTTTCAAACAAGTTTTCGAACTTGTATGGTCGGCTTATGAGTTTATGAGTTAAATGAAGTAAAAGTTGGTTTTTGCCCTTTTAACCCTGAAAACATAAATTTTAAAATTTATTTTGTAACTCTTTGTAGAGCTTAAAAACACTGAAGTGTTTTCCTAATACAGTACGGTATTCCAAATTCCTAATACCTGTTTATTTAAAATTCCCATGTTATTGTTATGGAGAATAAATCTGTTGTAGTTTTCTTGTTTCCGGATATATTTTGATCAAATTTTGCAAAATTTGTTTGTTTCATAAGCTATCAACATTTCAATAATTGAAAAAAAAACACGTTTTTTAAATGAAATTAAATAAAAAATCATTTATTTACATGGGCAAAGTTAGGGCCACATGGCCCTTTCTTACACTTATTACCTTACTACCTTCCCTGCAGCAGCAAAACCTAAGCACTCCACTCCCTTAAACTAATTTTAGTTAAATATTAAACAAATCTGACAATTTTAAGAGAATATTTTAGTGGAAATCTAGCAAGTCAATGGAAGGTCGTCTAGTCTGCAGGTTTGCTGTGGTGGGGGTAATTTTATTTTCAAAACTTACCTTAATCAACTTTATGTCACTCCAAGAGTCTGGTCAAATGGATAACCTCACCATACACAATACTGGACTGCACTGAGAAGGCAAGCCACAGCCTGATGTGTTTTTGATGATAATGATGATGGTGATGGCAATGATGATGATGATGATGATGATTGTATTGCTACCTCACCATGTCATTCAGTGTTTAATGGATCACATCTTAACTCCCATTAGAGGGGGAAGGGGTATTTCTGCAGCTTTTAATTGATATCAAGCTATTAAATAAATTTGTCATTAGTGATGACTCAATGTTATTTATTAAACATTTATAAAGTACCCTATTTTGACTAAACTATTTTTGTACTCTATTAATCATTTAATAGCTTCTTAAAATCATAAATATGAATACTTAAAAATATTTAGTTTTTTGTAAAAATACTCAGAATAAGTAAAGATTTAAAAAAAATTACACCATGTATTTGTATAAAATGTGATCCAGACATTATAAATTATGAAATTTAAAATTAAATTTTATGGCAGTGATAAAGGGTATCATATCTATTGATTTCTTTTTAGTTTCTAAGCTAGAGGAATTTTTTTACAAACAACCGCTTTTGACAGAAACCAGTCTAAGGCTCTCAAACTTTTTTGATTTGGCAGGAATCAAACCCTTGAACCGAAGTCAGCAACTGTTGGTTATTACATTTTATAATACACCCAACCCATCTAATAACAAATTTAGTCTGCATTAAAAACATATTATGATTAATTATTAATGCAGTATGCAGTATGAAACTGCAAGAGATGTGAAAGTTCTTTCAAAAATGTACTTTGAAAGAAATGAAGATGTGACGGTGCAATTTCGTCCTGGGACAAAATTGTACTGTCGGCCTCGGATAGCTAATCTAATTGAGTATGTCCAGGGTTAGTGGTAATAATAATAGTATTTAGTTTTAAAATTTGCTGTTCGATCTGGCAACCTTGCAAAGGCATCAGCTGTGTTAGAGAGGGCCCAATTGCTACCAACTTAAGGCCCAGCGCACACGGTGTGACTGTTTTACAACTTTCGTTGCAAACTAGTTGCGAGTGTAACTGTTTTGTGACCTCGGCAATGTATTTCAGTGGGGAAGCGCACACGACGCAACTGGTTGTATGCGATTTCAAAAAACATTTCAAACCAGTTGCATGCAACCGTGGGCCCGACGTTGCAGTTGCGTTGCAGACTTCAGTTGCACGAGACCAAGGGGTGTTTTGTGGTGTTTGGTGGTATTTTGGTGGTAGTTTGGTGGTATTTTGACGGCCGTATAGTGTTATTAGTGTTTATAATTTCCTATCCGACTAGCTCTAGCTGCTACAAACAGCCTAGTACTAACATTCTTGCTCAAATAAAGGTGAACCCAATGCTCTCTCAGTACCCTTCGCTGTCTTCGGTATTGATAATAGCTAATAACGTCTTCTTCGTCTGAGTCCGACGTAGTAAGCACACTTAAGGCCTTAAAACATCGTAACTGCACTAAATTTGCACTCCACTGATTGCACAATAGACGCAACTGTAGTTGTAAAACAGTCACACTGTGTGCGGACAGAAGTTTTGTTTCAGATGCAAACTGGTTCCAGACGCATCTCTGTTGTGGTTTGCAACAGTTGTTGTAAAACAGTCACACCGTGTGCGCTGGGCCTAAGTGTTTATAGGAGAATTTAGAGAGAAGTTGGCCGCCATTTGTACTAGGGGTAGATTTCGTTGTACCTTCAATTAACTATTGTACTCAGTACATTGGCAGTAGGGGAATGAAATAAAGCAATGAGCTGGTTGATTTTTCCAGTTGAGAACCAAAAATACCATCAAAATACCATCATTTTACAGCGTTTCAATATTTTTCTAGCAGAGATGCAGATTCCGTGTGTGTGTGATAGTGTGCTGCCTCCGGTATAATTTATATTTTTCTAGCTCAGTGGTAGGCTGGTAGAGCAAAAACGGTGAGTGGCAGAGACAAATAGAGTAAAATTTCGGTCATTCCATCATCGACTTGCTTGTTTTACATTATAATATAAAAGAAAATTGTGTGTACGATAATTTGCCCCAAATACGATAATTTTGGACTACTTGTACGATAATTTACGCCGGCCAATCTGGTAAACACTGCTACTCTCAATATTTGACCGTTACAAAGATGACTACAATCTCCTCGAGGAAAATTAAACAAAAGAAAATGATACAAAAGATCAAGATTTTTGCATTATTCCGATCATACAGGAGAAATAAATGATGACCAGTCTGATTTTGACACTGTAATTGAAGAATAAAATGACAGTGAAATGGAAAACAATTTTATTTTCGAAGATGATATTGAAAATCAACCTGATGACTCACCAAGGTGGACACTTAGACACTGATGAAATATGGGTACCACAAAAAAGGCAAAGAATACCTCCTCTGTGGACAAAAGATTATCAAATGTCAGCTATCTGCAATGAAGATTCCACTTTAGAATCTTCAGAGGAAAAAATGAAGCAATACAAGATTAAATAAAAGCTCATTTAAAAAATGAAACTTGGGTGCTGGAGGATAGAAACAAAGAAATGAACGTAATTGGATGTAAAATGGTATTAAAGAAGATACTAAAACCAAACAATGGAGAGCTAGAAAGAAGAAAAACTTGTTTGGTAGCAAAAGGATTTGCACAAAAACCAGGCATTGACTTTGATGAAACTTTTGCTCCGGTAGCAAAGCTAAGTTCAATAAGACTTATGGTTGGACTCGCTGTTGAAGATGATCTAAGTATTGATCAAATGGACGTTTCAACTGCTTTTTCTAAATTGAGAAATAAAAGAAAAAGTTTACATGGAACTTCCTAACAACTTTGAGAGATACCTCCAAGAAATAATGGTGGATGAAAGTGACAATGAAGATAATACTCAACAAAACAAAGAAAATGATTACTGGCTTAATTAAACAATTCTAAAAACAAAAAGTTTGTCTACTGAAAAAGGCAGTTTATGGTTTAAAACAATCAGGAAGACAATGGTATATGAAGCTTGATGAAAAACTAAAGGAACTAAAATTCACACCATTTCAAGCTGATCCTTGGCATTGAAGTACATTTCAACAGTAGGTGGATGCAAAACAAAAATCTGTGTGTATGTAGATGACATTTTAATTGCTACAAAGAACCAAAGGTACCGTAATTACATCAAAGCCCAGCTCATGAAAACTTTTGAAATTAGAGATTAAGGTGATCTAAGCTATTGTCTGGGGCTAGAGTTCACCAGACAGGATGGAAGGATATCATCAATGTCACAAAGGAAGTACATAAATAAAGTCCTTAAAAAATTCAATATGACTGACTGCAAACCAGCTGTAACTCCACTATACAGGGTGATTGATATAAGTGTGCCAGCTGTTTTATTCGAAAACTATAAGAGATATCAAAAAAAGTTAAATGGTAAGTGCCTTGGATTTTTTTATTTTAAAAATTGTAGTCAAGTCGAAAAAATATTTTTGCTGCCATTTTTCCAATATGTCCGCCAACTTTGATTTTTCTTATGGGACACTCTGTATTTTATGATGTATTCTGGTAGGAAATGTAATTTTAAGACAATTTTACTCTTGGGTTTTTTCATAAACCTAACCGTTTCAAAGATAATAATGGTTAAAGTTGTGAAATTTCAAATAGTTTTAGAATAAAACAGCTGGTATGTTTGCTTAGGCCTCTATCGAAACTCTTTCTCATCCCAAAATTTCAAAACTTTAACCATTATTATCTTTGAAACGGTTAGGTTTATGAAAAAAAAAACACATGTAAAATTGTCTTAAAATTACATTTCCTACTGGAATACATCATAAAATATAGGGTGTTCCATAAGAAAAATCAAAGCTGGCTGCCATATTGAAAAAATTGTGGCTAAAATATTTTTTTTGACTTCACTACAATTTAAAAAATAAAAATCCAAGGCACTAACCATTTAACTTATTTTGAAATCCTTATATACTGTATAATACGTGAAGGCAATTTCTACGAAACACTACTCCTCCGTTAATAGTGGACGGATTTTTACAAACGACGTGTCAAAATAAAGTATTTTTTGTCTAGACGCCCCCTTTCACCAATTCATGTAATAAAAATCCTCGGGCTTTGCCCCACAGGCCATCAAAGTTGGAGTTTCTCCCATAAGTTTAACATGGGGGAATCTAAATATTTAATTGGAAACTTTGTACCCACTAATTTGAGAGAACGGCTGGGCGTAGAAACTTGGTAGAGGTATCCAAAGAAAGGTCTTGGTCTGTAGATGAGTTATCAAAAGAAAAACTTAGCGAAATCCCTTAGGACTCTGCCCCAGAAGCCTTTAAAGATCCCTCCACAGAGTTGTTTACATTTTGGCCATGAATAATACTTTTTAATGAAACAGCTGTTCATTTTTTAAATGTATTTCAAACAACACACATTTATTGGGAGTTACTGAATTCTACCAAATAAGTATTTGCAATGTTATTTTCTGATTTTGAAATTGATTGTCTTCTTTATCACGTCATGTTTTGCAATATAACGTTCCTTTACGAAATCAGTGGAAAATCCTTTTTATCACAGCAATTCTTAAATTATTTCTTATTGAACTATCTTATATCTATTGCACGGGTTGGTGTCTGCCTTTTTCACCACTTTTGCCTACATTTTATCATATTATTCTACACATCAAATACTTATGTAGAAATATCTGCTCTTATCGTGCCTAATGAAATCCAATCAAAGAAACCTTGCCTAAAATGGTACCCATCTTGACAAATTATTTGCACCTGCCTATATTACGGACTTTGGCGCACTGGGTTGGTAACATTATTGAAAATAACACAACATTTTGGCTGTAAAATATGGTATAAAGAGCAAATACTATTTGAGAAGCTCCTGTCATGACAGAAAGGTCATATTCCTTTTAAACTAGATTACATAATCCTTTATAAGATACGTTGATTAACAATATGTAAACGTCAATATATGAGTGAAAATTTAAAAACTTACGTTTTCAGAAAAGCATTTTGCAATTTTCTTCCCCTTTTTTCAAAACTTTTATTATTTTTTTTATTTCATTAACATTTGAAGTTTCATAAAATGTCCATGGTAACGCAATATGTTTGGTAGTTTCTTTTTAAAAGAGCATCTTTAGTGGAAAAACACAAAATCCTGTCACGACCATAACGGACGTTTAAATGAATATTAAAAATAGTTAATATTATTTTTATAACTATGTTTTGCTATAAACTAATTTACTTTTATGACCATTATACAATAAAAAGGTCACTGAACTTTTGGAATATTTGGTCTTTCTAGGAAAAAATAAAAAAACTCAAAAAATTGAAAAAAGCCAATAAAATCTTTTTAAGTTTGTATAACTCCGAAAAAACTTACCTGAGACCCGAAAAATCGTTATGTTTGTATAGAGGTATGCTTCTTTTGTGTATAAAACATTGAAATATGACGATATTTTAATTTTTGAAATTTTTATGATAGAAATCATAAACGTGATGGTCAGGGACAAGCAGTACGGTCGTGAATTGTCTGGAATAATCTAAATCTTTCTAAACAATCCTTCAATTATCCTGTTAGTTATAATAAAAATATGTGTTTCAATTGCACTAAACTGTTCAATTTACAATTATATTAAAGTTATTGTCACGACCAAACACACTATAATCCATAAGGCTGGATTGGTCGTGAAAAAACCCGCGATGGTCGTGAAACTTTGGTCGTGAAATTACGAGTTATTTGGCTCTGTTCTGGCGGTAGCCCTGCACCTCATGTTCGAGGATACAAAGTGGACTTCTAGGTTAATCTAGCAATTGAAATATCTTATAAACAAAAATTAACACCATGTCTACTTCATCGAATGACTAAGTTCATAGACACACCAAAATTACAAAAAACACAATCTTTCCTTTATTAATCTTGTAATTCCTCCTTTCAACTCAAAACGACCGGCACTACAATCCTGACGTACACCCCGAACTAGTCTCTAAAACCAACTGACTCCATCGACGCCAGGCTTGCCACTGTCGTGCTCCAAAGTTGAAAATTTTCCCCAAATGGTCGTGACGCCAAATCGAGGGACAGACTTATTTTGTCATGGTAGTCAGTTTGTAATGACAATAAAATTATAATATGCTCCTTTTTTGTAAGTTTAATAACCATTGATGACATAAAAATATGGCTTTATATATTTCGGCATGAATAATTAGTCTAAAAACAGCGTGAAAGTTGGAAAATGTACCCTAGGGACACGTCATGGTCGTGAATTTCGAGACTTTAAAAATACTAAAAAAATACCTAGAACCTATTTAAAACCAAATAAATGTGTGTAACATGTTGCCCCCGTCCCAAAAAATATTAAAACACATAATAATAAACTACAAATCCAGTATCTACGAAGTAAAAGGCCAGGGACATGAAAACGTACGTTTTTAAATTTTCACTTATATACGTAACAGCCAATTTACAGCATTTTTGCTTTTTGGAAATGTCCCATTGCTATGTTATTTGCATTATTTATTGCCAATGAAGCCTCAAGACCATATGAACTAGGAGGCCCCTAACAGTTCAAGAATAAAAGCCAACTTCACTTCAAGTATTCCACTACACCTAACATTCCGTAGAGAGATTATATTGACAACTTTATGTTATTGATAAGGCTGAGACAACTAACTGACATCCCCATGTCAAAGAATTCCAGCTCTAACAGGAACCCCACAATCAATTTCTCAAAACGATGCTAGAAGGTTCATTCATTGGCACAGAAGTACCATATGAACTGACGCGACGTGACGAAGAAAAAATCAAACTTACACTGTAACGGATATACCTCCGTTTGAAGTTAGAATATGTCTTCCCAAAAATATTTTCTTTTAAAATAAAATCATATTACGCTGAAGAAATTACAGAAGTGTTTAACTACAAAAGATCCACCAATACGATTTTGATACTATTTAAAGGTTCTTCCAAAGGAAGAGATACCATATAACATACTTATAATAACTCCGATGACGTATGGTATGGGGAATATTTTATTCATTGAATGATCAACCAAATTTGGCAACTAACGCAATTAATATCATTATTTTTTTACACTTATTACTCTTTAAACAATTCTAAATGCTCAAAATATGTATATTTCACCCAATTTATCGCAGTTAGATGAATTAACGTAAGCCTTGAAAGTAACCGTCGATTTCGACGGGTTTCACCTAGTCTCTTATAGTTTTCGAATAAAACAGCTGGCACACTTATATCAATCACCCTGTATAACACCAGTCTAAAATTGGACAAAGGACATGAAAAAGATTGTAACTACCCATACAAAAATTACACCCTGTATACAGGAAGGTGGCCAAATATTAAAAACTGTGCCACTTTATAAGCTTTTAAACCATATGCTACACTATTGAGCTTTAAAAAGCTTTTAGGTCTGCTTACGCTAGTACGCTTTGGTGGTTTAAAGAGTCCAAAACATGGTGTCTTTAACATTTAAAACAAAGAAAGTCGGCATGTATTAACCAAAACTTGTATTTTTGTTTCGTTTTGAGCAGTAAAAACAGTAAAACAGTTCCCTGTTTTCTAGTACTCAAATCACTAAAACAAACAAAAAAACTTTAATAGTGTAGCATATCGTTGGAGAGCTTATAAAATGGCACAGTTATTAACATATTTGGCAACCTTCCTGTATACAGGGTGTAAAATAATTCAATAGACCATTTTATCAAACACCTTAATTTTTATTTTTAAATCTATTTACAATGGAGTTTTTACTATTGATCCTCCGTCATTTTCTATTATCCTTATTCAAAATTTAATGGAAAACACGAAAATGACATTATCTACTCAGACCCTTTTACAGGCAATTAAAAAATTGCTGTATTAAGTTTAAAAACATGGTTATTTTTGAAAAAACTTAAAATAATTATTTGGGAAGCCAATTTTTAGACTTGGAACCTCTTATATGCATCATCACACTTCATTAACTTTGTACTTACACCAAAAAGTTTTTGTCACACTGATGAGTACCAATCGCCCTGTATAACTATTGCTTTGGAAAACAACACTGGATTGCTGCAAAGAGGGTTCTCAGATATTTTCTAATATTATAACAGAATCCTTAACTAGCAATTACACTACTAATATTAACTATTAATTAATAATTACTGTCAACAGGATTTTACTAATAGGTTCTCCCAAATTGATGAATACTTACAATTCCTAGTATAAAACATAAATTAATTAAAAACTTATTTTCTTTCAATTAAATAACTTAATATTTTAAAATCTTTGGTGATTTCCAGGATAGCTTGCTGGACTTCCTTAATTGAAGTACCAAAAATTCAATATGTTTTTCAAGATGACTATCACTAATTAAGTAATCAGCAAAGAAATTGTGATTGCTTTAAGTTACAAGTGAACTTATAGTACAATAAAAATATGTTTTGACCCAAAAAAAATTAGCACAACCGGGGAATTTGGTACAGATGTTGGGTGTACCTTCCATTTGAACATACTAAAAGTCCCCTAAATTTGAAGCTGTGCTACGGCCGCCATGTTGGAAAATGGCGGCAAATTTCTGTATTTTTCGCTATGGTGACTTTATTATTAGAGATACAGGAAAAAGCTAAATATACAAAATGTAGGTCATCTAAAGATACACATTTTTTGTATTTACCATCTTTCTCTAAACCCAACGGTGTTTGAGTTATTTGTTAATAAGTATATTTAGTTTTTTCTATTTATCAAAAATAGGTGAAACACATGGAAATTGACCGTTATTTTCATAATAACTTATGATAATAGGATTATGATAATTTATCCCATTTAGTTAAATAGTGTGCCACTATAAAATCTTAAAATTTAAGCTTATTTTATGAGTAAATTATTTTCCTTATTTCCTTATTATTTTCCTAGTTGTTGGAAACTAGCTAAGATTGTCCCCGTCCCTAAAAAAGGTGCAAGTAATGACATTTCAAATCATAGACCAATAGCTATTTTATCATCTCCAGCCAAGATATTTGAATCAATTATTTATAACAGACTTTTTTCTCATGTTAAAAAATATATTAGTAGATATCAACATGGATTTTTCCCCAAGAGATCAATTAATTCAAATTTGTTGAGTTTTTCACAGTTTTGTTGCACTAAAATTGACAATAACCAACAAGTTGATGTTATTTACACTGACTTTGAAAAGGCTTTTGATAAAGTTGATCATTTAACTCTGCTATCAAAGTTAAATTATTTTGGATTAACTCCATCACTTGTAGAGTTTTTTAGTTCATATCTGTATAAAAGAAAGCAATATGTTTGTTGTGATGGATATATCTCAGAGAAACTTGTAGTCGGATCAGGTGTTCCTCAAGGATCAAATTTAGGACCTTTGCTTTTCATAATATTTATTAATGACATACAAAATTATGTCAAAAATAGTCAAGTTTTATTATATGCAGATGATTTGAAATTATATAAAACAATTGATGATGTACATGACTGTTATGAGTTGCAGCAAGACATAGATTCCTTGATCATTTGGAGTAGGAAGCATTTAAAATTCAATGTTTCTAAGTGCTCAGTAGTTTCCTATACAAGAAAAACACCTAAATTTCAAATAATGTTTGATTATAAAATGGAAGACATAATATTGGACAGAAAGTCATCAATGAAAGATCTAGGAGTAATTTTTGATTCAAAGTTTTCATTTAATGATCATGTGATTGCATTATGTAAAGCTTCATACTCATTAATAGGATTTATAAAGAGGTCAAGTATATATTTTGAGAACCCCACATCTTTAAAGTTGTTATTCTTTTCTCTGGTTCGATCTAAACTTGAGTATGGAGCATTGATCTGGTATCCTCATGTAAATTATCTTTCAGATATGATTGAGAACATTCAGAAGAAATTTTAAAAATTTTTATTTTATAAAGCTTTTGGATTTTATACTAATTTGATGCCATATTCTGAGTTATTAGATATTTTTGAAGTCCCTAGCCTAACAAAAAGAAGTAAATTAAATGCATTACTTTTCTTATATAAACTTTTGGATGGTAGCGTTGACAATAGTGATTTAGCTTCATGTATCAGCTTTGCTGTTCCTCGCCTCACCTCACGAAATGCAAATTTGTTTTTTATACCATATTCAAGAACTAATTTGGGCTTCTATTCGCCTCTAAACAACATGTGTAGGTTATATAATTTGTCTTGCCGAGAAGTGGATATCTTTAATGATTCTTTAAGTATGTTTAGATTTAAATTAAATAGTAATATAAATAATTTTTAATGAAAAGTGCCAATTAGTCATGTTTGCTGGTTGCATGTTGCATATTATTGTTTATTTATGGTTCTTTGTTAGTGCATATAGATTTATTTATTTATCAGTAATTTATTTATTCATTTATCTATAAGTAATATAGTTATTTAAAACCAGTTTCAAACTATTTCTATTATTAATATTTTTTTTTATGTGCATGTGTCAAATTTGTATGCTGTTTGCTGTAGGGTAGTTGTCATGCATGTAATTTATGTTATTGTGTATTAGTGCCTTATGTAATTGGCTGTTAAGCTGTATAAGAGCACTCAATAAAGAATTTTGAATTTTGAATTAAAACCACTCCACCACCACCACAGCAAACCTGCAGACTCAGCAAATTTCCATTTGATTGGATTTTTTATTAAATGTATATTAATAAAATTAGGTTCAACAGGTACCTAGGTTTGCTGCTACAGGTAGGTTATTATAGTGTGTTTTTTTAAGTAAAATATCAATAACTTAGTATAAAATAACTAATTTTCCAAATTCGATCATAATATCTATAAACAAGCAAACTACAACAGTTAACTAATTCATAATTCATTAGCATGGGAGTTTAAAATTTAAAATTTACAAATTTGAATATAAAAATTTTGGTTGTGTTTACTAAAAAGGTGGCGATTATTCGTCACGATTAGAATATTAACCAAATGGGTTTTCAAAAGGAGATGGAGCCTGTTATTTAAGTAATATTAATTCGTACCAAGCACCGAAGATATGCAGTGAGGTAATCTACCATATTTTGTAAAGTATGCAATAGTCATATTAATATTTTATCCTCATTTTTTACCCATTTAATAGTTAACATTTTAGTATTTTGATGACTCCACCACACTAACTAACTATACTTGACATCCCATTGTAAATTTGGAAGGCTGTTCTTCGTGTCTAGTTCGTGTTGGTGACTAATTAAGTATGGTTTGAAGTATAGTTTGAAAACGAAGTATAGTTAGTTTTATTTATAAAAAATCGGTGAAACCCATCGCAATCGACGGTTACTTTCAAGGTTTACGACAATTATTCATCCCATTTAGTTGATATCAGAGTGATAGTGGTAGTGCCATCAAAATATTAAAATGTTAATTTATTAAATGGGTAAAAATGAGTATAAAATATTAATATGACTATTGCATACTTATGGTTGATTACCTCACTGCATACAATATTTCCTATACTTGGTACGAGTTAATATTACAGTACTTATATAAATTGCTTCATCTCCTTTTAAAATCCCCTTCGGTTAGTATTCGAATCGTGACGAATAATCGCCATATTTTTAGTAAACACAACCAAAATTTGTATATTTAAATTTGTAAATTGTAAATCTTAAACTACCATGCTATTCTTATGAATTAGTTAACTGTTGTATGTAGTTTGTTTGTTTATAGATTTATTATGATCAAGCTTGGAAAATTAATTATTTTATACTTAAGTTATTGATATTTTACTTACAAAAAAACACTATAATAACCTACCTGTAGCAGCAAACCTAGGTTGAAGCAACCTGTTGAAACTAATTTTATTTATATACATTTAATAAAATATCCATAAAAAGGAAATTTGCTGAGTCTGCAGGTTTGCTGTGGTGGAGTGGTTTTACTCATAAAATAAGCTTAAATTTTGAGATTTTATACGAGGGTTGTTTTTTTTCAACCTCCGATAGGCTATGAACAAAAGACAAGTTCATATAAAACATTAAATTTATTACCAAAAGTTTGGTCCATTTATGGTTACTTTTTGACATAATCACCAAAGAGATTGAGACATTTGCTATATCTGTGCACCAGCTTTTTAATACCCTCTTCAAGAAAAGTGGCCGCCAGTACATTCAAAAAACAAAAAAAAATCAAAAAACAAAAAATTTCAAAAAAATAAAAAAATTAAGAAAAAATAAAAAAAGACTTTAAAATTTCTAGAAATTCAGTAAACAAAGCAATAATGGTGAATCTGTGGTTTATTTAACCATCCTGTCAAACTGTTGAACCAAGTCATCTGAAACGACAGTAATTTTTTTTTTGATTTTTTTATTTTTTTGACATGTTTTTGTTTTTTGATTTTTTTGTTTTTTGGAATGTACTGGCGGCCACTTTTCTTGAAGAGGGTATTAAAAAGCTGGTGCACAGATATAGCAAATGTCTCAATCTCTTTGGTGATTATGTCAAAAAGTAACCATAAATGGACCAAACTTTTGGTAATAAATTTAATGTTTAATTTGAACTTGTCTTTTGTTCATAGCCTATCGGAGGTTGAAAAAAAACAACCCTCGTAGTATCACACTATTTAACTAAATGGGATAAATTATCATAATCCTTTAAAGTAACGGTCAATTTCCATGTGTTTCACCTATTTTTGATAAACAGAAAAAACTAAATATACTTAATAACAAATAACTCAAACGCCGTTGGGTTTAGAGAAAGATGGTAAATACAAAAAATTTGTATTTTTAGATGACCCACATTTTGTATATTTAGCTTTTTCCTGTATCTCTAATAATAAAGTCACCATAGCGAAAAATACAGAAATATGCCGCCATTTTCGAATATGGCGGCCGTAGCACAGCTTCAATTTTAGTAGTGGGGTCGTATAGCTGCATATAGTGGCAGAATATTTCAGTTCTGGCAGAGAGGCTGCAATTTTAGGTGGTTATAGTATACAAGTTTCTGAACCTAAAACCGCCCAAACCCCAATTTTTAAGGACCTCGGTCGTCCGTAATGACGTAATCAAAATGGCGGCCGTAAGAGGATGCTGGGTCGCCATGAATTGGCTAAATGACCGAATGCCTGAACCGATTTTTATGAAATTTAGCACACAAATACTTTAATACCTACATTATCTTGGCCCAAGTTGCCAATGGTCGAGTTTGATAAAGTCGTTTTAAAATGGCGGCCGTTAAAAGCTAAAAAATAAAAAATAATCTTTCAGTGTTTTGTGTTCTCAACTCCCTCCAGAGATCTGCAGCAACCTATTCACTTTCCTTGCAATAAAAGGTTGCATTACCGTCTCTGCATTTCATGGAATAGGCAAAATACCCCCACCACAGCAAACCTGCAGATTAAGTGAGTTTCAATTTCTCTGATTTGATTTTCAATTAAATCAATTTCAATAACATTAGGTTTCATGAGTACCTAGGTTTGCTGCTACAAGGAGATTACTAAAGTGAGTTTTTATTAATATATTAACAGCTTAGTTTAAAATAAATAAATTTGCCATGTTTCAAAAAATGTAATCATAAACATGCAAACTACAACAGTTTATGTACTGTCCGTAATAATAACATAGGAGTTTTAAATTTACAATATTTTGAATTTTCTCCGCAACCAATGACCTCATAAAAACACTTCAATTCACTAAATTATTTGTTTGATTAAGATCTTAAAAATAGTTTAGAGAAAAATTAGGGAATTTCATGTTTTGAGGGTCAAACATGAGGTTCGAACATAAGAAAACCCAATTTTTACCCCTTAAATCACCCCAAAAACCCTGTTGCCATGGTCCTACCACGCTGGTTCGCGAACTTGTTCGAAGAAACGTTGGTTTACACGTTTTTGCAAAATTTCATTAAGATCGGACAATTTTTGCTAACGGACACACACATATACAGTGTGTTCAAAAAAGGTAGGGACAAAGTTTACGAATTGATTCATTGGATCAAAATAAGAAGAACATAAGGAATAAATTTTTTTTACAAAATCGCTTCGTTAATAGATATCCATCATTTTATATGTTTTTCATTAACATTTTATCCTTTATAACTCATATTGGAGATATTGGCAATTAATACTTAAAAGTATAATTAAATTTACAAGTTCAACAAGGCCAATAAAAATAAAATAAAATAAATTTATTATATATTGGCCTTGTTGAACTTGTAAATTTAATTATACATTTCATTATTTTATCCTTTGATAATTTTGATTGAACTTTTATGAATGTTGGTATGTATGTAAGGTAGAAGATACCAATTATTTTTTTTTATTCGAACCAGCATGATCTGACTATGGGAACGGGGGTTTATGGGGGATTTTATGGGGTGAAATTTAGTTTTTCCCATTTTGGACCCAAAAAACATAAGATTTAGCAATTTCTTTCCAAACAATATTGTGGAGCTAAAAAAACAAATAATTTAGTATATTGAAGTGTCATTATGTGCCTAACGGTAACCGAGAAAATTCCAAAAAATATTAAAATTTAAAATTCCCATGTTATTCTTATGGAGAATAAGTAAACTGTTGTATTTTCATATTTTGTTGTGGTGTTTCCGGACCAATTGATTGACAAATAAATAAAAGGTTTTAAACCTTTTATTTATTTGTTGTATTTTGCTTGTTTATGAACATATTTTGATCAAATTTGTAAAATTTATTCATTTCATAAAAAACTATTACATTTCATAAAAAAATACGTTTTTACCCTCCCTGTTGCAGCAAACCTAAGTACTCGTTAAACAAATGCTATTTAAATGGGGAATAAATGTGACATTTTTAAGGAGATATTTTAGAGTAAATCCAATCAGGCAAATGGAAATTCGCTAAATCTGCAGGTTTGCTGCGGCGGGGGTATTATAAGGTAATTGGTTACGGAGAAAATTTAAAACATTGTAAATTTAAAATTCCCATGTTATTATTACGGAGAGTACCTAAACTGTTGTAGTTTGCTTGTTTATGATTATATTTTAATGAAACTTGGCAAATTTATTTATTTTGAACTAAGCTATTAATATATTTAAAAAAAACTCGCTTTATTAATCTCCTTGTAGCATCAAACTTAGGTACTCATGAAACCTAATGTTATTGAAATTGATTTAATTGAAAATCAAATCAGAGAAATTGAAACTCACTTAATCTGCAGGTTTGCTGTGGTGGGGGTATTTTGCCTATTCCATGAAATGCAAAGACGGTAATGCAACCTTTTATTGCAAGGAAAGTGAATAGGTTGCTGCAGATCTCTGGAGGGAGTTGAGAACACAAAACACTGAAGGTTTTTTTTTTAATTTTAGGTTTTAACGGCCGCCATTTTGAAATGACTTGATGAAACTTGACCATTTTCAACCCAGGCTGAGATAATGTATTCAAGCACTTGTGTGCCAAATTTCATGAAAATCGGTTCAGGCATTCGGTCGTTATAGCCAATTCATGGGGACCCAGCATCCTCTTACGGCCGCCATTTTGATGACGTCACTACGGACGACCGAGGTCCTTAAAAATTGGGGTCTGGGCGGTTTTAGGTTCAGAAACATACTATAACCACCTAAAATTGCAGCCTCTCTGCCAGAACTGAAATATTTTCCTGCTGCCCAACCTGACTATAGGGGACTTTTAGTATGTTCAAAAGGAAGGTACACCCAACATTTGTACCAAATTCCCCGGCTGTGCTAATTTTTTTTTAGGTTTATGGAATTTTTCTCTTATTTTACTGCACTATTAGAACATGTCTTAACAGCTGAAGCAATTATTTTCAAATTTTGCATGGTGATAAAGACCATATTGGTTAGTGCTAACCACCAAGTTCACTTGTGTTGTGATATGGGGTTAAACAATTCTCCTAGGAGTCCGCCCCATGGGATCTCAAAGTAACAATGTAGACTAATCCTTATAGAAGCAATATTTAACACATAATCATCAAAGGCATAAGATCAGCTGTTGAGTTAAATGCATCAGAGGAAACAGCTGTTAAAATTATTGTAACTGTGATCAGATATTAGAACAGATACGGTTTGGGCGGTTTTTTGGCAGTTCAATTTGAACAATAATACAAACAAGTTACTTTCGGGCAAGTGGTTTAACTTTTATGATCAATAGGCCTACCGTTACTGTTATAATATTCAGCTGCTGTTAATCATCTTGCTATGTATTATTTTAATGTGTGATTAATTCTTGGTTTCAGTTTTAACATGATTAGGATTTAATTTTTATCAGACGCAGAATAAGTTAATTAATTATTACTGTACATGTATTTGTATCAGTATTTCATTAGTTTTATCTTGCATAGGGACTAGACATTTTCATGCTTTAGAAAATAAGTTATTTGCCTCAAGATTTACATTATGGTTTCAATTGGCCGGGACAGCATGTTTTAACGTGAACAAAGTTGTCGGTTTACATATCAATATCAATTAAATAAGATGGGGACACCAGTATGTATGTGCACATTTTAACCCAAATATGTATGAGTGAAGGATGAGTGTAGGATGGATGAGTGGTGCGATCTTGTAGTCTTGTTAGTGACTAAGGCTGACATGTTCCTTAGACACAGCTGTTAATAAATTAATATTATAGTTTTGTTAATATTGTGTTTTAGCGAATTTCCCTATCTAGGGAAGTAGCTATTACCGTAGGTGGTTTGGTAAGACCTAGGCCCGGGACCGATTTACTTTTTCATTTTGATGTCCCTAGAGACCAAACACACTATTTGTTAAAATTTTTAAACATATATATAAATATATATATATATATAATTTATAGATTAATATACATGGTGTTCCGGAAATCTCTGGAATCCTTTTGTATATTTGTTCCTTAGGTTAAAACAATGCAAAAACACTGTATAAATATGAGTCTAAGATGCCTGGTTTTCTGTCTGTGTGTCATCTGTATGTGATTTTCAGAAATGAATCCATAACACTGTCAAACTCCTTAAGCGATTGACTTGAAACTTGGCACGTAAGTAGTAAAAAGTAAGTCCAATCTTTGCACAAAGTATCAGATTTACAAATTGTACCAATCCTAAATGGCGGTTATTTTAAATCTTCTATCTTAAATACCGGTAGCTTTAAAATAAGTGATGACTAGAAAAAATATCAAGAATAAGCATTTTTTCCAACGGTAGTTATAAGTTGCAAAGATTATGAAATCCATACATCACTTAACTCACTAATAATTATTGGTAGGAAGCTCATAACTTTAGAAACACATAACATAAAGAAACACACTCTTAACCACTAATGGAAGCTGTGAACAACAGTTTTTAAACAAAGAAATATCAAGGTAATAACAATACAACAATCAGCTGTTATAGTAGGTAGTTTACACAACGATTGCGTAAAGATAGTGGTAACGACACGAGTAGAAAATTTAAGGTTTGAGCCTTGGTGAGTGCCTTAAAAACTTCTACAAGTGTCGTTAACACTATTTACGCAATTTGGGTACACTACTTTACATATGACAGTGTTTTAATTACTAAAAATTACTAATAACTTTCAGGGCTTAACACCTATGGGCGGACGGGGCAAGCGCCTGGGGCCCCCAAGACTAGGGGGCCCCTTTGTAACTTCTAAAAAAGGTTATGTTTTTGTTTATGACCTATCATTGCCATTGAGAGTGGTGCAAGGAAACATATTGCACAAAACACTAATTGCACCCAGCACCACTCAACAATTAAATTAGCCTGAACAGCTGATTATTTGAAGTTCGAATCATTACAATTTTACTTCTTCTCTCTCAATCCTTGAACCTCATTGGTCCGTTACCCGTGTTGTTATGAGTAAAACTATGCTGTTGTGAAAAAAAAAAATTCTGTTATGTGAAACTTTTCAATTCTAAGAACAACTAAAACTGCTACTTTAAAAAACGGTCGTAGGTAACACATGTTATTAACACATGTTTCATATGATCAGATTATGGATGTTGGTGTCTCAGCGAACCCATTACTGTCATAAATCTTTAAATAAATAAAACTTTCATGGTTATTTTGCAAATTTACATGAATGAAGCTTTCCATTGACCTATTAATTAATAAAATTGGTCCAGTAGAACTGTAGCCTAGATTTAGATAGTTGTAGACTACAATAAAGTTTAACAAAAATATCTCTAATTCAGTACAGTATTTTATAACAACTTAAAATTTGGAGGTAACTTATTTTTTTGCAAATAACTTTTAAATGGTAAAGAAATCGACCAAAGTGGAAAGTGATATTCTGAAGGAGAATACAATTTCTTACAAATTGCTAATATTTATTTCTTGAAAATACTCAATAAAGGAAGACTAAAGTTGGCTACAAATAGAAACTTGAAAATTGAAACTTGAAAAAGCCGTTTTTATTGTATTCTTATTCTTTTTTCCT
Organism: Macrosteles quadrilineatus; assembly: GCF_028750875.1. Classification (NCBI taxonomy): domain Eukaryota; kingdom Metazoa; phylum Arthropoda; class Insecta; order Hemiptera; family Cicadellidae; genus Macrosteles; species Macrosteles quadrilineatus. The sequence goes on along the minus strand of NW_026542594.1, from coordinate 29,941,156 downwards.
TTTTCACTACAAATATCTGTAGCTATATACTATAATATGAGTGACGTTTGTGCACAATTATTTCAAAAACGGCTCCTCCAAATCGATAGATATATCTTAGTTTGTACCTTTATGGGAAACATGTTGTATACCTTGTACCTTAAGTCGTCCAGGTGTCTGACGGTTTCCCCGTATAAGGCTGCTAAGAATGACTCTCCTGCCTCTAACATGGAGTCCTGGTTAAAGGTGAAATCATGGGAAGGTGTTCTAAAAAGGGCTTGCTGGAAAGACAACTGGGGGTGTTTGTCCAGCACCTTCAAACCCTTAGCCTTCTCCACTAGATTATATCATGCTGAGCCCACTAGTAGCAACAGAAGGTTGATACCTTTCCCAACAACAGTGACTGAACTGCTTTGGGCAGACAGATCGATGGCTGTAGACATGTACATGTACATGTGGTGTGATAAGTAGATATATGAAACAATTCTTATTCTGATCATACGCCAAGAATGCCCTTAAGAAACATCTGGTTTCATTCCAGTTTCAAACAGCACTTCCACAGAGTGTTTTGGTGGCCCTTCTCTAACGTTCATCTTGTTTGGTCATATGATAATCAGGGTACCCGTCAAAAAATACCACGGGGCTGGAGTAGTGCCGTTTATGTATCTCATGAAAGAGTCACCAATCTCATCAAAGGTTCAGTTATTTTCCCAAACCACCTTGTGCAGTAGAAACCCTCCAAATATAAGATTTTGGGTGTCTTTTGGGATTTCAGAATCAGGCAAATGATGGAAAGATTTGTAGAGCCTCGATTTCTTTCCTTTCCTTGTGGACCCTTCTTGACGTAATGACGAAGGATACAGTCTTAGCCTGAATTTCAAGGATTCCTTTAGCTTGTTTTCGGACTGCTTTATAATAGTCATTCTTTGGTGTAGTGTCGTTGGGACTATAATTGTATGGTCACCATTTAAATGAAAAGTAAAGTATTGATAACAACTGCCTTGGTCATGTTAATCATAACCATGGAAACCTACCTCTCTAATATTTATTTTTCACATTCCGCCCAAGAAAAGTAGAAATAACTCTGTGGAATAGGGGGGGGGGAATTGGTATAGTATATTGGGTGGGGGGGGGGTTTGATGGAGAAATGTGGGTTGAGATAGTTATAGGGTGGATGGGTGTGGGTGTTTGCTGAGTAATATTAAAATCAGACCAAAGGCTTGAATTTTTGTAAATTCAGAAAAATAACCAATTTTCAATGCACTCTAGCGGAGGTTATTTCTAATCGATTTTCAAGTGTGAATAGTGCATTTTAAAGGAAATTTTGTCACCTTTCAGTTTGTAGTGGGTAAAATTCGCTAGAATCCATAGTTTTCGACTTATAATATAAAAAGTGAAAAAAGTGCTAAAATTTTGCTATTTTTTGCGAATATCTTGGAAGGCTCAAGAAATATTTGTTGGACAACTTCAGATTCGGATTCAGCGACCCCAAAAAACAAATATCAGACAAAATTCCTTGGACACCATTTTTGTCCATGTTGGATACGGATTGACTGTTTCAAAATTGCTTACCATTGTCTAAAAATAACGGGGTCACCTATCAACAGTTAGTTAGGACTTCTGTAATAAGTAGAATGGGAATGCTCTTTCCATGTGTTCCTGCCCCACTACTCCAGTGATATTCATTTAAGTCATTTTTTAATCATGCAGGTCCAGGAGGGAAAAACGGGTTTGAATTATTAGGATTTAAATGTAGGTACTGTAATTAAATTTAACAAAAATTCAGTTTTATTTGAAGAATCATTATAGATGTAGATGTAAACACTAATTTTTGTAGATGAAAGTAGTGACAGTTGCTAATTACTTTAGCAGTCAATTACACTTACATATCTTTCTTGTCTGTTGAAAACGTGAATTTCAATCAGGGTAATGAATAAAAAACCATAGATTACATTTATAAAACTTATAAAAATTTTAATTTAGACAACTTGTTACTTTTACAAAAGTAAAAAGTGACTCAGACACAGACAATATTACATTTACATTCATACGCTCACAAACACTCTCTAAATCACAATTATTACTGTATACTAGGTTCACTATTCGCTTAATTGTATATATATAATCGTAACTTATGTCTAGGAGAACTTATTTGTAAGGAAGTCATGTACATGCAGTCTGAACGTTCGAGAGGTAGAAATCCGACCTAAATCTAAATTAAATAAAATCTCAATAATATTAAATATTACAACATGGAATTCTACCAATCAAACCGTTCAGGCTAACAAAAATCGCTACCGAGCGGAAATTAAGATCCTACCTAAAACTACGAGAATTAAATTACGAGTGAGCTTAAACGACTGATATCGAAGTCTGCAAAGAGTTTAGATAAATTATGACTATTTTACAAACATTAACAAAAAATACCATCTTAAAACAATGGATTCACTGAAGCTTAGCACCATTCATTCCGACCGTTCATTCGCACAGTCCTCACGGGTTGAGCAGGGTCCATGGCAGCAATACCTTACACTAGGGGAGCGACTACACCGCATATGAATCACATTTGTCGTCAGGTGGTTTTTGGCACCCATGGAATTGTCTTGGCATTAACTCTAGGCGGAGGGAAGGTTTCATCTTCTACGATGACTGACTGCAGCTTCCATTAGCTTCCTCACCATTGGCTCTGGGTTGCAGACCTTTGGATCACACTGCATCTGACCGTCGCTACCACATCTGCAGACAAACACATACCAACCATCACTAAACAAAAAACATAGCCAGTTAAAATAATGACTTATGGTTCTGACTAAATACTTTTCAAATACGACAGTACAAGCATGATAGTCCACATCCGAGGCTTGCCCATCACAGGATTTCATCCGAATACTGTTAATAATTTGGGTTGAGTCACGTACAAACAATGCTTTGTACCACACAACCAGCATCAAGTATACAGGGTAAACACAACTAGCACATACAATACCAACACTGATTAATATAATACTATTTTAACACAACATTTTACCAGAATTTTAAACTTTGTGTAACAATAGTAAAGTTTTTTAAACCTTTCCAATATTTTGTGAAAGTGCAATGTGCCTGTCTAAATACGATATTATTATGTAGTATGTAGCTTTGTCCTTCTGAAGAAACTTCTGAGTGCTTGACTTTCTTGTTTAAAAGGTTACCTACATAGAGACCAGAAACTAGCCGCTAACTGTCTAGCGTGCCATAAACACCGTCTAATGGACATTTTCTATTATACTATTGGCTAGACACATGAATTATTATACATTTACTGTATTTCTAAGCTATACATGAAAAAAAAACTGGAGGCTCAAAATAATTTATTGGAAGGAAGGGCAAACTTTAGGGCAAGCTACCCTTTATATTATAGATACAAACATGTTCTGCTACCTAATCAACAGAGTATATTAACATATTCTTTTAAAATAGCCTGACTAGCTAATGAATTGTTTTATAGAAAAATAAGTGTTACTAGTGGCATGTAGGAACATAAGTCCCTAAGAAGCCCAAATGTAAAACAAATTAGTCTATTGTTATATCTAAACAAACTAAGAATCAAATGATCTTTCACGCAGCAGCTCTAAAAGTTGAAAGTTAATAATTTAAGATCAATTTAGTGGGGACGGGTGGCGTCGTCCTGTAATCCAGCTACTAGGAGGTCACGAATTGTGGATTTTTATAGGCATGCACTGTGGATGCGATACTCCCTGGTGTGGATTAATATCCGCACAAGTGAGTACTACGACTATCCACAGTACTATAATGATAATTAGACCAATTCGTAAAGGCAAAAATGTGGTTCGGATTCCACTATAAACTATAGGTGCCTTAGTTGCCATTAGCTGTATGGGTTATTAATTAACAGCTGTGTCTAAGGAATGTCGGCCTTAGTCACTAAACAAGGCTACAAGATCGCACCACTCATCCTACACTCATCTCCATTCATACTTGGCTTAAAATACCTACTTTGTATGGTCGCCATTTCATAAGAAAGTATAAAGTAAAGTATAAAGCAGAATTTATTTGTTGATTAGTAAACAGCTTCACGCACTCTATCAACAGAATTAAAAGTAGAAAAAAAATTTTAATACATTTGTAATCATATATGTTTAATGTAATCAAATCAGATGTTTTTAAATCCCAATGCATTTTAAATTGAAGATATTTTACGTTATTTCTCATTTTCTGATAGATTTAGACATAATCTGCTATTTCTCCCGATCCCCTGGCCCTGGGATCAAGACCTTTAATTAGAGCTCTCTCCCAACTCCCATCACCCTGCGAGCTGCCAAACTCTCACAATTTTGATTTTAAAAAGTTGCTTACAGAATTCATAATATAGATAGAATGTCAATTTTTGCATAATTTTGATTGCAATGATCTGAAATATTTTGTCTTTTTTTTTGTAAATCCAAAATTGTATTATGTAGCTTCAATTCATGATTTTTAATTGAAGGAGAAGCAAGTGGCTTTAGTCTTGTAGAATGTGATGGGCAATTGGTCCTAGTTATCTTTAATATAGTAAGTAGGTACCTAAATTGCTATAATAGTTATTAGGCTAATGGTAACTACTTACATGCATTGTAAACAGGGGCCTGAAGCTGATGTTATCTCTTCACCAACTTCATATGCCCGACCTCTGTGGAAACAACCAGATTGCCTTGCTGCCCCACGATATGCATGCGCAAAGAAGTGTGGAGGTAATGTGGTTGTTGTGGTCGATGTTGTTGTTGTTATGTTGAGACTAGTCGCCATTGAAACAGGACATTGATATCGAGGACAACAGTAGCCCTGAATAGGCTCCTGGTGGCATCTATGAATTGGAGGAGGACAGCTTTGCTGCAAGCAAATAATATCACTTCGGAAACAGAAACAGAAATCACAAGGATCATCACGAGGAATTTGTTGTGCTGAGACATAAACCTTTCCTCCATAACGACATGTACCTGGACCAAAAGCACCATCTTCAGAAACATCATAATCCATTTCAACATCAGGTGTAAACTGGTCTTCAGGAGGTAATTCAGGATCATCTGGCTTGTTGTGTTGAGGCTTTGAGTCATCTGTTCCAGTCATTGAAGGCATGGATCCGGGAACTTGTGGGTGAGGAATATCTGTTTCATGGATTGTCTGCTCATGTTCCTGTTCATGTTCGTCTACTGTTTGTCCTGTTGGTAGTGAAGGGTCTTCCCCATCTCCAATAATGTTGTTATCAGGAGTTTGTTCAGCCTCGTGAGCATGCTCTGAGTCAGTATTAGGTTTTATTGGCTCTATAGTTTGCTCAGTTTCAAGAACAGGATGTTCTTGAGAATGATGTTCATCTTCGTTTTCTGGTTCTTGGGGGATATTTTCATTTTCACTTGTCAAATCTGTTTTTGTAGTCGATTGTTCGCTATCGTGAATAGAGGTATCACTCTCTTGGTCATGTTCTACTTCATTTACTGGAACTTCATTTCCATGTTCAGTCTCCTCATGAGTGGTTTCAGTCTTTTCGGTTGTTAGCTCAGGTTCTTCTTGTGTTGGTTTGGATTCCTCATCTGTAGACTCAGTCTCTTCCTGTGCTGGCATAATCTCCGTATGGGCTGGCTCAGTCTCTTCATGTGCTGGCTCAGTCTCTTCATGTGTTGGCCCAGTCTCTTCATGTGCTGGCTCAGTCTCTTCATGTGCTGGCTCCGTCTCTTCATGTGCTGGCTCAATTTCTTCATGTGCTGGCTCAGTATCTTCATGTGCTGGGTTAGTCTCTGTATGGGCTGGCTCGGTCTCCTCATTATCTGGCTTAGCCTCCTCATGAACTGGCTCACTATCTTCATGAACTAGCTCAGTTTGCTCATGGACTGGTTCAGCCTCCGTATGGGCAGGCTCGGTCTCCTCTTGAATCGGCTTAGTCTCTTCTTGAGCTGGCTCAGTGTCCTCATGAACTGGTTCAGTCCCTTCTTGGGCTGGTTCAGTCCCTTCTTGGGCTGGCTCAGTCCCTTCTTGGACTGGCTCAGTCCCTTCTTGGGCTGACTCAGTCTCTTCTTGAGCTGGCTCAGTCTCTTCTTGGGCTGGCTCAGTCCCTTCATGTGAAGGCTCAGTCTCACCCTGGACTGTCTCTAACTCAACAGGAACCTGAGCTTCTCCATCAACTGGCTTAGCCTTCTCATGATCTGTCTCACTATCTTCATGAATCGGTACAATTTCCTCTTGGGCTGGCTCAGTTTCTCCGTGTAATGGCTCAGTATCTTCATGAACTGGTTCAGTGTTCCCGTGGGCTGGCTCAGTCTCACCCTGCAGTTGTGATTCCCCATGAACTGGCTTAGTCACCTCATGATCTGGCTCGGTATCTTCATGAACTAGGCCAATCTCATCATGTTCTGGCTCAGTTTCCCCTTGAACTGGAACAATCTGCTCGTGGATTATTCCACTGTCTTCATGAATTGGTTCAGTATCCTCTTGAGCTATCTCAGGTTCCTCGTTTGCTTGATGAGTCTCATCAGTTGACTGAGTGTTCTCATGAGCCTGTTCAGTCTCATCATTTGCTGGTTCAGGCTCTTCATTACCTGCTTCATGCCCTAGTTGAGTTTCCTCTTGGGCTGGTTTGGACGTCATGTGGGGTGGCTCAGACTCCTCTTGGGACAGTTTAGACTCGTCAATATCTGGTTTAACCTCTTCATTAGAAGGTTCTTGATTTTCAGGGGAAGTATCTTCTTCCACACTACCCGTTTCTTCATTTGCAGGTTTTGACTCTTCGTGTGTTGCCTCCTGAGCTGGTGTGGTTTCTTCTTGAGTAGTTTCTGTAATGTAGGGTTTAGTTAGTTCTTCCTCGTTATTAATGGATTCGGTTCCCTGATTGACTTGTGCGGTCTCTCCATGAGCTGGATTTCCCTCCTCATTATTATCTTCTCCCATCGTTATTTCTGTACCGTGAGAGGGTTCTTCATCAAAATTATTCGGTATTTTCTCATCTTCGTGTACTGTACCATCATCTCCATCATGACTTATTCCCTCTGCTGGACTATCTTCAGTCTTTGAGGATTCTGGGGATTCTGAGATTTCTTGTTCAGGTAATCCAATTTCTTGAGCTGGTTGAGATGTTTCATGCTCTGGATGGTGTTCTTCTTGGTTAGGTGATCCAGAAACATGCTCTTCTATTTCGTTAGTAATTTCAGTTGTTTCTAAATCACTATTTTGCAAGCTTTCTGTCGTTTCAGGTTCAATCTGATGATTATTACTATCAGAATTTGTATCTTTGTTTGCTGAAATAGTTTCTAAACTTTGGTCATGTGTAGTTTTCTGATTTTCAGTTTCTTTTATTGCTGAAATAGTTTCTAAACTTTGGTCGTGTGTAGTTTCCTGATTTTCAGTTTCAGAAGGGGTTTCATGAGTTGTTAAATTACTCGTGTTGTCACCATCTAGAGTGCTATCACCATTAGGCACATGATCCCCTATACTTTCTGGACTAGTTGCTGTCTCTGAATTTAAGTCTTCATTATGTTCAATGGAAGGCGATGGACTCTGTGTAGACGGGTCATTTAAAGTTGGAGCTTGAGTAGATTGTCCAAGATGCAAATCCAAGGATCCTTCAGTTACTTCTCCCTGTAGATCTTCAGTATTTCCTGTTTCATCGTGACTAGCTTTTGGCGCAGTATTTGTATTTGTTTCAGCTTCATTTTCTTTGTTTGACAGTGTAGCTTTATTTTCAGAATTCAGATTTCCTTCAAATTCAGAACCACTATCTGTTGAGCTTGTAACATTCTCGTAATTAGAATCATCTTCATTTTGTTTTTCGTCCGTTTGCCCATTAATATTTTGCTCGTGTAAAGGATGTTGTTCTGTTGTATTTTGTTCTTTATCAGTTTCTGAATTTACTTTATTATTTACTTCTGCTGGTCCCTCTGGAGCATTGGGAACTACTTCAGTTGCTGTATCTTCAACTGAAGTAGTTTCAGACCCATTACTACCGTTTTGTACTGCTGAATCCACTGCTGATCCTGGTTGGTGCTCTGATTCAGAATCTTGATAAGTACCATCTTTATGGGTTACATCATGCTGATTATTACCTTCTAAATTTGGCTTGCCAGTAACTAATGTTTCTGATACAATGGGTTCTTCTGTTACAGGTAAGTCCTGTTTGATAACTTCCTGTGAAACGGTTATAGGTGTCTCTGTAACAATATCTTGCTTATTATTCTCCATGCCCTCATTTAGCAAAGGAAGATCACCTGAAACTTGATTTGTCTCAAATGTGTTTTTGCCGTCTTCTATCTGCTGAACAGGTGTTTCTGATTGTTCAGCAGACGATGGAGAGACTGATTCATTCTCAGTTTGAGTTTCTTCTGAGGGAACATGGCTGTCAGATTCTGAAACCAGTTCAGGATTATTTTCTGTTGCTGTTGGTAAGTCATCATCTACACTGTCTGTTAAAGTGTGTGTATTGGTTTCGGGTCCGTTTTCTGTTTCAATTTCAGGTTCTGGGTGTTCTTCAGTCTCTTGAGTTTCACCTGTAAGTGTATGTGATGTTTCTGTTACTGGAATTGCAGAACTGTGTGGTGCAGAGCCATCATCTTCCTCTAAAACTGTAGGGGTTTCATCTGGTTTGGAAGGAGACTCTTCGACACCAGGAGACTCTGTGTGGGTTTGATCATGTACTTCTGTGTCTTGAGACTCGTTTTGATCTGTGAGGACTGTTGGTTGTGAATCTTTTTCCTTTACAGCAGAGATGCTGTCTGAAACATCTGCATTAGGCTTTTCTTCATTGTCTTCAGGAGTGACCACAATGGCAGTTCCATTATCAGCAGGAGTTTTATCATCACTATTGTGTTCCTGAACAACTGTGTCCGGGCCAGGTGTTTCTCCATTGCTATTATCACTTGCAATTTCAGATATTTCATCTCCAACAGTATTAGGAATATTTTGAACAGGCGCTGTAGTTTCTTCTCCCTGTGAGTCTTCTTTATGTTCTGTTGGTTTATTGTCTAGCATAGTAGTTTCACTCTCACTAATTGTATGTTCGGAGTCTGGAATTTCTTCCCCTGTAATAGTAGCATGTTCAGTTCCTTCAGAATGTTTTTTTGTCTCAGTAGGCGAGTCGGTTTTGTCCTCAGTTTCTCCCATTTGATTGTGTGACTGAGGACCCTCTGGCGTGTTTCCATCTGAAAGAAAAAACACAGGCTAGATCCATCGTAATACAAGTAAACTAGGCCCTATACCATTAATGATAAACTTTATATCAATGAATTAAAATTTAGTAAATGTTACTGTACACAGGTGTCATTTTGTAATGACGGCATTAATATAATATTACATTTATATATATATATATATATGTGAGTGTGTGTGTGTGTCCGTGAACGTTATAACTTGAATAATTTTTGTCCGATTTTGACCAAATTTGGTTTGAAGGTGTAAGGCGGGATAAACTTGAACAAGTTCGCGAACCAGCATGATCGGACCATAGGAATGGGGTTTTACAGGGGATTTTATGGGGTAAAAATTTCCTTTTTCTCATTTTTGACCCTCAAAAGACAAAATTTCCCAATTTCTCTCATAGACCTTTATAAAGAGCTTAAAAAAAACAAATAATTTAGTATATCAAAGTGTTTTTGTACGGTTATTATTAGTAAAATTCCCATGTTATTCTGATGGAGAATATTGTAAAATGTATATATTTTAATCAATCATAATGTGTGTTTTTTTTTTAACATTAGTGGTTTAGTATGAAATAAATAATGTTTCCAAATTTGATTAAAATAATAAACAAGCAAACTACAAAAGTTTATGAATTTGAACTGAGTGTGTTTTTGGCCTCTAGGGGCCCTCAAAACAACAAAAGTAAATTGTCCCCTGGTCGAGGTCTTACTATGATATCTATGGTACATAGTTGTAATAGTTTATTCCCTATATGGGAAATTCACAAAAACACTGCTTTTGTGTATTCATGTGAACTATTTGCAAACTATTTGGGAAAATCGGTAATCATTATTACAGTCCGCAATTTATGCTTGTATATTCTCCCTATAATAACCTCAAAAAAGTCTTTAGAGAGAATATGATCATAGACAAAAAGAATGAAATATAGACTGTCATCCGTGCTGCGGTTACCATGGTTACCATAAGTTCCGGCGCACACCGCTGTAGTTTACGTAGCGCGTACGCTGTAACTACCGTGGCGATCCCAGCGGTGTGCGCCAGAACTTATGGTAACCGCAGCACAGCTGACGGTCTATATTTAATTCTTTTTGTCTATGATATGATCAATGAGAAATACTGCTTAAACTGTTGTTTAGTATTTCTTTTTCCTCCTTATGACTGCAATACAGTAGAGTCCCGCAAACTCGACACTCGATAACCCGGCAGTCTGGATAACTCGTCCATCACCTGGCTCAGAAAATTTGTGATTTTTTGAGTCCGAGTAAAACATGGACTCAAGCCAGCTCAAGTCAAATCATTCGTAACTCGTACCAGGAAGGATTTGTTGAACTATATCTGAGGACTTAATACTGACTTGTAGTATAAATATAAATAAAAAAAGGCGGTTAAAAAGCTTAAAAACAGTAACCTTAGTTCCTGATAACCCGGCATTTCACAAACTCGGCACCCTTCCAGTCCACATTACACCGAGTTTGGGGGACTCAACTGTATATTGTAAAGTATGATCTAGTACTCAGGTTTATATTACAATGCTATGTTTCAAACTACTCACCACATGTGTACACTGGGCAGCACAAGTCTCCTTGGTGAACAGGCATGCAATTAGCTAGCTCGGGTGGAGGAGGTGGGCAGTCAATTCCTTGGCAATGAACTATGCTGCTGATGCAGGTACATTCTTTGTGGCATGGGCTTTTTGATGGAATGTTTGAGTTGTTGGTATACGTTTGTCCATCCACTAAACAATCTCCTTCTCCTGGAATAACTCCAACAGGCCCTGGAATATTAGATGATGATTCATGAGGTATTGATCCTCCTTGACCTGATAAGTGGTCTTCAACTATTTCATTCTCAGATGTTGGATCATGGTCACCAGAATCTTCAAACTCATTATCATCAAACTCTGTTGGTTCAGATTCAACTGGGTCATGATGCACCTCTCCATCTGGTAATGTGATTTCTGGTGTTGGGTTTTTAGAAGATTCAGCAGATTCTACATTAGGGGATTCTCCTTTCTTTTCACTTTCTTTATCTTCAGGGTGACTTTCACTTCCAGTTTTTATTACAGAACCAGTACTCTCTTCAACTCCTTCTGTCTGTTCTGGCTGTTTATCTGAATTGTGTTTTTCACCCTCATTCTGTGTTATTTCATTTGGCAAGCCTGCACTTTCAGCTGTATCACTGTGGCTTTGGTCTGAATCTTCTTTTTCTGTACTGATTTCTTCTACTGGGGATACTGTTCCATCTCCAGATAAAGCTGTTTCTTCTAGTTTATCAGTATTCTCACTGGTAATTTCACCATCAGTCACACCATGCATATCTTTATTTAAGTCGTCTAATGAACCATTGTCATCAGATACATCGTTTGAATGCGTTTGTCCATCTGTAACAGCATCGATATCTGATGGACTTTGAGTAGATTCAAATGATACATTCAAATTATCCTCACTGTTTTTATCTCCTATAAGCTGCTCTTCAACTTCTGGCTTTGCTGGTGTTACCTCTTTCTCTGTTTCTGCTGTTTGTTCGTCATGTGACTGATGATCATCTTCCAAATCATTGCTAAGGTCGTGCAATGAATCTTCGGGTAATGTAGTTTGTGGCTTAACTTCACCGTGACTGCTTTCTTGTGGTAAAGAGTCTGTTGAAGTTTCACTTTCTTGTTCCATAACGATTACTGTGGGGACAGATTCATTTTCAGATACTACAGAGCCTTCTTTCAGAGGAGCATCTGTTGGTTTTATGTCCATATTTGTAGTTTCAGTCTTTTCAGGTACGATATCATTTGAATAGGGACCGGTAGTTGATTCAGTTGCTATACCAGACACATAATTTGTTTCTATTTTCTCTGAATTCGGCTCCAAGGAAGGAGTGACATTTGGTTGTTGAGTTTGGCTATCAGAGCCATCACCATGTTGGCCTTCTTGTGGTACATTAACTTCACTTTCATTTGAATAATCATGTGTGACACTATTCTCTGTAGATTCTGGTGGTATACTAATTTCACCTGGACCTTGATGTTCATTTTGTTTCCCTGGAATATTTGCTGATTCTGGTAATTCTGTTATACCATCTTCTGATTGTGACTGACCATCAGGAATGGAGTCTTCTGCCTTTGTCATACTACCCTCTGGATGTTGTGGTACTTGTTCATGTTCCTCAAGAGAAGAATCTTCTTTTCTTGGAGGTGCTTGTTCTTTGTGAAAATTCTCTATGTGTTCCTCGGGCAAGACAGAAGGCGCAACCCCTTCTGCATTAGTTTGTTCAGGGACTACATCCACTACCTTTTCTTGATCATTAGTTACCATTTGATTGTCATCCTGAGCAGGAACTGAAGCTGGTTCACTGGTTTGTGATTCTGGGTATTGGTTTGTGTTTGTATCAACTGTTTCTTGAGAAATGTCTGATTCCTTTACTTGGTCAAGAGATTCAGGAGTTTTAGATGGTATTTCCTCAAATTTTATTTCATTTTCATTTGTTATTGAACTACCGTCCAATTTTTCTGGCTGTTGGTCTCTTTCAACAGATGATTCTGTTTCCAAATATGTATTTTTGCTAGGTTCAGTCTGTTCATCTCCCCCAACTCCTGCAGCATGTAAAGTTTCTGGTAGACTGTTTCCTGCAACAGCATTATTTGATGGTCCATTTTCTTCTCCAGTCAATGCCGTGACAGGACTTTCTTCTCCTAATTTTGTATTTACCACACCATTCTCATCTTTAGATTCTGTTGATTCCTTCTCTATAGTTGGTTCTCTAGGCAGTTCTGCATCTGATGTTGCTACTTCTGTGTTTGTTGATTCTGAAACTTCATTATTGACAGGATCATTTAATTTAGATTCCGATGTTTCTTCAGGTTTCAATGATATTTCAGTAACAATTTCATGTTGTTCAGGAACAAGCTCATTTGTACCAGTGGTATTTTCAATATCACTTTCTGAATGTTCATTACCATCTGGCTTTATTTCGTCCTTTACTGAACCATTTTTATCTTCTTTGTTTTGGTCAACTTGGTCATTTTCTGAGATAGCAATAGGAGACTCAGATGTGTTTACTTCAGATACCCCATGTGACTGTGTTTCAGTTTCAACTTTCTCTGCTGTATCAGGAGCAGAGGTTGAGGTCTGTTCACTAATTTTAGGGCCTTCTGTTTCAGGTTCATGTATGTTTGGATCAGAGTGGATATCTAAATCTTCATCATCTAACTCATCCTCATCAGTGGGCTCAGAGAGTATCTGTCCTTCAGGATGCTCATCGACCTTCTCCTCTTCATGCTTATGTCCATGATTTTCTTCCTCATTTGGTGAATCACTTGGCAATACTTCTGTTGTTGGAGTTGCTAAGTCATCTTTATTTTTTACGTCTTCAGCTTCATCATCTGAAGTTACCTCAGACGATGGTTGAGGCTCTGGTTCCTTGGTTGAAACGTCCGTATCCGTCGGAGAAGATTGCATTATAATGCTGCTCTCTGTCGCCATATTTTCAATAGATATTGTTCCATTTGCTGTGAAAAAAACAAAACAGCATTAGTTTCAGATAATATGAACTATTAGTTCTATATATTATGATAGCTAAGGGTCGGCCTAATAATAACTCCAAATCATCCATTAGTTTCAGTAGATCTTTCACACTAATTATCATTATACTATACCAATAATATAAAAAAGGACACATTTAAGGGAAAGTTCTAACATAGCATAGGTAAATTAATTTTATAACGTTAAAAGTATTTTTTATGTCTACCTTTTTTGTACTACAGATATTTGTATTATATATTTCAGTTACAATTCTTGTACACAAATACAGCCTTTATTACAAGTAAGTATTATTTTCTTTAGTTGAAATTTGAATTACTTGTTGGTTAAAATGAAAATTTTTAAAAATCTGCATACTAACAAATGTTTCCATTATACTTGGCATACACCTACTATATGTATTATAAAGTAATCATAGTTGTTTTATTATGAAGCTAATTATGTTGCTGTTATGACATAACAGAATCAATCTTGCTCCTTGTGCATAAATAGCTACAACAAACAAAGCTGTACTGCTAATAATACACCATGATATCCTGGCAAAGTAAAAAAAACCTCTGGGGATGAGAATAAGAGCAAAATGCTTTGACAATATTAAATATATATATTTACACAATATATACACAATGAAAACAATCCTAATATTCACTCTAAGTTAACTACCATTACTGTAGAAAAATTTAATTAAGAAATTGCATTGCAATGGGAACTGTAATTTTGAAATGATACCCCGCGAATTGTGTTATTGTTATAATTAATTAAACTGTACTTTATTATACTCCGTTCAAAAAATTTAGGCGATTTTAGGGGAAGAAATCTATCTCCTCCACTGATACTACCTTTAAAACAATAGTTGAGTTTTGTCAAAACGTCAATCAGCTGCAACACATTAAGCAAAAAAAGTAGTGGGGCCCAACAAATCACGCAACGAGGGTGTAACCATAAAATATCATACGACAAAAAAATAAACAGCGTATTACGTTTTACTATTGATAAAACAACAGTTAATGGTATTTTACAGTGTAAAACCAAAACAGGTGACATAACTGTATGCTTGGCAGTTTTTAATTTTTTTTAATTTTTATAACTTTATGTTGCAGACTATGCCTTTTATTTCGGTTACGGTTATACTAACAGTTATCCGTAGTCCAGAAGTTCCCCTAAAACTCCTTTCTTACTTCTGTTCTGTGTTGTCAGTATCTACAGCTCTTTATATTTTTAAAATTTAAACAAACAAAATAGTAGTCTGCACTCTGTTGTTAAATTATTTAATGATTTTGAACATCATGAAACCAGAATCAAACTTATTTGTTTCGTTGAAACAGCTGTCAAGATTCTTTAATTGATTCTTTTTATATGAATGAATACCCATAAGGTAAACATAGGAAGTTCCAGAGCCTCTGGGGCAGAGTCAGAAAAGGTTATTGTGATAAGAATAGCCTATATTAATGTTGAATATGAGCTATCATCATGTCAAATTTCAGCTCAATCCGACCAGTATTAAACCTGTGATTGAGTCCCAAAACATCAACCAAATAAACCAACATCATCTTTCAGTTTTAGCGAATTTCCCTATAGGGAAGTAGTTATTACCGTAGGTGGCACGGTAAGACCTAGGCCCGGGACCAATTTACTTTTTCATTTTGATGTCCCCAGAGGCCAAAAACAGACTCTAGACCTTCTTAAAGAGCTTAAAAAACAAATAACGCAGTATATCAAAGTGTTTTTGTACTGTTATTGGTTACGGAGAAAATTAAATTGAAAATTCCCATGTTATTGTTATGAAGAATTTTGTAAAATGTTTTAGTTTGCTTGTTTATGGATATACTAGCTGAGTACCTGTCCTTCGTACAGGGTTGGTATACAATGCTTATTGTAGTTAAATACTCGTGCTTTGCATTTGCAATGAGAGGACACGTTTTGAGAAATTTAAATTTGATAATTAACTTAGTATTTTTGCAACTTCAAAATTGAAATTTAAAATGTCAATAATAAATTAAAAGATACGTGATCAAGGGAGATGAATGTAAATCATGTATGATTGTCAAAGTTGTATTTAAAAATTTGGTCAGTTTTTCTCATATCAGCCTACACAAGATTTAAAATAAATCAAAACAAAAATGGTGGTATCCCCTACTAACCAGATTTAAAAGTCATAACTTAAACGTTTCTATTAAGTCCATAAAAGTTGAATTTTGTTTCTAAAAGCGTTGGCGGATGTGTAAAAATTATATGCAACAGATGTAAAGATTAAAATGTTTCTATTTTGTGTCCTCTTCCCGTTGCAAAGCACGGGTACAACAGCTAGTAGTTTATAGAACATCTACCATAGCCATAATGTTCAACCACTACACCTAAACAATAGAAAGAAGTAAAATTCTCACACTCAGGTTTTTATTGCTGCTTGGTTCAAATTAGCTGTTGTCATAAATCTATAAAGAACTAATGGTGCTGCACCCTGTTGGTAAACCGTATAACCTTTTAATGCTATTCAATATCATAGAAACAAATTGTTACTTGAAACAGCTGGCAAAATTATTTAATTCCTTTTAAATATGAATATTCATAAGTTTAACATGGGAAACTCTAGAGCCGCTGGGGCGGAGCCCGAAAGGATTGTTGAGGTAAGAATATGTCTATATGTTAATCGGGAATGTGAGCTATCATCATACCAAATTTCAACACAATCCGACCAGTAGTTAATGCGTGATTGAACTTCAAACAAACAAACAAACAAATAAACAAAAAAACACACAAACTTTCACATTTATAATATTAGAATGATTTTGATCAAACTTGGTCAATTTATTGATTTTATATTAAGCTATAATTATTTTATTTAAAACACACTTTAGTTTCCTTGTAGCAGCAAACCTAGGTACTCGTTGAACCTTATGTTATTTAATAAATTAATTGAAAATCATTCAAGGTAAATAGAAATTCGCTTAGACGGCAGGTTTGCTACGGTGGGGGTATAATAATATGTATATATTGGACGCATTTAAGTTATTTTTTTAAGGAGATCGGCGGCCTCTTTTAGCATTTGAACGTCCACATGGACCACAGATGCCTGTGCGTGGAACGTATCCAGCATAACTAGGGATGAGCTGGTACAGTACAAGGGTTTAACTGTAATGATAAAAATTAGTGGCAGGTACCAAAATCCGAACCTACGACATCGCTGCCTTTGGCCCAAAGCCTGTTGCGCTACCTACTGTGCCACCGATTCACCATTTTGGAACTTGTAATATGTGTATCTTCTACTTCCATTATTGTATTAGGATGGGTTTTAAATTAATGTAATTATTTTCCTCTTGGCCCCTTCTTTTTCACAGGTTTTACAGCTATATTGTAGTTTTATGTATCTTGAGGATTAATGAATTGGTTATTTGAGTAACAAGATCCAAACATTGTAGTTTATCCTTAAAATCAATGATGCTGGCTCTGTGCTGAATGATGTATTTACATGGAGAGAACTCAAAACCACTGTTGTTGCAAATTTACCAAACATTAACTAGTGCTGTTTCTTAAATAATGAATAGAAAGTCAATTAATTATAGACCTACTACCAAGAAAAATACCAAGCAATACCGTATCTTATGACTTACCACATTGGAAGGTGGTGGGGCAGCATTGTCCCTCTGGTGGAGGCAGGGCATGGCAGTCTTTACCCTCCATAGGCTCACCACAGCTGCGTACAGCGCAGACAATGTCTCCTCGCATGCAGTAGCACGACTCACACGGCTTGTCAGTCTCTATCAGCTCTCCGTCGTTGTACATTACGTCTCCGTAGCGACATTTCTGTGTCGTACTGGCAGTCGTACCCAGCAACAGACCACCCGAGCTCGGCCTCTCTGTCGTACTTATCTCATTGTAATCTGACAACACAATAGTTTCTTACTTGGATTCTTTTTATTGAAACAGTGTTAGAGTTTATCAACAACTGGACCAGTTATTTAAGGAATTATTGTAGACATTTTCCTTCATGATTAGTAAAATCAAAGTTTACTCGATCTCTGGGATATCGGTATGGAATCTGATTTTCCCTTTGGCTAAGAACGTAACTAAAACATAGCAAGATTAGTACGCTGGACCAGCTAAGTGTAGAAAATCACTTTAAAAAACAACGGCAAACAGATGTTATAAGTGTGCTTAAAGTGATTTATGTGCTATCTCAACTGATGGGGTCAGAATCCAAAACAACGAAGTCTAGAAAACTTGTTGTCAATAATAAATAATCCCTCAAATGACATAAACTTTCCATCACCAAAGTGGGTGTAGAGTGCGTGAGCAGGTAACTAAACGATTCCTTCAGAGACTTGTTCAGGGGCCTTAGTGTGTTAACTTACGAAAAGTCCTGACTCCTAGGTGGTGAGCCAGGGGGTGGAGGGGGAAAAGGAGGGGGGGTAAAGGTACGCATTTCGGTTTTTTTAATTATATCTTGAAAACTATCAACTTTTTGTATACTATACTAAACTATAAAATTGAAGAAGATGAAATTTTCTACAAGAAAAGTATATAGGCTAATGTGTTTATTTTGGTTAAACAGATTACGAGATATTACTTATTTAATTAACATCTTATTATTAAAATACTCCTTTCATAAGAGATACATGTAAATTAGTATACGAAATAGGGCGAATCCTATCCGCCCAAAGGAAATATAACCGATATTCTGGAAATCTTGACAAAATTTCCAGTAATTTGAAAAAATTGATCCAAAATTAAGGCGAGGGCGAGGTAATAAAAATGTTGTGTTTTTTTTATTATTAAGAATTATAAAAAAACCTCATATCATCCAGTTTTCAAACACTCACCCTCGCTATAATTTTTGACAAAATTTTATGATCAAAGCGTCAAATTGATGGAATTTTTACCAAGATTTCCAGAATATTGGTAATATTTCCTTTGGGCGGATAGGATTTGCCCCATTTTGCATACTAATTTACATGTATTTCTTATGGAAGGAGTATTTTAATAAGATATTAATTAAATTAGTATTAACTCGTAAATTGTTTAACCAAAATAAACACATTATGTACTTTTCTTGTAGAAAATGTCATCTTCTTCAATTTTATAATTTAGTATAGTAGGTATACAAAAAGTTGATAGTTTATAGTGAGATGAATGAGGGCAGTATTAATAGTTACGTTATTATAAATAATTTACTTATTTTTCAGATCATTTACTTTATTTAAAGACAACAACAACTAGGGTAAATAATATTCTACTTTGCTTTTTACTCACCACAGTCATATCTGACAGGACAACATACTCCGTCCTGGTATACTGGTCTGCAGCCTTCTACGTTGAGAGTGCATTCCTGTCGGACGCAAGCTGTGTGGTTGCGAATGCAGTAGCACAACTCACAAGGCTTCTTTGGGTCTGACGGCATCTGTAAACAGTAAGTTTTGTTAATAACTACGCTCTCTCAACATGCATACAGTAGGTCTATTGTAAAATACATATTATTGAGCAGAGCTCTTAGAGATCGGGCCTTATAAAAACGTAATAATCACATCTCACAATAACGGCTGAATATATTTTAGCCAAATTTACCAAAACTATTTCGACAATCAGTGGATATGTTTATTCAATATGATAATTAAGGTTATTTATAATAGACTCCTGTAAAAGACGATTAAAACAACTTTTAAGGAATCTAGTGGAGAGACATCTTTGTTAGACAATTAATTATAAGTACCAGAGGGGACCACAGAGCATGCTTACTTTATTGCACCGAGCATTGCGAGTGTTTAATTTGTTCAAGAGAAATAAAAATACTTCATAGGCTTATAAATATAGGATTCCCATGATAGTATAATATACAGTCTAAGATATTTAGTTAAATAAATGTTATACGTAATAACATTTATCATGCTCAAGGTAGGTATTGGTGCTGTATTGGTTATACAGCATTTGTAAACAACCTTTGTCGTCTAAGTGTTTGAATTTGAAAACCATTGTAAATAAACATAATTTTGTGCTAGGTATACTGAAAATGTTATTGATACCAATGAATTCCACTTATAAATCTACTCATAGAAATGTATTAAATTGTAGTGTAATCGTAAATGAGAAAAAATATTGAAAACTGCGCATAAACACTCTGAATATGTTATATAAGATATGGTTTTAGGCTAGATAGTTTCAAAGGCTAAAATTTAAGAGTTTGCAAGACAAAAATATCATAGCCTTTTACTTGATGCTCTAAGAGTAGACTCTTAGAACGCATACGTTCTACAGTAGACCTACTGTAGAACGTATGCGTTATACGATTTACATGAGTGTTAAGAGATTCGTTTATTAAACTAAACTAATTTGCTACTAGTTTGCTACTGTACTGTAGATTATTTGTTACAAGCATATTTTACATTTCATTTATTTACATTTTCGTAAAACTGACAGTCCATAAGACTAATGTTATAAATATTGAAATATAAATTTAAGTTTTTAACGAAAAACAAATTTTCCTAGAACAGAGCCTAGCATGGATATTGTCTTTAGCCTAAAACTAAGATAATTCTAACAATTTGGAGAAAATCGTAGGAGCCGTTTTTGAAATTATTGTGCGCAAACGTTGTAACTCATATATAGAAATACATAGATGTATTATAGTTCTAACTAGAAATTCTTGTTGAGCCAAATCAAGATTCATTATCAATACTCTTGTGGCGAAAAAATAAACCAAAAACACTGTGGTATAATTTAAATGATAAGATGTACTGAAATGTACATCTTAGCGAGAGAGCAAATTGAAGAAGCAGTAAATCTTTGTATTGTTCCACAGTACCTATCATACCTCTTTTAAGTTTTAAAATATATGTGACATGTTTTAAGCACAAGTCACTAATCAAACTTCACACAAAATAAATATAAATTTAACCAGCACATACAGGAATAAAATTGCTGACTTAATTCTTAAAGATACAAATCACTTTTTAATTGTATCTATCACGATAAGTGGACAAAACTGAATAAATCAAAATTTAAAATATCGACCATAAGCAAAGAAACGGTTTTTGAAATTCAAACCTAGTTCTGTCTACCAACCTGAACTCCATCAGGGTAGAATGTGTTGTCCTCCAGTGTACAGCCATACTTGCCAATGTGACCAACTGCTGAAGATGTTTCTGTCGTAGAACTGGTCACAATGTCTACATGAACTGTAAAATAAATCAAATAGCTTGTTTAAACAATTTTTTAATGGTATGATATTTTTAATATTTTTGTTAGAGCCAGGTATAAAAAAAAACACCTTTCTTAGTTAAAAAATGAGAAATTTAATAAACACAATGTTTTTGCATAAATAGTCTATAGCTATGTAACTATTTATAACCCTATTGGAACCTATACATTGGGAATGATGACTGGCCCCAGGTAAACCTGGGTCCATCATGTATTTTAGTAATGAAGAATGCTGCAGTATTTTTATTGTTTTAAGTTCCTCTCTAGGAGAAAGTTTTTGTTGTTTTTTTTTTTTGGGGGGGGGGGGGGGGGGAAGCACATGGCTTTTCACTAAGGAAGAAGACTGGGACGGTGGTGTCCTGTAATCCAGCTACTAGGAGGTCACGAATTGTGGATATTTATAGGCATGCACTGTGGATGTGATACTCCCTGGTGTGGATTAATGTCTGCACTAGTAAGTACTACGACTATCCGCAGTACTATCCTGATAATTAGACCAATTCTATAATACCAAGGCAAAAATGTGTTTCGGATTCCACTATAAACTGTAGGTCCCTTAGTTGCCATTAGCTGTATGGGCTATTAATTAACAGCTGTGTCTAAGGAATATGTCGGCCTTAGTCACTAACAAGACTACAAGATTGCGCCACTCATCCTTCACTCATATTTGGGTAAAAAAACGCACATAGTGGCGTCCCCATCTTAAATAATTGATTGATTGATTGATACAATAAAAACTAACTTACCCAAGAAAAGAGTCCCAGGTAGTTAATAGTACACGACAAGTTCACAAAAAATATAATTCAAAGTTTCACCCTAGGGGGACAAAGTAGTAGGTAGGAACATTCTACCACTTACTCCTGTAGACGCCTTCTTGTAGGGACGAAATATATATATATTAATTGTGGTGTGAACATTTTGTGTGCTGTCTACAGTCTCTGGAACTCTTTTCTTGGGTAAGTTAGCCGTGTCGTAACACTTCGGCCCAAGTAACACTTCGGCCCAGTAACATTTCGGCCCGAAAACCTCAGATGTGGCCTACGGTCCAACTCTCTACCTGCCCACTAGTAACACTTCGTCCCAACAAAATATTTGACAGGTTAGGTTAGGTTATGTTAGGTTAGGTTAGGTTAGGTTAGGTAAGGTTAGGTTAGGTTAGGTAAGATTCCACCAATTCTCCGTCATGTGAGGTCAGAGGATACAAGGGGTGACGGTTGGGCGACATTCCACCAGAGGGTGGTTGCAAAGTATACAGGTCATGTATCTCTTACTACCTGAACTGCGTTCCTCAACCCTTGTAAATTTTTCGTCGGGCCGAAATGTTACTCCATTAGCTTATTTAATCATCTGTAAAAGCGAGTGGGACGAAGTGATACTGTTTTTCTAAGAAATTTGAGTTTGGCCGAAATGTTACTGGGCCGAAGTGTTACTACATCAAGTTAGCTATGTGTCCAATCCTTTTTTCTTAATCTATATCTTGAGAGTAAGCTATCACTACCTTCAGATTTGTGGTTGGATAATCAAAGTATCACTCTAAGTCAGATGATAAGACTTTGTTACAAGTCATGGATAGTTTATGCTGCATCTGGGTTTTTTAAAGAGACACATTATTTAGGTGTGACTGCTGTTTTAAGCTTCCAACAACATCAAATATTATAGTAGGTTTGTAAGTAAAATTTAGTGGAATGATCCAACAATGTCAAAGCTCCTAGAGATTTCAAATTTACCAAACAATCAACATATGTTTACCTTCTGGACAAGTGATGACAGGACAACACTGGTCTGGTTTCTTCTCCACAGTACAGTCCTGGCCTACAGGCTTAGTGAACGGACACACTCTCAGGTAGCACATCAACATCCGCTTGTGGCAAGTGCAGTTTAGGCAAGGCTCATTGGTAATGATTCGGTCTCCTTCTTCGTAGTGCTGGAAGTTGTAGTAACACCTCGACGATCCTGCGGGAAAGTTATACTTGTTTGACTGGAATAGGAGTTTTAGATTTCAACTTAGGCCAAGTAGGCCTAAATTAAATAATTTTGTGAAACTGAAAATCTGCATACATATTTTATCACTTAATTATAATGTTATTAACCCATTTGTATTTATAGCTAAAACTAAAAACGTATTTAATTTTGTAATTTAAGTACACATGAAAACAATGCATTACAAAACGCTTAATTAATTAAGTGCTAATCTAAAGCATTAGAAAATGTTACAACTCGAATTGTACTTAATTCTTTTTATCCAATTAACTACCATGGTGAAACCATAGGTTAAAAATACTCCATTATAGTTAAACTTAAAGTATTGTTCCACTGTACTGATTAAACTTTCTAAACTTTGAAACTACCAATGTCTCAAAAGTTAAATCAGATGTCAAATTATATTAAAAACATACCGTATATAAAATATAAAGAAGAGGAAGTGTTTACCTGCTTCAGTATTGTGGAGATCAAGTGCTTGACTGTGTGCTAAATCACCTTCAGCTGCTGGGGCTGGAGCTGAAACACAATGTCAACTAATCAAATTGTTATCTGTACAGAATGTAAATCAGCCAATGTTTCTTCAATTTTCCAAATTCAGTAAGAGACTTAAACAACACCATTATGAAATGTCATTAAATATGGTTTGATGGAAGTAATTGCAGTTAGAACATATAATATACCACCACACACAATATTTAAACTAAACTAAATAAATAAAGACCTTAATGATGGCAATTTCTTCAACCAAAGAAGCTGCAGTAAGGAGGGGAAACATTGCAACATGGTTCTTTGATATCCTGGAAATATATGACTCACTAAGGACAGGAGAGGGAGAAGTAACTCAATAGAACACTTGGATATGACTATCTGATTATGAGGGGTGAGAGGGGCCTGTGGAAATGTCAAACCCCCTTCAGAGATGTGGGGGTACAGCACTTCCCACTGACGCCCGACCAAGTCAAGTTGGTAAAATTATTTATTTATATCCCCAATCCATAGCTGATTGTAGGTCCAGACACCAACATGACAAGTATTTTTTATTACTTTAGGTTTTGGGTTATGTCAATCATAAGATTTGTTACACATTTCTTTGAATCAATATCAAATAAGTTTTAAAATCGGACTGGTTACATTATCATAGTACAGTAATTACTATTTACATATTTATATGACACGTCCTCCTATGTCCACAATCCATTGAGTAATGAGGAATGGAGAAGGTCGAGTATTGTCTGTAGGGATTGCTCTATGGGTGGGCAAGGTTGCCAAACAAAGACTTGGAAATTGCAACTCCAAAACCAATATTTGGACGCCCCTGCCTCCGCTCATTTACTTCTCCTTGTCACCTCTCTTTGAAGGGACAGAAGCTGCATAAACAAGCAGCCTTGCATTCAGCTGCTTTTGAACAACAATTCAACTACACCAGTATGTTGATTGATTTTGATTACAGAGAACAAATATACTAAATACTTGAACATTTAATGCAGTGTTGTACTAAATATTTTAATATATTTTAACACTCAAAAATTTCAAAATCATAAAATGAAACTCCCTACTAAGATTGCAAGACCACCAAAAAAATATCTCTGTATATTTACTAAGAAAGATATTAGAGGGGGGGGGGATCTTGACTTTTTGTTCACCCATAGACTAAGCATAGTGGGTTGCAAGAAATGTCAAAAGGGTTAATGGCTTTAACTAAGAACAAAAGAGAAAAAGCTTCATTTTGGAAATATTCTGTAAATTTATATCATTATTATAAATATATTTTTAGGTTAATAAAAATAATATTTATGTTTAGAACGTATTAAACTGTTTAATTATATATTAACCTCATACATGAGTTCAAAAAGCTTAATTTGAGACATAAATAACGCCTTTCTGACAATTACTTCAAAAGATACGAAAAAAATCCAAATTTCCAAGATGGCGGCAGTTTTTTCAAGATGGCAGCCGTTCCCCAACTGGGATTTCTTGGGACTTTGTGTGGGCCACTCGGGACATTGTTCTGAACGTTTCCACCAATTTTCAGCCTGTTATCAATTTTGTCCGGGACAAGGTCATTTTTTGTCTAATTGCACTGGACTATTTAAACAATTAACAAACTTACCATGCAGTGGAAAATCAATTTTGAAACCACAAAATAATGTCAACATTTAATTTTTACAGATCCAGTAATTGCTTACAACACGTGACCTTTAAAATACAATTTAAATATTAACAACTGTTTCATAAAAAAGTGTAAGATTATCCATCTGGTAGTAATGTAAAAAAATCTGGGGATGGAATTTAAAGGCATCTAGGGCATAGTCCCAAGGGAATTTACCTCGTTTCCCATTTGATGGCTCATCTATAGACTAAGGCCTTTCTTTAGATACCTCTACCGAGTTTCTACGCCCAGCCGTTCTTTCAAATTAGTGGAGACAAAGAAAAACAGTTTCAAATTAATACATAGATAAGTAAGGCAATAGATGTTTTAGTAAGGTAGTCGGTAGGCCTACGACATTTTCCTGCTTAAAATGTATGTTTGATCGGTTTTCAACTGAATTGGGAACTGTGAGATCTTTTCCTAAGTTCGGTGTCGGCGATTTCTTGATTGTGTTGAATATGTCTTCAGCAGACACGGACATTACAGTTTGTAAACAAAATTAAGGGATTTAACGGTACCAATAGTAGTCAAACGTACATCAATAGCACCAATGCATAATGAGTATGAGTGTTTTCCCACACCATATCATGTTCAGGAAGGCGACGGCTGTGCGGGAGTTGAGAACTTTGACAGGGAACAAGTTATGCAAATCGGGGCTAAAAATAGTGGTCATTATAACGGTAGTCGCGGGCCCGGGGCCTAGCTACAGGCTACAGGCTGATGGTCAGACGAATGGTCCATTGTCATGTGTGATAGATATGGGTACTTAACTGATAAACCGTGACCTGCACTGAATATTAGGCATCACTATACACGCGAGGGTAGTTGTATTAGTAAGATCCCTGAATATTTCACACTTGACGAAATACTGAATGCATATCGAATGGTAGAATACAATTCTCTATAGAACTTGAGGTAAACTTTATTTTTTCTAATAATTTATGTTATGTTCCAAAATATGTTTTTGCCACTTAAGCATTTTGAAATCCACAAATCTGAAATGTACTAGATTAGGCTTGCACCACATAACCAGCTTATGAACAATATAAAACGCATTGAAGCCACAATGGCAGTTTGTATAAACACAAACTCGACGTCCTGGTGTTTGGCCTACAGTAAGCCTAGTACAGTAGTACGGTATCGACTGTGGAAAGGCAGGCGCTGAGAGGCAATACAGAGACAGCGCGGCACGGCAGGTATTGCATACAACAAGGCGCTCTCCACTATCCGTGGTCGCGCTCACATATCAGGCCATACCGGTGATTGTAAGTGTTTAAGTAAGTAAAATAAAACCATAAAACAAAAATAATAAATTCACGAGTTTCATGCTGCATAGGAGTTCACACATTTAATTTACGAAGGTGTTTATAATAATATTTTGTGCATTGCCTTTACCCTACGTTCGCGTAATTCGGTCGTCTGGTCTCTCCCTGTATCGCTCTAGGCTGACATTGGGTATATCTGGCACTGCGGCTGTTGAACCACCGAACACGTAGATCTCCGTGTGGTCAGGTGGGGCTACAGCGTAAACTAGCCCCGCCCACGCCGAGCTATCCGGCGAAATCTAGATCCATATAATGCGATGTTTACTACGACGCGACGCCCACCGGGTGAACGCACTACACTCCGATATCATTATTTGATAAGAGGATTGGCAAGTGAATCCACCTCAGCAACACTATATACACTCCGTAGAGTAGGTAATTAGTAACGGTTTGCGTTGTTTTACTCTGTGTAGGTACTCGGCCGTTGCCCTTCCTACATTGTGCGATGGTTTGGACTTCCTGTATAACTTCCCAGGCGTCCCCCGTGAGAAAGCGGGTTGTTTGCTAAATGCGAAGCCACATTCGGTAACACGATGGCCAGTGAAACAATTAGCGTGAGTGGTTACGTATACTTGAGGGCTGAAGGTACTTCCCTATGTCAAATATTGGCTACGGTGTATTGTCGGTCAAGGGTTTAGACAATGTGATCAAATTAAATGCTTAATTTATAAGTGCCATCAAGATGGTTTTGATCTTGGAACATGTCTTTGATTTTACTTTTTGACACAAGTACTTGATTTATGTGTAAATTTAAAAATAATAAAATGCGAAATAAATATGCGGTACCAGTTCATATGTTCGTATTACCGTCAATACTATAAGCCCAAAGTTTCACCGTATCTCTAGACATGTCACTAAAATAGAGGCAAGTACGAAAATTATAAGATTTTTAAAATCCCTAATGAGTTTGTGTTGAAATATTTATCTTCATAAATACGTGAAACACAAAGTACCCTTGTATCCCCCTGGTCGAATCTGCTGGTTTTAGAACCAACCGGAAGTCTATAAATCACTAGTAGCCAATCCTATTTTTCAACATTTCGGTTGAATTGGGTTCTGCACACGTGAGCAGTCCTACTCCTCAAACCCGTGACCCACGACCCCCCCCCCTCCCCGGGAGGTCGCAATTATTCCTAATTGGAGGGAGGGGGGTCTCTGAGGTCACACCCCTAGCCGACGAGTATCTTTAATTACCTCTTCGTGGCCTTTATAGCGGAACAAAAACCAGCTCTTAATGTTCTATCCGCAATTTATCCGGATTTATATCTGTTTTTTGTTTTTTATTTTGCCCGTTCAACGACCTTGACCGCGCATCGGAAGTGCGCCTCTGGGCGCGTAACTGTTTTAAGCCCTGTTTTGACAATCATAGGCTTCTCGGCCACTTAGATCCCGGTTGTTGCGTGGACCTGGCCTAGGAACGTCCACTAATGCAGTGGTATGCGAGATTGGTGTAGATGATAGGTGTATTGGCCTCAGTCTATCTCGCAACAGATGGATACCAGGTCATTCTAAACTTAGATCTCCGAGGAAACTGGTTCTGTAAATATATCAATTATAACCGCCAGACTGCAATTTACTGCCGGTATTCAAATAGGAATCCAAAGTACCTACTACGCAAGGATACAAACTTATATTATTATATATGGACTCATTTACAAATTTAATTTATTTAGGAACGTGTATCTTTAACTATGTAATTTATGATTTCGGAATATAACTAATATTATTTGTTTATTATATTATGTAAAATGTAAGCCCTGTCGGTGCAGTAGTTTTTACGCCTATTAGTAATATACATTCAGACATACACCTTCAGATATAATAGTATAGTTAGATGTAATAGCATATAACAGTATATATGGACATTAACATATCTTCATAGGTAGGGTACTTCAAAACAAAAAGATTATTTTACTTTAAGGTTTTTGCGCATTAGTGTGCTGTGGCTGTACCCTAACAGTTGACAATAAATTACCTATAACGTCTATAACGTTCACATATAATGTCTATAGATGAATAAATATAATTTAATTTCATTTCATTACCTATACAAAATAAGTAACTCAAAAGTGCATCCAAGTTTTAAGCTTGTACTGCTTCAAGGGGTTTTGTTTTTTGGAGCATCTGAACTCCGAGACTGCTCCGATCTGCTCCAATAATCCTTGTCTACAGTTCCATTCGGAATGTAAAGAAGTGGTTATTACCCTATTTTCCGCCGCGAGGAAGATGCCGAGGAGTTACTCGACTATGACTGTCCTTGGCGAGTCCTTGGTTGGAGCGCTCACGTCGTGCCATCGCTAAATGTCTTTTTGTGTCCCGAGACTCCGACAATTTGCGCGAGGACTTATTAAAACTCCACATTCTTCGGGTACCGTCATTACGTTTAATGAAGAGAGTACGTTGTACTGTGTGGTCGTGGCGTCCACGAGGAATGTACTTGTACTATGAGATTCGGCCATACCTTGGGTTGGTCAAAAATGTACAGTTAATAAAAAAAATTTGTTTGTCGCTATTTGAATGGCTATGCCTGTAATCTCATGAACACGGTGACACGACAGTCTAGGGAAGCCTACCTTAAGACAATTGCAAGTAAAAGACGAGAGTGTTTTAGATGAATAACAGAATATAAAAAAATGTTTTAAATACTGATTTTCTATTATTTACAAATACAACCTAATTTCCAATAACACAACGAGCCAATCAACTTCGGCTAGAAACATCTCAACAACAATCACTACAAGAGGATATTGATCATCGGCAGATTATCCGCGAGATGGTTGACCGCGCATAGCAGTGATCCAGAGAGCCATAAATTGTCCAAGAGACATGGGAAGACTTATGGATGTGACTGCGATGGTGAATTCCGCACAATTACGTGACGTACATTCCCGACTCTCCGGCGTTGGCGTGTTTTGCTTCACTTTCTGTCAACGAGGGTCAACACACCGATAATTATTGGCATTCTTTGTGTCGAAATGGCAAGGACGAGCGTGTAGTGTAAGGTACCGGCGATCAGAATATGAGAGATAAGTAAGTTGCATTGTGTGAAGACACAATATATACCCAGTCCAGTCAACGAATGAGGTGTAGAGTGTGTGAGCAGGTAACTAGCGATTCCTTCAGAAACTTGTTCAGGGGGCTTAGGGTGTTAACATACCAAAAGTCCTGACTCCTAGGTGTTGTGTAAGGAGGGTGAAGGGGGGGAAGGGGGGAAGGTACGCATTTTGGTTTTTTCGATTATATCTCTAAGACTATCAACTTTTTGTAATCAATACTAAATTATAAAATTTAAGAAGATTAAATTTCCTACAAGAAAAGTATATAATGTGTTTACTTTGGTTTAACCATTTACAAGTTATTACTAATTTAATTAATATCTTATTAAAATACTCCTTCCATAAGAAATACATGTAAATAAGTATGAAAAATGGGGCAAATCCTATCCGCCCAAAAGAAATATAATCAATATTCTGAAAAACTTGACAAAATGTCCAGTAATTTGACACTTTAATAATAAAAATTGATCCAAAATTAGAGCGTGAGCAAGGCAACAAAAATGTCGTGTTTTGGTGTGTGTGTGTGTGTTTTTTTTTAAACCTCAAATTATCCCGTTTTTAAGCACTCACCCTCGCTTTAATTTTTTACCAAATTTTATGATTTAAGTGTCAAATTGCTGGAAATTTTACCAAGATTTACAGAATATCGGTTATATTTCTTTTTACAAAAAGTTTAAAGTTTTCGAGATATAATCGAAAAACCCAAAATGCGTTCACCCTCGCTTTAAATTTTTACCAAATTTTATGATTTAAGTGTCAAATTGCTGGAAATTTTACCAAGATTTACAGAATATCGGTTATATTTCTTTTTACAAAAAGTTGAAAGTTTTCGAGATATAATCGAAAAACCCAAAATGCGTACCTTTACCCCCCTTTCCCCCCTCCACCCCCGGCTCAACTCCTAGGAGTCAGGACATTTGGTATGTTAACACCCTAAGCCCCCTGTTTCTGAATGAATTGCTTAGTTACCTGCTCACGCACTCTACACCCACTTTTGGATCATTCATTGACTGGACTAATAGCACAGTAGTGGGTATAGTGGTGTTTGGTGTCAAGTACAGTAGTGCAATCGTTCTGTGTCAACGATCAGATGCAGTAACACGCTTTTCAGGTTTTTTCAACATTGAAACAGTTTAAACTATTTACAAAATGTTTGCAAATATTGTTGTTTTTACAAGTATTCGTTCTTCCTTCTGTGTCAATGGTTAAAGTCACGAATACTTGAAAAATCATAAACATGGAATGTGTATGGATCATAAACATACACAAATGACGTTTTTGGCCCGATTTAGCATTAATTAACATATGGTTTTGTTTACTTTAGGGCCAAAACGACATTTGTTTATGATTATGATCCATACCGGGCATTTTCTAGTATTTGTGGTTAAAGTAAAGTTATACGATAAAACGTGGTTTCGTCTTCGATGATTATTTTCCTAAAAGATATCACCCCTGAACTCAAGTAGAATCAACGTAAATTACGTAAATTAAACCTGTAAAAATAATGGACAATGATTCGGAGACGGAGACAAAACGAGCTTGCTCGCGGTCCAGGATATGAAGTTTATCTACATCCTTTTCACACACCCTTAATTGGGATGAATTTATTGACCTGCTCAAGAAGTGGCTTCAGCGGGTGAGGTCTTGGTGGACGAGCTGTCCGCCGCGGTCAAGGACGAACAGGTCGATACCCGTTACCGGCTACGGGTTACGGGTTATGGGATTAGATCCCGAACCTGCACTTCCCGTATGCTAATGACGACTCCCGATAGACTCATTACGCCATTAAAATTTGCTCGTCCCCATTAGACATGGGAATTGCACTAAAACTGAAAATCGTGGGAAACAAAATTGCCCGCCCTATTGGATCGGAGATGATGTAATTAGTAAAGATAAAAAGAGATAATCTTTCGATGAACGGGGCGACGACCCCGGAAATCGAAAGTACCTTCTTGTACCCCGGTTGTCGACCGCTTGTTCGGTATAATTAGGAATAATTGGTGGTTAATGCGAACTAATACATAAACAGAATGGAAACTATTACTGAACATATGCATCGAGGTGGAACAGGTTTGGTGCAGAGGTCGGTGTAATTATGGGATGGCTGTGATGGGAGATGAAGCCAAGTGCCATTGGCGATACAATACGGGTACGGTACCAGGTACCATCCACTCACAGTGCACACAACATACCACTAGTGGGATTTAGTTGCTTTTAGTTCTTGTCGATTCTGAATCCATTGTATCTGTTTATAGTTTACTCATTGCAACTTTTCAAATCACTAACTACACGACCGTCTTTGGTCTGAAACATCAACTGAAGATTATATTGAGTTTAAGATGATATATGTAATAAAGTTGCTTAAATTAGTAGTTAAAATATGCATTGCTTACCAGCATTGGTGAAGGATAGTAGGAAAACAGCCCAGATGAAGAAACAGGCCGAGTGCTGGAACGCCATCATGGCGCTCGGACTGTCTGAACTTCTGCAACAAAACATATTTTCATGAGCACAGAAGTACAAAGTACAGAGATTTCAACAAACAAGTACGGAATACGGCGGGGAGTGTGGGGGTAACTCTTTAAGTGTCTTGTGGGAGGCGAGAGCAAGAACAGGTCAACAGTGTAAGAGTAAAGGTCTTTGAAAATCTTTGGACAATCTAATGACGCATTAATAAACGCAATTGGCCGTGATGGGTAAAGTGCAAGTCACAGTGAATATTTTCACGGTTGGTGAAGTGTGTTTTTCTGACAATATATTACGAAGGACATTAATCCATCCTTCAAAATAAACATTTGAAATCACATCCTTTACACGTTGTTTCGTGGGGAATGTGCACTGACCGACCGATTGTGTGATCAAACTATAGCACATAAGGTAATGTTGTGATATCACCCGTGTAATATATCCGAGAGTTATTTACCGTATAATTAGTATTGTGTTGACCAAGCCAGTCCTACAGTAGACAGTCGCCTCTGATACTTCGCTATGTAGCCATACCACGTATACTGCGGTGTTGTCAACAACTGTAGCAGCCCGATACCGTCCGTATGATAAGTAATGCTTTGGATTCAATGGTATGAGATATGTTATTGTTTTGCCGTTACCGGTTTCCGAGTACCATTTAAATAAATCTGCCTTCAATGTGGGTTCTTTGTGTACTGCAGGTGGTCGCCCCCACGACTGTATGAATCATGGTGTTGGCAACTGGCGACTATGTAGCGAATCCAATCTGATGCTTCTGCTCCTCCTTTCTGTGTAGCCTACCTAGTTTAATCGTGTATGTTTCTAAATCATGTTTGTACATCTAAGTACAGTTTGTGCCTAAGAATGTTTAACCTTTTTAATGGTATAATTTTAGTATGACTTCCTCAATGTCCACCTCGATCTTATTTAGAGCTTGTGCACAGGTGATCCATACCATATAGGTTTTTCGTATAAAAGGTTATTGATTTTTACAAGATATATGTTTATGTTTAAACTTTACTAGGTAATCGATCTTTTTATTTAAGATAAATTATCGATTTATTCTGTAATCACAGGACGTACTGATTTATTAAGCAAGGGCTCTTCGGTGTTCATCCGACGTTTTAACAGATTGTAATGCTTAAGTTCCTCTAAACAAGTTTTAAATTGAAATAGTAATACTTAAAAATACTCTAGGTGTAATATTTGCCTATTGAGACGATAGTATCATAGTCAATGATAGAAGTAATAAAATATGGCATTATTTTACATGCTGTATTAAACCGGAGTTTATATACACGCTCTTAACTTCAATCAATTATATATGTAGAGAGACGCTGATCCCAAGTAAAAGTTGCAATACACTTATATATTCAACACGAGAAACAACCAATAAGAGAAACAACAGATGGATAGAGGCAAGGCAGAGGTACACGATCACACGCCGCGGGGGACATGGTACACTGGAAACACAGATTCTGAAAATAATAAACGGTACCTTGGCCGAGCGAGGTCAGAGGTTGCGCGCTTGCGCTATCCCCCCATTAAAGTCGCGGAGAGGCGCAAGCAACGTTGCGCTCAGTGTGGCGCTTAGCAGCTGACTTGACCGGCTGACTGTGATAACAAACCAACTCTCGTCCTAGCTCCCATCCATCAATAGTTGGACGTTTGATAAATGGAAGCAAGTAACACCACTTGCTAATTTTGCACTAAACTCTACTTTACATAGCGAAACATGAAAAATCTGAACCTCTTGGCCTTTAGGAAAACAGTCCTTGTAAATGTTCTTAGAAGATGTTGTGTTACTTAGGATATGGCTCTTTAACCGACGTGTTTTTCCGTGAGCTTTAGAAACTCTCATGTCACACTGGTTGTTGAAGCAGAAAAATGATTACTGTTATTTCTCTTTTGTTTAGTAATGAGCTTGTATGTGACTACAGCGTCTGGTGTAACATGAGTGAATGTTAGATACAGTTAGACGTATAGACAAGTGAGAAGCGGCTGCTGTGGCTGTTTGATCCACTCCGAGTGAGAGGTTCTCAGACATATGATCACCACGTCAATGACCTCTACACTACACTTGGCACAATGGCACGGATCTTGCCATGCCAAGCCACTCATCGGCGCCTGAATAATAGACAAAGCGCCGATTTCACGTCGATTCGCGATCGCTGCACAGCCTAACGGAAGTTTATTTATTACTATGTTCTACGTCGTATGCAGATGAGGTGCTGGAGTATATGCATGGTCACGTTCTCTGCAGTCTGCACTCTCGGACGCGTACGTACAATGCCAATGTCGAACAGTATAGAGCAGACGTGTAGTCTCGTTAAGCCGTGCACGGCCACGCATTCACATCGTTTGACGTGGAAATTCAGGGCGCGGGGTAATTGATTGTGATTATTGATGTAGTAAACAAAATAAATACAGTCCATATTACGTTACAAGTTAAGTAAATTGTCGTGACTTTCTGTTTAAGTAAATGTGTTAACAACGTTTTGTTTTATTTACATTAGGTAACTATTAACGAGATTCTTTAAAGTTTGTACACCGAGATATCAAAAATATGACTATTCAAAATAAATGGAAATTGTTACCGAGCAGTTGCTGCGGTGATGTCCAGAGGTTGGGCGATTCATCCATCACCCTCCTCTCTTGGTGAAGGTCAGACGCGCGGCTCGCGACGTGCTTTGACCACGCAAATCTCGGAAGTGGGCCAAGACGAGACGAGTATCGAACTAACTGAGTTTATAATAGCGTAAGGAAGAACTTGGATGGAATGCCGCGCAAGAATTAGGAAGTAACGGTTGCAGCCTAATACGGGAGCAAGCCAGAACCTGTTTTCGGCAATACTTTGAAACATGTGGACTGTTGTTTTTTACAACGCGTCCTTGACTTGTAATCGAGTGGTGCTGTGTCTGTGTCGTTCAACTCCCCGCCCCCCTACACAGTCAACTATCATACCTCCATTTCAAGACTGTTGGTTCCAATGGAATCTCAAATTCAGCTTTTGCTAAACATGTGTAATCTGATCGATGATTAAAGAGACGAAAGATAAATCTATGTTTCGACCCTTCCCTCGAGCACTTGAAATTCAATTTACAAATCCCTCCTCTTTCCCGGTCTGCGGAAATCCATCAACAGCGCTGCCCTTGGCGGATTAGCGCCGGATCATATGTGTGCCAGACGGGTAAAAAATGGCGGGACGGCGGCGACTTTTGCCGGGGGCTCTGCAGACCGTTGAGCTAACACCTGCACCTCAGCGTGGGCGACCAGAGCCAACGGGACAGCGGCAAACCCGGAGTCACCAGAAACATCTAGTGTAGTATACGAAGCTCGGGCACAGTTTTGAATACCTATAAAAAATGTTGGCTCCACCAAAAGGCAAAAAGAAAAACTGATAATAACTAGTTTAAGTTTGGTAGGTATAAACTATGACATTCAGTCAAGGAATCGCGATTGATTAAGGTTTGCAAAGTGGTCGTAACAGCATTGTTCTTCCCATTAATGGCTTCATAAAGCTACTGTTACATCTAAACCGGCTGAACAGGAAGAAAGGTGTATAGAGGTCAAAGTCCTTCGTGATACAAAACTCTATAAAATAACCAATAAACATTTGCAGACTAAACGATTTATGCGCTATTAACCGCCACCAGGATAAACGGTTCTTTGCAAAAGGAATTCTAATGCGAGAGTAAACATAAAAAGTGATCCAGTTAAGTAGTTTAATCGCCGATATTTGTCAATTTGAGATGCCGAGCCACCCAGAAGTAAAGCGATGACCCGCGAGGTACCGTTCACACAGGTGATAAAGTTTTAATGCGATGCGAGGTGTTAAGTCATAAATCGGCTATAGTGTTACAGCCATTGATCGTGTAGAGGGTGTGGACCATCCGATACAAACAATATACAGTAGTAAATAGATATCCTGTTATTCACTTCTTAGTTTAGTTTCGTTGTGTAAAATCACTGTACAGTGTTTTACGCCTTAGGCATGCATTGGACGAACAACTAATACACAATACAAACTGAAAGCCCCCGCGTTCTTATGATGGCAATGTTAAATCACCTGAGTTTCCTCGCAGTCTGTCACACTCAAACACGCAGAGCGCAGAGGACGTTGGCAGTTTAGGTGGCACTTCAAACCGGCCGCAGATGATACAGGGCCTCAGCCGCTCTCCGTCCACCGTCCACCGTCCCCGGTACTTGCACTCGGTTATTTTTACTCGCGACAAAAAGTCGTCAGTACCGTATACGGACATGACTCGCCCCATACGGGCTGACAAATGCTTTCCTATTTAAATTCTAGTGTAGGTCTATCAGGAGTCGTCGCCCGCAGTCGCTCTGATCCGATACTCGTGGTTTACGGCGACTTATCATCGTGAGAGCAGAAGTCTTATCATTCTCGCATGGGCGGACCAAGGGCTTTGCTATAATTGCAGTGCGCAATTCGATAATACACATGTTGAAGGTCAAGGTCATCAGTAGAGAGCGCATCGGTTATAATAGACGGTGGACTGTGGTAATGACTAAAACAGCTCAAGATTAAATGTTTTACCACTGTTGTTGTATTGATTAAATCACGACCTACAACACATTATCACTGAATTTCAGTTTCTGCTTGAGAATGGGATGTGTGGTGTCCTACTATCTGCCACCAGTGTCGTTTGCCACCAGTGTCATTTGCCACCAGTAGGGTCAGTTCCTGGAATTCCCGCCCCGGAATTCCCACCGTGACCGTTCCTATGTGTCACAACTATGTAGTTGTACTTAAATATTTTTGTATATTGAATAAATGTTTATAACTACAGTTACAACTGTGAATTGTTAAAATTAATTTTACCATCATGTCCGGCAAAAGAAAACACATTTTGAGTCTAAACTCATATAATCGCAACTTAAACAGTATAGGAATATCCATGTTAAAGTATTTTAAACTATTTGAACTATTTAAAACTATTTCAGTTTATTTATTTCTATGTTTATAACTCTAGTTACAACTGTGAATTGTGAAAATTAATTTTACCATCTTGTTCGGCAAAAGAAAACATACATTGTGAGTCTAAACCATAGACTATGTTTATCTATGTCTAAACTAAACAATTTAAACAGTATAGGAATATCTATGTTAAGGTATTTTAAACTATTTGAACTATTTAAAGCGTTTTTCAGTTTATTTATTTCTATAAAGCTACGTAAAGGAGTTACAGCGTGTTAAATTTAGGGGAAAGTAGCTTTTTGTTAAATTCAGCATGATATAGCTCATAAACGAGTAAGTTTGGAGAAAAAATGCAAA
The DNA here is from genome assembly GCF_028750875.1 of Macrosteles quadrilineatus. NCBI lineage: Eukaryota > Metazoa > Arthropoda > Insecta > Hemiptera > Cicadellidae > Macrosteles > Macrosteles quadrilineatus. Next base: position 29,904,026 of record NW_026542594.1, on the reverse strand, counting down.
TAATAAATTATAAATGTCTTGAAATTGCATCTAAATTCTAAAAATATAATAAAATATAAATATACATCCATACATCTAAACTTTCTCATTTATAATATTAGTAGGATATATAAATATATATAGGATATATTAGGCCTATTTAAATTATTCCAAATTTCTCTATAGACCTTCGAGCTAAACAAATAATTTAGTATGTCAAAGTGTTTTTGTACGATTATTGGTTACGGAGAAAACTCAAAAAAATTTTAATTATAAATTCCCATGTGTATGGAGAGTATTGTAAAATGTTGTAGTTTCCTAGTTTATGGATATATTTTGATCAAACTTGGCTAATTAATTGTTTTTATACTAAGCTATAATTATTTTACTTAAAACACACTTTTTTAGTTTCCTTGTAGCAGCAAACTTAGGTACTCGTTAAACCTAAATGTTATAAATAGATTAATTGAAAATCAATTCAGGCAAATGAAAGTTCGCTTAGACGGTAGGTTTGGTGCGGCGGAGGTATTTTTACATGTTGTTGTTCACCGTTTGAATTTGTGGTTAAAGTGTGTTCCATATTATATGTGTGATTCTAAAGTTTTGTGCCTAATCTGTACCATTAATATTGGTGAGTAAAGGGGTGTATGGATTTTATAACCATTATTTTATTAGCGGCCGTTGTATCTAACCACAACGGGCTCTGTTACTATCTATTAAATAAATGAATTAGACTAACACTTTGACTAACCTATTTTTGGAGCAAAGCCGAACTATTGTTCCATCTGCTTTATTCCTCTTGAAGTTGAACGCGAATCCTTGATAAAAAGCTCGTGGCTTTCCGCGAACTGTTGTTGCTATTTCCATTCCACAAATGGAGTGAAAAAACAACTATAACTATTAAGCAAATAAAACAAAATGTATATACTTAAATTATGCTACTGTAGCCTACAATGTAAAACTTGGTTAGAACACCACTGACTATGTCGTAACACTACAACACCACAGATAAGAATGAGCGTTTCCGTAATGTATTTCTTTACTCCTATAGAGAGTGTTGGAATTTTTACCCATAAAAATGTGGCAGGAGAGGGTGATAGAGTGAATTATAGGTATTTCCTGGTCCATCGGCCGGTACCTCGAGGGGTGATGACCGACGGACTAGGGTTGGGGCTGATGACTCACCCAGCCAGGTATAAAGTGGTGGCAAATGACACAAATCCTAGAGTGGTGGCAAATGACACATATTCGGGATGTGTTGCTACCCTAGTGGTTAGTGTCTCGGACTTTGGGAGAGGGAGGGACGGGTTCGATTCCAGGCAAATCCACAACATATGAATAACTTGGACCGCATTCCAAGTACTTCATACTGCAGTTCCTCATGTACAATTCCACCGGCGTAGAAATCCAGAAAAAAAGAAAAATCTAATTTGGTATTTGAACACTGTTATATCCAAATGTACCTAAAATCTCAACGATTCTATTTTGACAACTTTTATACCCTAGTAAACGTGACCAAGGCATTTTATCTTATTTGTAAAATGATTTTGAAGTAAACTAAAACACTGAAATTTTAGTATGATTTGACGAGTACAACTCCCAAAACCATAAAACCAATCGAAATCGAGTACAAAACCACTGCATTGGTTGATTCTTACCGAACTCAATTGTATCCGAAACAAGATTGTTAACTGACAGAAATAGGCTTATAAATGATAAGTTACCAGCATATATCTGTAGGACTTATCAACCATTAAAATATAATTTCTGCTGTATATAAAAATTATACAACTAAGAGAAATAAAGAAATATAAATAGCATAGGTGTCTTTTCAAAGTTCAAATCAAGTACAACAAAAGTGTTGTTTCCAGGTCGTACTCGAGTACCAGCGTCAGTTCCCACAGGAGCGTTAAATCGGCAGAAAAGTCTCCGAGATCGGAGCGGATTGAATAGCTTCTCCGTGAGGATTATTCCTAAGCCCGGCGGGCCGCAAAAACCTCTAACGACGGGATCGTGCGGGTAAATTTTAATGAAGAGTCTCACACGAGTAGGCCTACACGCAATTATACTAATATATTACTTATATACCGAGTTCCTCGACACCTAGTTGGGCAAAAAGACAGACGGCATTGCCGAGTGTGCGAGTTAAGTGTTGTTTCTGTCTAGTAAAAAGATCTCGCATCTCGAGTATTATTATACGGTTCCGAGAAGGAATCGATGATACTAAAATATCGGTTGGGTTTTGCTCGACGCTTCACCGTAGAACGGATAATGACTCTATAATTGGCAGTCGGGTCAATATGGGATGTGTGGCTTGGACTTGTGCGTGTTAAATGTCCAGGAACAATGGTTATGGTAATGTAGAACAAGTGTTGGCAGTTTTTTGCTCGGCAGTAGCAGTAAATGGTTCATGAAGTGGCTCGCCATGTGAACATTTTATGGACGAGGTAAGTAAGCGAAATTATATGAGTGTAGGGTGCTGAGAGTGTTACAACATTGCCAGAATGAAATACTGTAGCTTCTTAATGCTAGAGCTATGGAAACGACCTCTTAAATGCATGTTTGCCTATTGCAAATAAGATAGCAGCCCTTGATTGTTATATACATGTAGTTGTATACATTTTCTGACTTAGCATTATGTTTGTTAACATAGTCTGTCACTTGTAAAAGTAGTTTGAAAACATTCAAGACAAATATTAGATTGAAAATAAATTCAGATAGACACTATAATGTATCTTCATCTAGTCTAGTGATAGCATAAGATGTTGTGTGTTGGGAGGGTCACTGTCCAGACAGTGTGGGAGACTCTTCGAGGAAATGTAGACGTGGAGGCTGAGGCGAGGCGAGCACGAAATGTCAAGTTTCCAACACTTGCTATAGGTCCTACACTCACGTCTGCAAACAGCCTATTCGTTTGGCTTAAACCTTCCTTATTCTTTACTGACAGTTTTAAACTCGAGGTTATAACGAGCATAGGGCAATCGTTATGCCAAACAATTCTTTTAAAATTAGAGCTTTTATCAATCTATACTAATAATTCTATAAACAAATACGTCGAAACACGTTTAGTTTCTATTCAACTTTAAAAGGCCGAAGGTGAACCCGATATAAAATTTGGGATGTGAGTGAAAACGCAAACAAGCCAAATTTAGGAGCTGACCCACCAGTCAAACCACTTGATCTCTCAGAGGTATAGATTTGATCGATGATATCAGCCAATTTAGGGAGTCTCCTATCAGTGATGATGGAGTAACTGTCTGCACAATATTTAGTCAGGTGATGTTATGTATCTGTGTTAACGTGGGCAGCTCCGTTAACCGGTCCAGTGATCCGCTAATACGATGACCGCCAAAGTCAAGGCTATTTGTGAGATTTGCCACACCTCCGACATTAACGAGGCATCGCCAGTTGATTTAGCTTACCGTGCAATCAGATCACACGTTTAGTGATGCCTTGGGGCCCGAAAGCCGATCTTCCTATTCTTCCCTCACAGCCATCCTTACATGTAAAATAATTGACTACTCGACGCTTGAATATAAGTGGCTCTACAGTCTACAGGTTACACCAGCGTTGGCTGTGCTGCTCGTTAAAGTTGGGAATATGGTTTAGTTACCATTCCGAGGAATGGTAAAATTTTTATGGCAAAGTATTGAAACTAAGGAAGAATATACTAAAAGCATGCCAGGTGCTGAATGTGATTTCTGTTAACTTTTTGATGCAACCAATTAGTCGAAACAGAAATAATGGAAGTATTGAAAACTTTACGAAATCATATTTCATGATGGCAGATTTTTAAAGTTCTATTCACGAATACTTGTCGTGGTGCTATTGTTAGAACAGCAGCGACAATTCATGAACGCAAAATTGATCATCTCACCAACACGACCAAAGGCAGAGTCCTGGATCGCATTGATCTACTCATACGAGACAATAGCGGCAATGCGAAGGGCGAACGTGAATGATTAAGAGACTATGCCGCCTGAGTTATCATCTCTGTTTCATCGGTTGTTTACGACGAACATGATATAGGAGCCATTGTTAACGTCGTCCTATGATTAACAACTCGCCCGTTAAGCTCACCTTTGCCCGTTACGGTTCCGCGACACGAGCGAAACATCATGCACCGTTCGGATAACTGCACAGAATTTAAATAAGGTAGGATAAACTGGTGGCTATGTAAAGTAAGAGCATCGTAAAGTGCGCGCTGGTCACATGCAGTAATGTGTGTAGTTGCGCGATACTGTACTGGCCACAGCAAGAAAACCGAAGCCGAAGGCCAACGAACTTTCCCGCGCACGCGATAACCGTTGCCACCACAGTCACGTCAGCTTGAAAGTGAGGTTATGTTTGGATGCTAATCAATCGTGGGAAACCTTTAATTGTTGCGATAGGTGTTGATGTCAACAGAGTTTTTATCAACGACTTAACAGTTTGCTGCTTGGGAAATCGTTTAATTCTCTATGAGAATGAATGAGGGGAAAACTTAGGTAGGTAGTGGTTATTTTAATGAAGCAGTGACGTTGGGTGGCGAGATTCCTATCAAGTTAGGGGCATTGTTTTTACATGCGATGTAAAAGATGTAATATTATAACGGGTTGATGGTTATGATAATATAGTAGTGCGTCTTGACATCTTTTTAAACCTACAGGGAATGTTATTGCCATCCAGATTTTTGGGTATTTGGGTAAACCTAGGAAAACGAACATTTTTTCTACACCTTGTTAGCTGAGAGGATGAAACTCTCACGTTCTACATTACTTGTTGCATTCATTAAGAGTTTGAAAAATAAGTATCAATATTCAATTAAATATTAAATGTTGAAGAGATTCAACCCCCCCCCCCCCAAATTTTGTCTTCATAATAATTGTATACAAACTTTTAGACAAATCACGAGTTATGGCTTATATCAAAGGGCTCCAACCTACTTTATAAATCAGCTTTGACCACAAAACAATATTAGAGTCTTGATCCTGTATTAAGGTAAAGAACAGTTTCTTTCATTTAAACACAACGTAACGCATTGCATGAACAAATCGACGAGGAAGAGGAACCTCCAGAGTCCAGGCGCAAACACGACAATGTATTTTGTACTCGTATTTTCGTTTTCGGGAGAAAGGAATGTTATTAAATTTGGTTTTGATGGCTCGTGTCGGGAGTGGGAGCTTCTGCAGGAGAGGGGATCAAAGAATGTGGGTCGTCACTAACGGTCCAGGACTGACCCCGATATCCCGAGGGACGGTCTGCATTTTGCAAGGACGTCGGTCCCGAAGTGCGAGTGACGAAAACAGGGAGTCCCCCCAAGGTCCTCCAGATGATACGACACGCCCGACGCCGACGTCTGGAATCTCGCCCAGGATAGCGTGTTTAGGTACAGAGGTCTGGAGCGTTGAATTTATGTTCGTTTAGAGTAGAAGTTCTTTTCTAACAAACTCTACAATATTTGGTTTTTAATCTATACATTTAATTCCGTAAGCGAATCGGTCATCATCCGGTTTTACCGGACATCAGCTTATTATAATTGGCAATAAGTCAACGAATCAATTAACGAAAACATAACCTCTCTAAGAAGCTATGAGTAGTGACTGTTAAGCCCTTTAGTTGCTGGGAATACATAACGGATTTGTACAGTTTTTTTTTATTGTTATAGGTTAGGTTGAAGTGCTATGGTGATAGATATCGTTCAAAATGTGTTTACCATACTCGTATCATACTTGTAATTTATCCATTCATTTATTAATTTTTGTGTTGTTTGAGCCCAGTGGATACATAGAGGTTTATAATAAAAAAAATTTAAAAAGAACAATTTGCATTTTACTCTTTGGTTAAAACATAACTTTTCTGTGTGTTGTCACATGGATGTCACCAATTCAGGTTTTCTAATAATGCGGTTTGTAAGGCACGCTTTTTACAATAGTTTAAGCTCTTGAGATACTTTGCCACGAAGATTTCCGGAGTATATCCTCGAAGACCTCAAGCTCAGGTGAGTTAGTGGTAGCATGGCACTACAACACTCGTAAACCTGATCGTAAACCATGATGGAGTCAAAGTCCAACATCCAGCATTCATCGTAAACATGGTGTGTCGGTCAAGGAGTCAGTAGGCAACTTCCGGGAGACAGACCCTCAGAAGTATTTGTGGTTTGTGACACTTTATTGCCAATAAAACTACAGTAATGAGAAAAGGCAAATTAGCACCACAACCAAGCGTGTATTATTATTTCCATTTGCTGTTTACGGCATATGTCTAACAATTAAAAAGCCAACAAGAGTTTAAAAAAAAAGTACACTTAGAAATTCAGTTCTTCTTAGAAGTTGCTTTCTATTAAGAAATTTCATAATTTAATTTGTTTTTAAATCAGAAAAATTAGTGGAAATCTGTTTATACACGTCTGTTTATGGACTATGTCCTCTTCAGCCAGGGAAGGGATTACAGCTGCGGCAGGTGCGCTCAAATTACGAAAATGGTGTGATAACGAATTGATGACCTCATCCGCTGGATAGGGTAAAGTGATTGGATTTTGTTTTATTTGAGTGAAGTTGGTTGTAGTCTGTGATTGTAGTCTGTTGGTCGGGTGGATTGCTGGGCTTGGGATGGTTGTTGTAAATTTATTTATTGAATCTTAAGGGGAGGGTTTCTGTGAATTGATTTAACTATTCATACGATATACCCATATTTCTTTGTGTTCCACAAAATTACCTGAGTTTACCTAGTTGTTCAACACAGCCGAGAGACCATCTTCGTGGTAGTTTATCTCTAGTTAATGGAGGAACCGAATCAAGAATTTCTCGGGAACAAACAAGTTCTTGATGTTCCATTTTTGGAGCAAGTTTTGTAAATTATATAGGTGATAAGTATTAACATGAATAAAACATAATCTCTTGTGTTGGTTAGTCTATGGTATTAATAACGGATCTCCCAGAAAAAAGATAAACATTGTTTCCAACAATTAAATGCAGTCGACGAGATAGTGAAGAAAGTGATCGAATTGAGGTGTAAGATATCAGAGAAAAGCTTAGTATTTTAAGCACCAATTTCTTTTATGTGCGTTACAATTATTCATCTTTTCAGAATCAACCATTATTGTTTGTTTAAGGACCCATTATTGTTTGTTTAAGGACCCATTATTGTAAGGGCATTATTGTTTGTTTAAGGACACTGTGCGTTTGGGTGTTTCAGCTAAGTTGACAGTTGCGAGTTGGTTGTTGGTGGCACGTTGCCCAGCTGGAGTTGTTTATCAATGACACTGTGCGTTTGGGTGTTTCAGCTAAGTTGACAGTTGCGAGTTGGTTGTTGGTGGCACGTTGCCCAGCTGGAGTTGTTTATCAATGACCACACCCACACTGTGGTAGTCGACAACCACACTGTGCGTTTGGGTGTTTCAGCTAAGTTGACAGTTGCGAGTTGGTTGTTGGTGGCACGTTGCCCAGCTGGAGTTGTTTATCAATGACCACACCCACACTGTGGTTGTCGACTACCTCACTTTCATTGCCTCCCACGCCTTCATTCAACCGGCTCGTGTAGCCTTGGGTTCACTTTCTTTGGCATTGTCTCGACAATTAATACGTAGCCCTCTCAGGGTCAACCTTTCATCAATTTGTCTTGTATGACACTAGAGATTAGGCTTGAATGTAACTGACTAATTAGTGTCTCTGTCTGGAGTTGTAACGATACCAAGTGTCTCTATTATACGGGTTCTATACATGAATAATAGTATTCCCTTTAAATTTTTACCTAAAGAATTTATTATTGTTAAATAAAACAAATCATAAAATTATGTATAAAGAAATGACTATACAATGTTGATGAGCAGTGAATGGCGAATAATCCTCCTCTTTTCTCGTTTTGTATAGGTAATTAATTCATGATTGTCCTAAATCAATCTAGTCTGAGAAATACCGGTTTTGTGAAAAATAAGCGCGGAGTGTTCTAAATGTAGATCCCAGGGAGATGGGTCAAAGTCATAATACAACAGGGCAAATACAAACATGAACCCGTTAAATAAAGAAAGTAAAATTTTAATTTTTTAAAATAGAAGATTCATCACCGTTCTCTCCTTACCCAATAACCGCAGATCTACAGATTTGCTGGTGGAGTTTTCGTTTTCAGTTCTCCTAGCATTTGACGTCCTTGATGAAGAATGATGGATTCGTGGGAGATTACATAATTGTGGGTCAGTTCGTCTGGATGTAGGCCTAGTTTCTCCTGCCAACGGTATTCCTTTGTGAGGACCTGCGGGTGCCCAGACGTGAGCGATGAACAGTGTCACCCAGGACTGTGGCAACGGCTCTGCTACTGCTCCAGTCAGATTTCGCTTTTTCTCCTTCTTCGGATGGAGCCTGGACCAATCCCAACAGTAACCGTGACTGGCAGCAATAAACATTTGTTCTGATGAAGTAGAATAGTTTGCCGCATCACATCGACTTTAGGGGTGTATTATGTGACAACAATAATTGTGCATTTCTGTTTTCAATATGATTCCCTGCACGTTAATATTGCTCTTGCTTGATTTAAGAGTTAACTTACTTTGTTGTGCATGCTACGTACCGTCAAAGTCTTTAAGGACTTTGCAATTAAAATTTGTTCCATCGAATTAGGAGACTAGTAAAAATAAAAAAAAACATCTAATTTCGACTGGCTATTAATTTTATGACCCAACCAATGAAAGATAAAAACTAAAGGTTGTAAACCAGAGGTAATATTTTCGCTGATAACAAAAGAAACCTACCGTATTGCAAAAAGGCAATCAAGTTTAATGACGGGTCACAAAAGGGGGTAGCATGAACGACTCGGATAAATAAAAGAATTTTAATTGAATCGAGAAAAAGAATTACAGTCGCATCTGTGGAGCGTAAAACAGTTGCGTTTATCTCGGAGTGGGAGTGGGCGGTCCAGGGTAACGGGGATCACACCGCAAAATATCGCCACAGCCACTAGCAGGAATGCGACCTTAGAACAGGGAAGCGTCCAAATTTGTAAACAACCAAAAAACGAAATGCACTTGCGATTTTTAAGATAATTAGCAACAACTCGTCTGTTGTGACTTCTACATTCAAGTTTTGTCGATATCGTTGATCGATTTGCCGTAAATACCAATTGGTTAGTTTTGCAGTCTGATATATATGAGTTTTTGGTAATATGTCCATCAGTAAATAAATGCAACAAATAATACCCCCGCCTCAGCAAACCTGCAGACTAAGCGAATTTCCACCTGGCTGGAAACTACCACTATTATTAAAATATATTATATATAAGAGATTCCCTAAAAATTGTCAGATTTAGCCTATTTCCTATTTGAATAACATTAATATTAATGAGTACTTAGGTTTGCTGCTACAGGGAAAATATTGAGATATGTTTTTATTGAAATGTTGATAGCTTAGTATGAAATAAACAAAATTTCCAAATTTGGTTAAATTTATCCATGAATAAGTAAACTACAACAGTTGATTTATTATCCAATAGAATAACATGGGGACTTTAAATTAACAATTTTTTAAATTATCTTCGTAACCGTTGAGCATAAAACAACGCTTCAATATACATAATTATTTCGTTTTTTAAGGTGTAAAAAATGGTTTGGAGAGAAATTATGAAATTTTGTGTTTTTAGGGTCAAAAATGGGAAAAATCAATTTTTACCCAATACAACAACCCGTAAACCCCCGTTTCCATAAACCGATTATGCTGGTTCGTTAACTGGATTCGAATAAACGTAGAAGCACACGTTTGTACCAAATTTAATCAAAATCTGAACGAACAAACTAAAATAGTCGAGTAATGTTTTTCTGTTTACTTACGTTAATCTGTCTTTTGGTTTTGACATTAAGGGCCAATATGTAGTAGAGTAATAACTCTACAACTCGATTGGTAGCACTATTTATACTAAACGAATTTTACACACCATAAGTAGGAAAACAATAATCACCATTTTATAAACTGCATCTAATTTAGCTATTCAAAATGTATCTAGAGATGCAAATGAACAGCTTTATCAAATCCACAAGGTCAAGTTACACTACGAATCTTATACTAGACTTCAGAGACCATGAGAGCTCACTAGAGCTGTCTACAACAGAGCGGCGTTGTGTTTCAATTGGCGAGATTCTCAGGTCAGATCGGTGATGTATCGGTATCCTTGTCAACAATCGCATAACGGTTCTTCTCCGTACTCCAGTCCGCCGCCGCTACAAACCTCTCTCAGGCAATTAACTCACCCTGTACTGCCTGATACGGCATGTACAAAACCAGGGTTAATGGTCAATTGACCAAACCTCACGAACCGAAGTTCCTTGCGTAACTGTAAATCCACGAGAGGTGGCTTTTAAACGGCCATGTGAACTTGATTTCTTTTGCACACATTTGTAGCCTAACTTATATCCTCACGAAGAAGGCGGGGTTTTAAGGCCAATACATTTTTAACGGGATATGTTAAGAATACAAATTGCCCTAATCTCTAGTAATCTGAACGCTGTAAACTACGTACTTCAGGTACGACGGAAAAAAACTACATCAAAATCAACATTAAAAATACCTTTGGAGTTTCAACTGATTATATCGGAATTATTCTTAGTTCTTAAACACAATGGAAATCTCTTTTCAACGTAAACTATGCAAATAGCTTCATTGCAAGAAAAAACTGATATCCTGTCAAACATCGCTACGCTGATGACATTGTAATGTTGATGAGTCGAGGATGATCCGACAGCGTAGGCAATTTAGTGAACAAAAACATTTTGGGCAAAAAGTGTGTAGATGTGGAGCCAGTTACTGGCTGGCATGTTGCAATCGCAATGCCGCGTACGTTCCTCAAGTCAACAACCCCTGAAAACCGGATCTGAGCTCCGTACGCTGTAATTGCGACCAGAAATAGCCTAATGATTCATCGCCGTTCAATAACAATCACACGTGTGAATATCAGGGGCATTCCACTCTATCCGAGATCGCGATCCTTTTGAGGATTACGTAAGACTGGATGTTTAAAACTGGTAACCTCTCTTCCTAGTCAAATGGTGGAGATTGAGAGTATTTAGATAAGAAAATCAGAACTCTTCAATTGCAATTGAGACCTCGTACGAATAATGGGAGTGTAGACGAGATGCAAAATAGTAAAGATGTTACACTGTTCTGATAAAGGATCCAGGTCTCCTTGTTCATTGGGGGTTTATAATAAATGATCCTGAATAATGAAATATGTAGCTAATCTTAGTCAGTAACAAAGGTACACAAATCATATCACTTCATGCTACACCTAGGTGGTATCTCTATTTTATTGAATAATGATAGTAATAATAAAAACAATAAAGTAAATCTTCGTGATACATTCTTTAAAGCCATGAGTTCTTGTAAATATTGCACCTAAAACACTCACAAGCAAGAGGACGTTTAAAGATGCGCTACAAAAAAAAAAAAAAAATACAACAGCAACGTCAGGGTATTCCGACACGTGTCAATACAAATTAAAGGCCACAAAGCATGGTCAGCACTAAGCAGGTGTGCCACACTATGATCAATTAGCAGGTAATTCGGCAGCCAAGACATACAGCCAGGTCTTCGGCATCCCGCAGAGCGTCAGCTTCAGCCTCATGTTATTTCTCTTTGTTCTCAACAACCTATTGTCTCGGCAGCCGGCCACTTGATTAGTAAATTATCGCATGATATTTTAATTAACGACACGTCTTTGTTGTGGTTTGACAAATGGGGGATTAAGTGTATCTGTGTGGTATGATAATGTGTGTGTTGTATGTATCATTTCGTGGCTTCTGTCTTCTGTGCTGCAAGTGGTGGTACTTGTAGAAATCTCATAACAAAATGCGTGTCTCTTATTTATGTAAATAAAGAGTCAGTTTCTCGAGAAGACTTAAAACCCGGTACCAGCAAAATGTTGTTGTTAAGGGTTTACTAGAACAAGTTTATAGAAAAACTCATCGATCGTTCTATTATTATAATTTTATAGGCCTGGACAGCAGCCTAGACTCCAACATCTAAGGGCAACGGCTACGACTCACCATGAAATATTCTTGGCCAATCTATATAATGAGGTATAAACATAGCTGGCAGAAGCTTCCAAGATTAATGAACGTCTAATCACCGACCCCAGGGTGCTGGTGACGAGTATGGTGGTCATAAAGTGAAGTTTCTGCTCCACATCACCGTGGGTCATCCGCTACCGGACGAGAACATACTGGAACCGGTTGAGATTAGGTTCATAAAGTAAGGTAGGAAAATTAATCGGAAACATAAGTCGACAATAAATTGTTACCAAACAATAAACTGGACTGGATCAATTAGGACACGAAGCTCGAGGAAGATCAACCTGAGGGCGGAGGATTGTAATCAGAGTTTAGAGGAGAATTTCTACACCCTCGGACTAAACAAGGCACCTAGCGTTGTTAGTACGGTTTAACGTTTACAGGTCGGCTGCATAAACTGACTCAAATAAAATCTGTTAATTATAGGGAAACTGCTTGGTCAGCACCTTCGACCACACGTATAGGCACGACACGTGCAGCTTGGCGGGAAATGCTGCACTACTTACGATGTACCGACATTTTCAAACTATTCTACACAAAAGGGATATATTGTTTACTCCATTTTTGCATATTATGATCAATAGAACATTAAGTGTATACATACAGTTGATGCATATCAATATGCATATGATACATATCAATAAATAAAGAAAGAAATCTTCATATGATGAATATTTCAAGTACAAAGTACAATCACCTGCTTTCAAGGCTATTGTTGCCAAATTTTCCGTGGACTTTCCGCAAATTATTTCGCAGAATAATTATACCAATCCTGGTGACGCGACGCGTAGTCATGGGTAACCTTGCGAACGCGGTGCAAAGAATGCTTGGCTTCCTCGAATAGCTCTGTTCGTAAAGAGAATTTGTAAATATTCTCTTAGATAAATCATATAATAAGTTAGACATTGTATAATAATGAACGCTATAGTTGTTTAACGTGGTTAAAGGAACTCTTTCAGTCGTTGGCATTATTAAAAACATTTATGCCATAGTTGTAAGATTGCTATTGAAGTTTTCAAAATATTATGGAAAGTTTTGTTTTAAAATCCAAACGCCTAATAATAAATAGTATCTCGTTATGTGATGATTTTATTTAAACATTAAAAAAAAATCGTGAAAAGTTAGGTTTGCTTCAAATTATCTCTTAAATTATGTACATACTTTTGCTATAAAACCTGTAAGGAACTGCAGTCCTAGCGCTAGCGGTGAAGTAAACTACATCCATCTCATCAGGGTGGCTTTGTTTCTACCTGAATAACGATCTAAGCCTCGACCTACCATGCAGTAACAATGAATTCACGGCCACCAGAGCAAAACATAGAGAGGTCGTCTACCATCAGTGAGGACGGAGACGGCGACGTTGCATAAGATTTAGCATCAGATGAGTCATCGGCTGTCTGCTAAGCCGTGGCTGACCTTGAGTCAGCGAACCATGACCTTGAAGATGAACAGGGAATGTAAACTAGTTCCTGCCGTGACGCACAGGTGGCGTCATCACGCCGATACACGACGTACGTGAATTACGCGTCGGCGTCCTTAGCTTAACGACCGACAAGGACGTAGGAAATTCGAGTTCACCTGTTGGTCCTTGTGTGTTCTTGACCCGTAGTTAATAGCTCAGAAAATGACGTAACTAAGACGCAGAAGTTCGGAAAGAGTAAACATGATTACAATTTCGATTCAGGATTTGTACTCTGTGAAAAAAAAAATAGGAATACACAATGGTGTATGAGAAAAGTCGACTTAGATAAAAATAAGGAACGCCTCAGAAACTACTGGTTAAAATTGATAGCAGCCAACAAAAATAACTACAAGGGGCGTCACAGAGAGATACATTAACGAAGACACGCTTGTGCTAGTCTCTGTCTTGTAGACTAGAATTAGAACCACAGATGGAAGTTATTAGTTGAGATTATATCAACAGATCTATTTCTTTCTGAGCGCAAGAGAAATATGACATTCAGTGGCAATAGGTTTGTTTCACATTGATGTAGATGAGATGTGACCATGGAGATTAATTTACCTGATGAGAATGAATTATGTTTATTATATGCACGAAAATTATTTATATAATATCGTTTTGCCGTGTTATGTACATGTAGGTGAATCGAAACCCCAACAATTGTACAGAACTGCACTTATAACGGATTACCCTTGAAACATACGGAGATCCATGATTCGTAATCAGCACATTAGTGTACCGTTATCGCAAATCAATAAAGACCCTCGTCGTAAACGTAGAGGATATGATTAATATCTATAGACTGAGAGCAAAATCCAATACAACCGTGGACTATCGTCTAGCGAGTAGCGCCGAGCGTGAGAGATGCAGTCGCGCCGTTAGCTCCTCATGTTCAAACCACGATCAAGAGCCCGTGACTCGGCGCTGCTTTCGGCGTGGGCCTCATTAAATATCAATTTAATGAGAGAAGAGCGTCTACAGTACTGAGCTGTCCATGGATCCACTCGAGCGAATATCACAGGCGATAACTGAACTGAAGGTAAGGAGTGCAAGTCTGCCAAGACACCTATACTTTAAAACTAACAGTTAAGAAAAGGGGAAATTGGAATCCTGAAGCAGCTTAAGATTAAAGGCTTAAATGGATTTGGAATGACTCGGGCGGGAAGCAGAGGGAATCCCTGACGTAGGAGAAAAGTCGCAATACGGTCAAACTAGTCAGACTGGAACGATGTTTGAGGAAAATCAACTTTTTAAGTTTGCGTGGGCGAGTCATTTACAAAGTTGGATGTGACAGAAGCGGGAACCGATAGTCGAAGCCAATCATGGTGGTGTAGCTCTAAGGCAGACTTGGCATGATCACTCCTATGTAAGTCTTTGGATGTTTACAATTCCTGTTGACCCGCGTCGATGCAAACAGCAAACTTACTGAGTGGTTTTTATAGGGCCCTGGTTTCAACAGGGATATAGGCATAAGGAACTAAATTCCTATGCAATAGATAATTGGAGAGTTTTGGCTAAGACTCCAGGTCACCCGTCTGGCAGAAGTCCGAGTAGGGCGACGGTTGTTGTGGACATTGGTTAGTGGTCAGTGGTCAGTGGTCACTCACGAGGACATACTCTGCATCACGTGTCAAGATCACTAACTTGTTAGAATTATAAGTGTAAGAGAAGTGAAAGGTTTAAGAGAACTACTGTACATATCTGTCAAGATAACCACATTATTTACGTCACCATTAGTTTACATTAGAAATTAAACTGATTTTACGATTTTTAGTTTATTGGAATTACAAAAATTTAAACTATATTTACATTTTCCATAGTGGAATAGTGATCAATAAATTATTTACAACAATTTGAAACATAAATATTATAAATAGGTACTTGTAATAACAACATGAACTGTAATGTATAAAATACCCCCGCCGCAGCAAACCTGCCGACTAAGCGAATTTCCATTTGTCTGAATTGATTTTCAGTTAAATATATTTTAATAACATTAGATTTAACGAGTACCTAGGTTTGCTGCTACAAGGAAACTAATAAAGTGTGTTTTTGAGTTAAATATTGATAGCTTAGTACAAAATAAATAAATTTGCCAAGTTTGATCAAAATATATCCATAAACAAGCAAACTACAACATTTGACAATATTCTCCATAAGAATAACATGGGAATTTTAAATTTACAATTTTTTTAATTTTCTCCGTTACTAATAATAGAACAAAAATACTTTTATATACTAAATCATTTGTTTTTTTAAGCTCTTTAAAAAGGTTTAAAGAGAAATCGGGAAATTTTGTGTTTTGAGGGTCAAAAGTGAGAAAAACCAATTTTTACCCCATAAAACCTCCCGTAAAGCCCCGTTCCCATGGTCCGATCGTGCTGGTTCGCGAACTCATTCAAGTTTATCCCGCTTTACACCTTTAAACCAAATTTCATCAAAATCGGACAAAAATTACTCAAGTTATCGCGTTCACGGACGTATATATATATATATATATATATATACATATATAAAAATTTGAACGAATGGTGTTTTTGGCCTCTGGGGACATCAAAATGAAAAAGTAAATCGGTCCCGGGTCTAGGTCTTACCGTGCCACCTACGGTAATAGCTACTTCTTTGCGTGGGCGAGTCATTTACAAAGTTGGATGTGACAGAACTATAGGGAAATTCCGCTAATTAAGAATTTACCCAATAAAAAAAGTTCATCAAAGCTTTTTGAAGCATTGAAGTTGAAATTTAAGATCAACCTTGAGTTAAGTATATGGATGTAAAAGGTTTATTCCTGGGTCCAGAAACTAATAATTCATTGTTAGACATTAACTTATAACTTCTAAAAATACCCCTTTCCCGTGTTGGCTATGTTTGTCGTAAGAACAGGGTTTGACTAATGTATAAAATAAATAAATTGTGCCGTAGTGCAATTAGAGCACAAAATACATTAATACACTAAATTGTATAAATCGTAAATAATATACCACCATCAAAATTATATTCTCTATGCTGTTTGACTGTTTCGTAATCTTATAAGGCCTTACAACTTTGAAACAAATAAATTATAAAACCGATTGCATCATAATCGTGTTATATCGATGGATGACTACTTCTTCAAGGCTTATCATAAATATCAGTAATGATTGCTGATACATCCGGCACACGGCCGTTAGCGCGTAACTTCCGGTGAGCTGCGATCATGTTCATCTCTGATAAATAATTAATCCTCAATCGTAAAAATTACTGCCCTATCATCCCGTCACATTTATTTATGTGGGACAGACGCGACGAATCTCTTGCAAAACCGATG
Source organism: Macrosteles quadrilineatus (assembly GCF_028750875.1). NCBI lineage: Eukaryota > Metazoa > Arthropoda > Insecta > Hemiptera > Cicadellidae > Macrosteles > Macrosteles quadrilineatus. The sequence goes on along the minus strand of NW_026542594.1, from coordinate 29,887,250 downwards.
ATTCAGACGATTTCGAAACCCGAATCGGTCTGTTGTCGCTGTTAATATCAAGGTTTCATTTTATCCGTGAAATTGCCGCCCTAAAAGTTAGCAAAGTGTTAATCTGGGAAGATCGTTTAGGCATGAAACCTGTATAGACATTTGATCATAAATCAGGCTCAACAGGATCATATTGAAATTCAATTAGAAACCACAGCAAATCACTCCGTATGCTTAAATAAAAAAAATAACATGATTGTTGAAAGTAATTACATTTTTATAACTCTATAAAATGGCATAAGAAGCCAAGATCGCGCAACTCATCCTACACTCATCTCCATTCATACTTCGCTTAAAATACCCACTTTGTATGGTCGCCATTTCAATGAAAAGTATTAAAGTATTACAATTTTAAGACATCATTTCGGATGATACGTACTGTGCGATGTCAAGTTAACCACGAGATATTAATATAAAACAAAACTTAACAGAACCATATGACACAAACAACGATGGAGGAGAATGGGGATCAAATTTGCACACCTGTCTTCCTTTCTTCTCTTTTATCAGGTTTACCAAAAACAAACAACAGCTGGCCTTTGTTCGTGATAGACAAAATACAATTTTCCCCCACACTCCTCCAAGTAAATCTGACACGATACGACCTGAAAACGTATCGTATAATGTTCCACCCGCGGTGGTTATCAATTTGGCAGCCCTGGCCCTCAATCAATCAATCAATCAACCAGAAGAGCTGAGTCATGCCGCTTCCCCTCCCTCCCACGAGGTGCAGATCTGCTGTCTGCTCCTGTGTAATTTGTCTTGATTAGTCGACAGTTCAGATGTTAGTCGACACCATTATACTTCTACTTGGGATAATAACGTTGTGGTGGTACTGGCATAACAAGTGTTATTTATATTCATAAATAGTGTGTTGAAGTATGTTGGATTTGGAGTTTTACCTGTGAACATTTATTCCCTGTGAAGTACAGATACGTCATATATAGGGTGATTACCGAGAAACGCATGTTTTTCAAATAACGAGTATTCAGGCAATTCAGATAAAAAGTTATATTTACGAGTGGAAAAACACTGTACACAATATGCAATTAATTACTTACAATTTAGTGTTTAAAAATTACATCTCTAAGATGGTCGCCTTCTGCTTGGTATGGAATTCCTTCTTCGAACATTCCCTACAAGAGTTATCACATGTTTTGGTGATGTCACTTGGCCTTCTCGCTCACCGGATATTGCAGTTCCAGATTTCATTCAATGGTTTTTATCTAGAACTTACATAAACAAACCACAAACAATACAGGAACTAAAAAGAAGCTATTCGCCAGGAAATCAACGCCATTCCTAGAAATATGTTAGCAAAATCCGTAGCAAGTTTTAGGGAACACCTTCAACACTGTATCAAAGCAGAAGGCGACCGCCTTAGATATGTAATTTTTAAACACTAAATTGTAAATAATTTTATTCTGAAATTGCATATTGTGTACACTGTTTTTCCACTCATAGATATATTTTTTGCTTTGAATTGCCTGAATACTAGTTATTTGAAAAACATGCGTTTCTCGGTAATCACCCTACGTGAAGAAGAAATTGTTATAAGTCTGAACACCGGTATTGTTACGTATTGACATTCAGAACTGTTATTTTTCCCACTGCAGAAGTTGACCTACAGTACAGTAGTTATGTACACATGGAGGCGTTGCAACGCATGTTCTTGAAACACTATAGCATACATTCATCTATTTATAGCAATTGACTGTATACACATGGAGCGTCCGTGCCGTGTTTCGACATTGCCTGGTTTCGACCTACACAATCATTTAAAATCTATCTATCTATGTATAAAAATTGGCAAACTCGAAATTTCTCGTCGGAACTCATTCGTGGTTTCTCAACAGATTTTGTTAGTTCATGGCTCAATTTGAAAGATCTCATTGAGCGGCTTTTTAAGTCTGACATGTTGAAAAAGTCCCTTGAGACTCTCTACCACTACCAGTACCCTGCTATCCTCATGAAGAACAGATTTGTTTACATTAGGATCAGCTGGGAAATAATTTTAGAAAACACTAATAAACAAGGCTAGATAAAAAAAAAAAAATGTACATACAATTATTATTATATCGAACTTTTATAAATAGAGAGAGGATTTAGTTACGTAATCTTCGAGTTGTTTTATAATAAGCTCATTGAACATTTTGACAATTATTGACAATCAATTTGTTCTCAGAATCGAACAACAATATCATTGCTCCTGCTTGTGTCCGTCGTGTTCACGGAGTCACTATTGGCTGGTATTGGCCTCTGGGGAGTGGACACCAAAATGAAACGTAGGGCGACCACGGGTAACCGTGCTTGCAGAAATGTGCCAAAGTCCCAGGCAGACGAATATAGATGGCAGCTGCGATCACACAGACTATAGTCTGTGGGAGCAATGTCATTCGTCATAGCAGCGTCCTCGCCATATTGCAGACCTCTTGGTCGTTTTGGCAACATCTTTGGTGATGTATGGAGTTGCTTAAGATCAGGTTTCATTGTGAGAAAGAGAATGTCCACGGAGATCTACAACGGGTAGTTTTTGAGAATCGTGAGAAAGAAAACGTTCTCAGATCAGGAGCATCGTTGCCGAACATCGTGGCTACTATAAAAGATACTGGAGAATGATGAAGTTCAGTAGTTGAATATTACACTCATGATAGCTAAACAACTTTAAGGATAATTGTGTCAACTGTAATGTCATTGGTTAGATTTCTTAGTATTCTATGTGAGCAATGACATACAGGGTGATTGATATAAGTGTGCCAGCCGTTTTATTCGAAAACTATAAGAGATATCAAAAAAAGTTAAATGGTAAGTGCCTTGGATTTTTTGTTAAAAAAATTATAGTCAAGTCAAAAAAATTATTTTTGCCGCCATTTTTCCAATATGGCCACCAATTTTGATTTTTCTTATGGAACACCCTCTATTTTATGATGTATTCTGGTAGAAAAAGTAATTTTAAGACGATTTTATTCTTGTGATTTTTTTCATAAACCTAACCGTTTCAAAGATAATAATGGTTTAAGTTGTGAAATTTTGAATGGTTTTGAATGGAAAAAAATCCACTAACCCTGAACGGCTTAGTTTTCTAGCACCGGTACATAAATTGAATACCTCAAGATCTTTAACCTCTTAATAATTTAAAATATTGAGTTAGAAGACACGCAAAGAAATCAATTTTCGTGTTTGCCTTTTATTTTGAATATTATGTAGTACGTTTTCTCATAGACGTAAATGTAGTCTAGTTATTGGTTTTGGGAAACATAAAAGGTACGGACCTAACTACATCAATACCTCTTCAAACCTAAAATTAAAGTTCTCGTTTATTTATTCTAACAGTTTCAAATACATGGCCAAGTATCACAACAGTGTAGCCTATGTCGAACCCGTGGGGCGTACAAAAGGACTCCTCATGAGCTACAACAACCGTGCAATAAGATGCGATATGCAAATAGAAGCCTCTTGAATAGGATCCCGTTGGGAATTAATGTCGGCAAGCTCGACCCGACCAGAGGCAGGTTAGCACTCGGCTCTCGGAGATTGAGGCCACCAATGTAAAAGACAGCAGTAGAAGTCATGCAAGTCATGCGCGTGGGAGTGCTCTTCTGCTGCAGGCTCAACGAGTTGCTGTTTACCTAGGAACACCATTCCTGCACCTGCGGTAGACACAACGCGTTGATCTTTACCTAGGAACACACAAGTCCTGCACCTGCGGTAGACACAACGCGTTGATCTTTACCTAGGAACACTCAAGTCCTGCACCTGCGGTAGAAACAACGCGTTGATCTTTACCTAGGAACACACAAGTCCTGCACCTGCGGTAGACACAACGCGTTGATCTTTACCTGGGAACACACAAGTCCTGCACCTGCGGTAGACACAACGCGTTGATCTTTACCTAGGAACACACAAGTTCTGCACCTGCGGTAGAAACAACGCGTTGATCTTTACCTAGGAACACACAAGTCCTGCACCTGCGGTAGACACAACGCGTTGATCTTTACCTGGGAACACACAAGTCCTGCACCTGCGGTAGACACAACGCGTTGATCTTTACCTAGGAACACACAAGTTCTGCACCTGCGGTAGACACAACGCGTTGATCTTTACCTAGGAACACACAAGTCCTGCACCTGTGGTAGACACAACGCGTTGATCTTTACCTAGGAACACACAAGTCCTGCACCTGCAGTAGACACAACGCGTTGATCTTTACCTAGGAACACACAAGTCCTGCACCTGCGGTAGACACAACGCGTTGATCTTTGCCTAGGAACACACAAGTCCTGCACCTGCGGTAGACACAACGCGTTGATCAACACACAAGTCCTGCACCTGCGGTAGACACAACGCGTTGATCTTTACCTAGGAACACACAAGTCCTGCACCTGCGGTAGACACAACGCGTTGATCTTTACCTAGGAACACACAAGTCCTGCACCTGCGGTAGACACAACGCGTTGATCTTTACCTAGGAACACACAAGTCCTGCACCTGCGGCAGACACAACGCGCTGATCTTTACCTAGGAACACACAAGTCCTGCACCTGCGGTAGACACAACGCGTTGATCTTTACCTAGGAACACACAAGTCCTGCACCTGCGGTAGACACAACGCGTTGATCTTTACCTAGGAACACACAAGTCCTGCACCTGCGGTAGACACAACGCGTTGATTTTTACCTAGGAACACACAAGTCCTGCACCTGCCAAATGGTGCTGCGACCGCGTCAGCACGACCTGAGGCGAGTGAATGACCCCGCGCCGCCAATACCACTTCTCCTCGGTGATTCCGATTTCCCACCAAAATTATTGGGCGTACATTGTGACAGGACGTGTGTCGTGAGCTCCGAGAAACGCGGAGCTGCGGGAAACCACTGTTGTGTTTTACATTTGTCCTGTGCCAATGAACGCAAATTCTTGCTTTTGAATCTTATTTATTATTTTACCACCACCTATTCGTCTACGTTATTTATTCAACAGTTAAATATTAACTTTTTAGATAATATCATTGACTATACATAGAAATAATATGTACCTATTTTATTAGATATTATTGTATTAAATAAATTAATGTTGGCGGCTAATGTCTTACGGTTTTGTTCATTAACGGAGATAGTAAAATTAGGTAAATGAATAATCCATTAACCAAATAATATAACAAACAAGGACTTAGTTCAATCTCTGGTGCAGTTTTTTATATTTTATATTTCACATCGGCTTATCGGTAATGTAGAAAATCCCGTTACGAAACCAATCAAGAAAATGGAATCAGTAGAATACTCCGAGATTGATACTATTGAACGGTGGGAGAAGTAGATTGATAAAGGAGTCCACGGAAAGTGCGAGTGCTATGTGATATTATCACGTTCCTTGTAGAGCAAGAATCCAGGACAGCCAGAACCTCCTGTGGTGGCTGGCGTTGTCACACATACAAAATAATAAACTCACTTCCTCCCACACAAAACTCCTTCACCTCCCCTCTGCACAACGCAGCTCGTATTTATACGTGACGTTTTCAATTTTTGATGTGAGCCGTGAGTAACTAAGTAGTGCAAAACAGGGGTTGTTTTGTCATCGGATCAAAGTCCCCCCATAGAACTAGGGGAGGGTTGCATTGCAAAAACGAAAGTAGTTTTGGCTAAAGCTGCTTTGATAACATTTTTTCTGAATTCCTGTAAACGCGGTTTTAGTCCTATTCTGAATCGTGATATTTTTGTTAGTATAATCGTATAGTTGATAAATCGTATAGTTGAATCAATAACTGAAGTTTGTCTAATTCGCCACTAGGATTGACCACGTCAATGAATTGATCTAAATATAAAGGAAAATTGCAATGCAATAACAATGCACATTCGTCTAAATGCAACACAACGTTTTATTATTCATATTTAACATTCCCCAGTAGCTGTTTTGTTTACCGTAAAAAATATGCATTGTGGTTCCACACATTCAGAGTTATTTGAAAATGATGCTGCAAGAGTGTAAATATCCCTTAATGGCATTTATATTGCAGGGACACTAGGTCATTTATCTGCTGCCAGCAAGCACTTTTTACTCAATATCTGAAATGTTAATAAATAAACCTATCAATTCAAATGTATATATTGATTTATATGTCAGTAGGTTTATGTGAAAAAGGGTACGCCTGGCAGCCAAAAACAAAGTTTCTCTTAGTGACAAATCCGCTATTATTACAGCCGTACTGATACATGGCTCTTGTGACTTTATTGCCAGGATCAGTGTGTGATATGCAAGGGCCAGTAAATACCGCGAGCTCATCGGTATTCCCAGCTGATCCTGTGACGGAACATTCCTGTGACTCCTTATTCTCACACGACGATCTATCAGACGCCCTACAGGCTACACCCTGGACCCGCGCCAGCTGGTCATCGTTGTGGCAATCGCAGAGGATGCAGCGAAGTCTTTCATTGGGACGATTTTGCAAAGTCGTTCAGATCGTTAGTTCTATATGTGTGCAGTAATGGTAGCTACGTGAATTTTACATCCTATCATATGATCGAATGTAAACACTTTATTTAGGGACAACAATAGTCAAAGGGAAACCCCTGGGCATATCCTCTAATATATTTTGCAAAGCAAAATTAGTTTCCAGCAAACAGATAACCGAGCTGTCCGCGCCGTGGTAAAGTAGAAGTGCAATTACGTTTTTGTTGGTTCCACGATGACAGCGGGACAAAGTCAATGCTCCGACCTTGAGATGCACAGAGTACAGAGCTCGGAGCAAGGAACTCCACAGAGTATACAATCATAGTTGAAAACAATAATCGCCCGGTTGTTGCCATTGTCGTTTAGTACTCTCAATCCGCGAGCCGGATCTGCCAGCCTTGTTAGTTGCGACTCCGCGGAGCTTAGTTGGTCAATTAAAGTAACCATTATAATATGAGAACTGCCGTGGACATTTTTATATGTTATTTGATTTGGATGAACATGTCGTTCTCTCCAGATTACCTATTTCATAAGTACGGCCATGCTAAGCTATGCTATATTTTATATAGCTGTGTTTAGCTAGTAGGATAAAGAATATAACTTTATAAAACATGTATCGGGAGATAACAAATTATATTATCATTTTATTGTCACAACTATCCTAGATCTGAATTTAGAATAGTTCATTAAAATACAAATAAATATGCGCAGTGAGAGTAAACTGTAGCGTGTGTTTGAACATTGTTCTCTGGGCTCCACAACAGCCGTGTGTCGAGCGAGTAGCGAGTAGTGTTAGTGTTACTGATATATTGTGCCTCCGAACGGTCGTTCCGATATCCAATTATCCACAGCCCTATACTGTAGTGTGGAGGAGTAGGCAGACGCAGCGACGTGCGGCCCACAAACCTCGGACCTGGCACTGGCACTCTGGCTTGGCCACCCGCCTGGGAAGGTGGTCTGTGTTCGGAATGTACAACACACATTTTCACTTGCACCAGTGTCTACGTATATAACTTGTGTATTGCATGTGTAGCGTATCATTAATTAGAAAGAATGAACCTGAACAGAGGTGTGTAACACTCAAGTATGGCTTCGTGGTCGGGGAGGACTTTGGCGGGGTGGGCGGGGCGTGAAGTTTCAAACAAAAAATATTACTTTGAGGTATGGAGATCCAAGACAAAGTGAGTGTTTATAAATGGATAACTTGAATGTCATTCTACAATGTTGACTGTTGAGGAATTTTAAATTGCTTCAGTCTGGTTTACTAAAATTTGTTATAAAGTCGTTTCATTGTCCTAAACAAAATTAGTTATTGTAACTAATTCCCTTGAAAGTTGAAAGCACTCATAGGCCTATACAGCGTGAAAAATCAGCCAGCTATAACATTAAACAACATGCTTTTCACATCAATGAACATCGTGTTCGTGTACGAGCATCATTTCTCGTATCAATATTACTTTCATTATTAAAACGAGTCAATAATTTTTACTGTGAAATTTTTAATAAAATACACCTCTACGCAGCAAACCTGCAGACTAAGCGAATTTCCATTTGCCTGATTTGATTTTCACTTATATCTGTTTTGGCAACATTAGGTTTAATGAGTACCTAGGTTTGCTGCTACAGGAAGGGTAATAAAGTGGGGTTTTTTATGTAAAATATTAAAAGCTTACCTAGTATAAAATAAAAAAATTAATAATAAATAATATACAAGATAATAAATAAATAATAAATAAATAATAATAAATAAATAAGTTTGATCAAAATATATCCACAAAAAGCAAACTACAACAGGTTTACTTAAATTCTCCATAAGAATAACATAGGAATTTTAAATTAACGGTTGTTTTTTATTTGTACATAACCATTAAGCGCATGTAAACACTTCTATTTAATAAATTATTTGTTTTTAGAGCTCTACAAAATGGTTTTGAAAGCAATTGCAAAATGCAATGTTTTGAGGGTAAAAAATTATGTACATACAAAACCTATATAATAGTTTGAACGAATAGTGTTTTAGCCTCTGGAGGCATCAAAATTAAAAAGAAAATCGGTCCCGGGCCTAGGTCTTACCGTGCCATCTACGGTAATAACTACTTCCCTAGGAAAATTCGGTAAAAGCGGCAACAGAGTTTACTTAAATTTTTAATGACTTATTATTTGTATACCGGAACCAATCATTAACGTTTGGAATCTCTCACCGCTATCGTACTGACGTATATCAACAGATCAGTCAATGTTGATTGACGCTTCGTTTTCTCAGTTACGTTTTGAAATAGTCTGATGTCGACACTCCTGCTAGGTTCTTTCTCCAACGAAGACGACTCAATTGATCCCTGGTTGCAGTGACTGACAACACTGCAACCGGGGTCTAGGGTCAGTTGAGAGGTCTCAGGCATCCACTTATTAAAGCCACATTATTTCAGTGCAATATCTGTTTGGCATGTAAGAGCTTAGCATATAGAATTAAATGTTTTAGTTAGTTACATTTTTGCGTACTACCCAACGTTTAGCAAGGTCAAACCATAGATAAAACATAACCCTTGAGTTGGTTAGTCTATGGTCAAACCCTTGAGCACTACTCGATGGTTCGAGACTATATATATACATATATATATATAGAATCGTAAGTTTTTGACTATTGGCTTATCTATGATTTTGGTTGATCGACCTAAATCTAGTTTGTACAAACATCACAAGAAATCCTATGGTCAATGATCCTATCCATTCCCCACAGACTTTTTTATAAATACTCTATTACATGTTTTATCCCCAAGTTCACTATTTTACGTAAAATCTATTGTGTACAGTGAAGCCAGTAGAGCGTTGCCGGTACATAGGCAAATCAAGAAGCCCGCGCCCTTTTTGAATGCATATATCAAAATACAAAGGGCCTGTATTGTAATATCATTGTAGAGAAAGGGTATCAACCAATCAAATCGACCTTCAAAAATGCAAAATCCCAACCCCAACCCCAATCCCAGCTCAGGAAACTACGACGCCGCAACACAAGTCGCCGCTCCGGGTGCGGAGAGGTGACTCGCGTGTAAAAACCGCTTTTTCTGAGAATAAATGAGATTGAGACTGCGGCAGAGGTCAGTAGGAAAACCGGCGTCCTACGCACTCATTCTGCATTCCGGCAGAGGGAACTAGGCTAACCACAGCCAGGTTACCTTCGGTCATTTGTAACGTGTCACACAGCCGCACAGCTGATAACTCTGTTTAATATTGAGTGTATCTGCATAGCGAATGGAGAGAAAAATGGCGACCAGGTCCAGGCTAGCTCCCGGTATTTGTAACGTGTCAAACAACTGACTACACGGTTAATACTGATTGTATCTGCATAGCGACACTTTGTAACGTGTCACGCAGCTGATAACAATGATGATATTGAATGTATCTGCATAGCAACAGTTTGTTAGGTGTCAAACAGCTGATTATAGTGTTGATGTTTATTGTATCTGCATAGCGTCAGTTTGTTAGGTGTCAACCATCTGATTATAGTGTTGATGTTGAATGTATCTGCATAGCGACAGTTTGTAGGTGTAAAACAGCTGATTATAGTCTTGATATTGAGTGTAGCTGCATAGCGACAGTTTGTAAGGTGTCAAACAGCTGGTCATAGTGCTGATATTGATGTAGGTAGCAGCGTAACGCCAGTTTGTAACATTTCAATCAGCTGATACAGAGTTGAAACTGATTTATTAGTTTATATATAAATATATAATAAATGTATCAAAATAATTATAAGGTTAAATTTGTATAATTAACTGTTTTGTTTGATATCAGTAACTTTACTGTAATGAATATTTTAACATACTGTTACTTAAATACTATATTATGCAAGTGTTGTAATTACCATTCCGTTTCCCAATTTCTTGGATAGATTAATTTAATAGATAAAGTAATTACAATTTGAAATAGCTTAAATAGATCAGGCGAGGTTTGAAATGTTTGAATTCTGGTTCAAAAGACGATAGTAAGAACATTTTGAAAGATAATAGATATTTCATTGGATCTTGCAATTGTTTGACTAATTACACTTTGTTGTGATATTAATTAGTGTGAATCACAAACCGTGGTATGATGCCTTCGTTGGATAACCAATGCTACAACTGACTCAACGGCCAATTATTGAATAAGTTTGCAAACTAAAATAAAAATTACAAAGCATAATAGGTAATTTGTATGTGGCAAATATATCTACATAGGGGATGGTATATCTATGTCATGCATTGTAGTGAACTGGTATGTACTAATGTTCATACCATTATTTTATGTGTAAGGATTTAAGATTATAAAGATTGTTTAAGATGGTTCCTAAACTTGACTCGTATGTCCTTGATCATTGTGTTTTAGTTAATTCAGTTAATTTGTGTTTTTACCAGGAAAGTTTTGGGGTAGTTTTGATTTTTTCCATTTCTTGTGTATTTTGGGGTGCTGAATCCGAATCTGAGGTTTGCCAACAAAAATTCTTGACGCAACATTGACAAAAATGAGAAAAATATGGAAAAAATGATATTTTTTGTAATATTTAGCCTATAACTCAGAAACTATCAACTTTTCGTTATTAGTCTACGATATAAAAATTAAAGTACACAAAATTTGCTACAAAATGTACCCCTAATGTGGTAATCTCCGATGAACCGTTTAGGCTCCAGAGCTATTTGAAAATTGGAACATTTTGTGTTAGTTTTTAAATTTCTCAAATTATTATGTCAATGAAATATATTCATTATATATGCCCAGGCAAAGGTCTTATATAAATCCAAAGTGTTAAAATTGATTAACTTTGTGTCACTAAACCGTTGATTTTTTATTTAGTGTACAGAAAAGTTACACAAACTGTTGCCGTTTAAATTATCCTCGTTCAGAGGGTTGTAATGAGGCAGGTTCTGGCAAACATTTCGATGCATTATTTGTGAGCATTCTAGCTTGTTCATCTGAACAATTAAAAAAGGTTAAAAGTAAAAAAAAATACACATAATAATAAGTAATACCAAAATCAAAACTATCAAAATTAAAATAACAGCCATCAATTGATCATGTAATATCGTATACACCTGATGACGTAATATTAATATATACGTAAATAATAAAATGTTGTGTAGGCATATACTGTTGCTAAGCATTTATATTGTGTGTAGATTTAACAAGTTAATAAATAAAGGAATGTGCGTTTGGTTCTATACTTACTTTCTTACTTACTTAGACTCTAGCATCACAGCCCATTGTACATCCTCAATCGTATTGGCACCCATTATACAATTTTCTGTGTAAAATTTCAAGACCAATGCATGGCTTAGAGTGATTGGCACTGTTACCATAGGCCGATACTAATTTTTTTCACCCCCATTCATTCACCCGTCTACGCAGCTGCTTGAGTTGGGGGGCAGTGAGGCAATGTTGGATTTATTTTTCTAGCCAAAATTCGTATTGACTATCTTAAATCAATTAACCCTTACCACTCTCATGTAGGCCTATCCCCTACGCCCTAGGACCTACAATCTATCAAATCTACACACAACTTAAATGCTTAGCAACAGTATAATTATGCCTACATAACATTTTATTATTTACGTATATCTTAATATTACGTCATCAGGTGCATACGATATTACATGATTAACTGATGGCTGTTATTTTAATTTTGATAGTATTGATTTTGGTAGGCTATTACTTATTATTATGTGTATTTTTTTTTTACTTTTAACCTTTTTTTAACTGTCCAGATGAACAAGCTCACAAATAATGCATCGAAATGTTTGCCAGAACCTGCCTCATTACAACCCTCTGAGCGAGGATAATTTAAACGGCAACAGTTTGTGTAACTTTTCTGTACACTAAATAAAAAATCAACGGTTCAGTAACACAAAATTAATCAATTTTAACACTTTGGATTTATATAAGACCTTTGCCTGGGCATATATAATGAATATATTTCATTGACAGAATAATTTGAGAAATTTAAAAACTAACACAAAATGTTCCAATTTTCAAATAGCTCTGGAGCCTAAACGGTTCATCGGAGATTACCACATTAGGGGTACATTTTGTAGCAAATTTTGTGTACTTTAATTTTTATAATATAGACTAATAACGAAAAGTTGATAGTTTCTGAGTTATAAGCTAAATATTACGAAAAATATAATTTTTTCCATATTTTTCTCATTTTTGTCAATGTTGCGTCAAGAATTTTTGTTGGCAAACCTCAGATTTTGATTCAGCACCCCAAAATACATAAGAAATGGAAAAAATCAAAACTACCCCAAAACTTTCTTGCTACGAGTAAATTTAAATACAAATTTACTGGATTAAGTAGATGGTCCTTACAAATAACTCTTAATCAGTAACAAAGCTACACAATGCATCTCATAACATTCCACTCTCAACCCTAACTCATTTTAACCCTAAGAATACGTGCGTATGTTACGTCCCTATCTCAATGGTAGGTAATGGTTATGGTAATGAAAAAGAAAAATATTGTTGCAAATTGTAAGATCGAATTTAAAAGAACAACTAGGCCTGACATTTTTTTCTAAACAAACAAAAACTAAATACTAGCATTGTAATCTGCCAAAACATTTGCGATCCTCGTGTCTGGAGCTCAGCCTCCGCGACCGTGGGAGGGGCGCGAAGAGTCGCAGACGAGAGTATTGATGTGGTGTCCTTGACAGTGCGACGTGCCTGACTCACTCATCCCCCCTCAAAACTTCCCCTAACTGGGGCCAAATTCTGATTTATTTGCGCTCTAGTTAGGCCGGGCTGACCTTTGACAATAATGAATGTCCGGCACACATGTACAGAAGGACAAAAGAATCCATCGATATTGGCCGTTACGAGGGGAAATCCTTAAATAATCTTATATTGCCTAATCTGTCACATTACATTGATATGATACACTTAAACATTTAGATACTGGATTTCACCAAATCTAAACACTATTACAGGAAGTTATATGTATAAAAGACAACGTTACCAAAATCGTCGAGTTCCTTGTATAAAACGTTAACCTATATCTGATTATTTTAAAATCAAAAATTTCTTAAAGAATTATATGAAGCGCCAGTCCAGACAACTACCTTGGTGTGGTTCTTTACCACACTCGCTCTGTTTGTAATACAGTACATGAAAAGACAAGGTTTAATTCTGTTAAAAAGTACTTTGCTGGTTAAAGTTGTTTGTGATGGATATAAAAAAAGTCACTCAATAAAAATTCATTGACAAATTGAACTTAACTAACAAAGGAATCCTCGCTTTAGAACTTATAAAAATGTTTCGTGACATTAATTATTTACAAACGATAAATACTTTTTCTTTGAATTATTATATTAATACTAAAGCTTGAATATGTTCTGATGCATCAAATGAAGTATGTACATCGTGTATTTATAAGTAATTTAACTATAGTTTAAATTTATTGTGTAATCGTAGGTAACTCATAACGACATAAGTTCTAGATTAAAGCAAAAAGTGGCGGACGGTTTCAACTCGGAAGTTACCAAGGGCCAAGAGCGGTATGATGCACTAACGACTAATGGACAAGAACACTGTGCGATGTTCAAGGTCGCCTTACTCTCTATACAGTAGCTTGCTTCGCTTATGAATACATTTTGCTTGAATTGTATTATATAAAAAAAGAAAATCGGTCCAGCTAGTTGTATTATATAAAAAAAGAAAATATATAAACCATATTATTTTGTTATTACAAAACTTTTAAACGACTAACAAATAATATAGAATATCGATGTTAATAACAGTGTCTTTGATTTCACTTTTATAATGTCTTCGGAAGAGTCATATGAGGCAACAAACGAATTGTATAGTTTTTCAGAGTAACACTATCACAAATCTCAAATAAACTAGCTATAAATTCTGTTACGTTACTATCAACATTTCCTATATAACAATTAATCATGTATTGTTGTTATGAGTTGTTTGAAAAGAAGCGATCACGTTTATTTTGGATTTATCACATTGTAAATTTTGTACTTCCCTAAATACTGTACAGATTTATTTGAGATCGTTTGCATATACAGTAACTTAAAATTTATAAACCAATAGGCTATTTGAAAACTATCATATTTTAAGTATTTATACACAATGTTTGTAAATTATTTGGTAGAATATGTTTTCTGACGATTTACCAGCAAGATATATATATTGGAAACGTAACATGAAATACTTAAAAGTATGAAAACAAAATAATCCGATTTAAACAGAAAATATTATAACATGCTGTATAAATAAAAACTAAAACACTGTTAATACTAACTACTGTAACTTGTACTTGTGTTGTGTAACTTGTATATTGCTTATTGTAAAGGATATAAAATTCATTTCTAGAACCAGCATATATGTAAATAGTTTGCAGAGAGTTTTTTTTTACTTTAATGAAACATTATGGAAGGAAGAAAGGATTTTGTGTTTATAACTAAATAACAAATTTAAATACTATGTATATTTGAAAACACGGAAAATTATAAACCGGCTAAACCTAACGCATTTTCATCTGATCTACTAAAACATGATTCGGTAATTTTCTCCTTTCCATACACAAAATGTATGCTCAAATCCTCTAATAGATCAACACCCACCCTCTGTGTTACGAATATCGTAGAGCGGTTGGTACATGAAACGCCGGTCTCCACGGGGGCCCTTCCTAAGTCATGTGTATCCTTTTTGGAACACTGCTTCAACGGGACCGGCGACAACCCACAGTTCACATAGCACTTCACACACTTCACAGTCACTTGGGCACTTAGTCCTTCTTTTCGACACTTCTTCGCCGACCCGGCCTTCTTTGAAACTTATTGATACGTAATTTACACAACAAAATAATTCAAAAACTTTAAATTAAAGAAAAATCCGAAAAAATAAAAATATTATTCAAGGATAGTTATGAAAAATAAATGTTGTAGTTTATAAAAGTGTAAACTCACCAAGGTCGGAGGGTATTTCCAGCCGCTGTCCGTTGTCCGTGTGCACTAGCAACGTACGTACGTTCGCGGTAGACTTGACGTGCGCGGCGGCGCGCCGGGGCTTAAATACGACCGCGGGGGGAGGGAGAGGCGCGGGTCAGCGCTACGGCTCCCCATTGGCCGTAGAAGCAGCTTCAGGAATGCACCGGCACCGGCGTCTCCGGAGAAGAAGGGTTCGCGAAAAAGCGAGAGAAAAAGAGCCCAGAATAGATAGTCTGCAGTTTCATACAGAGAGGTGGGCAAAAACGGCGTGAAAATAGGTGAAAATTAACACTTGTGAATGTAAATTAGTTTAAGTATGCAACTATTTTTCAGAATTTTACTAAAAATGAGTAAAATATATGTAGAGAGAAAAACAATCGTGTAGGATAAGATAGAGTTACGATAATTATATAATTAACTTCATAACTAATTACAATTATATTCCATTTTTATATTCAAAACCAAAACAACAATAATGCAATCAACTACCAAGAAAATGATTTAAACGTAAGATTCCGTTCAGTAAGTAAGCACCAGGTCACATAGTCTTTTACGTTTAATAATGCAATTAAGAGTATACACTAA
Source organism: Macrosteles quadrilineatus (assembly GCF_028750875.1). Taxonomy (NCBI): domain Eukaryota; kingdom Metazoa; phylum Arthropoda; class Insecta; order Hemiptera; family Cicadellidae; genus Macrosteles; species Macrosteles quadrilineatus. Next base: position 29,871,219 of record NW_026542594.1, on the reverse strand, counting down.
TTGCTACAAATGTAATGCATACATCAATAATAAATTAACGATTATGATTTGCGTAGCACATTTTCTAAAGATCTGAACACCCCGAAACATTTGGTTTCTGAACCAGTTTAAAGCCCATATTGTATGTACAGAGACGTTTGAGACTTCCTTCATTATCATTTATTTTCAATAAGCCATATATTACTTTTCAATCATATTTTTATGATAATATTACTCAATTGTTGTTTATTCGCTCTACTAAATACAATTATGAATACGATAAATGAGTTTTTGAATGTTATGGTAGTTACTATATTTCCTAAACGCTACACAACATCTCGCAAAATTCATACACCAAGCAGCTCAATGTATCCTATAAAGAGGGAGTTAAACATTACTTTGCATCATTGACGCCTTTAGTTTATCCATTTAACTTCGTTGTGGTACCACTTTTACTAAAATATTCAAAGGGGGTTCGCTCTACAGTATAAACAGTAATGTAACAGACGGCATTAAGTGATGCGGTTGATTTTTATTTGATTACTTTAGTGAGTTAACTCGTATAATGCTTGTAAGAGACTTTAACTAGTATAAGATACAAACACTGCATTGGAAATACAATCATAGAGGCCTTCAATTTGAGTTATACAGCTTAATGTAATGAATGATTTTTTCAAACAATCTTTTGGAATTTTGATATGATTAATATTGAAGTTTTTCTGAACAGTCGATTTTGCTAATCATGTACAGGATCATCCATAGAAGCCATATTCATCATATTAACCTTAAATGATCAAATGAAACGTAATAATTACACAAAATCCAAGTTTATAATAGTTAGGTTGCACCTCTAAAACTGTAAAACTCTTAAAGTCGTAGATTGCTTTTTGAGACACCCCATACTGCGAACAGTTCAGACTGCAGGATCGGATGTTCGCCTTTTATCAAGCTTTGCGCCCCTTGGGCTTCTACTCCACCCCAAAATTCGCGTTAATTGAATTCCACTTCCCCCAAAGTAGTCTGATATGGAGTAGTTGTACGGTTTTACCTCGTTTCTTAATTTCTTAAATGCAGTTCTTTTGTTTGAGCAACGTGTCAACAATTAACAATGCATTTATTGCAGTAGTAAAACTAGGATCATTTTAGAATAAAAATTATTGTTTACTTAAAATATTTTTATGTGCAAAGTTTTGTTGGAATATTAACTATTTTTAATTCACATTCTGTTTCAGATTAAACGGCTTGATAATAATATCGCAGGTTCTTGACTTTCTTGGGGTGTAATAATTTTCAATAGAAGCGTCTAATGGAAGCACAACCAAATTAGAATATTATACTAAATCTTAAAACATTTGAAAATCCTATCATAATGAACTGTGGTCCTTAATGTTGTAGAATTACATTTTAATAAGTAATATTCTGATTTAAAATGCTATATTCTTATTCCTAACAAATTAAGCTTGTTCAGTGCAATATAGTGTACCATACCTTTGAAATATTACCAATACAGTATTAGTTTTGTTTTTAAACTCACACTTATTACTACTTTTCTAAAATATAACTCAATTGAGTTTTGTATTTGTTACTGTATAACCATACACAGCTCAATGATACTAGTACTTTCAGTAATGTGATCAATTCATAGTTTTTATTGTTGTATCTATAGTTGTGTTTTTATGCTAAGCTATGTTTTTTTTTTAAAGTCAAGCCATAAATATATGAAAGATAATACAAATATTACTCTGTTCTTTATACATATTTTTATATTGTAACATAAACCAAGTGGAAAATTTAAGGAACACATTGTTTCTTGGATTAGCTTTATACAACTTTTTGAGCTTTATAAACATGGTTTGATATTTAAATGGTTAGTTAAAGGAACAATTTTTATTAGTAGGATTGGGCTTTTAACTTTATTAGTTCAGATAAAAAAATGTGTTGATTTGTAAGATAGGAACTATATAATAAACACTAGGAGATGAATCAATACATCAGAATTCATTGTCCTACTTCTGGATATTGCTTTATATTAATTAAATTATTATTGTTACCTTACAATATCCGTTTAGTGTTGGTAGATAAACAACTACATGTTTCGTGGCGACTGCAACATCCTCAGGTTATCCTCTCAATCAATACAGTTTTCTAATGTGGAATTTGTGTATTTAACACCTGGAGTCCGAAATTAGTTTTTCCTAACCCTCAAAATACTTTTAATTTCATTCATACAATGTTACCCACGCCTCATTTCTTTTCAAAACTTGAACCAAATATAATAATTTTCAAAATATACATGTAAAAATAGTAATTGAGACATTTCCACGATTACTAGAAAAGATATTTCCCTATGCAAAATTGTAACCAGTTTGGATTGTGACACCATATGTTCCTCTATTTGACTGTGCACTTGAAATAAAGACTTTGTAGATCGTTTAGTCTTAGTTTTCAACGCGTTTAACTTTAACTAAATTTATCTGTTTTTTGTTGCTTCATAAGGTATGCCTATGTAGGTTTTATAGGTTCGTCACGTTAAACGGTTCTAATTTTTATTTTATTTTATATTATAGACCAACAAATTTAACATAACAAAAAAACTGTGCCAAACTGTGAACACAAAAAAAAAAATCAAACATTTTTGTAAGCAGTCTTTAATTATAAAAGGATTAACCATTCCTAAACTTACTGAATGGTTAACGTTTGCTCTCGTCATTCCAAATACCTTATTATGGGTTCGTGACTTTAAACATTTTTCCGTGTCAATAAACAGATTTTTATCACTTAATTCATTGAAGTTGCTTATAGAAAATTCGACTTTGTCAAACCATTATTTCGGCTAAACTGTGTTTTACTTGCACTTATTTACTATTTGACCGATTTGACTTCAGACTAAATTTTAATTCAGTGAACAAGATCCTTTCTTATCTCCACCAGACAATACTAGTTAATTTAGGAATCTCACTTCCGTCACACACATTAAAACCAAAATACGCCAAATTTGTATAAACAAAAATGAATAGCCAGATGTAATCCTCTCCTCTGACGTAAGCACACTCCCACCCCAGTGTCTGCCTTGTACAACACAGTGTCCTAGTGACAGTCGGCGTAGGAAGTCGCTCACTTTCCTTGACTTTGGCCCTCCTGCACTCCACACTTGGCCTTGCTGAGCCGCGTGGTGCGTGCCTTCCCTCTCATACTGGAGGCCGTACACCTCTGGCTCAGAATCTCCTAACCTAACCCCAATACAACAAGAGCTATCCAAATAATGATTGGTGGAATTAGAAGAGCGTCTTACCGTGAATTTTTGTAGTGTTAAATATGTTGACTCTACCGAGTAATAAATTTATAAGTAGCATACCATATAGAAAAATAATTATTTGATAACTAATGAGAGTATTATGTTTATAATAAGTTGACCTATACAAGTATAGGTGGAGAAATCCGGCAATCATATCGTGCAAGATTGTTTTTCCTGGCATTTCTCTTATTATTGTTTGATCTCTGATATTTCACGATTTACAATTCAGTACTCTACCTACGTTTCTAGCCCTTAATTTGACAGCGTGCCATTATTGGCACATGAGGATTCGAAAAAATGTCACGTTCGCCTGTTAACTTTTTAATTCCAACAAATGGCGTCCAAAGGTTCTTTGCCTTTTGCTATTATGGTTTAGTGCACTATAGTGGATGTTTTGGATATTACTATCACTTTAGACCAACATATAGAAAAGGAATTATGGAGGCTTAGTGTAGAAGGTTAGTAAATTACTTCTTATTTCAATATTTTAGGCTGTTTACTTATAAAGTGTTTACTTATCTAAGTGATTTGCACAGATTAAAAATGAGAAAACATAACCCAGGTCAGTAATTAGAAATATGAATATTGATTTTTTTTTATAAACTAAACAATTTGAGTGTGACAAAAATGGCACATTGCCAACGAACCAGGGAACAATGAAAATTTTTGGGCGTGCCAAAAATGGCACATTACCAAAGATGCAGTTATTTTTTTATAGTTTATTGAGCGCGCCTAAAGTGGCACACTGTTTATTAAAAAGTTAAAGGTATTTATATTTGTAAATGTATGTCTCTTATTTCCACAAATTGTAAAATAAAAATGTTTTTGTGAGGAAAGATTTTTTACTAGGCTGTTTAGAAAATACTTTGGCTTTACAAAAATTCCCGACCATCCATGGCAACAAATATCTACCAAAAAGAGTTGTTATTTCCTGCTGAAAGTGAATCTTCTTATATGAAAGTTGATTGTGCATTCCAATAAAGACTTTGGTACTTACAAATATTTGCTCAACGTATCAACATATCGTGGAATAACGCATTGCAAGACAATATGTCACTAAAAAAAATTTAGTTTTGGGACGACTTTTGAATCGCAAACCAAAGAAAGGAGTAAAAGACAAGTTCTAAAAAAAGGATTTACTTCTTCTCACACCAGCTGCTCTGATGTATGTTGAAGATGTACGCTTTGATGGTGTTGGACACTACCCTTTCTTTGTATACATCAAGAGGTCGATGCAGATTTTGCAAAAATAAAAAATCGTCGATAGAGTGTTCAAAGTGCAATGCGAGGCTGTAACTTAAAGAAAATAGCAATTGTTTTGTGGGGTTTCAGCAAAAGTAGATTACGTTTCTTGATGGACATACTCTAATGAAATTTCAAACGATTTTCCTGACGGGCATGACTAATGAAATATCAATAAATTATATAATAATGTATTTTCTATAGCAATCGCATAGTTTTGTAGAGGTTTTACATGTATACATTTTAGTTCATTTTTTATAATGACGTTTATACTATTTTATATTGGATTGATAACTTTTGTGGAGAAATTGATTTTTTTATATCTTACATATAATTATAGATATACAATTTTGATATTCAATATGTGATAATGTTGACTTATTCAAACCCTAAAGTTTATTTTTAAGTGCTATACAGATAAACTTGTTGTATTTAATTCAACATAAGATTCCAAAAATGGCACACAAGAAAAAATTGTGAAAAATACTTATAAGAATTTTAAAATTATTTTTTTGAAGTTCCGTTGGACCCTTTTGATTGAAATATTGCAAGGAAAAGGTAGTTTTCAAAAAAAAGATTTGTTTGCCAAATTAAGGGCTAGAAGACTCAATTTTAATTTTGCTATAAACAAGTTGAAGATTACTTATAAAAAGTTGAACATTTTCTATTTATATTCTGTACTTTTATGAAGTATGGCTGGCTTTTGTAACACAATTTTGCTAAATAGTCAATAAGGTTTTTACATTTTGAACATGATCAATAACTTTCTATAGTGTAATATCTAATACCTTAATTGAAACTACTATGTTAATAAACCCCTGTTTTATTAGGCATATGAACAAATTCGTGGTTTTGTTATAAAAGCAAACAAACTTTTAATCTGCGGATTAGTTTAATCACCCTACGTAAAACAAGCTACAGTTAAAATAAAAAGCTTTCCCCTAAATTTATCTTTGCCTAAATACGTACAAGGCAAAGACGAAATTTGTATGTCTAATACATACATATTCGTATATTATAATAATATTAATTCGTAATATTATATTAGATAGAATTACATCTGTATTAGATCATCTGTATCGCTATAATTGACGTTATTATATCTTGGCCAGAAGTAACATACTGTCATTTTGCAACTTTAATAAAAACCTTCACTTCCCTCCGTCAAATGACCGTGTGCAGCTTAGACCATCATAAAGTTGTCCGTGGGAAAGTAATTGTTTAGGGGGGTATATTCCCACTTTAGCTAGGAATCGTCCTTGCCCCTATTAATTGTAAATCCAAATGCTAACCTATGAAAACACAAAATCTAATGTAGGTCATTTACTTCTTTACATCTTAGACAAATAATATTACAATATTTTACTTATATGTATTGTCTAGATGTTTTTGTCTAAATACATATAGACATTTCATTCCCATATTTCAAGTTGCACCAAGTCTTGGAATGAAGATGTACATAGTTGTATTAGGTGACCGACAAGGTGCGCCTATATATTATTTATTTCCGGCTAATAAGCAAACTGTTTTAATCAAACTAAACTAAATAGACAGTTTAGTACTATTGAAAACGATAGCGTCTCTTATGCTACATGAACTTTCAACGTGTAATAATAAGGGGAAATATAGTTTTGGACCGTGACACACTGGGTCGGTTGATCAAACAGTGATGTGCTACAGCTTTTCTGGTACCACATACTGTAGAGTTTATATGGAATCGCTACTTCAGTATCCTAGGGTCAACTATCGCCGTTGTCCGGTATGACCTATCACAGTACTGTATCGTGCATGCGGTGTGTGGGCCGACATATGACCAGTTTCTAACTATGTCTCAATGTCATCATGATCCCGTGAGGAAATAAACACAATCTGTATTTACTGAAATAGCCTCAGACGAAACATATTTGGACGTCAGAATATAGCATTGACATCATTGTTGCGCACTTTCAATTACTTTGTGTATACAAAATGTGATAGGGCTAGGCTAGAATGCTTTCTCCTAGTTAAAACTGAAATAAACCTTACGGAGTGGTAGTGGAATCAATTAATAATCTTTATTTTATAATGTAGTAAAATATTAAACTAATGATTTTCTTGACGGGTTGTTTTATGTATTACTGCACAGGAGCATGTTTACTGCACAAAAACAACTCTTTGATTATAGTGTAAACAAAAGGTTAATATTACAAACTGTAAGAACACTATGGCAGCTTATTGCAACTATTGCACTATTTGCAACTTACCTTATTTGAAGCGAAAAAACATTTTTACAACATTTTAAGGAAATAAATGTATATTATCACTTGATTTTTTCAGAAGAAAAGTTTCATTTAGTAACGTTGAAATCTCTTTAATTTGGTGCTACAAATATACCATACAGTGATCAAACATTTGAATAATACCAAGTATGGCTGAAGTAAAATATTTATTTATTACTTAAACTAGCTGCTGAGTCCGCGTGCTTTATAACGGCAAGAATATTCATTGTAGAAGAACGAAGTCCCCTAGTACCAATACACAAATTAATAGTTAAATCTATCTGAAAAATGTAAGCCTATTCAAAATAAATGTATATAATGTTTGATTATTCAATAAACAAAGTTATTAACTATATTAATATTTCAATTAAAAATTTCTGTAAATGTAAAATCAATTATTTTCCATATCATGAGAAATGAAAAAGGTTACTTTTATCTTCAACATACCTGTCATTTTAGCATTACCATGTAATTTCCCAATTATATATAAATTTATCTATGAAATTTGACAGCACAGTAACTAAAAGTGATATTATACATAATTCTTGGCACAGGGAAAAGGACACACTTATTTAATATCTTAATAATATCTTATCTGCACTCAATAATAATGTAAGTAGAATTTTTGTCTTAGTTAAAAGGGTTAACTTTTAAAACGGAACTTAAGTAGAATAACACAAATAGGGTCGCCGGAATTTTATCCCCCTGGAATTTTACCCCCTGGGCAGAGCTGACGTCACTATGCCGTAGTAACCTGAGTGGCCAAAAGTTTGTTCGCGGCCGGAATTTTACCCCCGCGGATTTGGAAGTCTAATGAAAATAGCCAGAGCGTGTTAGCGATAAAAATCGGAATTTTACCCCCTGTCCATATAACTAGCGTTTAGACAACCAAAGATGTACGGGCCGGATTTTTATCCCCGGAATTTTACCCCCGGATTTTAACCCCCGGATTTTTACCCCCCGGAATTTTACCCCCTGGCCGATTTTAGAAATTGAATGATTGATTTTCTCATTTCAGTTTTTAATTAATTGTAAACATTTTATTATTTAGTAGCCTATCTTTATTTATTTATTTTGTAAAGAAATGTTCGAAACAATTATCATTCACTTGATTGTTTATACGTCATATTAACCAACTGTTGGCTTCAAAGATCGAATCCTAATACCAAAATCTCAAAATTAAAATTAAAAACCTGTTCGATTAGTTAATGTTACAAACAAATTAATATAGGCTACTTAATAATAAAATGTTTACTATGAAATCGAAACAGAATGAATATAATTAATCATTCTCACTAATTTATGTATCTAGCCAGGGGATAAAATTCCGGGGGTAAAAATCCGGGGGTAAAAATCCGGGCCTTACACTCTAGGTTTTTATCATTTGATGTGTTCTGATTAAATTCACAACCGTGAAAATATATGTTTAATTCCGCGTTTAATCCATCGAGCTGATGTCGCGAAACTTAAAAGTTCGCGGACGGAATTTTACCCCCTGGTTTGTGACGTCACGTTTGCCCAGGGGGTAAAATTCCAGGGGGATAAAAATCCGCTACCCCCACAAATAATATCATAAATTTTTACGTAGTATAGATTTAGTACATTTTATAAGAATGTCAAAAATCACTTTTAAATGAAAAGAAATGTTTTTCTAATATAGTAGATTAGGGATTTCCGTAAGAGCTAGCAAGAGTTTTTAAACTTCATCTATCTTTTATCGTCTTACTTTTTTATTTGGGGTCCGCAAAAAGGCAATCATCCTATCAATATTATGTAGTTTGACACATTGTCTTAACACTTTTGAACAGACACCCTGTATGAGCTTAAATACGCGTTGCTAAACTATTAGATTTAAATAAATTTAATCGGATTTTATTAGCAAAAATTCTTTATGCTGAGATGTACTCGTAAATGACTGTAAAGAAAACAATCAAGCGTCTGAATTAGTTAAACACAGACTATATAAATTATATAATCGAACTGTAAACCCATATAATTGTAAAAAATGGGGACTCACTAACTTCCTTAATCACCATTTGCTATTCGTACAGAAGGACAATTATTATTGTAATCGGTCGGACCATTCTGTTTAAAGGGGGGTTGGAGAATAATACTTGTGTACATTCTGGAGGACAAATGTTTATTTTGGCCTGTAACCGCTCAATGTTAAGCCTACCAAGCCAGACACCAACACAGACGATGGGGGTGGGAAGGGTGAACTGTTTATAAATAAAACCACCAGACAGACTCCCCCTCCCACCATCAATGAAGTGGGGGGGTTAGGGGGATGCAGCTACACCGTACACTTCATGTTATTTGATTCAAAATAAGGAAATGGCTTCTGAGATTGCGACATGCCAAGTGGATTTTCCTGTAGACTATTTTATTCAGACGAGTTTGTTCAAGGTGTTGAAATGAAAACGTGTCTAAGTATAGTATAGATTTTCATCTGAAAACCTTTTGACACTGAGAGTTTTTTTTTCGTATCAAATTGTGTTTAGCAATTTACAACTAGGGTTGCTTTCAGAGAGGTGAAAGCCAGTTGAGCGGAACAAACGTGATTTGATATTTGTATAAGTAACTAAATGTAAAAAAGTCAATATATTTATTTACTAATGCTGGTTTTATTGATTAAAATTATAATAAATCAAATTTACCTCTTCCAGAAGTGCACTATGGTAGTTTTGACCAGGAAAATATTACAGTAGTTGGAGTCTGATATTAACATCCAAAAAGGACATTATAGTACTAGGGTTGCTTTCAGAGATGTGAAAGCCAGTTGAGCGGAACAAACGTGATTTGATATTTGCATAAGTAACTAAATGTAAAAAAGTCAATAGATGTACTAATGCTGGTTTTATTGTTTAAGATTATAATAATTCAGATTTGTTTTTACTACATCTTGTTATTCAGATACCTCTTCCAAAAGTACATTATGGTAGTTTTGACCAGGAAAATATTATCAGTTTATTTGGTGCAACACAAATAAACAACTCGATCAATTACATACCTGTAACCTACACTTTACCTTCCTAATCTAACCTTACTTCAAAACACTTAATGTAGTCACGAATACTCATAAACCCCGACCTACCTTCCCCTCATGCCTAAATTAGATCAGTGTTCAATCTGCGTTTTATTAATAAGTGTAATAACTTACTGCACCGTCGATGTAATTCAACATAATATAACCTGTGATGTATTATCGGATTAAATATCGATTTCGATTCGGTTCAATATATAGCTTATTAAATCCTGATTTCTAACATTGGCTGTTTCTAATCAGCTGGCAACACAAATAGGTTCATGGTTTAAAAATGTTTAAAAGGAAAGTCTAGAAAGTTCAGAAATACCTTATGATTCTCTTGTTTACATTTTTCTTGTAAACAAAAAACTGTCATATGGCTACTTTAGTCCCATAAGCCTAATGTTAAAATTTGGAAATTTTAAGTTCGTTTTAAATTGCATCAGCATTATCTAATTGAAATTTGTTTGTTTATTAACCATCTCACTATTAGTCTAAGTAATCTTGTTAAGTTTAGCTGAAATGTGTTCTGCCGTTATTGAGTGATGTTGCTTTATTTGTTGCATTGAAGTTGATCCCAAAGAGCTACGCTCGCTTCGCTCGCTCCGCTCAATAAAAAAGAGAAAGGAAATTTAACATTCAAATTCAACTGTAGCCTACAACAAAAACATTGGACTTCATTTTTCACCCTTATAATTGGTTAAAGTATTTACGTATAAAAACAGTAACTATTAAAAAACGAGTACTGTATTGTATAACAACAGGAGAGGAAATTTGACATTTAAATTCAACTGTGCAACATAAACATTGGTCTTCATTTCAACCCTTGCAATCGGTTAAACTCAGCTTTCTTTGCTGGAAATAATTTATGATTGTTAATACCAAGTATTCTTGATGGAGGATATGATTGTAATGTAACGGGAATGTAGGTCTTCTGCCATTATTAGGACGATTTAGCGACGGCATTTTAATACTGGCCTTAATAATACCATTGGCCATTGGATACAGAAGATTTTGATGAAAAAGATGGCTACAAATTTAACATGGGGATGGAATGTCTAGTTGTATTGATAGCCAAAGATAAAACATAGGGCTACGAAAAATGTAGGGCTATTTTAATGTAAGACTCAAATGTAAAACACCTTTAAAAGACTAAAATGAACTGAATTATCAGTCATGTATTTCAATGTGTAAAAACTGCAAAAAGACTTACTTGTTGAACAATAAAATGAGATGGCTGAAATGTAGGCCTAAACATAAGTAATAAGTAAACATCGCATTCAGCTGATTTAAGTGAAAACAGAATAATAATAAGTAGGGAAGACATGCCTTAAATATACAATGTAGATAATATAATTAGAAATAATAGTAGCCTACTTCTGGACAGGCCTAGACAATTATCCATACCGTGATTAAAAGGGTACTTCTATAAGCCCAGGTTTACTTATTACGGTTGTAACTGGACGTATGTATATTCCACGACTTGGCAATCAGTATTTATATAGGATAGGCTACTGTTATCAACATTTGAAATTACTGAATTGTTACCAAATTACTGTTTCACAAAATGCAGATTCCATTTTCAGCCGAGCCATTAAAATGAGGATTTGCCGAACAATTATTAATATTACAGAATAGTATTTAATGATATACAACTTTTCACATTTCATAAATTATATCTTAGTTTTGCTATGGTCAAAAAGTCCAAATCCAAATGTTCTTTTCATTTGGTTTTTATGTAGTAATTTGCTAGAATCATTGACTTTATATAAAGTCAATGCTAGAATACTGTAGATGGTTTGTTAAGACCATATGCAAGCATTTTTTAAATCGTTTCCCCGTTTAACCAACCATTCCAAAAGATAAAAATTATATGGTGCAACACAAATAAAAAAAACCCGATCACCTACTTATAAGCTACACTTTACCGTCCTAATCTAACCTTACTTCAAAACACTTAATGTAGTCACGAATACTCATAAGCCCCGACCATCGATATATAACTACTATCGATGGCCCCGACCTACCTTCCCCACATGCCTAGATCAGATCAGTGTTCAATCTGCGTTTTTAAGTGAAATAACTTACTGCACCGTCGATGTAATTCAACATAATATAACCTGTGAGGTATTCGGTATTATCGGATTATCAATTTCGATGCGGTTCGATATATCGCTAATTAAATCCTGATTTCTAACATTGGCTGTTTCTAATCAGCTGGCAACACAAATAGGTTCCCAGTTCCCAAGAAAGTAGTCACCGGTCCGTATCCCTCCGCTCCTTGTTTATTCTTCGCGCATTGAAAAAGTAGTTCCATATATTTTCTCGATTTGCAGTGAATTTCGCACCTTAAAAAATGCTTTAACGGTATTTTCTTGTTTATTAAGATCATAGGAATGGTTTAAAAACGTTTAAAAGAAAAGCCCAGAATGTTCAGAAATACCTAATGATTCTCTTGTATACATTTTTCTTGTAAACAAAAAACCTGTCATGGCTACTTTAGTCCCATAAGCCTAATGTTAAAAATTGGATATTTTAAGTTCGTTTTAAATTGCATTAGCATTATCTAATTGAAATTTTTTTGTTTAAAAACCATCTCACCATTAGTCTAAGTAAGTTTGTTAAGTTTGGCTGAAATGCGTTCAGCCGTTATTGAGTGATGTTTCTCTATTTGTTGCATTGAAGTTGATCCCAAAGAGCTTCGCTCACTTCGCTCGCTCCGCTCAATAAATAATGTGCATGTGGTTATGTGATACATATGCTATCGCAGGGTTATCTAAACAATTAATTACTTTAAAAAAAAAAACATCCAAGTTGATATTGGCAATATTAGGTGGGTTTTGCATTTTAACGTATATGTAGAGAGCCGAGAACCTTTAAAAATTTATCTTACGAGTTTTGAAAATTCGTGACGTTTTGTGAAGTTGACTTTTCTGATTTCAGTGTCAACTGCTAACCAAACACTGGCTACTTGAGCTATTTTACACCTAGCAATATCTATTATCCACAGATTGTAGGAAGAACATTTCTTTATACAGATCGACATTTGTTTTCAGACTACATATTATCATAGACGAAAAATACTCGTATAACAAATCTTTCAAGTGACGACTAAATAAAATAAATATAATAACACATAGTTTTATCAACAGCGGAACCTTAGTTATACCTAAATTAAAGAGGTTATCTTTACCACGTAAAATAAATACAAAATTTAGGTTGGAAATTGGAGGTCAGTCACACTCTCGCATCAGTCACAAGAAAGTAATCTGACTCGAGTGACCCCTCACCCCCATAACTGGAATGGCCTGTTTTAAAAGGAAAATCTAAGAAATTACAAATGAAGTCCATTCGGAAAAACGTGCGCGGAGCGGGAAATCCTTGTATTCTGTTCACTCATATTTCCCTTACCTTTCCAAGTACTGACTGTTGGTTTTGCTTATATTAACCAATAGGTCGAATACTTTATACCAGATGCCTGTGACTACATTTTACAACAGGCATTTCCCAGTATTTATTCATGGTTAGTTCCAGACTTAACAATAAGGCATATGGAAGTGACGTAGCCAGGTTTGGAGTGTCGTAGAGAAAAAATTGCTTAGTATACTCATTTCCCTTTTAATGGTCTTCGTAATTGACAATAAATTACAAATTATTGCATAATAGTATAGTTAGTAGTTAATAATATATTTTGGCACTCTATAGTACCATCTTTAGACAGACTCTAAAGATAATGAGACATTGACAGTAGAAATACTGGTGAATTTATCGCTAAGTGGCGAAGGGCCTGCTACAGCGAGACAGTGGTGATCGTCTGTAGAGGCAGCAGTGAGAGCAGACTGCTGTGTAACAACCGGTGTATATCCATAGTTAGTACATAACTAGTCATGTTGGCACAACTTCCTTATTTGGTTTACTTCACATATTATTTGGGCAGTCAGGTTCAAAATGCAGTTCACACATAAACGTGAATGTAAACCAGTGTCGGGAAGGCCTTAAAGTTTTTCGTTAGCTGTGTTTGCTACCTATTTATCACATACACCCTTAAATAGGAAATTTGAAAAATCCGAAACTTGGAATGTTAATGCGAATAGACAGACAACCAATAAAAGAGCATGTCTTAATACCTGGCATTGTTCAAGAAAATATCGACATCATAATACAATTGTAATTCACTACACCTTATACTAACACGTTCTTCACTCTTGCAAATCCATCTTCTAATATAACCTCTAGCATATATAAAACACGCCTCTATAGTGCGTTCAAACAGCCGTGGCATCTGAGGGATTAGGAGGCCCCAAGGGTTTCCATGAGAATCCGTCAGGTGCCACGCCTGTTTGAACGGAGTGTAGTTAGTTACATAAGTAAACAAACACAAATAAAGGTTAACCATAAATGGTACAATAAACATGTCAATTAAGTCTTAGGTTGTGAAAACATTCACTAGGCCTCGAATGGAAATTGATATCACAAAAATGGCTTGGCTGCAATTTCTATTTTGCGTAGCATGTGCAATCTTTGCTACAACTAACTTTTATACAATTTCACATTTTGAGCATTCGTCATTTACCAATTACAAACACGACAATGACGAAGCCATTTTATGCCAATCATCCGTCCGTGATAATGGATAATATACTATGTACAATTTAGTGTACTAAATGCTTCCTTTTTAAATTTCACTAAGTTTCCTTATCTAAGATATTTGTATCCGTAGAATTATTAGACATATTTGACACGAATTCATTATTTATTGAAAGACTTGCATAAAAACGTATGACAAATGAAATATTATAAGTTGATACCAGCTGGAAACTATCTTTTTAACTACCACATTGCAGTAACAGTTATTTATAATAGGTTCCTCTCGAGGGACGAGTAACACATGGAGATAGACAGCAACCCATCACCAAGAGAGCTGCTCAAAGCAAATTATGCGAAACACTACCGGAATGATGAAAACGAGAATGGGAGGAACATAAATTCGTATCCGCGTTTCTTCAACATTTTGGAACAGAGCCAATCTAATTCTTTCCTGAGTATTATTTCCGTTATAATTTATTCATATTCGTAAAAATATTATAAATACTAGTCTAGCTGAAGGATGTAAGCCGTAGAAAGCCTAAGAGGTAGCAATAATTAAGTTTGCTATTGGTTGAGGCTTATCCATTGGCTACTTTATGAACTTCCAACTGGTTTGAGAACATCTTAGAACCATTACAGTACTTAACTACCTGCATAAACCTGTACAATATTCCATTACATAAAATAGTGATAATAATAGAGCACAATACAATAAGACGCCTAATCTAATAGGAGGGTTTGAAAGGGATACGTTTTACACTTTTATCGTAACCCTCTCTCGAATATACTGTTTAAGGGTGGTTTTGGGAAAATACACCGCTTTATAAAAGACTTGTTTTATGGGGGATTAGGTTAAGTGGCTATTTCATCCACCCTCTCCCGACAACCCTTACAAATTTGCTGCCATGAACATTGTACAGGCTGACAAGGCTGCATTACAAAATTGCGTTTGGGAATTTTTAACAATCGATTAAATTGCTACAAAATAAAGTTTAATATTATTGTTTTATTTCAAAGCGCTCTAAATGGCAAGGACAAATACATAATTTGGATTGTGTACATGGTGTTTTAATGAATTTAATTGGAGGGAGAAAAGGATACATAATATGTTATCACTGGTATAAATAACTAACTATTATTAGAATGTACTAGGGTTACACTCAATTACACAGAATAATAAAATACGTCTTCCAACACTTTTCTATAAATCCACACTTAAAATATAAACATTCTCAAGTAGGTTTGCACACAGTATGTAAATTATATTTGACCTTCAACCAGCCGAACTGGTAATCATCAGGCGCAATAGAAGACTAAACACAAGCAACAAAAAAAAAAAAAAAACAACGAAATAATCCTTTTTTCCCTAATAACAACGATGCAATCACGTAAATGAAAAAGTCTGTCGTGCAACTCATCTTGCTAACATGTGTTGGCTTTATCTGCTGGACGAACGCCAACGTCTTATTGTTGAAAATCAAATTACATTGCACACGGATTTTCCACAGTGAGGTCTTACTTGTCAATCTGGTACCAAGAATCAGCTATGCTTACACAGAGTTAAACATATCCCGACATAGGTCAAAGGACAATGAAGAGACTAGTGACCACGAGGTCCCAAGATACATCCTATTAGTGGTAGTCAAAGCAAGCGGATGACGTAATGGTATAATAATCAGCTGGAACGGCTGTCTGTTCATCATCCGCCATTGATAGTTTAATTCCTTGAGCCGACGTCACCTGATATCAGCTGATGAATGAACGGAGACTCCTGCAGTGGTGGTCGAAGGTCAAGACTACGTCACCACAGTGACGTCATCTATACGAGGAAACTAGGCAGACTTACACCTGTGGCGTTGTGGAAAATAACACTACTTGATAGGTATGATCGTAAAATTTACGGATTTGAGAAGAAATTCAATAGGTACTCTACGAACTGTTAACCTCCATAATCGCATGATTTGAAGGGATGATGAATGTAATTTCTATTGACATTTTGTTCACTATATTAATAAAAATATTTTTTAATTTCCCTTTTTTAATATAAAATCCGTACATATTACATTTGTTATTTTTTTTTCTAGGAGATGGCCGCGTTGTTTTGTTGGCGAAGATAGGCAAATAGTTTAAACTTCCTTCTACAGCATAACAAATGTTTAGTTCGAAAAATAAAATTAATGGAATACCGCTACAAATACACGTGATAATTAACTTGTTCTGTAAGTGATAAAATAAATCATGTCCAAACTGAAACCAAGAACTAATCACGTACTAAAATAAATCATAACAAGATGATTAACAGCAAAAAAACTAGAAAAGAAATGGTATTGATCATAAACATAAACACATGGCATCACTGGTCCGAAAAAAACATGTTTATATTTTTATTTAAATAAAACTGTCGAAAACTACAAAACCATCTTATTAGACTATTAACCATCTTATTAACTCTTATCTTATCATGTTATGTCAGAGGTTAATGCTAAGGTTCGAGTTAATGACACCATCTGTTTATATTTATGATCCATGCCGTTTACCAGTAATTAGCAGTTACAATAATTCTGCGGTTTCCTCATACACTGCATTTAAGTCAACAGCTGATCTTAAAGTATCAAATACTGCTTCTATAAAGATTACATTGAAACTTTGTGACCCCTTGGGGCGGATTCCTGGGACAATTATTTAAAAATGTTGGCTTTCACAGATATGGTCTTTATCGATCACCATGCAAAATTTTAAAATATTTGCTTCCATCGTCTAGGAGGAGTTTGCGTATGACGAAATTCATAAAGGGTCGACGTATAAGAGTTTCGCTCACTCCGCTCAATCAATTAGAATCACTTCTGCTTGAATCATGTATTTTTGCTATGTACAGTACATTTTCAACTTTTTAATAATAGTTACTGAAAATACCAAAACCTGTTTATCTAATGGTACTGACCATCGGTGCAATCAGGTAACTCCTAAACGTTCCTTTGACAGCGATGCAGCAGTTCATCTCCGGGGTGAACGGAAGTTGACTTGTTAGCTATAGTTTGTCCTGCAACGCATCCTAACGTCAGACACCATCTTCGCCACTTCGACGCAGTCATCTGTCGTGTACTAAGGATACGAGATATACTCTGTCCCTACCATCAAGAAAACACTTCTGATCTCTTATGGTATGTACATATTGATATTTTGGCCAACTATAGATAAAAGTCAATAAATCATCAAAATAATTTACCACAGGTATAGTTGCGGGGGACAGTTTACAGGTTTACGTTCAGGAAGAGCTAACAAGAAGGTATAACGGTGGGCTGAGGCTGGTGGGCTTGCCTCAGGCCTTCAGTGGAGCAGTAATTTACCACCAGCGACCATAAATCCAGACAATCGGACGCTCGTCTTGCAAAAGTTAATGTATTTGGAGGCAACATCTTCATTATACGTCGTTTACTGATGATGGCTCGAGGCGTGCAATCCCTCCATGTATTGTAATCAATGATATTATATCGAATGCTGGTCGACCAATGTAAACAGGTTGTACAAGTCGGCGTTGAACTGTGCTGTGTTGTGTGCAAGTAAATACACGTTAACGATTGAAATACTTGCCATTCTAATATCTAATATCTAATATCTAATAACTATTCTCCTTGCAAAAGTTATAATTTTTAAAGATACATCGAACACAAACAGGTAACGCAATATGATATTTTGATTATTTACACCTTATTGTTACGGTTGCAAATATAAAGGACGAGGAAATATAAATAATCAGCAAGATTTAAAAACTACAGAATTCTGAGGAGAAAATCGTTTTTTTTTTTAGATGGAACAGTGTAGTGCCATATAAACAGGGTGAACAAAAAAAAATAGTAAAATGTTTGATGGTTGAAAGGAGCTAGCCGGTCTAATGTAAGAGCACAGGGCTTTGAAGCCAGAGGTCCCGAGTTCAAATCCCCCCAATCAGCAATGGATTTTATCTATCTAATAATGCCACGACCCTATAGGACTAGCCTGAAGTTATTTGTAAATCAGTTTTGGGCTAGAACCCAGCGTCCTAGGTTGTGAAGTTAGGACATAAACAAAATAAGTTTGATGAAAAAACAAAATCTAGAACACACTTAGTTTTTAAACGCCTTGTTAACGAGATTTATGCAAATTTTGGTGTTTTTTTTTATATTAAACCTACCAAAGATCTTTCTAAAGTTAAGTTTACAATTTTAAAAAGTCAAAACTAGATTAGAGTCAAATGCTATTTAAAAAAACATAACTGCAGTATAGCAAAATATATTTTTTGTTTTATAATGGCGGAGATTTTAATGTTACTAAACCTAAGTTACTAAACAATGGCTGATGTCATGAAAAAAACATAGGTTTAAAAAATCTATTTATAAACAGCAAACAATTGTGAATTTCACTTGTACATGCCAGGCAAAATAAGGCTATTTGGGCCTAAAAATTGTGATTCCTTAGTTGTTTATCATTCGATCTATTTGAACTTGGAGTTGTTTGATGGAGAATTAAAAAAAAAATAATAATACTTAGAAGTTTTTTATTGAATCAGAATTTTTTAATATTGCAGTCATTTTATCTTACTAATATTATAAATGTGAAAGTTTGTGTGTTTGTTTGAAGTCCAATCACGCATTAACTACTGGACGGATTGGGCTGAAATTCGGCATGATGATAGCTCACATTCCCGATTAACATATAGGCATATTCTTCTCTCAAAAATCCTTTCGGGCTCCACCCTAGTGGCTCTATAGTTCTCCATGTTAACCTTATGAGTATCTATCTATAATATTAAAACGAAACTGTGTTTTTTTATTTCACGATTCTGAATCAACCACTCAACGGATTTTCATGATTTTTGTGTTGAAAGAAAGATAGTTTTGAGAACTAGGGAATGTCGAAGCCATAATTTTAGTTTAGGGTCCCAGTTTTTTAGAAATAAAGTTTTAATTTTTAAAAAGTCTAGCAGCCGACGCTAAGATTCTAATAGCTTTTGGCATAAAATAATTTGCTTAACATAACAGCTGTAAATATTCAGCTTTTGTGTCACAAATTCAGCATTTGGATAAAAATGTAAAGACATACTTAGGGTTGACTTATTTATACTATGTGTAATGCAAATCATTGATACGTTCAATTCTTCTGTAAGAGGATGACAGATTAATTAAATTATACATAGTAAAATACTAGGATGTTCAAATTATTTTTTTAAAGCAATCTTTGAAATCTTCGATTTGTTTTAGAGCAATATAATTTGTTTTAACTAACAGCTGGTTAATTTTATAAAAATGCCCTATAGAACTATGAGGTTATTTACTCTGATTTTGTCAATTATTATAGGAAATAAGTAAGATTAGTAGACCACCGAGATAAGTAACACCATCGACGTACACAAGTCGAGGCTCCGTACAGGAGTTAAAAAAAGTAATATGCAAATTACAAAAATAAAAATCACAATTTTTACATGTTTTAATTCATCTTGGCAGACTTTGTTTACAATCAATGTTTCTGAATGCTTGAACTTTGTTTGGATTAGGCCGGAAATATTGATGTCTTAAAGATGGAGATCAAGAATCCTCAGGAATACGATTTTAAATTACCACCACAACCTCAGACGGGTTTTATCCAAAGATATACAGATGAATGACATAGATTGTTATTGATAACGTCATCATTGACCTAAGATACTGCAATTAGACTAACCATCCTTTTATGAAATCTAAAAAGTTGTTTGGCGGGTGTTTAGTTGTGGTTACGTTTGTAGGCGCTGAATATTTTATAGTTTAAATAAATGAATATGGGGGATTACGATGTACATTGATTCAATGAGGGTGGTTTGATTATCAATAGACAATTAATTACGTCACTAGCTTTACTAGCGTTTTTACTTTTTAAATTCCTTCAACATGTGACCGACCAGTTCTTTTGTCCAAATGAATATTATTTTATTTTTGACTCAGCTGTTTACAAAACTAAGTAATATGTTATTGTGTTTACTTTTCTTTGTTTACACTTATTTATTTAGCGATTGATGCAGTGAAATTGACATAAAGGATGTGTGTGGACGATTCGTTTATTGATGTCAGGACACCAACGTTATAACTATGTGTACTGTGAATTTTACTGGATGTTTTCGTTTTATTTTAGGGAGTTTCAATACAGACCTACTGGAAATCGTGTATAGTATGAGTAATTGTATTGTGGTGATATTGATTATGGAAGAGGCAGGTATGCGATGTAAGGTGATATCATTGACTAGGCCTATACACTTCTCAATTGATAATTACTCTTTCTACTGTAGGCTGCAATAAAATTTGTCTGTATACGTGTAAACTAGCTGTTCTGAATTATACACAGTTTTAACTGACTACTCCCGTACGTAGGACGGGCTAACACCTCGTTCATATTTAAAGGGAATTAAAAAATTCAGTCAGCTGTTTCAACTAAAAAAGTTGGTTCTATGACATACAAAAGCATTAAAAAGTTATAAGATTTACCAACAGGGTGCAGCACTAAATTTTTTTTGCATTCATGAAAACAGTTAATTTGAACTAAGCCGAAACAAAAAACTGTGACACGCAGTGAGAATTAACTGTCAAAGTAGGATTGTTTACAGTTATGTTTTTAATTTCATGAATAATTTATGATATTTTGTGAATTTTTGATTATATATTTTTCTCTATTGTTTAGGTAAAATGGTAGAACATTATGGCTATAGTAGATGTGTAATACTATGGAATACTGTAAATTTAAAGAATTGCAAATTTTATCAAACTGTGTCCTCCCTCATTGCAAATGCAAAGCTTGAGTATAACTGCAATAAGCATTTTATACTTATATGCCGACCCCGTACGAAGGACGGGTACTCTGCTGGTAAACATTAAAACGACCTCCACCTGAAACAAAACATAATCTGTCTTAATAAATATTTTAGGAAAATGTGTTTTTTTGCTTTTAAAGCAGTATAATTAATTTCTTGAATATATCTTAAGTGGTTTTTAATAGCCTATATAAATGTTGAATACATCCAACAAAATCGTGGATATCTCCCTATCTAGGGGTATTTTGATCCTTATTAAATTTGCCTTTTAATTTGATGCATTCAACATATTCCTAAAATGTGTTGGACTTGTTTTACGAGACACCCTGTTTAAAGAAGGAATTGTCTAACTAAACCAGGCCTGTACATAAAGTGGGGAATTGGAAAAGCTCCTTGAACTGTTGAATAATTCTGAACACGTAGAAACATTTATTCTATTTTAGTTATTTACTATAATATTAATGTGTAAATAACTAAACTAAAGATAACTGATCACGCAAAGGGGGTTTAAAAAACATTGTTCATCTATGAAAATGTTTTGTTGAATTTTTCAATAACGAAACACGAATTGAAACCCTTGATTCATTTTGTAAAGACACATTCTCTAAATCATCATTAATTTTTCTATTGCAGCATAAGTCAAGAAAGAAACAATGTCAATCAAATAAATGTATAGTTGGTACAAACTTAAATACGGATTGTTTAGGTCGAGTATCGCCGCACGGGCCACGAGCTGCCCCAATAAGACATTTCCGCCTCCCTATATTATGTCAGTGGAAGATGGAGAAGGGCGATTTGCCGAAATATGAAACTCCTTACCTTTTAAAAGCTCTGCTCAGCTAAGTGGGTGGATTTACTTCCCTGGATTTCGCGAAGTTCACCTCTCCCCCACTGTAGGGGAGGGGGGCACGTGTGCTGCATGTATAACACCGAGCCCAACAATGTAACAATGATAGTTAGGCCTACATGCAACCTATCTGTTAGCTTGATTATTTGAATAACTTTCGTAGATCCGCAATACAATTACTAGAGTTAATCATCCGCAATTGCATGATTGGGCATTGCTTTTAGCCTATTTGACGGGATTGTACTTATCAATAACTTCTGATCTTCCCTCTCGAACTTGAGAGGTGAAGGCAGGTGTCATTCCTAAAAATAATAAATGAAACTCGATAGCAAATAAATTGTTCCTTTGACAATGATATTTTGAACCAATTAAATTATATACTTTAATTTAGTCGCAGAGAAACACATTTCTTAAAAAACTACATTAACTCGAGTATTCATCTTGACTTTTAAACTCATTTAACGATTTAAAAAAATTGCAATAAAACGTTAATTGTCAAGCAACTGACGTTGTAGAAAAGATTAATTCTTTACATTTAAATATAATATTTAATGCAATATTTAATATTCCATTCGATAGTACATCTATATATACGTAATATGAAATTTTCTACTTAAATGTAAACAATTATTAATCTTTTCTCCATTGGATAACATGGGAACTTTAAAAGCCACTGGGGCTAAGCTCTGATGGAATTTCTCGAAAACGCTTCTTATTGCACATCTAATTAACTGGGACCTCATTCTAATTCCTGGGTTCTTAATTCTTATTGCTTGTAGTTTCTGAGATATAGTGATCAGTGAGTGAGTGAGTGAGTGGTATTTGCCTTTTATAAGTTCTACGGTCCTGTGTACCATTGCATGTAAATTTACAACACCATCAATAATTATACGTCAGTAGTAACAACATTTCGTCTAACTTCAATTGTTTAATGTGTTTGACATGTGGCAAGCTCCGACGATGTTGCATTGCAACGAGACATGTCAACTTTAATTATTTAACTTCAATTATTATTCAAAGCCAACATGTTTCGTTTGTTTCCTGATCAGTTACATTGTCTATAAATGTAACTGATCAGGAAACGAAACATGTCAATAGTTATATTTTATTGCAATCTTATGTACCACTGCATGGAACTGTACAACAGAATAGTTATATTTTATTCTGGTCGTATGTACTATTGCATGGAACTGTACAACAGAATAGTTATATTTTATTGCAATCTTATGTACCACTGCATGGAACTGTACAACAGAATAGTTATATTTTATTCTGGTCGTATGTACTATTGCATGGAACTGTACAACAGAATAGTTATATTTTATTGTGGTCTTATGTACCACTGCATGGAACTGTACAACAGAATAGTTATATTTTATTCTGGTCGTATGTACTATTGCATGGAACTGTACAACAGAATAGTTATATTTTATTGCAATCTTATGTACCACTGCATGGAACTGTACAACAGAATAGTTATATTTTATTCTGGTCGTATGTACTATTGCATGGAACTGTACAACAGAATAGTTATATTTTATTGCAATCTTATGTACCACTGCATGGAACTGTACAACAGAATAGTTATATTTTATTCTGGTCGTATGTACTATTGCATGGAACTGTACAACAGAATAGTTATATTTTATTGTGGTCTTATGTACCACTGCATGGAACTATCAAGTTCTTCTGCTGTTGTTGTTGAAGGCGCTATGAGACCTCTGATGTTTGGGACAACGTCAAATAGGAAGTCGCTGATGTCATCTGGAGACGGAATAATTTTTTCTCTTGCGGTCGGTCCACGTTCCTTCTTCACTACTTGCCACGCTGCTTTAACCTTGTTTCCTGTAGTGTCAATAAAGTGTACCATTGCATGGAACTGTACAACAGAATATTAATTTTTATTGTGGTCCTTTGTACTACTGCATGGAACTGTACAACATAATATTTATGTTTTATTGTGGTCCTGTGTGGCAGCGGATGGAACTGATCCAAATCCCTGACGAGCAAACCCACCTGCTCATGATTTGAACCCAACTGTTAAATTACGAGCTTTGTTGCAGGAAGTTCGCCGCTCTTTTACGATTCTCCTTCAACATCGTAAATTTTGATCCCGTTTCGCAAGGTGGTCAGAGTTTGAAACCTGCACTTATTCTTTCTAGATAGATAAATATACTAATAGTAATACAGTTCCTCAAACGAACAGAATTAGCCGAAGTTAAGAAAGTTATAGTGTGGGTTGAAATGCAATCATACTTATGCAACAAAATATACGAAACTCAACCACCCTGGCGGTACCACACTTGCTTGTGTGTGAGATAGAGTGTCCAGTAGCTGCTAGTTGATATGCCCAGCCAAACCATTCTCTTTCGAGTTTGATAATTTACGACTGCAGTGAGAGTCCAATACACATGCCATTCTTCCCGGTTTATTAAAAACTTATTAACAATACATCCGTACTTATTATTTCTTTAACCAACCCATTGTGTGGAGTTTTTTGTCTTAGTGAACAGTCTGTATCAGCCATAAGCTATCAGCCAGCTAAGAGCACAGTATTGCCCATTCCGGGAACGCTGTGTATTCATATGTTGAGTTCTGATCCTAAAAACATTGGGGTATTGTATACGCTAAAATTGACTCCATCTAAAAGGCATTGCTCGTTATTTTTATTTACCATTTATACGTTTATAATTTATAGTCCGTTTCAATGTTTCATAATGTGTCGTCACGATGATTATAAAAATGACTTACGCCTTGCCATGTACGTTGCGTCGGAAAGAGTTAAGTTCGATTTAATCAAACACGAAGTCAGAGTATAGACACGTTCTTGTAAACGGCTTCTACAGTATCATAACCATGTTGGTAAAATCCTATTGAACAGAATAAAACATTTGAAAGCTTTTAGAGGTGTGTATTGGATTGTCACCCTGTTGAGGGGGGAGGGTTATATCAATGTGATGGCATTTGACAGACGAGGCAGTGTGAGGGAGCGCTCTCAGTAATTGATGCATGCAGGGGTACAATGCAAATTGTAACGCACATTGCGCCATCTCCCCTTGAAACAAAAAGCCTACATCCCCACCCTCTCACCTTTCCATCAAATGGGCCTTGTCTCGCTGAGGCATTTCAACCCCTTTATGACCTCTCTTGCCCTTATTTGACATCCGGGACCCCTCCTGTATGACTACACGTTTTTTGTTAACCCCTTTTGTGTCAGGTAGTTTGAATTAACCTTTATGGTAGAGGGTAAGGGTGCCCGACGTTTGCAAATAGGTATAAATGGTTTAAAAGGAAAAACTCAATTTGACCAACAACAGAGATGTGAATCAAAACATTTTTAGGTCTTATTTAGACAGAAAGCATAAATGTAAATTAATGTTTTTTCTGCCTATAAGGTTTTGTAAAATTTTATGCTAGGCCTAATAATAACCTTATAAGTTTCGGTTGACGTGCCGGGACCCTGAGTCAGCCCCTTACACAATACAAAACAATGCTATTCCCTTGGATAATTCAATTCAATCAATTACAATGTCAATATGATACACTGATAGCTTTATATCAACTCATATCTTTGCACACCTACGTTTATTTTATTCGAACGAGTTCGTGAACTAGCATGATCAGACTATGGGAACGGGGGTTTATGGGGTATGGGGGGTTGGGGGTTTCCAATTTTGTCCCCAGTTTATTTTATTTTTTTATAAAAGGTCACAATTTCTTTCCAAACCATATTATAGACCTTAAAAAAGGAATAATTTATTATGTTGAAGCGTTGTTATGCGCTTTCTGGTTTAAGGAGGAAAACATTTTAATTCTAAAATCCCATGCTATTCTTATGGAAAATGAATAAACTGTTGTAGTTTGCCGTTTATGGACATATTTTCATCAAATTTGTAAATTTATTTGTTTCGTATTAAACTAACATTTCATTGTATTACCTTCCCTATAACAGCAAACCTATGTAATCTTTAGCTAATGTTATTTAAATAGGTAAGAAATCTGGCAATTTTAAGGAGATATTTTACGTTGGATATTTTAGTAAAACTATAAAATCAGGCAAATGGAAATTCGCTTGGTCTGCAGATTTGCTACGGCGGGGGTATCAAAACATTTTATGATTTCTTTATAACATGAATTAAGTAAATCGAATGTAATATGTTAGGTAAAAAGGGGTCTGTTCTAGAAAGGAAGGTGGAAGGGTTATGGGAGGGTTGTCAATAAAATTACCTTTTAAAAACCTGTTAATTACCATTGTGTATTCCTGCCTCGCACGGGCGGTAGCAGATTGTCTTTTTGTAAAGGGTTCATATCTGCGAAACAACTCGTTGGTGGACCTCGCTTTTACGGCTGCTGTTCACCGATCAAGCCATCAACAACAATCAGCTGATCAGCGAGCGGGATGTTCAGCACAGCTGATGCTGGTATCAGCTGACACTGAGGTCACGTGGAGGTCGCAAAGCGCGCGAGTTATGTCCCCAATTAACGCGCGTAATCTCGCCATCTCTGAAGATTTACACAGGCCAGAATTTGAGGGTTCCGACCACGCTTTATGACGTGGATTCCTCTTGTGTAACGGGAGTTTGTTACGCGTTACGCACGTCTTTGTGGGAATTCCGACGTTTAAGATACTAATGGGACAGTGGCTTCCTACGAGATGGAATTAAACAAGGATGCACCACAATTAATTATTCTGTTTATGTTATGAGCTCCAGGGCTATAAATTTAGTAATTTAGAGCAACGAATCACAGTCTTGCTAGATCCTTGGGATTCAAACATGATTTGCCAGGAGAAGTTCATATTTGAATTGTCGTAAATAATTATTTCAGTCATTGGATTTTCTGGCGAGTTATCAAGGTTGGACTAACACTTTGACATAGACTTGGTACTGTCTCAAATCATATTTATAGTAGTAAAGAACATTAGGCGATATTTAATTTATTTAGTTCTACATCAACTAATTATACCGAGGTGATTGTTTGCGTCTCATATCAATTAATTTGCCCAAGCTGTTCCTTTTGCTTCATTGTGCTCCCGCTGCAGCCAACCTGCTGATAAAGGGAATTTCCATTTTTTTATGTTTAGATTTTCAAATAACATCTATTTAAATAACATTAGGTTTAACAAGTACCTAGTTTTGCTGCTACAGGAAGGTTATAAATGTGTTTTAGTAAAATATTAATAGCTTAGTATAAAATGAATAAATTTGCCAAGCTAAGCTTGATCAAAATATATCCATAAACAAGCAAACTACAAATTTTCTCCATAAAAATAACATAAGAATTTTAATTTTCAAATTGTTTAAATTTTCTCCATTACCAATAACCATAAAAAACTTCAATATACTAAATTATTTGTTTTCAAGCTCTTTAAAATAGTTTTAAGAGAAATTAGTAAATTTTTTTGTTGGTTAAAAAAAGAGAAAACCCAATTCCTACCCCATAACACCCCATTCTAATAGTCCGATCATGCTGGTTCGTAAACTCATTCAAATTTATTCCCTACACCTTCAAGCCGAATTTCATTTAATTTCTACAAAAATTACTCAAGTTATTGAGTTTACGGATGAACTAAATTGTATGGATGGGGTAGCGGAATGTAATCCTTCTGACCAAAACTGACTTCACAAACCAGCGGGTAAAAATCCGGCCGCGAACCTTTGAGTTGCACATCAGTGCAATAAATTAAAGATCGAATTAAACGTATATGTTCACGGTCGTGAATTTAATCAGAACACATCAAATTATTAAACCTAGAGTGTACGAACCGGAATTTTATCCCCGGAATTTTACTATTCTATACTGTTTACTATTCAATCAAAACTGAAATCAGTCAATTAACTATTCTGACTAATTTTCATCTGCACAGGAGCGACAGGAGGTAAAATTCCGTGGGTAAAAATCCGGCCCGTACATCTACAGGTTGCCTAAACGCTAGTTATACACAGCTAGTTATACAGGGGTAAAATTCCGTTTTTATTGCTAATCTAATTTATAACGCTCTGTCTCTTTTCTAGACTCGCAAATCCGCGGGGGTAAAATTCCGCCCGCGAACAAACTTTAGTGCGCTCAGGTTACTACGCCATAGTGATG
Organism: Macrosteles quadrilineatus; assembly: GCF_028750875.1. Lineage (NCBI taxonomy): Eukaryota > Metazoa > Arthropoda > Insecta > Hemiptera > Cicadellidae > Macrosteles > Macrosteles quadrilineatus. The sequence goes on along the minus strand of NW_026542594.1, from coordinate 29,843,082 downwards.
TCAGCTTTACCGAGGGGGTAAAATTCCAGGGGGATGAAATTCCGGATTACCCGTATGGATTATGATTATAAGTATGTGGGTCTCTTGTCTCGGTTTTACCGTGCCACTTAAAATTCGCTCAAGCCAACACAACATAATTTTTTCCTTTTAACTGTTATTTAAAAATAGCTATCATGTGTTTTTAATGATTCACTAATGTAAATACGTTTCATTATTTCTTAACCCAGATGATCTTAAGATTTAGTTTTCATCAAACCAAAATATTAAGGACTTATAATAACCTAGATTACATTTTGAAATTTTAAGTGGTTCTTTAGATTGAAACCATGAGTGAGACACAAGAAATAAATCCCATCAGTAAGTTAGAAGCGTGCAAGTCAACTGAAGTATTTAGCATGACTATTGGGGATGATAACTCAAAAGTAGAAAAAACTCAATCGGGACATGCTGACTTTGTCGGAGTCCTTCGCAACATGGCGGAGAACTACAGTGAAACAGCAATCAATCTAGACAACTCTTACAACAGCCTTGTTATTGATATTCAGCAAAAATTCAGGATCCTTGAAACTATCCAAAAACATAATGAAGAAATGCAAAACCTAAAGTGGGGGAAACTCGTTGGAGCTCATCCTCCTCCAGAAGTATTATCATTGGGACAAACCGTGGCCGCAAGACAGCAAGAACTGCTCGAACTCTTGGATCAACAAGTAGAAAATTTAGGATGTTTGAAAGAAGACGTAGAGATTATATCCAAGAAATTTCCCAACGTTTCTGATGATAGTGACATCAAACCTTTAAAAGAGAAAGTCACGAAGTTGCTTGAAAACATAGAAAAGAAGATGGATGAGTTGATGCAATACAGAGATGATGTTCAGGAGGGTTTGGTGAACAAATCTATGGAGGAGAGGATCGTGTTTGTCAACTCGTTGAATGAGAAGTTGACCAGATCAGTTGAGCAGATGACAACAGAAATCAACAAAGTCAGAGCAGAGGTGAACAACTTCAACTTCGTGAGGGCTACGGCCAGCTCAATTGTATTGTCTATTGTTGAATCCCGGGACAGAGTTTAGGGTGTACGTTAAATCCGATAAGCATGATTTGTATCAATACAATATTTCTATTATATTCACTTTCATTATAAAACTCCTTTTTTGGCATTCTACAGGTAGGAAAACTCTTTACATAACCAAACAATACATCTCACACCGCTGCCGAAGTTAAAGTTTTAAAAAATAATTACTACCTCTTACCTGTTAGTTAATCTTTGCTTCGGGTATTACAGTCAGTCGAATGAATATTCATAAACAATATAAAATATATTAAATAACATTCACATCAGTTGGGCTCCAATTAAAATATCTACTTCTTGGGCTCTAATAACTAGTTACAATTATTTAAAAAAACGCCTTGGATAGAACTCTATTCATATTCCTTGTTGTATAGTGTTGCAGTTTTTACCTATAAATTACATATTGTAATGGTTATTATTTAAGGCGTTTTTTTAGAAGTTTTAAAGAACTTCATTTTATACCTTTACCTTTATGTTCATACTCAGTTTTAAGCATAATTAGAGTAAGGGTATTAGTTTTCTAAAAAAGTAAATTCTTTTGGGTCTTGTTCTATAGCAATTTACGGCACGGGCCAAGCCTACGTTGCGACAGTTCACAGGTTGAGTCGCTAGCTGATATCTTCTTGAAGTTTTATTTCATATTTTACTTTATACTTGCTAAACATCTATTTACTTTGCTTTAAACAGGGGAATCTACCCGTATTTGGCTATCCCTTCAGGACGAAAAAATCTTAAACAGGCAAATCTTATTTATTTTATTCTTAACATTTCGTATTTTATGTCTATACCAGTTGAGCTGGCTGAAGAAAATTGTATTGTAAAAAGCCATATATTGTAGTGCATAACTATAGGATTGGTTATTTACAGCAAACGATCGAGAGCTGTAAGACCATTTTGGTCAGTGGTACGAACGCTATATTTCACCACACTATACCCGATTACCACAATTCACCACAATAATAATGCACAGTAACAGTCGAACACAATTATAACTTTAAGGTTATGTGAAGAAATTTGGGGAGTCAGCAAAACAATCGTAAGTAGTTGATAGGCAGCGGTGACATTAAAACAAGTCTATTGCAATGCTATGGATACTGATTGTGTATTTAATATGCATTACTGCAATAAACGTTTGTTAAACAGCCAAAAACATCTGAGTGTGATTGAAAAAACAATTAATTTTCAGACATATTTTTTGGTACGTAAAACCTGACATGGCCATTTATGTTCCTACAAAGCTGCAAAACGTCAGTGTGAGGGCACCAATGACTGTTGGTAAAACAAAACCATTACTGTTATACTCTTGAACAAAGTCCATAACGCTAGTGCACTTATACTACGTGACTTTACAATGTTGTGACCTCAACAGACTTGGTGGAGTTTCTTGACCCCCCTGACCCACTGACACGGCCGCAGATCTGTCGCTGATCGTCTAGCGTCTCGCGGCGGGTGGTGTCGGAAGTGATAAGGCGGCGGTCTTATCTCAGTCCTCTCCGCACCGGTGACCGGTCCAGTCGAGACCCGGTTTCTTAAAACTTTGGCGTTTACGGACAGGTTTGTTGGTTTGTCCTCCGTTTACGATTTCCTCTCGCTAATGAGTTTCGCCTGAACCCATCGCCGCCGTGGCTCCAGAGAATCCTAGATCCTCCACTGTTGGACTACTGACACTGATCCTACCTTCCCTTGGCGCCGGACATCTGCGAGATCTAAATGTACGTCTAGTCACCTTTCCTTTTTGACGAAAAAGAAAGTAGATTAACATGGATTTTTTTATCTTTGAAATAAATTACGTCTCGTTTCCAAAATCAAGAGGAGCATTACTTTATAATATACGTTGAAAAAACCAAACAATTTATAACTAAATTTGTAATCTCAATATTATAGAGGTTTCCTGACACACCTCAAAATCATGTAAGTAGGCTCCAACTGCATGACTAGGCTACATCCGATTTTTTCTAAATTCCCGGTTATTCATTCTAAGTGTAGGCAGCAATTAAAAGTGATCAAAAATGTAATCTATGCTTATAAAAGGCAAAGCCCTCACTGACTCACTCACTCACTCACTCACTCATCACTAATTCTCCCACTTCCCATTTACCTGGGAGGCTGAAATTAGGTACACCGATTCTTTGGGCATTAAATAGGAAAACTAAAATTTATTCTGATCGGGCTTTCGGGCTCCGCCCCAGTGGCTCTGGAGTTTCCCGTGTTAACCTTATGATTTTTCATATTTAAAAGGAATTAATGAATCTTAACAGTTGTTTCAATTAAACAAGTTGGTTCCGTTCTATGATGTTCAATGAGTATGTTTTATCTATGGTTCAATATCATTAAAGTTACAAGGATTACCAACAGGGTGCAGCACTATTATTTTTTTTAAATTTTTGACAACAGCTAACTGGCAACCAAAAGGTGAGTGAGCGTATCGAACGAACTTCAACCTGGAGGCGAGTTATGCGAACGAGCTAACCTGAAGGCAAGTGAGCGCAGCGAACGAGCTCCAACCTAAAGGTGAGTGAGCGTAGCGAACGAACTTCAATCAGGACGAGGTTGAGCCATGCGAACGAGCTCATCTTTAAAATTAAGAAGTTAAACGGGGCAAAGCCCGCGGGTACAGCTAGTCTGGACATACTTGATCCCCAGAGCTAGACAGCAGAAAATTAAACGACTAACAATAAATCCGCTAATTTATCATTATTGGAACATAATGATAAATACTTAGCAATTACATAACCGCTATAAATTACCGCTAAACAAATACATTCTATACCTTACTAGTAGTAGATAAGCATTGTACAATTAAATGTCCATATATTGTTATATATGTTATATAACATCACTTCAAAAAATTAACATGGACCATATGGGTTGCCATGATGGTGACGAAATAACAACAAAATGTAAACAGAAAATCAAAACAAATGGAAGAAATTCCAATCACATGTTTTATTTACAGTGTGGGGAGAAAATAGAGAAGTCTGTACATTAATTATTTTTGGTCGAGTTTCGACCACAGGACGACCACTAGTACTAAATTAATGTGGTCGCAACAAAAAATATGGGGAGAACTTAGATTGGGTGGCTATTTTGATTCTTACATCAAAGTCAATAGTTTCGGGTGCATTTTGTATAGACGATTTTGTTACATTCGTCAGTAGAACTATTTAGGAATACATGAAAAACACGAAAGTAAATTGCTATTTTAAATATAGCACTAGAGGGATTATCAAATTTAAAAAATATTAGAAGCATTTAATTCATGGACCATTTAGTGGTATCATCATTTAAATTACGTACTAAAACCACAAAAAATAAGTTGTGTTTTCTCCTTGTGTGTCCAAGCGCAATTTTGGTAACTGTATACCAGACCCATTATAAAGGCGAGACGATTTTAGGAGTCCATTTTTGGTGACGACGGACGACGGAGGCAGACGAGTGATTATCTGTTTGTTTTAGTAATCAGCGACGTTGTAGGACACGCCGTTATCGTTGTCTTGGTAATTTTATGATAATCCGCTCAAAACTTGATCGACTACTTCCTTATAGACGTCCCTCATAAGGGAAACGCCATTATTGGGGAATCTCAGTAATTCACGGATGAATAGTATAACTCGTGTTAGTTTATAGCCATGAAACATGAAAAATGGAACATTCACTTTGTAGGCGGGTGTTTTTCTCTGAAAATTATTAATACACTTAGTAATTGTATAATACACTAGCTGTACTCGTGGGCTTTGTCCCGTTTAACTTCATAAGTATTAATAAAACTGTTGATTGCCGTACCGGGTTGGGTGGTATTTTGAGTGGCTTTTCATGGTTACTTCAAAGAACCACATTGGACTTAATTAGCTGTCAGGGAGTATTTGGGGGGCTTACCCCAACTCCGCGCGGTGGTCAGAAATCTGTCAAAACCGACTGCCCAACTCCGCGCAGTGGTCACTTCGGGTCCCTCGCGGCACATGCCCAACTCCGCGCAGTGGTCAATTTTGGCTCTCACAGCCCTGACGGATGAGAGTTTGTGCTCTAAGTTTGAAATTATGATATATTTTCATCATTTATAAGAAAGGAAAAGTAAAAAGTATATGCCTACCCAAAACAGGAGACGAAGCTTAAAAACCACTAATATAAGAAGTTTTAAAAAGCCCGTGAGAAAGAGTGACTGTAAATTTATATGTTCCAAAGTCTACAATACTCAATCATTCTTTTTAGCAATGGGTTTATGAGCTTGCTGATAAACTTGAGTACCAAATTCAAAAATGTTAGTCTTGTAAACAACCACAGATTGCTTCAACAAATTGGCTGTTATCTCTGTTTCATAAAACAGTTAGCTATACACCTCAAATTGGGGGGAAAATTGGCTGAAATTGGTTTACGAGCATAATTCTTTTACATCTGATTAAAATTGGCGAATTTTACGTCTATGAAGAGGGTTTTCATTGAATCTAGACCCAGACCAAGGTTTTAGCGAATTTCCCATATATAGGGAATAAGCTATTACCGTAGGTCTCATGGTAAGACCTGGACTCACTGATTAAATTTTTCGTTTTTATTTCCCAAAGGCCGAAAACACCATCCGTTCAAATTCATATATATATATATATATATATACCGGTATATATATTTTATGTGTATATATGTAAGTCTGTTAGTACGATAACTCGAGCAAAATGATCTGATTTTGATTAAATTTGGCGTGAACGTGTAAACCGTTTATTCGAACGAGTTCACAAACCAGCACAATTGAACCATGTGAACTGGGGCTTATGTATATATTATGAAAGTATAACGTTTTGAAATTTCTTTTGAAACCACTTTGTAAAGCTTAAAAACAAATAATTCAGTATATCGAAGCGTAAAAGCGCCAGAATAGTTACAGAAAAAATGCCAAAGAATTCTTATTTTTAAATTCTATGTTATTCTTATGGAGAATGAGTAAACTGTTGTAAAATCCTGTAAAAGGAACATATTTTGATTAAATTGTCAAATGAACTTATTTTACACTTAACTATTGACATTTCACACTTTTTGCCCTGTCTCAAACACTTTTTCATGGGTCTGTAATTGACGGGTAACCTTAATTGTAATATTGTAGTGGCCACCGCGCGGAGTTGGAATTGGCCCTAAAAGTGACCACCGCGCGGAGTTGGGCTGAACCCTTCGGGGGCCATAAAACTTTTCCTCGGATTAAATTTGACCACTGCGCGGAGTTGGGCAATCCCCTATTTGGGCCCTAGGAGAGTGTTAAATTAAAAATGACTGTCTTCACTAAGCCTGTGGTTATATTGGCTCTATTCAAGAAAAAAATCTGCTCAATTGGTCAAGTAGTTTGTTAGGTTGGAGCTCGTTCGCTGCGCTCACTTCCCTTCAGGTTAGCTCGTTTGCTACGCAAACTCGCCTCCAGGTTTTGGTTGAAAATTAGCTGTTGTCATAAATTTAAAAAAAAAATGGTGCTGCACCCTGCTGGTAAACCTATTAAATTTTGAATGCTATTGAACATCATAGAACAGAACCAACTTGTTTAATTGAAACAGCTGTTAAGATTCATTAATTCCTTTTAAATATGAAAAATCATAAGGTTAACATGGGAAACTCTAGAGCCACTGGGGTGGAGCCCGAAAGCCTGATCAGGATAAAAACTACTTAGTTTTCCTATTTAATGCCCAAAGAATCGGTGTAACGAATTTCAGCCTCCTATGTAAATGGAAAACGGGAGAATTAGTGATGAGTGAGTGAGTGAGTGAGTGAGTGAGTCAGTGAGGGCTTTGCCTTTTATAAGTATAGATTATACATGTTTATGACTGGTGAGTTTTATGAGTCATGATTTTCTGAATCTTTTTTTTTTTAAATAAAAGGCGAATACTACTCACTGACAGATAATCACTATACAATCTCAAAACATATACGACCTAGAATTATCAAATTTGGTATAGGGGACTATGGTGTAGATGTGCAATAAGACAGGGGTTTTCAAAATTCGAAATTTATGGAAGGTTTAGGTAGGTTTAGGGCTTAAAACGATTTCCGGTGAAAATTTACTGTATAAGCCTTTATATATATATAAAGGGTAAACCACTGCTTGGATGTTAAATCTGATGGTAAATTGTCAGTGCAGAGGTAAATTATCTAAAACGTTTGTATTTCAAGTTCTTTTCTATCTCAAACTAATTTCGAATAAAATTCAAAGGGTTTGACTTTTTCCTCATGTTTGTGACTTAAAACAAGGCAGTTCACATTAAACCATTATTACCAAACATTGCATTTCATTAAATAGCAGGATATTTTGTCAAATAAAGTAGTTAAAAACATATTGCACAATTGCTTGAAGTACACGCCTTATTATTTTAGGAGTTATTGCTAATGCTATTTCGGTACTTTGGTATTATACGGAGGCCACTTATTTTAAAGCACGCTGCAGCGGTTATGTTAGGTTGGGTTATCACAAATATGTTTGTAGGACTTTCCTCGTTTCGTTATAAAATAATACCCCCGCCGCAGCAAACCTGCCGTCCAAGCGAATTTCCATTTGGCTGAATTGATTTTCAATTGATCTATTTAAATAACATTAGGTTTAACGAGTACCTAGGTTTGCTGCTACTAGGAAACTAATAAAGTACGTGTTTTAAGTAAAATAATTATTGCTTCGTATAAAATGAATATATTTGCCAAGTTTGATCAAAAGATATCCATAAACAAGCAAACTACAACATTTTACAATATTCTCCATAAGAATAACATAAGAATTTTAAATTTACCATTTTTTTTTAATTTTCTCCGTAACCAATTACTGTACAAAAACACTTTGATATACTGAATTGTTTGTTTTTTAAAGCTCTTTAAGAAGGTTTAGAGAAAAATTGGGAAATTTTGTGTATTGAGGGTCAAAAGTGAGAAAAACCAATTTTTACCCCATAAAACCCCCCATAAAACCCTGTTCCCATGATCCGATCATGCTGGATCGCGAACTCATTCAAGGTTATCCCGCCTTACACCTTCAAACCAAATTTCATCATAATCGGATAAAAATTACTCAAGTTATCGTGTTCACGGACATATATATATAACAATTTGAACGAATGGTGTTTTTGGCCTCTGGGGACACCAAAATGAAAAAGTAAATCGGTCCCGGGCCTAAGTCTTACCATGAGACCTACGGTAATAGCTACTTCCCTATAGGGAAATTCGCTAAAACGACACCAGATGAGTCATACTTTATATTTATGATAATATTTAGCATAAAGGGTTTTAAATGCCAATAGAAGTATGTGTCAGGTTGCTGATACCGCTTATTGTATTATGTAATACCAATACATATTATTTGTTAATTGTTGTTTGTATAAACTGCATTTGTTTAATGAATAATCCTATTTTGAATTTAATTTACAAAAAATAATCCCATTTTTATTCATTACAGTACATTTTGAGACACTAGATTAAATTTGGATCAAATTACACACCACTTGTTTTGTTTATTTTACAACCATTCAAATAGAACATACTATTATTCTTCACCAAATAAAGAGTATAAGTTCTAGAAACGCCCACCAAGCACTAGATAAGCTTGAGGGAAGGGAAAATTTGAGTAAGGGCTTAGAATTAATTGTAAACCATCAAGTCTGAAATAAACCTATCATTTTCTCTATTTTTCTATATTTTCGTTGTAAATTACTCTGTGCCTACCTAAAAATTATAAATGTGAAAGTTTGTGTGTTTTTTTTTGTTTGTTTGAAGTTCAATCACGCATTAACTACAGGCTGAAATTTGACATGATGATAGCTCACATTCCCGATTAACATATAGGCATGATGATAGCTCACATTCCCGATTAACATATAGGCATATTCTTATCTCAAAAATCCTAATTTGAATTAAGCAGCAACAAAAAACTGTGATACGCAATGAGAACTGACTGTCAAAGTAGGATTGTTTACAGTTATGTTTATGTTTTTCATGAATAATTTGTGATATGTTGCGATTTTTTTATAATTTATTCTTCTCTATTGTTTAGGTGAAGTGATAGAACATTATGGCTATGGTAGATGTTTAATACTATAGAATAATGTATATTTATAGAAGAAAATATTATAAAACTGTGTCGTACCTCATTGCAAACGCTTGAGTATAACTGCAATAAGCATTTTATACTTATATGCCAACCCCGTACGAAGGACGGGTACTCAGCTAGTGTTATAAATGTGAAAGTTTGAGTTTTTTTTTATTTGTTTGCTTGAAGTTCAATCACGCACTGGTTGGATTGGGCTGAAATTTGGTATGGTGATAGCTCACATTCCCAATTAACATATAGACATGTTCTTATCTCAAAAATCCTTTCGGGGTCCACCCCAGTGGCTCTGGAGTTTCCCATGTTAACCATTCGAGTATTCATATTTAAAAGGAATTAAAGAATTTTGTCAGCTGTTTCAACCACAAAAGTTGGTTTTATGATATTAAATAGCATTAAAAGTTACTAAGTTTACCAACAGGGTGCAGCACTATTAATTTTTTTTTGCATTTACGACACCAGCTAATTTGAACCACCTACAACAAAAAGCGTTGATATACAATGAGAACTTTACTTTTTCTATTGTTTAGGTGCAGTGGTAGAACATTATGGCTATACTATACCGTACCGGTACCGTAAATTAAAAGAACCAAATTTGCTTAAATCGTGTCCTCTCCCATTGCAAATGCAAAGCCAAATATAACTGCAATAAGCATTTTATACTTACTAGCTGTTACCCACGGGCTTCACCCCGTTTTACTTCATAAGTATTAGTAAAACTATTGATTCAGGATTCCAACCAAACAACACAAAACAAGCACAAAACAGCGTGGTTTTATTATGCACGTAATCCGTGTACGCTTGGAAATAGGTTGGCAACACTTAAAGAAAATAATACTATGATCAGCTGATTTACTATTATAACTACGATTTAACCTGTCATTTCGTGTTTTTAGTTTATAGAACATTATGGCTATGGTAGATGTTTAATACTATAGAATAATGTATATTTATAGAAGAAAATATTATAAAACTGTGTCGTACCTCATTGCAAACGCAATGAGGTATGGAAGATAAAGATAAGATCTTAGGTATGAACCAATCTAAGCATTTTCGTTCAACGCTTGGTTTGAACATTACCTGAAGTGTAGTGTTTGAAAGATGAATTATAAGTGGGCCTAACATGTTTAAAAATAATGAACTCGGTGAAAGTGATTGTGAATATAATGGTAGACCAAAAATAGCAGAAACTGAAAACATGTTTCATTAAACCTGTTACCTGAAAAATCAAGAAAGAAGTATGAACGATCATACGAACTGTTTTCCTCTTGATACGTAAGTAAGAAAGTTAAAAAACTGTCAGAAAATTGTTTATTGGCATAGTTTGAAGAACAATCTATTTGTTTATTAAGTGTTTTTGTATGTTAAATATAGTAGTAGCACTTGATTTGATGTCGAAATGTTTAAAGTTATGAATTTAATTTTGCTCATGTTTAACTCTTGATATTTTCTTCTTATATACCACACTCTTACATTGTTGCAGCCCATGTGTTCATTACATGGAACTCAAAACATATTTGATTTTGTACCCTGCTACCATATACACATTGCACTTTTAAATTTATCCATGGTTTTGAGAATAATTTTGACAAGACAATTAATAAATTTGGTTATGAATTATATATGTTGTAGACAATTGTTTTTTTAACTAATGTTAACAAGATTATTGTATTTAGATGGGGAAATTAAGGCAAGAAATATTCTATACTATTTTGACCAGATAAAGAATTATAAATTTGAAAATACTAATAATATTTAGTTTTGCCATTGTTGGTTCTTATTTACAAACAAAGATGTTTGAGCCTCATAGTGTACCTACTTGATATCTATTTCAAAGTATATTGAAAGCTAGGGTACTAAGAGACTTGGTGATAGATAGTTGGAGTCTGGTTAGTACAGTAGGGCGCCAGACTACAGAAGGCAGTTCCTCTGACTGGAGATGATGGCCTCCGAAGGTCGCCTCCCTCACGAACGCTGGAGCAAATCTTGGTGACATCATCTCCACATTTAGCCCGCGGATGATACCAGCCAAATCTTATTGAAGAGATACTGGCAAGTCAACAAGAAAACACGTAGCCCAAAACACCAACCGGGCATTCTTTTGGAATGATCAAATGTATTTGTTTTATAAATGACTTGGACGCTCTGAACAATTGAGCACTGTCGGTTCTCAACTTTCTTTTATTAGTTTATGCATTTAGGGCTTTAGTTAAAACTCTATTTATCCTGATAGTTTGTTTATCACTACATTCAATTAAGTTACAGAATAGCACAGCGTAAAATAGAATGTGGTGTTGGGTGGAACAGTAACGACGTTGTTTTAACATATCCTCTCGGGGTTTTTTCGCTGTGGCCATCTTTATAACGACAAAGTTCAAACACAAGTTTCGTCCGGGAAGTTGACCGTTTGGTACACACAACAGAATGTACCTCACACATGTACATGTAGAAACACAGACACACACACACACGTGTACATGTCCGCACACACTCACGCACTCAACGGGCGTTAATTGAAAACCATTCCGCAAGAAATGCGTTCTCACGGCTCGTTTACGAGAAAACCACTCGCGGTGCCGAGTCGCGCCGTGCTCCCCTCAGCAATGCTGTACAACGTTGCCTGAAAGGGAGATTTTATTGTGTAACGTATATTATGTTACAAATTGTCGATTATAGCAGGTGATGTTTATCACCCGGCGAAGATACAGAATTCAGTCTGATTTCTAACCTGTCTTAAAAGACTTATTCTTTTTAGCAGGTAAATTACTTTAAATTTTCAATTTTTCATAACTCATAAGTCAATTGCGTCCTGGGTTTATAAATCAATGTTTTATACTTACGGTAGTAATTAATGAATTGATAGCTTGTGGTTGTATTCTTGGCAATACTGTAGTTAGTTCTACATATAGACATGTCGAATGTACACAAACACAATCGTCATAAACTAATGATTAAATCTCTTACTAAACAGCAGCTTGTTTGCATTAGCAAAATTGTAAACTGGTTGGAAGTTGTTTTGATAAGTTATCTTTACATGAAAGGTATTTTTCGTTTTTAAACTTAGTTTTGTCAAATCATAGTGCAATGTGACAAAAAATATAGTCAATCACACAGCGAAATAGTTCCTTTTCAACTATATTCACTTTAGGCCCTAGTGATGTAATATACTATAGTAATTATATTGATTCCTGGAGTATTATAAAGTAATCAAATTGTAAACTTTGGTTACACAAGTGAGATGACATATGTGTTGTAAAGTAAGTGTTGGTTTTATTTATACTTTATCCAACGTAATTAATAGTTTCTTTATCCAAACATGATAATAATAGTCCTCGTAATACACCAGAAATTAAAATAAATCACAATCGTGCTAATAATAATACCAAAGAAGAATAGAAAATAATTGGTAAAATTTGACTTAACAACCTAATGGTGTGGTTTCGTATGCATTGGCCTATTGCACCGCGACCGTGCACACGCCATTAACATACAACGCCGGCGCCGCTCGCCGCTGTCCTGCGAATTAAGTTCTTTACCGATTATCCGCTGTTCGGGTCTTGTTCAGCGTCGCATTACCTCAAATCATCCTCCCATGGCGTTAATACTATTACCGGGGGAATTCTGCGGCATTAAAATGAAGAATGCAGAGGACGGCGGCGCTACCCCCCGGCGTCTTCTGTGCGTTGATAATGGGTTACTGGCTAATCATGCGATAAAACCAACCTTGCGCTGCTAATAATTAGTGCCATCTACAGTGGGAACTGCATCCATTTAGGTGCAATTTAATCCCTATGTCAATAATTACTTGGAGAAATCACTGGATCAGCATTTGAGAAGCAGGCTCAATATTTCTACAACACAACCAATGAATACAGAACCTGTATTCAATGCTACAACGTAGTATACCACGACTTAAAGCATATCAGTGGGATTCGCATACGTGATTGGATATATATATATATTGTTTAATCCACTGCATCAATTTTAGTTATTAATGGTGAAATAACTGAGATGGTGTATTTACCATCTCATTAGGTTTGGTAAACTATTTTATTTAGTTTTCATTGTTAATGATCTTCTGCTTTCACTTTCGACGTAGCAAACCTGCAGGATAAGCAAATTTCAATTTGTCTGATTGCATTATAAGTCAAATATATGCTTTAACAAGTCGTATTCATTCCCCATTTAAACAACACTAAATTTAACAAGTACTTAGATTTGCTGCATCGGGGAAGGGAACATGTGTTTTAATAGGATGAAAGTAATAAATTTGCAAAATTTAAGAAACCTACAATATTTATTTTTTCTATAAGAATAACATTACAATTTTAAACAAGGTCTTCTCATGCCACCTACGATAATATCTTCCTCCCTATAATACTGATCGGCCTAAATGTTATTGAACACTTAAACTATTTTTTTACAGTAACGAATTACCTCCATAAAAATATGAGTTTTGGTCGAAGTAAGAAGTAGTGCAGTGAAGAATAGACAATACTTAATAGATAAATATAATGTGTTCTCTACCACCTTGCTGTTGTGAGAACATTTGGAGCTTCATTCTTATTTATGCAGACATAGGCAGCACGAGGCGCTATCCTAGACGTCAGCCATTGTAACGGTTTACAAATGGCAGGCATTTTGAGTTAATGGCCCAAAATCACACAGGGACCAGCAGTCATGACGCCGTTACACCTCAAGTTTGCCCATGAGGATCCCCACTCGTGAGTTGAACGTTTCGTCAATGACCATCAAATATTTTGATTTCTTCAATTGGCTTCACGCGTGTTTTCCGCCCTTCGTCTCATGAAGGTTTTAGAATTTTCTAAAGGGATCTTATCTGTGATGATTTTTTATTTTGCCTACGTTGATTAAGTGTCACTTTAAGAGGTAACAATCAAATGTCTCAGGCGAAGTTGATGTTCAAGCAATACAGTATATTATATGTGTTTATATATATATATATATATATATATATATATATATATATATATATTATATGAGTTAAGTGCGTATTAGAAACATACACACTGAAATCAATACAATGAAGGTGGAAAAGCAAAACACGAAATAAAACTAAGATAGTATTTTCATACACTTAGAATAGTTACCACCCCTGTCACAGAAAAGATTGAAATATTCATGGAACATTGAGCTCAAACGATCCAAAGGCGGTTGTTTTTTAAATGCGTAACGTCCATTCATTAGCTCTTGGCCACCTACATCAAAGAGAGAGTACGGCTCCCAAAATGGGTATAAATATGGAATAAGAACAAGGCCCATTGAGCTTCATCCATTCACTAATGATGAAAGAGTGTAAAAACAGGGTCTGTTCCCATGGGAGCTAGGACCACATGTGGGGACGACCTTTCGCCCTTACCCGCCTGCTCTTATCATCCCAAATGTCAAATATTGTTTTCTTTCCCCAATTTTGGCAGATTGCGGGACGTTAATCAAACGTCTCACGTTCCAAAGTGCCGACAACTCATGTCGTGATCCGGCAGTCATGACTCACGTGCATTATCAAAGTACATCGAATTAATTGTATTTCTTAAGACCTAGAGAAAAAAGTACACTATGTATATGTGTTGCAGTATTAAACTATATAAAAAAACAATATAAAATTGTACGAAAACCTGCAGATTTTAACGTTATCCCTCTATAGATAGTATATGGAGGAAGTATTGTTTTCGTCAAAACTTTGGAGTTTGAGTTTTGAGTGGATATATCCGTTTTGGGTCCCTCTGGAAAAGTGATTTTCGAAGTGATGTCTGTGTTTGTGTGTGTGTCTGTATCTGTGGATGTGTGCTACAGATTGTGGTCCGTTTTTTATGAAATTTGGTATGTAGGTACCATGGTATCGAGTGTTTTCATTTTTTTATTGTAGCCCTTTAAATTCCGAATAAAATTGTAGAACTCCCATCCCTGTAAAAATTACGGTTCAAAAGTTATTGTAACTTTAATGATTTTACCTATTAAAATATCATATTTATTTACTCTCATTGCTTCATGTTGTTGACAAGCTAATGGGAGAAAGTATGTGTCAGTTTGCTTATACCATTTATTTAAATGGAGAAACATTTTAAAAATATTTTTATTTTTCTTACAATCCGTGGGGGGATTGTGTTAAAGTAAATGAGGAAAACATAACGTTTGTATGGATTTATATTTTATCAATAATAATGTATTGACAAACAATCAATAATTATTGAGGGTTTTTAAAGACTACTACTCTATTATTATAAAATATACAGCCTACTAAGTATTCAAAGACTCTTAGTTACAAGTAGGTCTAAAGGTTATACTGATCATTAAACAATAAAACCACTAAAGATTATCCGAGTCATCTACTCGGACCGGAAAACATTCTATTGCATGTCTAATAAAAAAGTATTAATTCACCTGATTATTTCTAATAGTTGATCTAGAATAAAATGAAGTATAAAACCATGGAATCATCCAGTAATGTTAAGTACACTTCATTAAATTAGTTGGCAGTTCAGAAAGCAACATATTATAAGTATCAGTTTACATAATTAATATTAATATTTGAAAATATAGAGTATAATGCTAAATTAACTTATTACGTTGTTGTAAAGACATAAAAAAGCTTTACCACGGACATGGTATGGATCATAAACATAAACAAACAACGTCATTGGCCTGAATCTTATTTTAATAACCTAAACATGTAGTTCGGACGTTCGGACGTTTTGTTGAGAGTTCCATTTAATTACTGAAGCATAAATTTTTACTTTCGGGTCACTGACGTTATTTATTTCTGTTTATGATCATCCCAGTTCTCTGTTACAATATCAGTGAGAATTAATAACTGTGTTCTAACACGTCATCGTGTTTATTTTGTTTTGACGTGTAGTAGATTCGCATTGACCTCCCAGTAGTAGTGAGAGCTTGTGGTGAGCTCTGGCCAACTCCTTCCGCAGACTTTGAACGATAATAGTTCTAGGTTGAGAACTAATCAATCAATAGTGTTATGAGATAAATAACAATTCAACAATTATCTCACAACTAAGTGCATAACTGTTAGGTTGAGGTATGTAATTAGTACTTAGTGTTACATACAGTTTGCAACATTTTTTTCCTTAATATAATGTTTCACAAATTGTATAATGTAGTGAGTTGGTTTGTAGCTTGTAGTATCGAATGTTTTGTACAGTAGTGCATTACTGATGAATTCCATAGTGTATGTGTATTCACCGTGAACCGGCCAAGCACGTGACCGGTAGTACGGTACCATGGAAGATATAGTATCATGTATTACATTTCAAGTAGTTTATATTATGGTTATGTTGAAATACATTGACAGTTAAAAGTATCTATTAATAAATTTACTTTTTAAAACAAACTAAAATACCACATGTAATTATGGTGTTACATTAATTATTCTCCTGTTACTTGCACCACCACAGTCCTAGCCATCACATACTTGCAGAGGAGCACGTAGCACCGCGGGGCTACATGACATGTCGCATATGGCTCAGCCTGCCTTAAATCACCACCTTTGGTTCGCGCCCTCGCCGCAGACAGAGTTCTTGCAATTAATCATCTCCAGAGCAGGAGCAGGACCCCCAACAAAGGCTGTGTGTGTGCTGGGATGTTATTTGATAAACATCTGCTGTGCTATAAGTAATCAACGGATAATGGCTGTTCAGATGTTATACAAAATGACTTTAGAAAATACACAATAATTTATTGTAACTTATAGCATTATTTTGTAATTCGTAAAATAATTATGTATTAAATCCTTGATACAAACATTTACTTGCTAAGAATCCTAATTATATAATACGTGAAGGTGATTTCTACGAAACACTACTCCTCCGTTAATAATGGACGGATTTTTACAAACGATGTGTTAAAATAAATTATTTTTTGTATAGACACCCCCTTTCACCAATTCCTGTAATAAAAGTCCTCGGGCTTTGCCCGACAGGCCATCAAAATCCCAATGTATTTCTTATGAAGAAATTATTTTGTTTACTTAACAGACGAATAATTTGTATGAATTAATTACAGCTGCTCATAGTAAACACATGATACACACAAGCGCGTTCGTTTTCAGAGTGAGTTCGTTTTCAGTTTCAATAACTACTGGAGTGGAGTGATTGATGAATTTTTTTTGAGTCGACTCTTTTAAGTCATCGGAAATTACGACTGTTGTTCGTTTTGTAATAACGCCTTTAATACTTTGCAATTGCTCGAATTTGAGCAACAGGTGCACTAGTACTATTTATATAATATGTTTAAAATTTAGTAACATAATACTCATCTTTGATATTGCAATCAATTATAACCATCTTAACTGTATGGTTAAATTTCTTTTTTTGTGGTTATATGTGTTCGTTATATAACAACCGTGAGACACTTTTTAGCGACAACACCAGCTTATATGATGTTGGAATCCCTGTTTTCTTTACTCCACTTCCGATCACCTAATATGCATTGTTTGCATTCTTGGAGAAGCCTTTGATGTAGCCTTCTGTGTTCAGTTGCTTCACGAGGTTTAAAGCAATTGATCCAGTAACATTGTTTAAAGATTTAAAAGTTCTGTACATAATGTCCTCATTGAACTAGAAATAAATGTTGTGAATAAATAAATCTATGAGGTTTAGTGTTATTAAGAATTATTTATCGGAAATCTCCAAGACTCGACATTGTGATTTTTCATTAATTATGGTTTGTTAACATGATAGTATCAAACTTTTAACCTATATTAACCTGATTTGATATGCAGATTAATAGTAACAATGATATTAATAACCATAACATATTAAATAGTTAGCAGAATTTGTAAAGTATTCGATGACGATAGGTTATGTTGTGATCTCCAATCATATTATGCCAATAGAAATAAATCAAAACACTGAACAGGAGGCGTGGTTCAAATTATTAATTATTTATATATCTATATCTATACAAGAGGAAGTATGTATGTATTTATATACACTATGGACTCCGAAACCACTCGACAGATTGCAATGAAACTTTCAGGCATTATTAAGCATTATTCAAGGATGGTTTTCGTGAATTTTGGTGCAGATCCGTCAAAAAGGACTCCACCCCGGTTTTAAGGAGTCTAATGTCAGACTTTGGGAACTACAATGTTTACAAATAAATATAATTTAAAAACAGAGGTTTACTTTCACTGATTTGAAATAGTGCCACACTGTTTCCACAGAATTCAGCACAGAAAACTATTTTATTTTGATAACTCCAAATATATTAAACCCCAATCGCAGAACACCTGTGCACTCAACAACGTTTAAATTCTCGCGTCATATAATTCGTACTAGGTAGCCTTATAAGTTAGCCTAGCTTTAAAGAAAGAAATTGTTGTCAAACAGGTTCGATTGAATTTTGTTTCTGATATTAAAGGCGGATGTCTAACCATTTTATACAACATGTTTAACAAACAAAACTTTCTCTCCGTCCTCTCTGAAGCGGTGCATCAGCTAGTAATAAATAAGATATATGTATGAAATTTTTATTAGTAAACATCACATAATTTCGTTACAAACATTAATATGTGTTACACAATGTAATAGTTCTATCTGATGGGATTTTAAAATTCCCATGTTGAACCACCCTTAAACTCTCAATTTGAAACAAATGTCTCGAGCCACCACCGAACAATAGTGGATGAACGCTGTCTAGGCTAGGTAAAGCCACCGGCTGGACAATAGTGGATGAACGCTGTTTAGGCTAAGTAAAGCCACCAGCTGGACAATAGTGGATGAACGCTGTTTAGGCTAAGTAAAGCCACCGGCCCGGCTGGACAATAGTGGATGAACGCTGTCTAGGCTAGGTAAAGCCAGCAGCTGGACAATAGTGGATGAACGCTGTCTAGGCTAGGTAAAGCCACCGGCTGGACAACAGTGGATGAACGCTGTCTAGGCTAGGTAAAGCCACCGGCTGGACAACAGTGGATGAACGCTGTCTAGGCTAAGTAAAGCCACCGGCTGGACAATAGTGTATTAACGCTGTCTAGGCTAGGTAAAGCCACCGGCTGGACAGTAGTGTATTAACGCTGTCTAGGCTAGGTAAAACCACCGGCTGGACAATAGTGGATGGACGCTGTCTAGGCTAGGTAAAGCCACCGGCTGGACAATAGTGTATTAACGCTGTCTAGGCTAGGTAAAGCCACCAGCAGCTGGACAATAGTGTATTAACGCTTTCTAGGCTAGGTAAAACCACCGGCTGGACAATAGTGGATGGACGCTGTCTAGGCTAAGTAAAGCCACCGGCTGGACAATAGTGTATTAACGCTGTCTAGGCTAGGTAAAACCACCGGCTGGACAATAGTGGATGGACGCTGTCTAGGCTAGGTTAAACCACCGGCTGGACAATAATGGATGAACGCTGTCTAGGCTAGGTAAAACCACCGGCTGGACAATAGTGGATGGACGCTGTCTAGGCTAAGTAAAGCCACCGGCTGGACAATAGTGTATTAACGCTGTCTAGGCTAGGTAAAACCACCGGCTGGACAATAGTGGATGGACGCTGTCTAGGCTAGGTAAAACCACCGGCTGGACAATAGTGGATGAACGCTGTCTAGGCTAGGTAAAACCACCGGCTGGACAATAGTGGATGGACGCTGTCTAGGCTAAGTAAAGCCACCGGCTGGACAATAGTGTATTAACGCTGTCTAGGCTAGGTAAAACCACCGGCTGGACAATAGTGGATGGACGCTGTCTAGGCTAAGTAAAGCCACCGGCTGGACAATAGTGTATTAACGCTGTCTAGGCTAGGTAAAACCACCGGCTGGACAATAGTGTATTAACGCTGTCTAGGCTAAGTAAAACCACCGGCTGGACAATAGTGGATGAACGTTGTCTAGGCTAGGTAAAACCACCGGCTGGACAATAGTGGATGGACGCTGTCTAGGCTAGGTAAAACCACCGGCTGGACAATAGTGGATGAACTTTGTCTAGGCTAGGTAAAACCACTGGCTGGACAATAGTGGATGAACGCTGTCTAGGCTAGGTAAAACCACCGGCTGGACAATAGTGGATGGACGCTGTCTAGGCTAGGTAAAGCCACCGGCTGGACAATAGTGTATTAACGCTGTCTAGGCTAGGTAAAGCCACCAGCAGCTGGACAATAGTGTATTAACGCTTTCTAGGCTAGGTAAAACCACCGGCTGGACAATAGTGGATGGACGCTGTCTAGGCTAGGTAAAGACACCGGCTGGACAATAGTGTATTAACGCTGTCTAGGCTAGGTAAAGCCACCAGCAGCTGGACAATAGTGGATGAACGCTGTCTAGGCTAGGTAAAGCCACCAGCAGCTGGACAATAGTGGATGAACGCTGTCTAGGCTAAGTAAAGCCACCGGCTGGACAATAGTGTATTAACGCTGTCTAGGCTAGGTAAAACCACCGGCTGGACAATAGTGGATGGACGCTGTCTAGGCTAGGTAAAACCACCGGCTGGACAATAGTGGATGAACGCTGTCTAAGCTAGGTAAAACCACCGGCTGGACAATAGTGGATGGACGCTGTCTAGGCTAAGTAAAACCACCGGCTGGACAATAGTGGATGAACGCTGTCTAGGCTAGATGAAACCACCGGCTGGACAATAGTGGATGAACGCTGTCTAGGCTAGGTAAAACCACCGGCTGGACAATAGTGGATGGACGCTGTCTAGGCTAGGTAAAGCCACCGGCTGGACAATAGTGTATTAACGCTGTCTAGGCTAGGTAAAGCCACCAGCAGCTGGACAATAGTGTATTAACGCTGTCTAGGCTAGGTAAAACCACCGGCTGGACAATAGTGGATGAACGCTGTCTAGGCTAAGTAAAACCACCGGCTGGACAATAGTGGACGAACGTTGTCTAGGCTAGGTAAAACCACCGGCTGGACAATAGTGGATGGACGCTCTCTAGGCTAGGTAAAACCACCGGCTGGACAATAGTGGATGAACTTTGTCTAGGCTAGGTAAAACCACCGGCTGGACAATAGTGGATGAACGCTGTCTAGGCTAGGTAAAAACCACCGGCTGGACAATAGTGGATGGACGCTGTCTAGGCTAGGTAAAGCCACCGGCTGGACAATAGTGTATTAACGCTGTCTAGGCTAGGTAAAGCCACCAGCAGCTGGACAATAGTGTATTAACGCTTTCTAGGCTAGGTAAAACCACCGGCTGGACAATAGTGGATGGACGCTGTCTAGGCTAGGTAAAGCTACCGGCTGGACAATAGTGTATTAACGCTGTCTAGGCTAGGTAAAGCCACCAGCAGCTGGACAATAGTGGATGAATGCTGTCTAGGCTAGGTAAAGCCACCAGCAGCTGGACAATAGTGGATGAACGCCTTCTAGGCTAAGTAAAGCCACCGGCTGGACAATAGTGTATTAACGCTGTCTAGGCTAGGTAAAACCACCGGCTGGACAATAGTGGATGGACGCTGTCTAGGCTAGGTAAAACCACCGGCTGGACAATAGTGGATGAACGCTGTCTAGGCTAGGTAAAACCACCGGCTGGACAATAGTGGATGGACGCTGTCTAGGCTAAGTAAAACCACCGGCTGGACAATAGTGGATGAACGCTGTCTAGGCTAAGTAAAACCACCGGCTGGACAATAGTGGATGAACGCTGTCTAGGCTAGGTAAAACCACCGGCTGGACAATAGTGAATGGACGCTGTCTAGGCTAGATAAAACCACCGGCTGGACAATAGTGGATGAACGCTGTCTAGGCTAGGTAAAACCACCGGCTGGACAATAGTGGATGAACGCTGTCTAGGCTAGGTAAAACCACCGGCTGGACAATAGTGGATGGACGCTGTCTAGGCTAGGTAAAGCCACCGGCTGGACAATAGTGTATTAACGCTGTCTAGGCTAGGTAAAGCCACCAGCAGCTGGACAATAGTGGATGAACGCTGTCTAGGCTAGGTAAAGCCACCGGCTGGACAACAGTGGATGAACGCTGTCTAGGCTAAGTAAAGCCACCGGCTGGACAATAGTGTATTAACGCTGTCTAGGCTAGGTAAAGCCACCGGCTGGACAGTAGTGTATTAACGCTGTCTAGGCTAGGTAAGGTTACCGGATCAATGGTTTGTTAAATAATTGGTATTTCTGGAAGTATGACAAATATATCACTATTCGAATAGTAGAACACTTCAAACGGTTTATCCGAGGGTAACACCTGTTAAGGGTCACTTAAAATGTTAAAGTTTTAATTTTCTTAATAAAGATTATCATCATATAATTTATGATACCCCAAAATACTTAAGAAATAAAAGAAAAAAACCCCAAAACGTTTCACTCAATGTAAACATTAGTGAACTAAATTGAGACTTATTAGGTACCAATTAGTGATGTGGAGGATCAGTGAATCAAGAATTTTCCAATAAAATGTAACGGAGTTGTTACAAGAATTAAGGATCAAGAACCTTCTTTTAGCTTGATCATTTTAATAGAATAAATTGTTAACTGATTCAAGAATCCTATTAACTAACTACCCGTAAGAGACGGGTATACCAGTTGTATAACTTTACGAATAGTGGGGCAAGTATTATCAACTACATAAGTAATCAACGGTGTTGTAAATATTCCCTCCAATGTAACCATTTGCCAGAGTACCCAGGTTACAGACGGCGCCGCTGTATTGTAACTGGTTCTGAGAATCATATGTTAACATTTGTTGAACGAAAATACACGCGAATGGCTCTAGTTGGTTACGTGTGGCTAAGTTTAAATAGTCTAGACATGACATTGACAAGCCCTCGCATCTCGACCTTCTCTACGCCCCGACTCATATCTTCTCCTGTTGTGGAAAATAGGTTAAAAAACTCCTTCTTGGAGTAACTACCGACATTTATTCTCAGCAAACTCGCCAGTATGGCTGGTAGGCTATGCCCAGTTACTTATATCCTAAACAAAGTCAACTTAAACTTAAATTGACTGGGTAGCCGAGTGGTTATAGTGCTAACCTTAAAATCTGAAGGTCACTGGTTCGATTCCAAACGAGATCGATTCTGGGTCCAGATGTCATTAGTCATTAGCTGTTAATCAATTATGATATTCGACAGCAGGTCGACGTTGAATTGTAACAAGACCAGGGCTTGGGTTTTACACAAAATTGTAAAAAATACTTCACATAGAATGGTCACGGATCATTGAGCTACAATTTTATTCTCAAGAACTAGAACACCCATTATGCTCCGAGGCGTTGAAATAAATGTCATATCAGAGAAATAATCAAATTTATGATTTTTTATTGAGTAATACAGTATCTTGAACTCAACTGATTCAAACGAGCAATAGCTCAAATTAAAGCATATAATTTACTGATTATTTTGAGTCTAAAACATATTTAAAAAACATGAACAATACTGGAGCTATTGAATTTCTTATCATAGAAACCCCCTATAAAAATAATTCTTATGTTGGTTGTTCACCTTGCGTTTGCTTGAAACTCGTCCGATTTGAATAAAAAAATAGCTTAAATGAAAGCCGGTATTTCACTGAAGTTTCTTAGACCAAAATACTGTATATAGGATTATATAAATATTACTGGTGAAATACATCTGAAATTAAAGTAAGAATAAAAAAATATATATATGTTTTTGGTTGAGTAAACAGTAGATAAATATATGCCGATGCTTGATGTGAAATCTGTGCTAGCATTTGAGACGTCAATCATGAAAATTAGTTGGGTAGAAGAGCCAAACGAACTCGGAAATGAAAACCAAATGTTTTTAATATATAAGATTGTGTTTTACATAAACATTTATCATTTCTATGACGTGTATACTACTGTATACCGTCATATATCGACAAAGTATAAGAATCGAATCGTGGTTAGGGACTAATTACATCGGGTTCATGCAGGGGAGCAGTTTTAATCTCAGCCTCCCCTTGGAAAGATAAATCCTACACCCTCAAGGATTAATCAAGACCACTCGATCGTTCAAAGCAAGGTGACCCTCCTCGAGGAGGAGGAAACAATAAAAGGTTCACGGGGAAGGGCGCAAAGCGTCTTTCAATTAACAAGTGCTAGGCGCAAAGTATACTTTGTGGTCGCAAGAGTGCCAATAAATGGTGAGAGGTAAGTTTACATACATCTGTTACCTAAAACCACCGATTTCTATTAATAGAGATCGATGCCACAAACATATATATAAATGGACCGGGTCCAATCCTTATCTTTACACTTTTTGAACGCCTATTTACATGATAACTTTTATAAATCCTCAAAGAAAGCTAATATTTTTCGATGTTTTATTACTAGCAATCTATAGATTTTAAATCCCAATTTCTTATCATACTAATGTTATAAATTAAATAATACGGTAAGTTACGGTATGTTAAATAATACGATATAATCTTATAATATGCATGTTTTGTTATACAGTAGTACCTATAGCAAACTGTGTAGACCACGCGTGATTAAATGTTATATCTGAGTCAGCTACATACAGGGTGTTCCACGTAAGGTGTCTAAAATTGATTACGGAAAAACTGCTTGTAAAAAAAAAAAAAAAAAAAAAAAAAAACTGCTGAGTACAAAGATGAGATAAAACTATTTCCCACTAAGTCGACGGAATTTAATCGAACCACTCCATTTGCTAAAAGTGCATTTCTTTCATTTAGGTAAGTGGTGGAAACTTATTAGACTGCACATAAGCATAGATAAAACATACTCCCTTGTGTTGGTATGTGTATATATGATAGTAGGCTTACGAAATATAAAAGGCGCTGATGCAACTATGAACAATAAACATACTATAATCATCTATAATATTAAATTTTTAAATTATATGCATACTAAACGTTTTTTAGTGGAATCCCAACCCATATTAAAATACAATAAGTTAAAGGGAATTTCGTTCAACATAGGGTACCGTAGTGAAGCCAAGAATAAATTTGTTGATTTTGATGTCACATAAAATTGATATGTTTTAGCGAAACTCTTCGATTTTGGTCAGGCATCTTTGCGCCTAGCTGATAGTAAAAATATCACAGTAAGCAAAAATAAAAATAATATAAAACCACGGTGATATTTTTTTGAATGGTATTTATGGTTTTACAATATTGACAATAACAACCTACACCTTGATATATTTATAAAAAAACTAGTAAATGAAAGGTAACAAATCTAATCATAAAAGATAAATTTATCGAGTTCTTAAACGCCAGTAATTTACTATAACGGGTTAAGAGCATTCATATAATACATTTAGTAAGAACAATTTTACAATCCACTACATTCTTAATCCATCTGATCAAAACTATTTCTGCCTTCATCGTTTGATTAAATTACTTTTTCTATTGTTACTTGATTTAAATAGGTACAAAGTTAGAATGACCTCTTTTAAGTAGCGACATGAAAAACATTTAACTAAGTTATGAGCAATGTAAAGTGTTGTGTTTCAAACTCGTTACTATGATGAGTAAGGGGAGTGAGGGATTTTTTCATTCCCGTT
The DNA here is from genome assembly GCF_028750875.1 of Macrosteles quadrilineatus. Lineage (NCBI taxonomy): Eukaryota > Metazoa > Arthropoda > Insecta > Hemiptera > Cicadellidae > Macrosteles > Macrosteles quadrilineatus. The sequence continues at coordinate 29,817,509 of NW_026542594.1, read as the reverse complement.
TCTCCCTGCACGTTGCCAAACCGACCTGAGGATAACCTGAGGAATCCGCCGTGGCAGTTTCAGTATTTCTACCCCACTCGAAACACCCTTCCTAATTGCTGTGGTGGTTTCGGTATGGATTATGATCATAAACCGTCGTGGCAGTTTCGTTACAGCCATTAAAATATAAAAAAATTGTAATTTGGTTTTCGCTATATTACTGTAAAATGACCTTTTTTCGTTATATATTTATCACCTTAAAAAATTCATCATTACATTGTTTACTACACAAAAAGAATGTTTACCATGCGAAAGTAATGTTAACTATCTTTTATCGATTTTACCGACATAAACCAACAAAGATTTGTTATTGTTTTGTCAACTGTTTCAATTTCCAACAACCAAAACTGTAACTTCAATGTAAATATTAACTTTAAATTGAAAGCATAAAGTTTTGTAATGTTACTAACTGTAGTAAAGAAATATTCAATGTCTATTTAAAATATAAAAAAAAATATCTTTGCAGTGTAGCGAAACGCTCAAAACACGAGTGAGAGTGGCACACATACATAATATTCTCGACCATATTTAAAATGCTCGATAACTCCCGTGATCTCAATGATCTCAAATTATGTAATGAATCACTTTCTACTCTTGTTATTAAATATACTATTTTAAAATTTTGCTAAATGAATAACATTTTGGTAGCTCAATATCCAATATTTTTTGTAATCAGTGTTTTCAAAAAAGGTCTTCCTTGGGTCAAAATAAGCAAGAATGTTTTGGAAATATTATTTACTGTATGTGCTTTCTTGTTTCGTTTGGCGTCTGTCTGTGTAAAAAAATAACATTCATAACTCCCGGTTTGATCTACGGCGTTGAGATTCTGAAAAACTTTTTCACTATATTTGTGCAAAATATGAAAAAAAAAACTCTTAAACAGTTTCAAAATGGTGGCTTTTAAAAATATATGAACCCAAATTCCATGAAAACCGTTAATTTTACCAAACAATTGAGAGAGCCTACGACACAACAATTAAGTAAATGGTATGCAGATTTCAACGAAAATAATAATCTTGCTATACCTACGGTTTTCTTCATTTAAACAATGATAAATCATTAAAACTGCTTAGCTGCAGCTGATAGCGTGCTGTGCTGTAGGCCTTTTTGTTCCTGCTAATGCTGTGGTATGACTGACTGCAGATACATCAGGTTTGGTTTATGCTGATGGTGCTATTGTGCTGTGCTGCATGCCTTGTTGTTGTGGTATGACTGCAGATACAGCGGATTTTGTTTATGTTGAACCTGCTATTGTGCTGTGCTACAGACCTTGTTATTGCTGCTAATGTTGTGTTATGACTGCTGATACAGCAGATTTGGTTTATGTTGAACCTGCTATTGTGCTGTGCTACAGACCTTGTTATTGCTGCTAATGTTGTGTTATGACTGCAGATACAGCGGATTTTGTTTATGTTGAACCTGCTATTGTGCTGTGCTACAGACCTTGTTATTGCTGCTAATGTTGTGTTATGACTGCTGATACAGCAGATTTGGTTTATGCTGAAGCTGCTATTGTGCTGCTTGTTGTTGCTGCTGCTGCCGCTGCTGATGTGGTGCTTGGTGCTGCACCACGCCGTGCTACAGCGGCGCCGGCGGGGGTCGACGATCGGCTGAACAACTTCCTTCTCGGACTCGCTGGTCGAGTTTTAATTATCGCTTCAAGGTCGCTCTGCGATACTGGATGCTCGGATACTCCGGGGACGGTGACCTCATACTTTTACTGCAACTCTGCCTCTAGCTTTCCCAATGTCGCACGAATCATTTATATATATTTTTTAGTTTTAACCTTTTTTGATTGTTGATTTTTTTATAATTATATACATTATGTACCTCAATGATAGATGTTTGTTTAACTAGGTTTTGGCGCTACAGTTACCCATGGCTTAATATGCTTTCCAATTTATCTTTGGTAAATAATAATTGTAACAAAAAAATGTATCTTATCAGCATAGTTTCCGTAGTTATGTAATATTTAATTTTAACATTAACATAAACAATTTGATTCTTATTTCTCAAGGAATATTTTCGTATATTTCATCCCTCGTACCTGTGTTTGCCACTTGATATTAGATATTCGCTACTCTATACTTACTACTGTTTCCCACGTTGGCCCAGAGTTATTTCACAGAATGGTGTGGAAGCTTTAATTACAACCCAGGTGGAACACGTAGGCGTTTAAAGCGCTCAACGCTTCCGCTAGCCAACAACACTGATCAGCTGATCAACAGCTGATTGTCGCTTCCGTTCTCCAACAGCTGTTCTTGACCTTCGCAAATGAGATAATTTGTACCCGCTTAATCAATGGTTCAATGGCAGAAATGAGCAAAATTGAACTGTAAGTACTAACTAATCTCTCCATTAAATAGTATATACAGTATAGAAATTTCGTAAATGATTATTGCTATAAACTCTAAAAAATACCAACTAATATTTTGTCAATTTAAAACGAATATACTGTTTTCATAGAATTAAAAATCCAATGCAAATTTAAATTGTGTCTCTATTATTCAATTTCATAAGGATAACATGTTATTTATCTGACCATATCAAAAGCTTTTACCCGTTATTAAATATTATGTACTAAATTATTAACGTAATTAATCATAGGACACAATACCAAAGTGTGTCAAACTGGTTCCGAAGGTATTTTAAACAAACTGATTTATTTTATAAACTATTTGGTTTGGATTTCAGACAGCGTTTTTAAAGTTCCGAACAAAACCCAGTTTCACAACCTGAAAAAGGTTACATCTATAAGCTGTTTTAAAAGCCCGATCTAGGTAACACACCCAACTCCTACTGTAGAACTACCCACGATACCCTCCACATCTGAAGGTTCATTGTTGTGACAAGTGCGAGTTCCCTCAAGTCGCGAGGGTTGAGATGTTTTTGGACCCAGAAATAACTCTTTCCACCCCAGCTTCGCTATTCCCGGCACTCCTTCCGGGCTGACAATCCAATTTACCAAATTATACTTGGCTCGCCCTCACCATAATATTGATGTTATATTTTACCTGTAATGAAACAGACAAGTTTGAATGTTAATTTATAATTAATTAACTGCCTTAGTTACCAAATCTGTTTTGTAATTTTATTTTTAATATCGCATGTGTGCATAGATACAATAAATTGTATGCTTGCTTGCGTAGGTACAAAACTACCTTCTGAATACGCCCAGAAATGTTAGATTTTTAGGGATTATGATATTATTTGAAAATGGTATGTCTTATGTGTTTTGTAATGAGATCCACTAAACAAGGTTAGTTTTCATTGTTTATATTATTATTATGTGTATACAAAGTGAGCCACGACGTTAGCTTCTCTTAGCAATAGGATTATTTATATGAACCTTAGATATTTACAACCTTTATTAAACTTTAAAATTGTGAAAAATACAAACAGTTTCCAGAATGAAACGTGATTTTTATTCTTTAACTATTTAGGAATGGAATCAATATTGAGGTGCAAGGGTGGAAGCACGCTGCAATCTGGAGTGTAAACCTATCATCTCTGACAAGGTCATAGGGCAACTGATGAGTCATTAACTGAGTTTATTTCCTGTGGGAATCCGCGTCCCAAACTGGGGTTGAGTTAATCTAGATTACAAGGGGGAGGGGGGGATGTTCCCCCTTAGTGTCATCAGTTATGAGGTCTGGAAGGGAAGGATGTTGAAGATGTTTTAACTTTGGGTGAATGTTTTTAAGTATTAGATAATTGGCATAGCAATAGACATAACATTATATTGCTATGACAAATAGAACACACACATTCATCGTGTGTGTAGAAAAATATTATCCACCTAAGAGCAGGTTCAATAGCAATAACTAAGAGTAAAAGGAGGAAGAGTGAGATTAGGAGAGCCGGAGTAGAAGTAAAAAGTAAGTAAGAGTAAGTAAGAAAGTCGAGTAGGAGTAAGAGGGTTGAGTAAGAGAAAGAAAGTCGAGTAGGAGTAAGAGGATTGAGTAAGAGTAAGAGAGTCGAGTATGAGTAAGAGGGTTGATTAAGAGTAAGAGAGTCGAGTAGGAGTAAGAGGGTTGAGTAAGAGTAAGAGTCAAAGTTTAGGTCAGGTGAATTTGGTAGGATCCATCCAGACTGGAGCCTGCTATTAATACAATTTACTGTTATTAGGTCTATATTCCTATCCTCTTTGAAACTTATAATTGTATAAGTCAATTTATAACTTATAGCTTAGTTTTAATTATAATTGTTATTATAATTTTTGCATATTTCTCCAAGTGTAAATTATGAGTAAATAATCAGAAAATCTAAAAATAAACATAAATCCTCATTATTACATGAAACAATTTAATGAATATGCTAATCTAGGATATCTAGTAAACATTATTGTAGATAGAGTTATAAAAGCCGGTCATGCCTCCATCGCGGTTTTTAGTTTAACGTGTCCGGGAAGAGAATATTTTAGAATGTAAACTAGTAAAAAATGTTTTCAGCAAAAATACGTGACCGGTCTACAGTCATCTATATTCAAGTTCAAGAGTAAAAAGCAGGACAATGTGTGTATGTTAATCATTAACAAATTAATGTATTCACTATTAAATTAATTAACTGGCTATGAAAACAGTTTTATGCATAGATTTATGGCTAATTCAGGGACCATTCTGCATTAAATACATTAACGAGATAAATTAATAATACGAACACAGTTTATTGAAACCCACGGATATCACTGTTGCAAATTTCAAGCAAACTCGAAGGTGTGTTTAATGTTAACAACTTTTATAGAAACCAGATGCCTAGTATACATCCAAGGCAACAGAAACAGTCATACATAGAAAAATAAATTTAAAACATTATTAGTTCCTATAATAACGATAAAAACAACTTTTACCAGCATATGTTCCGAATACCTCAAAGAGCAGTTTAAGTAGCGTGAAAACTACACCGTTACAACTATGATTCAATAAATGTTACCGTCATTCTGTGAAACGCGGAGCATAAAACATAACATTGTTTTATGGTCTTCCTCGGAAACTGAATAGATCGTGTTCTTATAAAGGAATAAATCTCGTTAACGAGGGCTGGTACGGCAGAGAATGTCTGTAAACCTTAGTGGACCGCGGCGTCCGATCGTAAATATCAATTATTGGTGAAATACGACGTTAACCCCCCTAGCCTACCCTCCCCAACCACCTGGTAACTGGGACTGGGATGACTTCATTCATAGGCCTTAAACTAGGATTTCTAGGTTGGTTCTTGGACGTATTCGCGGTGATATAATTTGGAACTTAAATATTCATGATCAAGAATTTTATTTTACATAGTTTATATTTATATAATACACAAATATACAAATTTTACAGTTTCCAGTAGTCCATCACGCTATATAAGCTCATCCTCGTGTGGGATATACATATGTAGTGAAATAGCCAAACCAAAGAGGTTTGTAACTTCTTATATTACTAAGCTTGTAATATTTATGTTATAGGAAGATAATTACAGTAACTTTTATCAGCAATCAAACCTATGCTTTCCCCTATTAGCTTGTCAACAACATTTTCCATGGGCAAGCTATGGGAGTAAAAATGATTTTATAGGAAAATTAACAAATATTGTACTGGCTTTTGAACCAAAGTATTTTCGTTTGCAATTATAAGAACCCCATAACACACTAATTTCAATCAAAAGCAGTTTTTTTTAAATCAAAATGTTCGTTGTTTTATCGGAAAATAACATAAGTTACAATAACTTACGTATCAACGTATCGCAAAGCTGAATAAATACATAGGTCAGTCCTGTAGCTCACACAACGTGTAGTGTGTAAAGTGTCGCCGTTATACACTTGCCTTTGCCAAGAACTTCAACCACTTCAACCTGAGACCCACAGTCCTGTAGCTCATACAGTGCATAAAGTGTTGCCGTTATACACTTGCCTTTGCCAAGCACTTCAGCCATGGTGGCCTGAGACCTGTAGCTCACACAACGTGTAGTGTGTAAAGTGTTGCCGTTATACACTTGCTTTTACCAAGAACTTCAACCATGACTATGTTTTTTTTTTTTTGTTAAGTTTAACGTTGTATTAATAGTCAAAAGTTTAACTTTGCTCATACGTTATTTTAGGACTGGAAAATCAACCAGTTATAGTTGTCAAAAGGCGGGGTTTGACTTAGTCGTTTATAATCTGAGACTCCAAACCAAAGCTTTGTGACGTCTGTCATTCCAGATTTCAACTTCCAATTGCAATTCTTTTCATAGAAAGTGTATACCCATTCCTAATAATTGAGTTGGTTTTATACTGACAAAAACTACCAAGAGCAATACCTAATACTGTACCTTGAGAGCGTGTATGCCAGACCTATGTCATCGTCATAAATAGTGTTAGTATCTTCTATAGAGGAAGTGATTTGGAAATCTGCACATTTTAAAGAAAAGCATTGTATTGGGCTGAGCTGTACCTATCTTTGGTTTTGTTTATCTTGTTGTACCATAGTGGCCATTTGCAAATATTTTATTGTATGTAATTTAATTTATATTTTCAAGCTAAAACGGTTACATCGGTCACAATGGTATGGTTAAATATACAATTATATTTTTGGTGTCCAAAGAGGTGACTTGTCAAAACCATGTTATTTATCCAACAAATAAATATTTCCGTATCTCATGTATATGTCGTAGCCATATGGCTTACGGCCAACGGGATCTAATTAATACTTTCACAACGGCCCTGACAATGTAATGCTAACTAAAACAGATCAATAAAATAATGAAGATTGTGATTTCCAGACCTCTTGGGTAGCTTTTAATTCAGAAAGGAGATGGTACCCAGTAGAAAGTTTACCTGATGCTGTACTAATAACAGAGTGAAAGGCATACAATCCATACTATCAACAAACTTTTGATCGCATAAAAAGTGGTCCCAGAGTCCACTGGTCCTGTGACCCGGATTTTGCGGCGCCCATCAGCCAATGTAAGGCAATATTTGATCGACCCGGTACATTGTACCGTAAGTGTACGTGGGGACAAGTCTTTGTCCGCACCTCTCGATGGTTTCAGTTTTCATCAGCTCCAGGTCCATTGTCAACTGCTTATTGTCGCCCAAGCTTCAGATTGAAACACTACAGAGATCACGTCTGGACTGAAGATATTGATCTGAGGGAGAGAGGAAAACCCTACTTTGTAGCACTTGTGTTGCTATATGACCTAGTGAGCTATTGGTCACTCTTTATAGTTGTATTTTGACTTTAAGGGGAACCAAGCTATACATTTTATGTGCAAGGTCTTGTTTGAAGAACGATTCTCCAAACTGATGGTTGAAATGGAGAATGGGACGCCTCTTCTCATAATAGAAATGAGGCTTTAAGTGAAAGCAACATAATATGCATTATAATTCACCTCTTGGTGTGTGTTGCTAAGATCAAAGTTTTACCAATAGGGTGTTCTTTATATGTAACCAAAGACGAAACATTATTCAGAAGCATACTTACCTGATCAACTTTGAAATCATCCGGTGTTCAGTAAACTTGAACATTTTATTTCATCCTCTTTGTTTTACTTAAAACTATTGGTATATACTCCTACTCTGAATCATTCACATGAATTGAAATGTAACAATAGTTATTTGTGCAACTAGTGAGAAAAGTGAGCAATTGACTCACTCGAGAGAAATCCTTACTCACGAGCCGTAGGCGAGTGAGGAATGGTTTCTCGAGTGAGGCAATTGTACTTTGAACTCGAGTTGCACATTATACTTTTCCTACAGTTACCATAAAACCATTATTTGTTACCATAATTTATGAAGAAACATAACCTATTTTTGCACAGTGAACTTTTAATATAAAATTTAATGTGAAGTGACAAATACAACAGTACAACAGCTGACCAGCTGATTTACAGCCAGTGCTGCCAACGTATTTCGCGAGCATACGACGTTGCCTGCATGTTACGTGCTCACTATTTCGTGCCTTCACGTTGCAAATCTGGAGTGAGACAAAGTAATTAGAGTGAGACAATGTTAACATTGTCTCACTGATGAGCGAATTGGCCACTTTGCTTTCTCAAATCAGTGAGAGAACATGTACATTGTTAGGTAACTGTAGGAAAAATGTGTTTCTATTATTTGTGAAAATCAAATTCAGAAGAGATACATTGTTTTGAGTACATTTTTTAGAAACTGTGTATCAGGCTTCATTTGATTTATAACGCATTGTTCATACATGTGACCTGTTATAATTCGATCGTTGAACATTTAATGGTTTCTTAAACTCAGAAGCGTCATCGATACAAGTCCTTGAAACTCCACTAGTGTGCTTCAGTGAAGAATTTCGTTAAACAGTTGAGTGAACAAAGTGCGCAGTTATCGAAATGGCCATTAGCAGAGAGAATTGATTGTCTGGAGCTGTTTTTAGAGGAAGGAATTAGTTGATGGAAAGGCCTTCTTTAGGAGTTGAAGTCAGTACCTACTGGAGGAACAGGAACATGTGGCTTCAAGGTCATGCTGTTATGTTGTTTCTTAACGAAGAGCAGAACTAATGGGAAAGATTGCCTTCACGGTCTAACAATCGAAGTATTAACTTTAGTAAAATGTTGTTTTTGTTGTATTCATAATAAAACTTTGGACTAAAATTTGTTTGTAATGAAAATATATAAGCAGTACAGTACTGTATATAGTATAATAATAATGTAATAATAACTATGTGCATACAATTGAATATTCTTCTCTTCGAAGGTTTCTTTGCGGCAGAGATAACTTATGAACTTAAATTCGGAGGACCAACGAGCGACAAATGTCAATAATCACAAGAAAATGGATGCCCACACAAAGAGACGATTTTACACTGAAATAACTCTAAGCGCAAGCAAAGCCTGTCACCTTGAGAGCCTTTATGCCAGGTTAAGCTGTAAATTTAATCTTGGTTTATTGTGTTTCTGTAATGATGAAAAACCCAATTACATGCCATGTTCAGTCATTAAAAAAATGTAGTAAGTTTCGACAAAGCAGCCAGTGTACTCTTTGCTCTTTATTCTCTTCACAAAGTTAGTGTACATCGGAATTTATAATTAATATTGTTGTTTCTTTATGCAATCCTGTGCATCTTCAAGTCCTTTCATAATATGGCCAAATATGATCTTTTCATATTTGATTTAGAATTAACTAAAAACAGCAGTCAATTTACCAAACACGATCTTCAGATAATTTTAAAGCATTTTATCTTTCAAATTTACCAGTATGCGTTTACTCAGAAAATGACATTGCACTCAATCATCAGTAAAAATATTGAAATGAATTTGTTAGTTGAATACTTGGCCTAATACTTGATACAGCTATATACAACTTTCTTGGTTATGAAACCTTTATTCATCGTTATATCAATAACAACTAATTAAATGACGTAACTCACAAGAGTTGTGTAATGACTTGAGAATGTTGTCCGTGGTACTTTCGACCTAGACCCAAACAAGATGTTTTTTCAGAATCTGGGTTGGCAAGTGTGAATCACATCTTGGGGAAAACACCGGTCAAGGTTACAGCTATGGGAGGTTAGAGTTACACTTTGGCTTCTTAGAATAATAATCACCGATGGGAATACACCATTGCGGTTTTGTTTGTAACGTTTCCTCCATTGACTTAACTGGTTCTTGAGAGGAATTCAGGTATAATATTTTCAGTTGACAAATCCAAACGTTTGTAGGGGTTTTTCTTAGTATTGTTGATATTACAAGAATTTAAAATGGGTTTTTACGAATTCGTTCTTAAGTATTAGGTCATCATTAATAATTGTAATCGATGGCCTATTCATAGTTCTGATTAATAGTATCGTAATGACTTTTTTGCGAATATTCTTTTTGCTCTAATATATAGGAGAATAAATGCCTTGCCAGTATTTTAGTCTGTATAATTGGCATAACACAATTATATTGCTTGACCCGTAATGTGAGTCAGAAGCATGGTTATTAATACCCCTCCACAGCAAACCTGCATACAATTCAAATTTCCAATTTTTCTGAATATATCTACCAAAAGTTGTTTTTTATACAATATGTAAGATTTATTTCCAATTTAAATAACATTAGGTTTAAAGAGTACTTACGTTTGCTGCTACAGGGAAGAAAAATGGTTTTTGTATCATTAAAACCGTATTAAATAAAACAATTGGCCAAATGTTATCAAAATATATCCAACTACAATAGTTTACTCTTCCCCCATAAGAATATCACGGAACAATCACCTATTCATACAACAAAGCTTCAATGCAAAATAGTTAATTGTGCAACTAGTGAGAAAAGTGAGCAATTGACTCACTCGAGAGAAATCCTCGAATGGTTTCTCGAGTGAGGCAATTGTACTTTGAACTCGAGTTGCACATTATACTTTTCCTACAGTTACCACAAAACAAATAAATTTGTGAAGAAACATAACCTATTTTTACACAGAAGTGAACTTTTAATATAACATAAAATGTGAAAAGACAAATACAACAGTACATCAGCTGACCAGCTGATTTACAACCAGTGCTGCCAACGTATTTCGCGCGCATACGACGTTGCCTGCATGTTACGCGCTCACTATTTCGTGCCTTCACGTTGCAAATCTGGAGTGAGACAAAGTAATTAGAGTGAGACAATGGGTGAGGTGAATAAAAGGTAGTACATACTACGTAGTTCGTACTACATAGTTATAGCACTTGCTCAAATCGAGGTGAATAAGAATTAGCTAGAACTAGGTAGTAAGTACTAGGGGTTCCCTATGTGATGTAGTAAGTACTACCTGCCTAGTACGTACTACCCCCTAGTACTTACTAGAGTGATTCACTAATAAACAAGTCAAAACAGGCGCGCGGCGATAATCAGCTGTTTGTCGTACTAGTAGTATTGATAAAAATTTGAATAATGGTGTTTTTGGCCTCTGGGGACATCAAAATGAAAAAGTAAATCGGTCCCGGGCCTAGGTCTTACCATGCCACCTACGGTAATAACTACTTCCTTATAGGGAAATTTGCTAAAAGAGAAAATTACAAAACGCAACAATCCTATCGAGATAAAAAATTATTATTTGATTTACGCTATGCAATTGATATTACTTTATAAACAATTAATTCGCAATTTTACATAATTCCTAATATGTAATTAATATTCTATCTAATTAAAAAATATTGTTTATTTAAATCACTTTGTTATTACATATTTAAATCTTATTTACGACCAATAAGAAGGTGCCTATTTAATTTCTACTAAAAAAATAGCTCAACTTACCTGGATCACCAAAATAACGCAGTAAAATTTCCATTTTCTGTCGAGATGACAGTACCCCTCCTCGTCTCTCAACTTCACCTTTGCCAGGCAAAAACTCGTTGGTCAAAAAATCAACACTATCATTCTCAAATCGCAGTAATTGCTTATAGTTACCAATATTTCTTAGTTCAAGGTATGTTTTCCTGTTAAGAACTTGTAAAAACATCGCCATATTTGCAAACGACCAAACTGAAGCATGCCCTTGAGCGTACTACATAAAAATGAAGTAACTACTATGCGGACTGGTTTTTATTCACCGAAAGAGCCTAGTAGATACTACTTTCCCTAAGTGATGTAGTATGTACTAGGGGTAGTACGAACTAGCATTTTATTCACCTGCACGATGTAGTTTGTACTAGGGGCTAGTATCAACTAGCATGTTTATTCACCGAAAACCGAGTAAATACTTTGAAAAGAAGTACGTACTACCAAATACTACCTTTTATTCACCTCACCCAATGTTAACATTGTCTCACTGATGAGCGAATTGGCCACTTTGCTTTCTCAAATCAGTGAGAGAACATGTATATTGTTAGGTAACTGTAGGAAAAACAATTTTTTTTAGCTCGACACGATGGTTGTAATTAAGGTTCAGGAATTTCATGGTTTGAGGGATGATAAAATAATTTTGCAAAACCTCAAAATCTTATTACACACCGTTCATATTACCCAATCTTGCTGTTTCGTGGACTCATTTATCCAATTTAAATATGAGTACTCATAAGGTTAACATGGGAAACTCCAGAGCCGCTGGGGCGGAGCCCAGAGGTCGGAGGGTAAAATCCTTTCTTAGTGAGCGTCTACTACCCAAAAGGAAGATGCCTGCCAAGTTTCAGGTTCCTAGGTCTTATGGTTTCTGAGATTTCGTGATGAGTGAGTCAGTGGTATTTGAGCTTTAACCCTACATGTTCATGGAAAATTTCATTTAAGTCGGACAAACCTATACTTATCTATACTAGCTATAGTAACGAATGGTGTTTGGCCTTTGGAAATATGAAAAGAAAAAAAAAGTAAATCGGTCTCGAGTTTAGGTCTTATTGTGCCATTTATAAGTTTTAGCTTATTTCCTAAAAATAATAAGCTTCGTGTGTTGATTCGTCCAAATAGGATAGAGAATAAAAAAGTACTTCGGTGCTTAAGTATACTGTACTAATACAATATATATAATTTTAAATTGTCGATCTTACTCTTTACTTCCAAGTTTATTGCTTGACCTTGTTGCAGGTGCTTAGATCAATCGAATTGATTCCTTAGTATATGAAGCCGTTCCCACAATTTTCTCATTCAGGGCCGCCCTTCCGCAGTAACGGGAAGGCGCCCTGACGCCACAGCGATCGCGAGGTTGATACAGGACGATGCGGCATACCAAGTGCATACTGCAGAGCGCAGGCTGCACCGTGGTGCAAGGCGGTGCACTGGCCGCCAAGAATCAGCTTCCTGTAGCCTGGGAACTCTCCTTGTATGAGGAAATATCATGTCTATAGATAGTGTGTATCATCAATGGAGGTAAGGAAGGAACTCTTTATTTATATATTCCAACGGACATCTCCATTTTAACAGGCATATCTTGACAGTCCGCTTCGTATTATGTTGCATTGACAGAGATCGTAGAAAATTTGACAGAAATAATAGAACATCCTTTTTAATGAGGCGGGTGTTCAACCTTATATTCGCTCGTCCACATCACCTCGTGCCTGTGTGTGGACATAAACAACTATTCAAGGGGTGAGTGGGTTAGACTGTACTGATACAATTTAAAGGCGGATACCATGAGATAACTATAATGTAGTAGGTAAAATTAAATTTCTGGGTTTACTCAAACATTGAAAAGTTTTTCATAATTCTATATATCTATTTAAAAATAATGTCCACCGTCATGTTTTGTAACAAATTGTTTTAAATTATGAGTGTATAGGATCACAATAAACCATTCATTAATGTTTACGATACCTGGTGTATAAGGTCAAAATTAACCAATAGCAAAATTAACAAATAAATAGGTTGATATTCATTATTGCCCTTTGACTAGAATTTAAGCACAATTCGGTGTCATGATTCATTTTTCGCTGACAACTGATCTCATTACCATATCAAAGATGATTGTTTTATACCAGCCACTGTTGAGATCACGTGATGACTGCTACAAGGAGGTCAGCTGTACACGTGCCAGCCGCTAATATATGCAGACAAACTATCGAGTCTATCTAAATCGCCTATAACACCGACACTCGATCCAACCGCTTATTTACAATCCGATAAATCGATGCTAAGTGTTTTGATCTGGCAAATCGACTCCGGTAAAAGTGCAAGTGAATTATCGCAGGTTTTTATTCGGCTAGAAGTGGGTGGTCGATTACTGATGAATGGGAATTTCGGGAGTGATTCTATAAGTGCTAGGTTCGAGCCTAACGTGCCTGCGCTCAGGGTTCTAATTTATCACTCCTTGTTTAGTGATTTGTCCGATCGATCTTAGGCCTATATAAATTGAGTTTTAATCAATTTAAATTTATTGTTTAATCAATTAATTCGGTAATAAGAGTGGTTGAACTGTGTATGTCTTAGTTTGGTGTACAGTATTATTACATAGAAACAACAACCAACTTATACCCATCATTTTTATGCGATAAAAAAAGGTGATAAAACATAATCTCAAGGTTAAGTACTGTACTTAAGGAATTTGTAGCCCTTACGGTTCCAACGACTCTGTCTAGGTTATGAAAATAATGTTATTGATATATTTTCATGGAAAGTTACAAAGTATAGATGTTTAATATGAACTTTGAGTTTTTTTTTTTAAATATATACGAACTGCTTAACATGTGTTGGATTAACTTAATATAGAGCTTGCATTTCACATTGACTTTTTTACATTTAGGAAAATTTTGAAGGTAATTGTGTTTTGTAACTAAAGAACTATTATAAATTACTTAATTGTACGCCGTTGATTTTTGTGTTCTAAAATCTGTGGTATGTATGTGGTATATTTATTTATTAAATGGTAATACAAAATACTCTTATTTTATCTTAACATCGTTAAAGGTATACTGCAATTCAAAACATAAATAAAGATTAGTAATTATTTGAAAACTGGCTGTTGTACCCGTGCTTTGCAATGGAAATAGGACACGAAATTTGATTATTTTGATTATAAATTTGATTACAGTTTACATTTACTGTACTTTATTGCATTTTGATAAATTTATTATTCGTGTTTTTCTACACCACTGATTAAATTTAAACCAAGGAAACGTCATAAAACTAAGCTGTACACAGCGTGGTTCTTATGTTTATAAAATAACATAATTAACTAATTAAAACAAAAATGGCGGTTTCAACTACTTACTAGATTTAACATCCGTAAACGCTTCTATAAATGCTGTCATAAAGGTTAGATAATGTTGTTAAAAGCGTTGGCAGATGTGTAACTATTTTATACAACATGTAAAGATCAAATGTTTTCATTTCATGTCCTTTTCCCGTTGCAAAGCACGGGTACAACAGCTAGTTTTCAAATAATTACTAATCTTTAGTTATGTTTTGAATTGCAGTAGCCTATACCTTTCAAGATTAACCCTGTGATTTTAAATTTGAGTAACAAGTTAAGAAATTTATAGCTTTCGCCATTTCATGTAAAATATAATTGTTATAAATTATCTAAACATCACACAGAGAGTACATAGTGGGGTATGTTGGCATTACCGTAGGTCAGGTCGGACCGTGGCCAGCTGACAAGTGACAGCCACCAATCACTGACAAACAGCTGTGTTGTGTGGTAATGTCAGCTGATTTCAATGACAATGCCGCTGTCGCCGGCTACTCTTTATGCTAATTTGTCTCTCAGTGTAAACATCCACTGTCGGTATTCTGCTTTGGTGTGACTGATTGCCATTCTTTTGTAGA
Organism: Macrosteles quadrilineatus; assembly: GCF_028750875.1. Classification (NCBI taxonomy): domain Eukaryota; kingdom Metazoa; phylum Arthropoda; class Insecta; order Hemiptera; family Cicadellidae; genus Macrosteles; species Macrosteles quadrilineatus. The sequence continues at coordinate 29,802,323 of NW_026542594.1, read as the reverse complement.
AAACTTATATTTATTCGTTTGGTATAATGTTTACTACTATTTTATAATCTCAACGATCAAAGTTATTTCATCAAACGCGTTTTACATTTTATAAGAATAGTATGCCTATCAAAGTTTTTAAAATATTTTCTAAGTTATTATTCTACAAGTATTCATAAATTCCTAAACATGAATTACCCAAATACCTAGACATATCTATATCAGCTAATTGAATGGCACATACGAAAATATTAAATATTATTATTAATTATTAAATATTTAAAAATTATATGAAATTATTAATTATTAGCTTATTGGATGTGCTGTACGATTTCTGGCTTTTGCAGCAAGTTATCTATACAATCTTGTAAAACGTTGTAACATTGCTTGAAAATTTAAAATGAATAATTCGTGATTATTTGGTTTCAGAACTTCGCAATTATTTCAGTAACTTTAATAATTTACGATTAATTTCATCACGTAAACCACATCACTACAGTAACATTTTCCATAACAGTTTTCTGTTCAAATTGCGGAAAGAACTATTATATAACTATAAGGGTATAGTAGGTACATGCTAAAATTGTCTGTTCTTCTTAGTAGCAAATCTAAAATTCGCCTAAACATAATGCTATTCATAGTGACTCTGTGATATTGACCTATTATTATAGGCCTATGTAGACTGATTCTAGTCAATATATTGTCATTTCATACCAGCGTGTTTTTAGCGAATTTCCCTATAGGGAAGTAGCTATTACCGTAGGTGGCACGGTAAGACCTAGACCACTTTTCACTTACTTTTTCATTTTGATGTCCCCAGAGGCCAAAAACACTATTCGTTCAAATTTTTATATATGTATATATATATAGACTTATATATATATATATATATATATATATATATATACGTCCGTGAACGCGATAACTTGAGTAATATTTGTCCGATTTTGATGAAATTTGGTTTAAAGGTGTAAAGCGGGATAAACTTGAATGAGTTCGCGAACCAGCACGATCGGACCATGGGAACGGGGCTTTACGGGGGGTTTTATGGGGTAAAAATTGGTTTTTCTCACTTTTGACCCTCAAAACACAAAATTTCCCATTTTTTCGTTAGACCTTTTTAAAGAGCTTTAAAAAACAAATAATTTAGTATATAAAAGTATTTTTGTTCAAATATTAGTAACGGAGAAAATTAAAAAAATTGTAAATTTAAAATTCCCATGAGAATACTTACGGAGAATATTGTCAAATGTTGTAGTTTGCTTGTTTATGAATATATTTTGAACAAACTTGGCAAATTTATTTATTTTGTACTAAGCTATCAATATTTTACTCAAAAACACACTTTATTAGTTTCTTTGTAGCAGCAAACCTAGGTACTCGTTAAACCTAATGTTATTAAAATATATTTAACTGAAAATCAATTCAGACAAATGGAAATTTGCTTAGTCCGCAGGTTTGCTGCGGCGGGGGTATATTATTATCTATAGAAAGAAAGACATTTACAATAATAAATGTTTAATACAGTCTCTCTCTCCACCAAAAATCGATTGTTTTAATAATTCTCGGTCCACTATGGGGTTGTCATAGTGTAGGTGTGGATGTAGACTAATCACGTGATGAGAGAATTACGATGCGGTAGTGGCATTATATGTCCAACAGACTCGCCATGCCTACAACGTACACACTACACATCAACACTCTATGTGGTTGTCATAGTGCAGGTGTGGACGTAGACTAACCACGCCAAATGATGAGAGAATTACGCCGCAGTAGTGGCATTATATGTCCAACATAGACTCGCCATGCCTATAACGTACACACTACACATCAACACTCTATGTGGTTGTCATAGTGCAGGTGTGGACATAGACTAACCACGCCAAATGATGAGAGAATTACGCCGCAGTAGTGGCATTATATGTCCAACAGACTCGCCATGCCTACAACGTACACACTACACATCAACACTCTATATGGTTGTCATAGTGCAGGTGTGGACGTAGACTAACCACGCCAAATGATGAGAGAATTACGCCGCAGTAGTGGCATTATATGTCCAACAGACTCGCCATGCCTACAACGTACACACTACACATCACACTCTATGTGGTTGTCATAGTGCAGGTGTGGACGTAGACTAACCACGCCAAATGATGAGAGAATTACACCGCAGTAGTGGCATTATATGTCCAACAGACTCGCCATGCCTACAACGTACACACTACACATCAACACTCTATGTGGTTGTCATAGTGCAGGTGTGGACGTAGACTAACCACGCCAAATGATGAGGGAATTACGCCGCAGTAGTGGCATTATATGTCCAACAGACTCGCCATGCCTACAACGTACACACTACACATCAACACTCTATGTGGTTGTCATAGTGCAGGTGTGGACGTAGACTAACCACGCCAAATGATGAGAGAATTACGTCGCAGTAGTGGCATTATGAGTCCAACAGACTCGCCATGCCTACAACGTACACACTACACATCAACACTCTATGTGGTTGTCATAGTGCAGGTGTGGACGTAGACTAACCACGCCAAATGATGAGAGAATTACGTCGCAGTAGTGGCATTATATGTCCAACAGACTCGCCATGCCTACAACGTACACACTACACATCAACACTCTATGTGGTTGTCATAGTGCAGGTGTGGACGTAGACTAACCACGCCAAATGATGAGAGAATTACGCCACAGTAGTGGCATTATATGTCCAACAGGCTCGCCATGCCTACAACGTACACACTACACATCAACACTCTATGTGGTTGTCATAGTGCAGGTGTGGACGTAGACTAACCACGCCAAATGATGAGAGAATTACACCGCAGTAGTGGCATTATATGTCCAACAGACTCGCCATGCCTACAACGTACACACTACACATCAACACTCTATGTGGTTGTCATAGTGCAGGTGTGGACGTAGACTAACCACGCCAAATGATGAGGGAATTACGCCGCAGTAGTGGCATTATATGTCCAACAGACTCGCCATGCCTACAACGTACACACTACACATCAACACTCTATGTGGTTGTCATAGTGCAGGTGTGGACGTAGACTAACCACGCCAAATGATGAGAGAATTACGTCGCAGTAGTGGCATTATATGTCCAACAGACTCGCCATGCCTACAACGTACACACTACACATCAACACTCTATGTGGTTGTCATAGTGCAGGTGTGGACGTAGACTAACCACGCCAAATGATGAGAGAATTACGTCGCAGTAGTGGCATTATACGTCCAACAGACTCGCCATGCCTACAACTTACACACTACACATCAACACTCTATGTGGTTGTCATAGTGCAGGTGTGGATGTAGTCTAATCACGCCAAATGATGAGAGAATTACGCCGCAGTATTGGCATTATACGTCCAACAGACTCGCCATGCCTACAACGTACACACTACACATCAACACTCTATGTGGTTGTCATAGTGCAGGTGTGGACGTAGACTAACCACGCCAAATGATGAGAGAATTACGCCGCAGTAGTGGCATTATACGTCCAACAGACTCGCCATGCCTACAACGTACACACTACACATCAACACTCTATGTGGTTGTCATAGTGCAGGTGTGGACGTAGACTAACCACGCCAAATGATGAGAGAATTACGCCGCAGTAGTGGCATTATACGTCCAACAGACTCGCCATGCCTACAACGTACACACTACACATCAACACTTGGAATAACAATAGCCTACAACTCCATTCATCTTCTCATTCATAACGTAATGGTCGCTAGATTGGACTAAGATTAGTCGGCTGTGGTAGGTCTGTTTATATCTTGGGTATTAACACTTATAGCGTAAATGGCTTATGACAAGTTAACCTAATGTTTCCATTGTTATTTTCCGTATATTTTATTTGTTATTTTAAATGGCTAGTCTTAAATTCACACCTTAAATTCAATACATTTCGGTCAATAGAGGAAAAAGTTTAGTTTTTTTATTACTTTATGATTTTATAGTACTTGTTAAATTTTTTATTAAAAAAATTGTTTAGTATTTTTTAAATGTTAAAATTGCAGTGTATTTTTATAGTACCATAAGATTAAATAATCGCCACCTATCTATGACATACAACACAGGTAATAATAAGAACAAAACAGATAATGATCCCTAAAATTTGGATAATAATCCTCAACAGTAAAGTCTTCTCTTACTAGCACAACACTAAATCATCCCGATAGTAATCCTTGCGTGGAATCCTTCTATGGCGGAGAACAATATAGTGGTTAGATCAACTGTATAGCATACTGCATTCATTACACACAATAACCAAAGTAAAACCCTTAAAATGTGGCAGGATTAAAGTCACGATATGCAGAAAAGATGCTCCATAAAGATCACAGTCTAGGACCTAAAATTAGAAGAATGGCGGTGTTTGAGTGTAGGCGGCCTTTCACCTGCAATAAATATAAATCCTAGTGTCTCGCACCACCACGGCTCCTCGTGGCCTTCTGTATCTGCTTTGATAAGAATTATCAAACTAATTTACACCTGGTTAGTTTTTCAGTTGAACCCTGAACATAAGAAACACTGTCAATGTATATAATAAGTAATACACTTCAGGAGAATGATGTGGTCAGATAGTTGATGTAAACAACGTATGGATAAGAATGGTGCGCATAATGTTCCATAAGTAACTGTGTTAAGGTCATAAGACTTAATCGGTTCTTCTGGTGATGGTCTCCAAAGTATTCTTTTATAGCATTGAATGTAAATTATATTATGACTGACTGTCAATATTAATTAAGGTTGGTTGTCGTCCAATTTAAGAAAGTAGGTATGTGACTAAGTTTATGGGTAGTATTTTCATATTATGATTTTAAATTTAAAATTAGTTGATGTGGTAACTGATAAGTTCATGTTAGGGCATTATTGTTGTATACTCCAAGAAGAAGACGCTAAATATTGAGATATGTAATATGTAGCCTAGTAATATTAGGAAGAAAAATATATTATAATTTATCGAGGAACAAGTGAGTGAAGATGACTCATTAAAAAAAAAATTAAGTTGTTTGTTAAATTGTTTGTATTGTAGCATGTTACTAAGGCAAAAGAATGTGTAGTGCCCTTTTACCAAAGTGCAGGGCCTACTGACAAGAGAGTGTTTGTTACTCAAGCCTTTTACCAAAGTGTTTCTCTAAGCACAAGCATATGTAGTGCGGGGTCAACTTACAAGAGAGTGTTTGTTACTCTAGCCTTTTACCAAAGTGTTTCTCTAAGCACAAGCATATGTAGTGCGGGGTCAACTTACAAGAGAGTGTTTGTTACTCTAGCCTTTTACCAAAGTGTTTCTCTAAGCACAAGCATATGTAGTGCGTGGTCTACTTACAAGAGAGTGTTTGTTACTCTAGCCTTTTACCAAAGTATTTATCTAAGCACAAGCATGTGTAGTGTGGGGTCTACTTACAAGAGAGTGTTTGTTACTCTAGCCTTTTACCAAAGTGTTTCTCTAAGCACAAGCATATGTAGTGCGGGGTCTACTTACAAGAGAGTGTTTGTTACTCTAGCCTTTTACCAAAGTATTTATCTAAGCACAAGCATGTGTAGTGTGGGGTCTACTTACAAGAGAGTGTTTGTTACTCTAGCCTTTTACCAAAGTGTTTCTCTAAGCACAAGCATATGTAGTGCGGGGTCTACTTACAAGAGAGTGTTTGTTACTCTAGCCTTTTACCAAAGTGTTTATCTAAGCACAAGCATGTGTAGTGTGGGGTCTACTTACAAGAGAGTGTTTGTTACTCTAGCCTTTTACCAAAGTGTTTATCTAAGCACAAGCATGTGTAGTGCGGGGTCTACTTACAAGAGAGTGTTTGTTACTCTAGCCTTTTACCAAAATGTTTCTCTAAGCACAAGCATGTGTAGTGCGGGGTCTACTTACTAGAGAGGGGGTTTTTTACTCTAGCCTGTTACCAAGGTGTTTCTCCGTTTACAAACATGTTTAGTGCAGAGCCTACTGACAAGAGAGGGTTTTTTTTACTCTAGCCTGTTACCAAGGTGTTTCTCCGTTTACAAGAATGTTTAGTGCAGAGCCTACTGACAAGAGAGGGTTTTTTTTACTCTAGCCTGTTACCAAAGTGTTTCTCCGTTTACAAGAATGTTTAGTGCAGAGCCTACTAACAAGAGAGGGGTTTTTTTACTCTAGCCTGTTACCAAGGTGTTTCTCCGTTTACAAGAATGTTTAGTGCAGAGCCTACTGACAAGAGAGGGTTTTTTTTACTCTAGCCTGTTACCAAGGTGTTTCTCCGTTTACAAGCATGTTTAGTGCAGAGCCTACTGACAAGAGAGGGGTTTTTTACTCTAGCCTGTTACCGAGGTGTTTCTCCGCTTACAAGAATGTTTAGTGCAGAGCCTACTGACGAGAGAGGGTTTTTTTTACTCTAACCTGTTACCAAGGTGTTTCTCCGTTTACAAGAATGTTTAGTGCAGGGCCTACTGACAAGAGAGGGGTTTTTTACTCTAGCCTGTTACCAAGGTGTTTCTCTAAGCACAAGCATGTGTAGTGTGGGGTCTACTTACAAGAGAATGGTTGTTACTCTAGCCTGTTACCAAGGCGTTTCTCCGTTTACAAGAATGTTTAGTGCAGAGCCTACTGACAAGAGAGGGGTTTTTTTACTCTAGCCTGTTACCAAGGTGTTTCTCCGTTTACAAGAATGTTTAGTGCAGAGCCTACTGACAATTAGCGAGGTCAAACCCCACGCCTCGTGGCTGCAGTTACGTAACTGGCACGCATCTTCTCGACAATTTCTTTTCCAAACTCTGCTCTTTATTTTCAACCAACTTTTCGACTTAATACGTTGTTCTTTACTTGATAAATTGTAGCCCAGTTCTGTGGATGTCTTTGGTTTCCTTCCTACCCCATTATTAATTATATCCTTCATTACTTATATGGGACAACACTATAGCGTATTATTTAGTCTCTCGATGTCTTGTTTTGACTTTGAAATACATTAACTCTACTAGTATGTATTAACTAACTACACAATATGTAGTAATGTGTATCAGTTTAAATCCACTCAATCTAAAAGATCTTTGGTACGTATTAGGAAAAAAGGCACAATGTTTTACTTATTGGAATTTGGAATTCAAATAATGCGATTTGTGTGGAACGCCTGCTACTCTATGTAATTTAAGGGAAATAGAGGTTGAATTGTTCATTGCTGTAACAATTACGGTTCAAAGGTTATTGTAACTTTTTTGATTTTTCCCTATAAAATATCATAGTTACTCCCACCGCTTACCCATAATAAAGGTTGTTGACAAGCTTATTGGAGAAAGTGTGTGTCAGATTGCTGCTACCGTTTATTCCTTTTTAATGTTTTCAAAGGTGAATAACACAATAAGCCTACATGAAATATGTGGAAGCTTAAGTTGGTTAAAAAAGTTGGATCTCATCATGTTTCAGAAATAAATTTGTGATTCAAAATCTAGGTCAATTGATTTCTAATTGGACGTATACTTATATATTTTACTTTCCTCGTAAATCTTGCCAAAACCTCTTGGACATTTTGCTTTGTCTTTGATCCCAGCCTATGCATGAAGAAAGGTAAAACTCGTTGATCACAGTCGAGTGTCGAGAGTTGACGGACGTCGGAAGTCCTCAGATGATCGGCAATCAGGAGGTCGGCCGTGCAGAACGATATGGTTCTGGCAATTACAACGAGGAGCGTCGACCTGTGCCAGTGCAGTTTCAGTCTCATCTGCTGCCAATGGGCGTGGCTTGCAGGCTGCAGGAGGTGTCTGCAGGAGAACCTAGCAATGCAGCTGCAGAGGATGTAGTTATTACTAAGGAATGTAAAATATATGAAGCCTTAGTCACATATACTGAACAGGAGACCTATCTGATCAATTTGATACATACGATGTAGACTGAAGACAAATCCCTTTAAGAGAACCTAGTGATTCCTCTTAAATAGCCTACAACGCAGCTATAATTAAATTGACCTGGTTAGTATCAGACCTTTGACAGACAGTATGTAGAGAACAGCGAGAGGGGCAAGCCAGGGGAACTGCATTCATTTCAAGGAGAAGAGAAAACCTGTGTGCACAGATTTCCTTCCACTGAACTAGATTTTCTGTCCGTACTGACTATAGATGAAGACCAGTAGAGTGGCTGCAGACGTATTCCTCTAGTTCTAGTAGAAGCTGCTTCGCCTGACCTCCAGTAACGCGGCTTGTAGCTAGCGAGTTGAGAGGTTCGTCTTCACCAGAGGCCAGCACTAATGGTAAATAGTCAACTGCACACTGAGCCCACCGTTCATTAGTTTAATTTTTCATGTCACGGAAAAACACTTACTCCATATAGGTTTATTTGATCAAAGCGACATCTTATGAAAATGTAAACAACTAAAAAAATACCACTACTTTAATTTATACAACACACTGTCGGCGTTTGATTCAAATACAACTATTTGGTGAAAATAATCTTATTGATGAACGCAACGAACTGACAGAAGAATAACGTAGCTATGACCCAATTTTTTTCTATTTCCACGATTTGCTAATCAAGACTAGCCGTATGGTTGAAGCGACAATTAATAACGCGTATTATCGACCGAACCTCTCCTTTGATAGCTTCGATAGAACGAATTATAAATTGAGTAATGTATTGTTTTGACGATCGGCACCGTTAAGCGAAGATTTGCCATGTCCATTGTCTGGGAACGGACCCAAAGTTATCATTACTGATGCGGCTAACTACAACGTCCGTTACCTCCAGTGCACGCACAGCACGAGTGGCGAGTGGCCGGGGTAGCCACCTTACACGCGCATAAACAACAAATATCAGCACAAACACTGGCCGGGATAACCACCTGATACGCGTATGTGTGATCAACAAATGTCAACACAGCACGTAATATGCGTATGTATAAACAACAAATATCAACACAACACTGGCTGGGGTAGACTCCTTATACGCGCATAAACAACAAATATCAACACAACACAGGCTGAGGTAGACTCCTTATACGCGCATAAACAACAAATATCAACACAGCAGTGGCTGGGGTAGACTCCTTATACGCGCATAAACAACAAATATCAACACAGCAGTGGCCGGGGTAGACTCCTTATACGCGCATAAACAACAATTATCAACTCAACAGTGGCTGGGGTAGACTCCTTATAAGCGCATAAACAACAATTATCAACACAACACTGGCTGGGGTAGACTCCTTATACGCGCATAAACAACAATTATCAACTCAACAGTGGCTGGGGTAGACTCCTTATAAGCGCATAAACAACAATTATCAACACAGCAGTGGCTGGGGTAGACTCCTTATAAGCGCATAAACAACAATTATCAACACAGCAGTGGCCGGGGTAGACTCCTTATACGCGCATAAACAACAAATATCAACTCAACAGTGGCTGGGGTAGACTCCTTATAAGCGCATAAACGACAAATATCAACACAACACTGGCTGGGGTAGACTCCTTATACGCGCATAAACAACAAATATCAACACAACACTGGCTGAGGTAGACTCCTTATACGCGCATAAACAACAAATATCAACACAGCAGTGGCTGGGGTAGACTCCTTATACGCGCATAAACAACAAATATCAACACAGCAGTGGCCGGGGTAGACTCCTTATAAGCGCATAAACAACAATTATCAACTCAACAGTGGCTGGGGTAGACTCCTTATAAGCGCATAAACAACAATTATCAACACAACACTGGCTGGGGTAGACTCCTTATACGCGCATAAACAACAAATATCAACACAACACTGGCTGGGGTAGACTCCTTATACGCGCATAAACAACAAATATCAACTCAGCAGTGGCCGGGGTAGACTCCTTATACGCGCATAAACAACAATTATCAACTCAACAGTGGCTGGGGTAGACTCCTTATACGCGCATAAACAACAATTATCAACTCAACAGTGGCTGGGGTAGACTCCTTATACGCGCATAAACAACAAATATCAACTCAGCAGTGGCTGGGGTAGACTCCTTATACGCGCATAAACAATAAATATCAACTCAACACTGGCTGGGGTAGACTCCTTATACGCGCATAAACAACAAATATCAACACAACACTGGCTGGGGTAGACTCCTTATACGCGCATAAACAACAAATATCAACTCAGCAGTGGCTGGGGTAGACTCCTTATACGCGCATAAACAACAATTATCAACACAGCACTGGTTAAGGCAGACTCCTTATACGCAAATAAACAACAGATTTCAGTACAAACACTACATTTAATATAATACAATACAATAAATCTTAGGGGGATTTGAAATTATAATCAAAACTGATGCATCAACAGTGAAGTAAACATTATACTACATTTTGTATAACACATTTTATTAAATTCGAAAATATCTATAAAACAAAGTATGTTAATGAATTAGTTATCGACTAAAGATCCCTAGCAATGACGGGAACTGGCTGGGTAGCCGAGTGGTTATAGTGCCTGTCTAGCAATACAAAACTCGCTGGTTCGATCTTTAAAAAGTCAGTAGCCTTTTGATTGTTCGATACTGCACCCAACCGTTTCTGATAATTGTTCTTTATATAGACATATTTTATTCATGTATAAAGTAATATGTATGTATAATGTATAATGTATGTATAATATGTATAAAGTAACATTTCAAAAGGGGCGTGGAATGTCTCTTCCTGGCCAACCCACTGTATAGTATTGACGATTTCTATAAACTAAAACAAGAATATGTAAGTACTTTTTTTTTACTGATGTTTGCCGAGTGTGCTGTTTTGTTTTCTTTTTCATTCTTTGCATGGTGAGTTACAGGTCACATATGTATGCATTTCCTTTTTATTATATGATGTTGAAGGAATTTCTTTTATTCATAGATCTTATGTATATTTTATAATGTATTTTATAATGTAGAATTTGACGTTTTCCAATGACTTGTATATTGTAAGTTTTACAGGAAATAAATTGATCTTATGTCTTATGTCTTATGTCAATACATGCACATCTCAATCGTCAAATACATTACATAGCGTAGGACAGTAACAAATACAAAATCATCTCACACCATTCAACAGTCATCGACTCATCATTCACTCATTGTTGTGTTAAAATACGCACTTAGGTGGCGTCCCCCTCTCAATTAATCGATAATTGATTTTGAAATGTTCAAAAATTGTTTTTCTGTTCGAGTTTGTTTACCCTCAAAACATTGAAATTCCCAATTTTTATTATGACTATTATGTAGAGCTTTAAAAACTAACAATTTTGTATATAGCGTTGTTGTACAATTAAAGGTAACTGAGAAAATTAAAAATACCCCCGGCGCAGCAAACCTGCAGACTAAGCGAATTTCCGTTTACCAGTATTGGATTTTCAATTAAATCTATTTAAATAACATTAGGTTTAACAAGTACCTAGGTTTGCTGCTACAGTGAGGGTAATTAAAAGTGTTTTGTCAAATATGAATAGCTTAGTAAAAAATAAATAAATTTGCCAAGTTTGATCAAAATATATCCATAAACAAGCAGACAGTTTAGTTTTAGAGAGCTTCATGGGAATAACATGGTAATTTTACGTTTTACAATATATTTAATTTTCTCCAAGCAATAACCGCACAAAAACACTCCAATATACTAAGTTCACATTTTTTTATTCCGATGTTATTCTTATGGAGAAAAATAAAAATGTTGAAGTTTGCTTGTCTATAGATAGTTGTTCGAATTAGCAAAATTAATTTTTTACATCTCTTAAAATTATTTTGTACAAACAGAGCACCCGTCCTTCGTACGGGGTTGGCATATATAAGTATAAAATGCTTATTGCAGTTATACTCAAGCTTTGCGTTTGCAATGGGGGGAGGACACAGTTTGATAAAATTTGGTTCATAGGTTTACAGTTTGATATAGTATAACACATCTACCATTGCCATAATGTTCTACCACTGCACCTAAACAATAGAAAAAAATAAACTATCAAACATTCGCATAATATCACAAATTATACATTAAATTAAAAACTTAAACCTAACTGTAAACAATCTTACTTTGACAGTTCTCATTGTGTGTCACAGCTTTTTGTTGCTGCTTAGTTCAAATTAGCTGTTGTCATATATGCAAAAACAAAATAATAATAGTGCTGCACCCTGTTGGGAAACCTTATAACTTTTTAATGCTATTGCATATCATAGAACCAACTTGTAAAGTTGAAACAGCTGACTAAATTCTTTAATTCCCTTTAAATATGAATACTCATAAGATTAACATGGGAAACTACATAGCCACTGGGGCGGAGCCCAAAAGGATTTTTGAGATAAAAATATGCCTTAATGTTAATTGGGAATGTGAGCTATCATCATGCCAAATTTCAGCCCAATCCGTCCAGTAGTTTATGCGTGATTGAGCAACACACACACAAACACACACACAAACTCACAAACTTTCAGATTTATAATATTAGTAAGATAAGATAAGATATTATCTATATAAATAAAATTAGAGTTTTGTCTGTACATTGCTTAGAATAATGAACTTTTTGGTTATTTTTACATTTCATAGGTCAGAGAAACCGAATCAAACCTTATCTCAATTTCTGTCTGTCTGTCTGTCTGTCTGTCTGTCTGTCTATCTGTCATTCTCTTGGTAACGCTAAAATACGCACTTTATTACAACTACTCCTCAATAACTATAGCACTGTCCCGCCTGAAACTTATTTTCCAAATACTATACATATATGAGATGGTTTTAGACGTATTTCATCGAATATGAGACAGTTAGATATTTAACAGTAAACCCTTGAAAATCAAGTTTTTGTCGATTTTTGACGTGGAATTTCTGGAAGCCCATGTTAACCTTATGAGAAATGAAATTATTGAATCTTAACAGCTGTTTCAATTAAACAAGTTGGTTCTGTTCTGTGATGTTCAATAGCATTAAAGTTACAAGGATTACCAACAGGGTGCAGCACTAGCACTATTATTTCTTTTACATTTATGACAACAGCTAATTTGCAACCTGGAGGCGAGTGAGCGTAGCGAACGAGCTAACCTGAAGGCAAGTGAGCGTAGCGAACGAGCTAACCTGAAGGAAAGTGAGCGCAGCGAACGAGCTCCAACATACAGGTGAGTGAGCGTAGCGAACGAACTTCAACCAGGACGTGATTGAGCCATGCAAACGAGATCAGATAGTAAAAATAAAAGTAAGCCTACCGTTATAGGATCGACCGGCAGACACAGAGGTAATTTAACCTTTTATTGATTGTCATACCGATCCGGAACAACAAAAAACAACATAAAATGAAGCTATGTATAATAGTTTGGCCAGCATATCTTAAAATATGCAAACCAACTGCTGTTCTTTATATAAGAAGGTTTCAACTGAATATTATAAGATCCCCGTGCGTAGAACGGGTACACAGCTAGTAATTATATATTACTAGCAGAGTACCCGTCCTTCGTACGGGGTTGGCATATAAGTATAAAATGCTTATTGCAGTTAAACTCAAGCTTTGCGCTTGCAATGAGGGAGGACAGTTTGATTAAATTTTCAGTATTCTATAGTATTACACAGCTACCGTAGCCTAACGTTCTACCACTTCACCTAAACAACAGAGAAAAATAAATGATCAAAGATTCGCAAAATATCAAAAATTATTCATTAAATTAAAAACTTAAACATATCTGTAAACAATCTTACTTTGGCAGTTAGTTCTCATTGCGTATCACAGTTTTTGTTGCTGCTTAGTTAGCTGTTTTCATAAATGCAAAAACTATATAGTGCTGCATCCTCTTGGTAAATCGTATAAGTTTTTAATGCTTTTGCATATCATAGAACCAACTTTTTAGATGAAACAGCTGACTAAATTCTTTAATTCCATTTAAATATGAATACTCATAAGGTTATCATGGGGAACTACAGAGCCACTGGGGCGGAGCCCGAAAGGATTCTTTAGATAAGAATATGCCTATATGTTAATCGGGAATGTGAGCTATCATCATGCCAAATTTCAGCCCAATCCGTCCAGTAGTTAATGCGTGATTGAACTTCAAACAAACAAACAAACACACAAACTTTGACATTTATAATATTAGTAAGATAATTATTATCTACAAGCAGCTATACCCGTGCATTGCAACGGGAAGAAAATGTGACCCAGAGCGCTATTAAAGTTGTGCTGAATACAGCAACTCTATGATTTAGTATGAAAATATAAACTGATTTAAAAGAATAAACCTACTTACTTTCAAACCCCTACTTTTAATGTTAATGGATCCAATAGAATATGACAACATACCTTAGTGTAGCAATAGCATCAATTGCTTCGTATTGATGCTTCATGAATGACATGTTTTACCATAAATCCTCAATTTTAGTCAAGCCTCTTTATACGTATTAGCTTACTATATAACTTATAAAATTAAACTTTGAGCAATACTTTACAAAACGTATACAACCTTTCTTTAAAACCAAACGTAACCCTCCTCAATCTACATAAAGCGCAGCAAACATCTTTTTCGAGTAAATAAACAAACACCAGTTCATTGTACTGACCAGCTGTTTTATAACTAAATTAAATTAAATCATCTAAACTTTAGAAGCATGCCAGGCGTAGCCCTTTGGAAATCAGCCTGTGGGGCAGAGCCCTTAAAAAATTCATCCATATCAATACTTTTCGGCAAATCTACATGCTCTAAGCTTCATTTTGATGTGCCATATGCCTATATTTTTAATTGGTAAATGGCCTTAACCGTTAATATAAAATTTGATTGTATCACTTTAATAATATAATAGATTAAATAATTTAAAATTATCATAAAACTAACTTTTTACCTTGCCTATAGCAGCAAAAGTACATGCAGTAAAATTACACTTTAAATCTAATGTTATTTGAATATGGTATATATTATATTACTTGTTTAAGGAAATATTTTAATAAAAATCCAATTTGACAACATGAAATTCACTTATTAGTCTGTAGGTTTTCTGTGGCGAGAGAATTTTATACTGTTGGACTTTCACTAATGATCTGTATATAAACTAGCATGTGACTATTAATTTTATTTTAGTCAAATGTTTATGTTTTTATATTTGATTATTGCCTTTGTGTTTTTCCATGATTCAATTAAACACTAGTTTTCTATTCTGTCTAAATTTAATTTGATATTCATGAGTTTTAGAGTCAATTCCACATTTAATATGCTCTCCCCTTTGTATACATACGATAAATTAATGTTGTGTATAAATAACGTTTGAATCTAAAATTTAAATTGTTGGTCGCCGATTTATTTAGCTCATCCTAAGCATTATCACCACAAATGGTTACATATTCAGCAGGGTCAATCAGAATAATTAGTTTCACGTGGTGTTATAGTGATAATTATGCATGATTAGTAGTGGGTAGTGGTTCACAACAGCCAGTAGCCAAGTAGTCTAGTTGTAGGGTCTAGGCCCTGGCTCGGGTAGAACGCGGAAGACGGAGAGGTCAGCAGAGTTGTAGCAGAATGCAAACCGACTTGTTGTAATGTAGACTAAAGCCATGAGCCATGAGCTATGTTACTGGGTCAGTGTCCGGCCTTGGGTAGCAACTCAGCGTCCCCGCTCACATCACATATCACAACATCGCGATACCTGGTACCTGGGGATTACCAGCAAGCATATGGTGGTACCTATAATAACTGTACCTGATGAACAGAACCAACACTCATATGGTGGTACCTAGTATGATGAACAGAATCAACACTCATATTGTGGTACCTAAATATAACTTTAACCTGATTAACATAACCAACAAACCTATGGTGGTACCTAGTAAAAACTACTAGTACCTCATGAACATAACCAACACTCATATGGTGGTAACTAAATATTACTGTTACCTGGTGAACATAACCAACAAACCTATGGTGATACCTAGTTATAACTACTAGTACCTGATGAACATAATCAACAAAACCTATGGTGATACCTAGTTATAACTACTAGTATTTGATGAACATAATCAACACACCTATGGTGATACCTAGTTATAACTATACTAGTACCTGATGAACATAACCAACAAAACCTGTGGTGATACCTAGTTATAACTACTGGTACCTGAAGAACATAACCAACAAACCTATGGTGATACCTAGTTATAACTACTAGTACCTGATGAACATAACCAACAAAACCTGTGGTGATACCTAGCTATAACTACTGGTACCTGAAGAACATAACCAACAAACCTATGGTGATACCTAGTTATAACCACTAGTAACTGATGAACATAATCAACAAAACCTACGGTGATACCTAGTTATAACTACTGGTACCTAATTAATATAACCAACAAACCTAAGGTGATACCTAGTTATAACTACTGGTACCTGAAGAACATAACCAAAATACCAACATAACCAAGTATGGTGTTACCTAGTAGTTATCTGTGGTACCTGATGGATAACACCAACGAGGTAAAAATGGTGATACCTGGTACCATATGAATACAAAGGCCTGTGGTGTTACCTATATAGGTAAACCTATATAGCATGTAAACTATGTAACCTATTCATATCTGATACCTGGTGGGCATCTAGTCTGTGTCTGTCCGCTGTTATCATCAAAACATTACGTCCGATATCTCGGTGATATCGATGAACTGAAATCAACAAGAAAGCAACCCTTCGGAATAGGTTATTCTTATATTCAATATTTAAATGCAACATTTTGGTTTTTATCGTCAAATAATTAAGTTTTATGTGTGAATGAATAATTCTTCCCTGATCGCGTGTCTAGATGATTGCTATTAATGTAATATAGGGGAACCTATACTATTTCGCACAAAAATAAGTAAACGGAATTACGTCAGAATTAAAGAAAAAGCAGTATTTGATCAATTTGTTGGCACCTATAGTATTTCACGACCTGAGAATTAATCTAAGCCCATGTGACATTGAGGATAAAAATTATGACGAAATATGTGAAGCTTTACAATTGTTACTGGAACCTAAGGGAAGTATTATGTGTACAATGCCGGTGTGTCCAACTGTTTCGTATGAAAATGCAATGAATCACATATAAATGAAACGTTATTCAACTTGAAAAGAATAACATGACTTGCCTGTAAAAACCGTAAATATACAGTGTGTAAATTAAGTATGGAAACAAATCTGTATTTTTAAAACCGAAATAGATAGAAATATTCTATTTGTGGCAATAATAGTTAACAAAGATTCCGCAATTTTTCACATGAAAAATATTTTTTTACCCCCCTAACAGGGTAGGTGGTAGGGTGTGACTTATTTTTTTCAAATAGCAACCCCTATTGAGTGACCCCTCATTTTGAAGGGTTTGTCAAAAGAAACACAATGACGCAAATCCGAGGTGAATATCTCACTCCTAGCTAACATGGCGGATATTCCAAAATGGGCTTTTTTTACAAAAATTAAATTTTTCATTACCCACCATTTAGGCTAGGGGTGAAATATCTACCTCGGGTTTGCGTCATTCTTTTTCTTTTAACAAACCCTTCAAAATGAGGGGTCACTCAATAGGGGTTGTTGTTGAAAAAAATAAGTCACTCCCACCCCCTACCCTGTTAAAGGGGTTGAAAAAATATTGTTGATTAAAAAAATTTCGGAACCTATGTCAACAATCAATTCCACAAACAGAATATTTCTATCTATTTCGGTTTTAAAAATACAGATTTCTTTCCATTATTTGTGAAATTGGTGCTTTTCACGTACAATAAATCAAATTTTGGAATATCCGCCATTTGGGCTAGGAGTGAGATATTCACCTCGGATTTGCGTCATTGTGTTTCTTTTGACAAACTCTTCAAAATGAGGGGTCACTCAATAGGGGTTGCTATTTGAAAAAAATAAGTAACCCCCTACCACCTACCCTGTTAGGGGGGTAAAAAAATATTTTTCATGTGAAAAATTGCGGAATCTTTGTTAACTATTATTGCCACAAATAGAATATTTCTATCTATTTCGGTTTTAAAAATACAGATTTGTTTCCATACTTAATTTACACACTGTATATTGACCTAAGTTTACTGTTTTTATTTTGTATGAAAAAGAAAATCACATTTTCAATAATTATTATCACAATCATGTGTTACTTAAACTACAGTTGGTAAGATATTGAACGATAAGTTTGCAACAATGAGAAACAAAGTAACTATACCCCGTTCAAACAGCCGTGGCACCTGACGGATTAGGAGACCCCATGGAAACCCTTGGGGCCTCCTAATCCCTCAGGTGCCACGGCTGTTTGAACGCACTATAAAAATTTGATTTACCTTAGTCAATCCAATTGGATTGACGAATATAAAGCCTATTTTTAGTTACGTTACAGCTCAGGGGCTAAGACATGGATTCTAAACAAAGTTAGTCGATAGTGGTTTACAAGGCTGCTGTAAAGTGTGAAGACTCGAGACTGCGTGATTATCTGAGGTGCCTTGACCGATGACTTCTTCCGGATCGTCGAGGGAAGATGGACGAGAAGGTCGGACACTACTGGCCTCGGCATTAGCAGCCAATCATAACAGTTTTATGGAAAATATACAATTGCGGAACTACAATGAAAATGGGTTGATTCGAAACAATGGCGAAAACTGGTATACTGTCTATTTTACATTGAGATAGCTACAAGTTCATGCATATTTAACACATTTTATTACTGAATCACCAACACAAACACCAACCACACGAAAGTTAAAAATCCCTCATCATGGTAACGCATAAGCATAGTCATTAATTTCTTTTAATACAATCTAGCAATCATAATCAATAAAAAAGGTTACAGATATAAATCGTATTTAATTTAAATGTATATCTTGGTTAATACATAGATCTGGAAAGTAGACAGTTTTTCGGCCAATTTTTAAAATTGTAAATGGTAAATAATCGTGAACAGAAAAATTTTAGCAGGCTAATACAATATCCTGACAGTAGTGCACATTTTTACGGCTTTAAGTTATGCATTTGATTTGTTAGGGTACTGTTACATAAGTCCAGTTAGGGGAATGAAGGTCACAAACCTTGCCTGATACACCATCGGATAAGACGGAAATGATTCATTATACTGAACTGCAAAATGATTCACACGAGTTTGTTGGCTGCGGATGTAGATGACTTGAAGTTTCCCAACACTCTGTAGCGAAGTACAAGTTTAATTGAAGTTAGCACCACCTAACAAAAGGAGCTTGGTAACTATGACTATGAGAGCAGCTCAGATAACTTAACTTAGGCTTAAAGCAGTAACCTGAAGTCTATTAGTGGGATTCAAACTTCTGAAACGTATTATATACGGCATCTACTAAAATATGATTGAAGAGTCCATAGTACTTAAGAGATATTTTTTCATCACCTAACCATTGTAGGAAATGGAGAAAGTATTGTATTACTCAACGTTTTCAAATTTCCCCTTAAGCCCAAAAAAGGGAAATTTTGGTAAAATTTTTCCAAAAACTGCTCTAACTATTTTGAAATAATTTTATTTAATTATAAACAAAATGTTATAACCACTAATGATATTCAAAAGTTATTGCGAAGTTTGTGAATGTTCCCATTAAAAAAACATAGCTACTCCTACCACTTGCCCATGATAAGGGTTGTTGACAAGCTAATGGGAGAAAGTATGTGTCAGATTGATGATACCTCTTATTTTAACGGTACGAATGTTAACACACCCCTTTATAATAATAAACTGATCACTACTGCTTGCCTCTAGACATTTTTCCCAGTGTAATTTTCTAATAACATATATCATCCAAATTGACTATCTTATAGTCACGTCTTGTGATGTGGTCAGTAAAAAACTACATTGTATTTAAAAATTCACTAATAGTCGCATTGCCCTTGCTTGGTAAATAGTGTTGTGAAATGTAGGCTACAATTTGGTAACAAGCGTCGCCATTTCCCCGAGAAGAATAACTTCATGGACATACAGTATAGACAACCCCTACTACTACAATACTAGTAATACTACCCAACTAACAAATGCAGACAATGTTTTATGAAAAGTAAAATAATCAGAAATTATGTACACTACGGTGATTTCAATTCTTTGATTTTGAGAAACAAAAGAAAATGCATACAACAATTATAACATAGTTTCAAAATGTAAGTTTTATTCTTGATTTTTGATGTCGATATGGATCAGTGGTCCAGTCGTTGATTTTTTATTTGATCTATATACGTGTTTGATCTAATCATCGATACGTATTGATATAACTACGATCGGTGAAGGTGCGTATAAAAGGCGAGAGGCGCTTTACCTTTACTGATACCAGGAATACAACTCCATCAATCTCAGCAGAGGCGGATATACAAGTTAAGGCACAAGTTTACATCGCAGTAGGATTTCACGATTACTGACTCACCCATAATCAGACTAAGTTATGATGTTTTCTTGAAGAGGTGACCCAATCCAAAACAATTATCTAGCTCATCATGGACATTCTGCGCTCAATAAATCTGCATGTTGATTTAGCCTAGGATTTTGCATACGTTTGTGAGGTTTAGTTGTATTCTAAAACGAATATTTTGTATATCTCCAAAACTAATTTATTCGTTGAATTGAAATGCTAAATAATAGGCAAGTTAAATAGTTTTATTTTATATAAATTGTTTTAATTGGAACTTAAATTACATTTTACAATATCATCAGTAAAGTCAATACGCTCGAATATCCTATAAACTGTTTAAAGCGCATTAAGTTTATGATTGGCGATTTATACTGTATTAACCCTACCGAGCTGCGCCCTAATCTCAAAGGGTGTGGTAATAATAATACCCCTGCCGCAGCAAACCTGCCTTCAAGAAGAATTTCCATTTGTCTGAATTGATTTTCAATTAAATCTATTTCAATAACATTAGGTTTAATGAGTACCTAGGTTTGCTGCTACAGGGAAACTAATAACGTTTATTTTTTAATAAAATATTAATAGCTTAGTATAAATAAATAAATGTATAAAGTTTGATCAAAATATATCCATAAACAAGCAAACTATAACGTTTCACAATATTCTCCATAAGAATAACATGGAAATTTTGAATTTGCAATTTTTTTTTAATTTTCTCTGTTACCAATGAATTTTCCGTACAAAAACACTTTGATATACTAAATTATTCGGGTTTTTTAAGCTCATTAAAAACATTTAGATACAAATTGGGAAATTTCGTCTTTTGTAGGTCAAAAATGAGAATAACCATTTTTTATCCTATAAAACCCCCCGTAAAACCCCGTTCCCATGGTACGATCATGCTGGTTTGCGAAGAAATCATTCAAGTTTATCCAGCCTTACATCTTTAAAACAAATTTCATAAAAATCGGACAAAGATTACTCAAAGTTATCGCGTTCACGGATGTATATATACATATATAAAAATTTGAACGGATGGTATTTTTTGCCTCTGGGGACATCAAAATGAAAAAGTAAATCGGTCCCGGGCCTAGTTCTTACAATGCCACTTATACTTCCTATAGAGAAATTCGCTAAAACTACTTTGCAATAATATTTTTCTACGAGTCTAGGCTGAAGATGCGAGACCTCTTGCAAACGTTTCCCGTCTCCATCTCGCGCGTCGACGCAACAAAAGACGCAGAGTTTGAGCGGGTAGCGAAGTTGAACGGCCGTAAAGTCATGGAAGAGTTTCCATTAGCAGGTGTGAGAAGAGGAGAGATGCAAATCATCTTAGCTGATGGTCAATTATATGGCCTCGCTGGCCATTCTCCCATTCATTGCCTGTCACAGGGATCACGTGAACCCAGGCCTAACAAACACACCCTTGATTGAGCATGGCTGATTAACCCAGATCTGCTGCTGCTGCAGATGACCTGGGGTACATTTGAATCCGGCTGTGGGTCGAGTCAATAGAAGATTGGTCTTGGCAAGACGATGCAACTACATGCTCACTACTGCAACTGATGCTCACTGTAGCTTCAATCACAATTGAGCTACTGAGTAACGTAAATGAACTTAAATGGCTTGAATGAATTGAGTGAATGATTTTCCGATTTCAAGTTAAGAAGAGGCTGAGACCTTTTAAAAATTATAAGATGCAGGCCTCCTACCAGGGGAATTGTGGTTGTTTTCCGATGAATACAGCTGCAATTAAGCTTTCATCAATCACGGATTTATTTGACCAACTTATATACTCATCAATGCGTGGAACCTCATTCACCTACATACCGTAATGTGTGTTCCATGAGAAGTAGACTACTCCTGTAAAAGTAAATGCCGGTTTCATAATAAGTCAGTTTCAAGCTGAAACTTTGGAAAGAACGAAATTTACTCTGTGCATTTAAAAGTATAAGTCTACTTTTAAATGCACAGAGTAAATTTCGTTCTTTCCAAACACTGTTCAAAAATGATTATTTAACAGGTCTTTATGTACAAATTAATTTTCGTTTTCATAGTAATTCAAAGTTTCTTATTACAATTTACATACGAAAAATACATTCACTACTACAAATTGAACTGTGAAAGTGAGGTTTTCAGAATTAAATTATCGTACAATACTAACTTATGTGAGATATTTGCTACCAAATTATATAGTTTTTTTTCACGGTGATTAATTTGTACATCTTAGTAATAACTGTTCATCCTATAGATTTCTAGGTTATTATATAAATATACATAAAAATAAACTAAGAGTAAATTTATTGATCGTATAGCTAATCAATGGCCACTTCCTTTAAATCACAAAGATAAATTCGCCAAAGTCGGAATTGCTTCTATTAAGCTAGGGGAGTTTTGGTAAATAACAGAATGTTGTTTCTATTGTAAAATCATCGAAGCCAACCTCATTATGTCTACCTCGCAGATGTTGTTTGAAACACGAAGGCTAAACATTGAATCGTCCGTCAGTCGTGGTTGAGATGCTCCATGTTCTCAATCATGTTACACTGCTGCAGTGTCCCTACAAAATTAACCAAAAATATCTGTAATAATAAAATAGTTAATAGTTAAAAATTAACAATTATTTTTCAAATAATAATTGTAAGATTGTATCATGTATTTGAAATAAACTATAACCTGTTGCTCGAAATCGAGCAATTGTCAAGTACCGGTATTATACAGAAGTTATTTTAAAACTACAGTAATAACAGTCATAATTTTCGATGAGTATAAAAGACCCGACTAAATGCTTATGTAACTAATTGAAATTCTCACGATATTTAATAGCGCTTTGAAATAATAAACGCTTCTTGTAAAAATATCTTAGCTTTTTTTGGACCCGGCCTTATGTTTTAGTGTTTTCTACAAAATGTTTCCCGACTTAAAGCTGTTACCAGTAAACATTTCTTGCATGCAGAAATGCATGCATTTATTTGATCTGACTTTAGGTAGGCTTACTTTACCACTGTGACAACATGATGTGTATATTTTTAATGGTTTTCTTTACTTCCAAAATAAGTCACTTAACATAACTGGCAAAAACGATTCATCTCCCCAAGTAATTGTGTACCTGGATTCCTTACTGTGAGACCAGGCCTTTCCTCTATACTTCTCATAAGTATAAGATTTCCTATTAATTGTCTCCTCCTCCTGTTTTCAATATTTCTTCTTTAAGTTCAAGAAATTTTCTGTTTTTCCAACAAAACTGATTAACTGTTTAGATTTTGTTTATAACCTCCTAAATATTACAAACATCAATATTTACGCCCCAAAAAGCTGGTGAGTTTATTGTTATATACAGCTGTTTTTGTTTTTAAATTTGTTTTCAATGTCATTATTATGGAGAAAATGCAACCTTTGAGAGCGTCTCGTGCCCTTAAGGGTAAGAGATTTTAAATTCTAAAAGCTTTATGCAAAGCTACTAATTGAGACGAATTATTTGACACCTCAAACGTTAAAATCAGTCCAGAAATAACGGAGGAGTTTTGTTCACACAAAAACAGCCCTCACCTATCCATAGCTCGAAGTCTGTAGGAACAATAATACACATTGTATTCAGAGCAACTTAACTCTGACACTCCACGGAGGGACGCACACGTTAATTTCCTGTATGTAATCGCATAGCTTCGTATGGCCCTCCGAAATATCTTTAATGCATTAGCTGCTGGCACGTTATACAGGGTGTATAAAGTCCCGCACGGGGTTGATATTTTCTAAACGACAACAGATAAATCAATAAGATTTGGTACATCAACACCACACCTAAAAATCAACTTTTCTAAGGAGCTGTTCTGTCATGGGAACGTCCCGCGAGGTGTCAGAAGGAAATCTAGTGTAGTATTCCTACTCTACTAAAACGTATTATTTATACAAAACCTTACAAATTTCAAAACTTTAAAATGGATTATTATAAAAAACACTTTAACAAATGCATTATTTATTATATATTATGTTTTAATTTGTACCTGGCCACACTACTTTAAAATTTCTCAACAATTATTAGGATTGTATACTGTTTTTTTTATATGGTATGCAAATTTATTTGTTTATTTATTCATTCTTTGTATATAATCTTTACATTTATTTGAATGTTCTATGCAAAGTTTACTCAAGTTTAATTTTGAGGATTACACAAAACCCGGAGCTCTGCACTCATCGAGGGGGTTTCAGCGACTTAAAATCAGTTCAAGCTTGGTATTGCGTTTTCAAATTAATGACTTTATCAACTTTATATTAACAATACGGCTTTCAATAGAAATAAGTTTACAATTCAAACTGACTTTCCGAGAGTACAACACAGGACCATCATTCGTTTCAAGATTGGGCCCGGCAATTTTAAATCACTGTTAAGATATCTAACCACCGTTATCATTTATGTATTTGTATCAATAATTGTTATGAATTGTCAATATCATTAAGCGACCCTGTTTATGGCAGATCTGCTGAAGACTCTGGAGTTGCGTTGCTGGGTGACACCAGCTGGGACCGCTCTGTTCCTTCCGGCGAGCGTATAAGTTGTGCATTATCACCGGAGTTATTGTTATGACTAGCGGTGGAACATTAAAACTAACGAGATTTTTCAGCAGATGCTCTGTCGAAATCCCACCAACACACCGTCCCACGACCCACGTGGTGATGCGGGTGTGGGTGTGGGTGTTTGGGAGCACCAGGGACACATTTGTACCCGAAACTATCAACGACAGTTGTCATCTCGTACATTTCCTCCTATCCACCCAGCTATCCAGGCTATCAATGGCAAACCAAGCGATGATGAAAGTAGGAAACACATGGGTGATTTTGCCAAAACTTAGGAAACAATTACTTCAAACAAAAAAATTAATTTTAAAACTCGTTTGCAATAGTTCATTCTCAAACCCCTTTTGTTGTAGTCAATCCTTTTTAAAATGCGGCTTTTCAGTTGTATTCTTTTGATTTTGTAACAAATCGGCGAATTATGTAAGCTACTGATTCTCCAAATGTAATCAATGACAAGAATGTGTACGAGCTATGTTATGTGCACAATAAGACTGATGGCATTGAGCCAACATTGAGTATATCATAAAATAATTATTTTCTGTATTCACAATATCAAACCAATCTCACATATTAACAAACAAGTATTTGCTACTTTGTCCGAGACGGTTGTACTGCAGCTATTCGAAGAAGTTTTGCCAAAGAGAAATTCTTCAGCACTTGGACAATTTACACTGTTGATGTATATTGAGGATAATTCCAGGATCTGGATCGCGACGCGTCATAAATCGCAGGGACGGCGAGAGTTCCAGGAAGAAGCATCTAGTGCCACATGCTGGACTTCATTCCTGGAGTAGCGACAATCCACAGACACGGCCGAATTGATATATAACAAATTTTTAATATTACATTCTCAAAGTTGAGGAATAAATAAAGTTCTTTCAATGTAGTAATCGGGTTAAGCTTCAATAAGAAACATAGTATACACCTCGTTAACAATTTGCAATTCTGCCTCTTGCCGTAAAAGGAAGACGAGAATCAAAGTGTTCAGTAATATTCAGTATAATTAACTTTGTTATAATAATGCTTTCTATTAACTAAAAATAAATACAGATGGCATTGGTTTTTAATTTGGTTTAATGTTTAAAACAACATATGTGATTTAACAATGAAATAATTTATTAGTAATTTGTTAGTTGAAAACAAACACATCAAGATGAAGATCTCTCTCTCTCTTTTGTAATCTCTCTTTAAAGTTCTGTAAAATCATTGAAAGTTTATTTGTTAATATTAAAACTATTTGTTAATTGTATCTCAGTGTTCTAATTTGAAGAATCAAACTCCGCTTAACTTATAAATACAGTCCACTCCACACGCTACCGAAATTCTACATGGTCCTTCGGCCGCAGATCATCTGAAACTCAGCTCTTTTGGTAACTATAAGTCACAATTAGTTCTACTCAAACTCCAACTTGCAACCTTAAAAATGAACTACTCACTCCTTTCTCATCAGTAAGAAGTAAGAAGACTATCAAGACTACTGTAGATCTAAAAGGTCAATATCTAAAGGACTTTGATTCCTCTATTTTATGCATATTGTTTTTGTTGTAATTTATTAATTGACATTTCAATTTGTATCAAACTGTACAATTTGGTAATTTGTAATGCTCAGAGCCACCATTAATAGCGCTAATGTAACAATGCCATCTGTTATCTGTGTCTCGTATTGCAGAAAATAATGACAATCTCTAATCTCTCTCTCTCATTCTAGTTCCCAAACACTTAAACAATGAAATTCGTCACCCTCTCTAGGCAATTAAACTCAATTGCGAATCGTTTAGCCAAAATCCAAACTAACATCCAAGCTTTAGATTTATTACCTGATTTGTCCCAAGAACAAATAAATAAGTTGAAACTTTTAGATTCAGAAACACTTAGAAAATATTCAGAATTTGAAACCTCCCTTGCGAAACTATTCAATAGTGACACGCTTCCCGATGATTATGAAGAAGATACACTCTTTCAATTACAAGATACTATATCTGATTTATGTGTAGGAATTCAAACTCTCACGAAGAAACACCTTTCTCAAGACCCTACAAGTCATAGGTCAGTTCTAAATACTGACTCAATACCAAATACTCCATCAAGTAGCCTACCCCTTAGGCCTAGTAGCTCTTCCTCAAACCAAGATAGCCACTCTCTAAAACTCCCTCCTCTATCTCTCAAAACTTTCAATGGTTCACCAGAACAATGGTTGTCTTATGTAAGCCTGTTTCATCTGTTCATGATAATGAAAACATATCTAAAGTTGAGCGATTTCAATATCTGCTTTCTACTCTACAGGGAGAACCTTTCAATCTTATAAAGAATTTACCAATCACAGCTGAAAACTATGATGTAGCATGGGATCTTCTTCAAAAACGGTATCAAAACAGTAGGAAAATCATAAGTATACACCTCAACAACATAATAGACTTACCTAACCTAAGTGACTCCTCCCTCAAGAACATTCGCTCGTTCATTTCTCAATATAACGAAAATGCCCAAGCACTCATTGCACTCAATCATGACATAGCCAAGGATAATATCTTGCTCTCAGCCATGTTACTAAGGAAATTACACGCAGACATTCGCAAAAAGTTTGAAAGCTTACGTCTAAATTCTCAAGACCTTCCAACCGTAGGTGAAGTAATAACATTTTTAGAAAATGAATGTGCTTACTTAGAAGCTGCTAACCTCTCTAACTCTCAGTTTCCTAGAACTACTTCAAGCAATAGCATCAATGTAGGTTTCACTCAAAATAGTAAGAGGTCCAGCCCTCACTCCTCTCAGATAGGCCTACATAAGTCTACACCGAACCGCACTACTTTACTAGCTTCCAGAGACTCAAACGCCACATGCACATTTTGTAGTAAAAGTGATCACAACATTTACCAATGCTCAGAGTTTAAAGATTTGTCCGTACAGGAAAGGTACAATTTTGTGAGGAAAAACCACCTCTGTTTGAACTGCTTAGGTACCGCTCATTCTGTCAAAGACTGTAAGTCAAATAAAACATGTTTTCACTGTAAACTGAAACATCACTCCCTCTTACATCAAACTAATAATAGGCCTAATGATAAGCTTAATCAAAAGCCTAAAGATAATGCTCCGATGACCAAGGAAATGAATAAAACATATGATCACCCTGAACCTCCCTTTGTAGCTGTCTCCTCGAACCCTAATACCACTATATTGCTAGCCACTGCATTGGTCCACTTGAAAGCTAATAACGGTAACACAGTTGTAGCCCAAGCCGTTATTGACTCCGCATCTATGGTAAGCTGCGTAACAGAAAATATTGCTAACCTGCTTATGCTTAAACGGACATTTTCCAGTAATTCCAAGATAGATGGCCTATCATCAGTAGAAGTTAAATCTAAAGGCGTGTCAAAAGTTAACATATCGTCTCTTAGCGGAGAAATGATTGCTGATAACAACCCAGTCCTTATTCTAGACAGAATAACCTCAAACCTCCCACACTCAGAAGTTCCAGTTAATGTTAAAGAATACTTCAAACATTTGGTCCTGGCTGATCCAACTTTTCATCTGCCTAGTAAGATAGATATGCTCATAGGTGCTGATCTATTCGCTAAAGTGATCACTGGTGAACGCATCATCATTAACAAGGATCCATGAATTCCTGCTGAATGATGATGGATGATGGATGATGATGGATGATGGATGATCCTGCTGCCATGAATTCTGTATTTGGATATCTTATCATAGGATCTGCCCCAAATCTTCCTGCTGTAGTCCCTCACAAAACAGCCCCTTAATGCAAGGGTAATGTTTCTTTATTAAGTACTCAAGATATTGATTTTCACAATTCTCTGCAGAAATTTTGGACTCTAGAGGAACCTCCCATCAAACATCATATTACATCTGAACAAGAAATTTGTGAAAATCACTTTCTAAACACGGTCTCTAGGGATTCAGATGGACGCTACTTTGTTAGGCTACCCATAAAAGAAAATCATCCCCCTCTTGGTGACTCATCATTTTGCGCTCGTAATAGATTCCTATCACTTGAAAGAAAATTAGAAAGTCAGCCTGAAGTTAAAGAAGAGTATAGTAAAGCCATACATGATTTATTGTCATCTAGTCACATGGAACCTGTTAACCCTCCTTCAAACAGTGATAATAAACAATTTTACTTACCTCACCATGGTATTGTCAAAGTAGAATCCTCAACCACCAAGCTTCGTGTAGTATACGATGCAAGCGCACGCAGCTCCTCAGGTGTCAGCCTTAACGATATTTTACATACGGGGCCAAAACTACATAATGATCTTAATGATATTCTGTTAAAGTTTAGACTTTCCCCTATTGTCTTCTCATGTGACATCAAACAAATGTTTCGTCAAATAATGATCCACCCAGATGATAGAAACTATCAAAT
This sequence comes from Macrosteles quadrilineatus, assembly GCF_028750875.1. Lineage (NCBI taxonomy): Eukaryota > Metazoa > Arthropoda > Insecta > Hemiptera > Cicadellidae > Macrosteles > Macrosteles quadrilineatus. The sequence continues at coordinate 29,773,041 of NW_026542594.1, read as the reverse complement.
GTTGTATTGGAGAGATGACAAAGACGACCCCCTTTCAGTTTACCGTTTAACTACGGTTGTGTTTGGATTCAACTGTTCGCCCTACTTGGCACTAAGGACACTGCACCAACTTATCACCGATGAAGGTGCAAACTTCCCTCTGGCAGCTGAGGCTTTAAAGAAACAAGTATATGTAGATGATTTAATTTTAGGTGCCAACAGCATAGAACAAGCTTTGGTACTAAGAAATGAGGTGGAACAACTTCTCTTAAAAGGATGTTTCGAACTGAGGAAATGGACTAGCAACTGCCCTCAAATCATGGAAACTCTTCCCGACTCTTACAAAGAAACTCCTCTATATTTCAACTCCTCAGATCAACCTTATTTCAAGGTACTAGGTATAAAATGGTCACCTAACTCAGACACTTTCTCTTATCAGTTGAATATCCCAGACACACCTCCCACTAAACGAGGTATACTTGGAACAGTTAGCAGAATATTTGATCCAAACGGTTGGTTGACTCCAGTCACTCTTTGGGTAAAAGCGTTGATACAAGTTTTATGGGCACTAGGTTTATCATGGGATGCGCCTGTACCTCCGGATCTAACTGAAAAATGGTCTAAGTTCCTCCAACAACTCCCTTTCTTAAGTGAACTTAACTTACCTCGATATGTTTCTGTAGCCGATGCTGTTCATATCAGTTTACATGGATTTTGTGATGGGTCTGAAACAGGTTACGGAGCTTGTGTCTACTTGCGATGTGTAAGTTCTTCCGGAGAAATCAACGTACATCTGTTAATTGCCAAGGCTCGAGTAGCTCCTCTTAAGAAGATCTCCAACCCTAGACTAGAATTGTGTGGTGCCCATCTTTTGTCCAAACTCCTGAACTATTGCAACTGTCTACTCTCTCAAGATTATCTTGTCAACGAATTACATGCTTGGTGTGATTCATCTGTAGTCTTGTCATGGATAAAAACTGCACCCTACCGCTTAAAAGTTTATGTTGCAAATCGAGTCTCAGAAATTCAAGAACTTACTCCTACTTACATATGGAAACATGTCTCAACTCATTGTAATCCAGCTGACATTGCCAGTAGAGGAACCCTTCCCATTTCTATGAAAGACAACAGTTTATGGTGGAACGGTCCCAATTGGTTATCTCTGGATCAGGAATCATGGCCTATTCCTCGCTTCACCCCTCTCCAAGACGAACAATTGCCAGAACGTAAGACCGAACCTTTACCAATAATGGTTACAACTCAAAAACCAGACTTATTCAATAGGTTTTCATCTTGGTCAACCCTCCAGCGAGTCATCGCTTACATTCTACGCTTCAAAAATAACCTAAAAAACCAGGTTAAAGAATCAGGGGTTTTAAAGCTTGAAGAGCTTGATAAAGCAACAATCACTATCTGTAAAATGATTCAACAAACAGTTTTTTCTGAAGATATTTCTAGATTGAAAGCTGGAAAACCTTGTTCCTCCCGTCTTGCGTCTGTCTCCCCCTTCTTAGATGAAAATGGATTGATTCGTGTTGGAGGCCGCCTTAAGCACGCTCAAGTATCCTACGCTGCAAAGCACCCTATTGTCTTGCCCAAAACTAACCATGTCACCAATCTCATCGTTGATCATTACCATTTGAAACACTTGCATGCTGGACCTCAGTTTTTACAAGCCGTTATATCTCAGAAGTTTTGGATCCTATCTGCTCGAAGTGTTATTCGAGGAAGAGTTTACAAGTGCATCCGATGCTTCAAGTGCAATCCTAAGACAACAACTCAGAAAATGGGAGATCTTCCTCCCCAACGAGTCCTACCTTCAAGAGTGTTCAACAACTGCGGGACGGACTTTTTAGGTCCATTCTCAGTTAAACCTTGCAAATTAAGGAAGTCCTGTCCAATCAAAGTATACGTTTGTATCTTCATTTGTTTTTCTGTCAAGGCTGTACATTTAGAGGTTGTTACAGATCTCAGTTCCGAAGCTTACCTAGCAGCATTGACAAGATTTGTCTCTCGACGAGGGTTGTGTAGCGACATCTACTCGGACTGCGGAACAAATTATGTAGGTGCCGCTAATGAAGTTCAAAAGATTGTTAAGAATTTTTTCGTCCAGAAAGAAACTCAAGAAGCTCTTAGTAAGTTTTCCATGGAAAACAACATTAAATTTTATTACTTACCTCCCGCAGCTCCGCACCAAGGTGGCCTTTGGGAGAGAACTGTCCGCAGTGTCAAACACCATCTTCGGAGAGTCATAGGGGAACAGATTCTTACTCTTGAAGAGTTCATCACACTAACAACTCGCATCGAAGCAATTCTAAATTCACGGCCCTTAACCCCACTTTCATCTGTCCCCAGCGAAATTAATTGTTTAACTCCAGGTCATTTTCTGATTGGAGGACCTCTTTTATCTCTTCCCGAAGCTGACTGGAATGATGTCTCAACAAACAGATTGTCAAGGTGGAAGTTTGTTCAAGCATTAACCCAAAGTTTTTGGAAAAGATGGCAAAAGGAATACCTCTACACGTTGCAACAACGAGGGAAATGGAGAAGTCCTCAACCTAACATCAAAATTGGAGATCTTGTCCTATTGCATGAACCAAACCAACCTCCCCTTTCATGGAAAATGGGACGTATCATTTCAACCTCCCCAGGGCAAGATGGTCTTGTACGAGTTGTAAGATTAAAAACTTCAACAGGAACACTCTCCAGATCTATAACTAAAGTCTCACCCCTCCCAATCAATGAGTAATAAAAGAAGTTAAGACTGTTAACCAAGAGTTTATTGTAAATAATATGTTCATTTCTAAATACATTTTTTTTTCTTCTCAATACTTGATTATTAGGTGAACCCCACTAAGTGGTTCACGGGCGGGGGTATGTTCAGTAATATTCAGTATAATTAACTTTGTTATAATAATGCTTTCTATCAACTAAAAATAAATACAGATGGCATTGGTTTTTAATTTGGTTTAATGTTTAAAACAACATATGTGATTTAACAATGAAATAATTTATTAGTAATTTGTTAGTTGAAAACAAACACATCAAGATGAAGATCTCTCTCTCTCTTTTGTAATCTCTCTTTAAAGTTCTGTAAAATCATTGATAGTTTATTTGTTAATATTAAAACTATTTGTTAATTGTATCTCAGTGTTCTAATTTGAAGAATCAAACTCCGCTTAACTTATAAATACAGTCCACTCCACACGCTACCGAAATTCTACACAAAGTATTAATTGTTTGTAGAACGGTCTAAAAAAGCAGTGAAAGCTAAAAACTTCTAGCATTGTAAAGAACCAATGAAATTTGAAAGTTTTCAGATATCACATTTGTACACCCAAATAGTTGTGGCATTGACTTTCTTTTATATTTTTATGATTCTTTATGAAAGACTGACACTTCATGACGTCAATTTAGTTTTCATACAGGAAACTCCTACATACGTACATACGGAAGTCCTACATACCATAATAACCATTTAGCGTATTATAAACTAACCTAATTATATCCCTAACATAATAAAACTATATTTTCTTTACTCATGCTTCGCTACAATTATGGATTGTGTAGATTTTACCAATTTTAACAAGTAGGTTTGACCTGCTACAGCATTGCTACAAACCACATTATTTTCTTCATAATAGAATTAAGAATAGATTTTTTCCTAAATCCAGAGTTTACTTGCAAAATTGACTTTTAATCTAATGCCAAACGTCAAATGTTATCGCAAGCTGGTAAACTCTCACCTCGTCCAGTACAGCAGTACAGCGCAGCTAGAGCGACACGTGGATTGCCGGAATGCCAATGTTTACTCGGTCACTCCTTGTTCTTCTGTTTGAGAGTTCACCTCCTCTACGGAATAATTATCGTCTAAGAGTATCCTGCACAGACTGACTCCGTTATTAGCCGATGCATATCCAGAGGCGTCAGAGTAGTGTCTGCCGATACATTCAGACTTGAAGACAACCTTTGGCGTTTACTGTTTCAATTATTATGTAAGTGAGACTGGACATAAACATGCGTATTCATTTCACGAACTTATCCCGGTAACTGGCAGAAGACGAAGTCGATGCAGTTCACGTAATATTTGGTGTCAAAACAATAATGATTTGTAAAATAGTTTATAAATACGATATGATATATGATATATTAAATAGGATTGTTAAAATACCAGCACCGGTAGAAATTAAGGTCCATAGGATAAATAACAACAGTTATTGTATTACAGTTACTGTAGGGTGACGCAAAACCAGCCATGGTAGTAGTAACATGCTTTGGAGTACAGTCGTACATTGCTTACGCAATTGTTTGTCATTTAACTGAGTAAACCACCATGACTGGGTGTCATAAAATACAACAAGACCAGTAAGGAACGATCTGGTCTGGTGGTAGAGCACGGGGCTTCCGTCCCCGAGGTACCGGGCTCAACTCCCGCTTATTACCGAAGGCTTTTAGCTATGAGGAAATACAGTGATCCTCTAGGCATAATCTGAAGTAGCATGAAAAAAGTAGCATGAGATGAGCGTATGTAAGGATATAACAAATCCGTATCTTCCGGTTGTAGACTGTAGAAAGACGAGGATGGACAGTTGGAAAGGCAGTTGGCAAAGGTTGCAGAAACTGTAACAGACACTGTGCCAACTTAACAGGCACATTCTCTGACACACTTGCATGTCACACTACTGACAGGAAATGAAGTTCCGACAGTCCAGTCTCTTTCCTAACAGCTTACAAACAGGTTGAACATATAAATGGAACATGGAATTATTGTGATGTACATCGGATAGAGATATGCAGTCGGTGGATTAAGTTAATAGCATTGCTCAATTTTTTTGGAACTGAAAATGTCGAACTGAACTTTTGTAGCTTTAATTTGGCCCAGTTTTGGGACTAAGGGATGATAAACAAACCTCTCTGGAAATTATACACACTTGTTTAAAAAAAAAATGCAAGTTTTACCCTTCGAAATAAACTATTCATTAAAATAGGTACAGTTGTTAGTGGTAAAACTAACACTCGTACCTATAAGAGTTTCTATCTACGACCTGACAGACTGACAAATGTCCCTCAGATATTGCCCAAATCTCAAAGTCATTGTTTTCCCAATTCCTATTGTTAAAGCTAAACCATCACGATCCTACTAAAACTGTTGTGAAAATGCGTGTATAGGCTTTATGTAGTGTCGTAGACGACCTAGACTGACCAAAGATCTAGTTTGGCTCATGCAGGTACGTGGATCCGCAGCTATTTAGGTTCGTGATCAGGTGAACTAGACAATGGGACATTAAGATAATCCACACTGGGTATTGGTCACTCGCTATTAATTTGGCCAGATCTAGAGAAAGCGATACAGGAGCTGGCCCTGGCGTCATATCATGTTGTAGGAAGACTTTATATGTTATTTTGCATACTGGTCGGCGTACCCCTAATATAATAGGCAAACTCTATTACCATTCCCTATTGGCAATTTTGGCATATTTTGTGTATCTATTTACCGTATTGTTATGTTAGTGTATATACACAAGCAGCATTTTCAATCAAATGTTCAAGTATTTTACGACAGTGATCACGAATCTCCATTGTATTTTCACGTTGCCTTCCGCAAGGTCGTAGACCTTGATAGTCTCTTTACATTGTCAACGACTAGAGCACGTACATCGTGTCTGTCTTGTGTACTGTATACTGTGAATGTAGGTGGTCGAACTTCGTATGCGTCCTACTCTTGCGGAACTGCAGTTGCCAGCGCCTGCGCCAGCTTCCGAGGTTCATGTTGTGGTGACCTCATATCATCTGGCTTGCTGATCCTACCGTAGCTTGGGAAGGTCGACTGGTGATCACGGTCAGAATTATGGATGTTGTTTAAAGGATGCCCTGCAAAAAAGCTGTTTCTAGAAATAGTGTTCAATTTCATCTTTTATGTTCATTTAATACGTTTATCGTTTCTCTAGTTCAATTCCAAGAACATCTTAAAAAAGTAAAAAAAAGTTTGACAAATATGAATCGGATTTTGTCAAACGTTGACTCCTAGATAGCTTACCCTATTTGAAACGAATACTCAATTTTGAATAATTGAGCGGAGCGAGTGAAGCTCTTGTACAAGATTCCTGATTTTGTAAAAGAAAAAATTGTAAAAGAATTAAATATATAGGAATTAAATATGTGCTGTGGTTACCATAGGTTCTGGCGCACACCGCTCGGAGCACCATGTAGCTACGGGCCGTAACTCTAGTTTGTAGTGGAAGATCTTCTAGAGGCTGATCTACTTGTCTAGTATATAGTTTGTAATGGAAGTTCCTCTAGACGCTGATCTAGTTGTTTGGTTGTTTGTTGTCTAGTGTCTAGTGAGTAGTGGGAGTTCCTCTAGAGGCTGATCAAGTTGTTTGGTTGTTTGTTATCTAGTGTCTAGTGAGTAGTGGGAGTTCCTCTAGAGGCTGATCTACTTGTTTAGTTGTTTGTTGTCTAGTGTCTAGTGAGTAGTGGGAGTTCCTCTAGAGGCTGATCTAGTTGTTTAGTTGTTTGTTGTCTAGTGTCTATTGAGTAGTGGAAGTTCCTCTAGAGGCTGATCTAGTTGTTTGGTTGTTTGTTATCTAGTGTCTATGAGTAGTGGGAGTTCCTCTAGAGGCTGATCTAGTTGTTTGGTTGTTTGTCGTCTAGTGTCTAGTGAGTAGTGGGAGTTCCTCTAGAGGCTGATCTAGTTGTTTGGTTGTTTGTTATCTAGTGTCTAGTGAGTAGTGGGAGTTCCTCTAGAGGCTGATCTAGTTGTTTGGTTGTTTGTTATCTAGTGTCTAGTGAGTAGTGGGAGTTCCTCTAGAGGCTGATCTACTTGTTTAGTTGTTTGTTGTCTAGTGTCTAGTGAGTAGTGGGAGTTCCTCTAGAGGCTGATCTACTTGTTTAGTTGTTTGTTGTCTAGTGTCTAGTGAGTAGTGGGAGTTCCTGTAGAGGCTGATCTAGTTGTTTAGTTGTTTGTTGTCTAGTGTCTAGTGAGGGATGGGAGTTCCTCTAGAGGTTGATCTACTTGTTTAGTTGTTTGTTGTCTAGTGTCTAGTGAGTAGTGGGAGTTCCTCTAGAGGTTGATCTACTTGTTTAGTTGTTTGTTGTCTAGTGTCTAGTGAGTAGTGGGAGTTCCTCTAGAGGCTGATCTACTTTTTTAGTTGTTTGTTGTCTAGTGTCTAGTGAGTAGTGGGAGTTCCTCTAGAGGTTGATCTAGTTGTTTGGTTGTTTGTTGTCTAGTGTCTAGTGAGTAGTGGGAGTTCCTCTAGAGGCTGATCTAGTTGTTTAGTTGTCTAGTATCTAGTGTCTAGCAAGTAGTGGAAGTTCCGCGGGGGCAGCAGGGTCGCGTCGTGGGTCTGCGGGTGATTGGTGAACCGTTATCTGATAGCATCTAAGGGGTGCATGGTGCACGACGCGATCACCTCCAATATGGGTCAGTGATGTTGATGTACATTGTCTCGCCGTAGACCGTAGACCACACAGGGTCGCATCTTCACATCTACACCCACATCCGCGTCCGCGTGGCAGAGGGTCATGTCACTAGACCGAGGAGACGCTGAATCGAGGACAGACTTTGTTAGAATGGGATCATTCCAAAGACTTGATATGTCCACATGTAACACGCATGTACGCAGGATTTATTTCAAAAGAAGAGATAGATTGAGTTAAAATGTATTCATGTGTTTTAACGATACACTACAATATCAACGACGAGAACAACTTAAATTAATTTCATTCCAACATGTAGCCTATAAGAAGGACGTTGGAAACCATTCCAAATTATCCTCAGCAAAACTAATGTGACGCAATCCAGATAAGTGTTGCCAGGAGTGTTCCCAAAAACCAGTAAATCTAACTCGAATTACCCACGGGTTTGAGGTTAATCGGTAATTGAAGGTCAAACATAATTTGCGAGCACTCGTGCCGAAATCTGTGGACAGAATTAATGTCGTCCAATGAGGCACCGTAGCCAAACAGCAAAACACTGCGGTTTTGAGATTTGCGTTCCGGACTGTTGGGAGTGCAATGGTCGTGATCTGGAAAAACAGATTCTGTTACGACTGACTGGGCACTAGGCGCGGCGGAGACGCTGACTTCATTAGTGCTGGTTAGCGTTTTTGTAATTGACTCTGAGCGTTTGGAAATAGTAGGATAAATAAACTTCAAAATATGCTTTGTTTTTTTTATATCTAAGTGTGAATGGAAATTGGGCGTCTCAAATAATTAAATAGTTTTATCTTTTTTGCGTAGTGTAATAGATTTTATCTTAGATGTGTTTCTGTAACACTTAATAAACATTGGCTTCAATAATTTACGAAATTTAATCAGTTCATTAAGTTATACATGTCTTTGTTACATGGATTCCCATGTACTAGGCCCTAAACCTACTCTGGTTTAGTAGCATTTTAGCATATTACTTATACAGTAGTTGAAAAAGCTGACACACAGTTTCTGGTCCATTAATTTGTTCAATTTCTATTATTTGAGCAGCATGAGGACAGGTTGGCCAATCTTAGAGTGGGTAATACAACATTTTTCGTAAAATCGTTGCTGCTCTGTGGAAAATCTCTGTTAGTAAAATGAAATTGTTTTTCCAGACAATTTTGCAGAATAGGTAGCCTTGGGTGAGTATTACTATGTCTGACCTACTTGATGGGAGAAGGTTAGAATCAATACTAGCAGGAAATCCTTTGATCAACAACTTGCTGGAGCTCGCAGCTCACACTTGGGTGAGTCTTACTATGTCTGACCTACTTGATGGGAGAAGGTTAGAATCAATACTAGCAGGAAATCCTTTGATCAACAACCTGCTGGAGCTCGCAGCTCACACTTGGGTGAGTCTTACTATGTCTGACCTACTTGATGGGAGAAGGTTAGAATCAATACTAGCAGGAAATCCTTTGGGCAACAACTTGCTGGAGCTCGCAGCTCACACTAGTCAAGCAACGACAACGATACACAAGAGACTCACGCACTTTCATGCCAGAGAATAACAATTTGCTCTAATTCGTTCCGAGAATAGTTATGTTGCACAAAGACAGCCATTTTACTTCCGGCAATTTCAGAAATGTTTTCAAGGTTGAATTTCGTGGACGTTGCACCTGGCTGGTTTTGTGTCTAAATTACTTTTCTAGCCGTACGTAGACACATCTGCAATTTGTGGGCTTGAGTTTAGACGAGTTTTTCATTTCATGATTACTGATATATATTTCATTATTTTAAAAGATTGGTTACTTTCTACCAAAATGGTGATGCTTTAGTGGCTTTGGATGATGTTCAACCCAAAGTGGAGGAAATATCTGACGTTCAGCATCATCAGCAAAGAATCTTTTAATCTTTAATAATAGTTTAAAATATTTAAAAAAAAACTGTATTTAGAAATCCAAAGGACAGCTTCATTCGAAAACTCTTTCACCAATCGTATAAAGGAAAAGTTACACTATTGGAGAAGCGTTGTACCAGTTTGACAGTAGGCCTAGAGGTGACATACTTGTGATCGTGAGGCATCTGACCTTGGCTCTCGTCCAGCCACCGTAGTCCACAAGTTCCCATACCTCTTCCGCCACCAAGGAATTTGGACAATCAGCTGACTACACTGTAGTGACGTCATGATAGCTTGGCACTGAGGGCGATCGTTTGTCAGCTGTCAATTGGAGAAACCTTGGGTAATAGGGAATTCACCCATTACGATTCGTCTTAGCCTTAACAAGAAAATTCAGTCTTCTGAACGTATAGAATTATTGTTAAAGGTTGTTTGAGTGATAAGATTTCCAGTGTACTTAGACCCCTAGATGCGTGAAAAGGAACGTACTATGATGTTAAACATAAACTTAATTTTAAACTGACTGGATAGATGAATATATATAGTGCTCGCCAAACAAGCAAAATGTTGCCTGGTCGGGTCTGAGGATATTCTGTAGTTTTTTATGGTTCGAAACTGTACCCTGTTGTCAAATAAATTATATTAGTCAGTAACAAAACTACACAGATCATCTCTCATAGTTCCCGATTCAATTCAAATTAGTCTTCACCATCGCTACTCTTTGCTCTTTATATTGACCTCCCACGGAACTGCCTTACATTAAAATTATATTTATATTACTATACTATTTATACACTCATCACCATTCATATTTGGCTTAGATACCTACTTTTTATGGTCGCAATTAAATTAAAAGTACTAAAGTATATAAAATTATACTAATTAAGCATTTATATTTTAACTCTATTGTAACAGCATTATAACTGTCTTCAAAATATAAAGCATCCAAACCTTCTTGGAATGGAATCTGATTGGAACGAACTTATTTATTCCATGTGTTTCGTTGTATATTTTCGTTTTTCCTTTTCCTTGGTTACACGTACATCCGTTAAGTGTTTGTAAAGTGTTTTTTTCTTTCTTACGCCTTTAATCTTTTTATTTGGTTCAATCTTAGGTTTTGGGTTAGTCTTAATAGCTGATCTGAGTTTTTATATTTGGATTATGCACAATATATGCATTTATCTTCATAATGAATGCGAGTTTTTCATAAAAAAATAACCCGTTGCTCGAAATCGAGCTAAACTCAAACTTGCAATAAAAGAATAAAGGAAAAAAACATAAATAGCAAGACCTCAATCAAAGAGTCACTCTATAGTAATCTCTATGACTGATTATAGAAATATGAAATATTATGTTGTAAAAAATTATACAAGTAATCTACAAAATTTAAATATTGATCCGATCTTATACTGCTTTGGTAATCTCTGTACAGTAGGCGGGTGCACTCTATGAGCACGAAGATGTCAACCATACACTCGATAAAGCCTAATGTAAAGGTCCATTTCCTATCCTGCGACTGTTACGACTCTAGTCGCGCGGCTGAAATAAATGACTGCTTTGCAAAAACCGTTTCCTATCGAGCGTCTACAGCCGCGCGACTGAAGCGACTCGAGCCGCGCGACTGAAGCGACTCGAGCCGCGCGGCTAGAGCGACTCGAGCCGCGCGGCTAGAGCCGTCGCGACTGGACTGCTCCGTGAGCAGTTCAGTCGCTTCAGTCGCGCGGCTGTAACGAATTTATAGTTTATATATACGAAGTTTGAGGTGTGTACCTTCATAGATGACTCAAAGTTAATGGAACTGGTTCGTCACCACCCATACGTTCACCCCCAATACTTGAAGAAGATGTCTCTGAATAAGAATACTCTGAAACCGGGGAAACCGCTATTTTTACCGTACCATGAACAACCGATTAGGTTGTTCATTGTTTTTTACCATGCACATTAATAATTCCTTTTCCTCCCTTTCTCCAAGTAATATATTTGCTGCCAACTGTGCTTATTCCATGACGGTCAGTAGTGCAATTTCACAAGTCACTAGTCGTGGGAGTCGTAGGAGTCGCGGCATAGGAATTGAGACAAGCGTCTCCAGCCGTACGGCTCTAGACGCGCGTCTAGAGCCGCGCGGCTAGAGTCGTAACAGTCGCAGGATAGGAAATTGACCTTAACAAGCTAACTCCATCTCTTTACGCCAACCAGTGCGACTCGTACTCTAGCATTGTTAAATTATTTCTGTTCTGTTTTAGGCGTGTTTAAGTTAGGGGTCCCAACCAAAGTCTCCGGTTGGAAACATTAGAGTAGATCTAACGACGGAACTGGAATGGATACGCGTTTAACACTATTAGGAAAAAAACTATTAGATTTATTTATTTATTTATATATCCTCGTCAACTTCTGGAGACTTTGTCCAATCTTACTGGTGATCTTTGAAGGGCATACTCAGTTTTTATCTCGTGTCTATTTCACTTTTAACTTTCTCTTTTTAATCGGCAAGTGTTTTGTCTGTACTGTAGTTTCCCCACAGGTATCTGAAAAGGCAGATTGGTAGACTGTGTTATCACCAACACATATTCCAATTCCCAAATACAGGGATTATCAAAACACCCTTTTAACCTTTAATGGGCTACACCACGATAACTAACCTTTGCACTTTTAATTTCAAATGCTTTATGGTTTTTATGACAATTTTGCCCGGGACCCTAAAATGGGGCATTTTGGTGGCAGCTAAACAAAATTTAAAAATAGGCTCCATTTTAAAAGTGTTTGTCAAAGAAATATAATAGCGAAAACTAGATGTCTCCATCCCAACCAAGTATGACGTGGCAGTGATTTTTAAGACATAAGCTATTCTAATAAAATATACGAGAGAGTTTTATTAGCTGCCATTAAACTACCTTCAGTTACTTGTAACTCTTACAATAATTTTTGCTTTGATACAATCAACAATTCTGATAAACTAAATGTTGAATCCAAACATCCTGAAGGTGACTTCAAGCACCGTCTCAGAAAAAGCCTATTCAACTCATTCCAACTCTATTTTAATCGATGCAGTCATTACGCTCACAACATCACGAAGCCACAACTCACATCCGATTAAACGTTTTTGCCCGTCATCCAAGAACAAAACAAGCCCCACCGTTGAACCTTGGGGAACTCCTTACGTCACTTTGACGTCTCCGACGCCACTCTCGTCACATGCTGCATTCGCGCCTGACTCATCTTCAGGACATGTTGTTCTATTAATATCTTGCCGTAGTAACGCCTCCTCAGCCGATGCTGCTGAGGAATGTGCTGCGCATTTGCATATCTGCTCGAGGCGCCGCCAGCCATCTCCACGCGCTTTCACGCTTCTTGACTGATTTTGGCTGTTTTTGAGATATTTAGGATAATATCCCTCACTAATATTCAACTATACGTCACTCACAAACAATTTACCTGGATTCATCTTTTACATTCTCCAATCATTGAAATACGCTCTTCGAAGGATGTTAGTTTAGTAGAATGATTAGAGTTGCAGTGTGGAAATGGCTAAACTTATGACGTGCAATCGGTTTTTATTCAACAGGGATAAAAATTACAAAGGAGGGATAGGAATATTAACTGATTGATTTCGTACATGTTTTAGTCTCCGTGCAATATCGACTATAGTTCACTGAGCATTTTCTATATTTACTTTTATGATTGTGTATGAAAACGCCTGCCCCGTTGATTATCTAGTCTTGGCAATTTGGAGATAATTGCAAGTTTTCAAAAAAACTCTTTTAATGTAGATAGAATAGTAGTTTGAATTAATATAGTGAATGAGTAGATTGTTTTCAAGTGTAGCGCTGTAGTTGATCCTGCACCCATCCCATCTGAACAAACACACCCTTGACTCCATATCCGGCGACCCTACCCTCCCATACAGGATGTACGATTATGATAACTATCTACATCTCACATAACTCTGAGTTGATTTAATGCCAAGTTACAAATAGACTAGGCTACAATAACGTTTCAAAATATTACATTAATATAGAACTTTAAAGTATACACTTTAATGGGTTTGGACCGCTTTCCCAAGCATTAAACTAGCTTTGATTTAGTTAAAATGCTACTGGCGTGGAAATAAAAGAGGAAAAGTAATTAAATTCGTATCACTACTTTTAATATTGTCTGTAGTTTCCTATTAGTTGTGTTTTCGGGGGATATTTAGAGATATTTCATACTTTCAAAAGTAAAATTATCAAGCAGAGTCAAATAATTTAGTTAGAGAGGCGTCGCGTCGCGTCGCCTGGCGCCGTGGTCTCCCAGAGGCGTTGTTTTGAGATGCAAAGCACCCACAGCGGCTCTATAGGTTAACTAAATTATAGTGCAAATTGAAACAAACATTCGTTGTATGATTGATTTTTTTAAATTTTTAGGGCCCCCTCATAAACAATTTCAAGTAAGTGTTTTTTGTAACGGCAAGGTGCAAGGCGAGCAGTAATAGCTGCATTGCTTAGTTTGTGCGTAATTTCAACGCTAAACCTCTCACATGGATTAGTTGTCAGTGAAATGCTGCGTATTTTGGAATCCTAACTCTTCTTTCCAAAATGCTTAGCTGTTAGAATGAATTTAATATATTTTACAGACACAGACACTGAAATATAATTGTAATCCATTCAGATGTGTTTGAGAAGTTAGTGTGAACTTGTTTATTTACATTAGTGCATTCTTCGGCTATTTCCATTACGTATCTGAATGTTCTCTTAGGACGTTTTCTTATAAATCTGGCATAATCCTCTTAAATGGCTTAACGAAATGAGGGGAAAATATTCTAATTGGAGAGGTTTGGAATACTAAGATAGTTTAAATTATATTACTTGTAGTTATTTTTGTTTGTTTTTTAATCGACCACTTTTGCTATGTACTCACACTAAATACTAGTGTATCTATGTATGTGATCTGTTTAAATAAACGCTTTAAATATTTATGTAACAATTTCATTGTCCTATTTTAGTTCCTCTTAATTGGTTAAACAGTTGGCGAAATGGATCCAAACAGAAATTGAGCATTTCTTCTGAAATTATTTTTCCGCTAATCCAGCGCAAATCTGAATATTCGGACCAATTCGATTAATTGGTAGTGCATTCGTTCGAGGTTCTGAGAAAAACTTGCTGTAAGTCGAGCTAGCGACCATTAGATGCATCGAGCTACTTGCAATGAAGCAATTAAACAGCATCCAGCTCGCATTCGTCAATGTGTCACGACCTCGACTGGTTTTCAGCTGATTAACTGTTAATTATGAGACTCGAGTAGTGAGTGAAGAACATGAACATTGAACAGTTTAACAGTTAATAATGTAGTAAACTTAGTAAACATAGAACAGTGGAGAACAGCTAACACCAAAGAGGGGACATAAAGGCATAGCCCCGACATGAAGGTCTGAGCTGGCCGAGGCATCAGTAAAACCGCGCGTTGTAGTCTCCAAACATACCCTCTCTCTACCTGTGGTATCATGATTAACGACTCTTCAGTTGTATGATAAATGGTTTTAACCTACAATTATTGGAAATTAAGGGAAATTACTAATATTTATTAGTAATGACTAACATTATTCAAGAATATAACAGTAAACAGCCATTGATAAATATTAAAAAACTTTTAAATTTTATCTTGACATCCAAAAAATCAAACATTTTCTCTAGGTGGTCAATAAAGTGTATTCTTCCAGTGGTATCTAATCAATTTCATAATATTAGACAGTTAAAACCACTTAAAGTCGCTCTGCGGTGAAACGGGAAGTAAGCTCGACAAGGGTCACATGGTAGCTACTGTCCACAGTTTCCAAAATATGGACAAGAAAATACTGGTAATACTGCTCATAACACTTAATCAGATGCATCTAAATTTCATAGAAAGTTTTGTTTGATTATCTCAGATTCTATGAGAACCATTAATATATTCCTACTGCTCGTCGCTATTCCGAAGGGTTTTAAATTAATAATAGTAGATAGCTTCTAGCATAGGCCACTACCACATAAAGATGAATCCTAAAGCTACTTTAGACAAAGGTTTACGACAGACTCGAAAGCTTCCCACCAACTATCCAGGATTGAAATTTAATTTGTCGAGAGACCTATTCCGCTCGAGGGGTCAAGGAGCGCGAATGATTCAGTGGCATCGTTTTGTAATTGGTAAGAAGGATTGTCTTGCCTGACAAAAATAGATACTTAAGATAAGCATAAACTATACTTTTTATCTTACATTTTAGGTGGGCAGTATGTTTTCCTTCAAACACGTCACACAAGTAAATCTGTGGTGCTTACTATCAGTTTAAAGACCAAGAGTGTTGTGCCACAGCGATCCGGAGGAATACAACCATTAGTCAATTAATTAAGGAATAACATTTTTCATGGGAATATTTCAAATCGAAACTATGGACACACTGCAATTTAACTATAGTACACAACATATAGTTGTGTTTCATAATTTTCATCAGTAGTATTGCAATAGTATATTACTAGTCCGGAAATAGGTGTTTACTGGAAGAGTGTGGTCGAGACGAATTTGAGTGCAGGGTTGCTATACGAGTACGGTAAACACATTTTAGACGAGTGTCGTACGATATTTTCTTCATTACTACTCTAACCCCAACCTAAAAAGAAAAAAAAATCTAAATCCGCTAAGTATGTTCCCATCGATGGACTACTAATAACTTCTCTGAGAGGTCATGTTCTCGTTTTTAACCATTCACTGCCTTTTGAATAATAACCTACTTATCTTCAAATTTTGTAATTTCATCCTTAGAAATAATGTTAATGTAAAAAAAAATGAAATGGTGACTGTGGAAAACTTTATGGACTAAAGATTATCATTTATGTAAACATGTGCGTTTATTATAAAGAATAATTTGTTTTAGGTTAGGTATTTGTATTATATCATACAGCCATATCTGTGCAACAATAAAGTTGATTTTATTTGTATGATATGTTATTGGTTGATAATTATTTATGTTTATAATAATACCTATATGGAGAGTAATAACTACAAATACAGTAGGCTTATCATAGTCATCTGCAAAATTCATAACTGTATTACTATACGATTTTTTTTATCCCAAGCATGAGTGAACGATGAGTGTCGAATGGAGTGAGATGTTCAGTGTACATGTTAAATCTGTGTAGCTTTTTTACTAAGGTCAGCTGTTTTATTAGTCTGAATCATTGGTTAAAAGCCAGCTTGATCAAGAACAGCTGGTAGGATTATAAAATCTAAGCGTTGTCTAAGCACGTGGTGGATCTGGTTACTACTCATCTCTTCATTTTGACATGTTACATTTTATCCCATCTTCTATATCACAAATCATTTTTATGGTGTTGTAAATTGTTATTTGCAGTTTTATTAGAGGCTAATGCGATTCTATAACGCGAAGAGACTAACCTAATTTATTAAACTGCTCTTCAATCCGGAATACCTCCAGGGCACACATTATTAACATTGGAATAGTCCGTGCTTTAGTAAACAATTTAATTTACGTCAAAACGATTATTTATTACATGTTTTAAATAATGATTTTTGGCAATTCAAAAATTAAGTTATTGTTTTGTAACGAAATTAGATGCAAAATTATACAATAAGCCACACTTTCTATAGATACTGAACCAGACTTTTCAACCATTGGTTTAGCTGTTACTATTTTCGATTGAGTCAGAATTTAAAGTGGGACAGTTTATTGAACTACCCAAGTACCAAAAACTATGGTACCATATATTGGCAAAACTATAAATTGCCATAGTTATCATTATAAATCGTGGACCTATAAAGGCTTATTGAAATTTTACGAAATAGGTGTCCTATAGTCAACAATTCGACTCGACAAAAACAAGTTTTGGGTGTTTTATACATCTTCTACCTTAAATATTACTTGAGCAAATCTACGCCTCTCCACTATATACAACTTCAACCTTGGCTCAAATGTGATTATGTCATCCTCCACCTACTCCTATTGTACACTTCCAACTTCTCATCTTAAGTTGGACGCCAATGAAAGGCTCGCCCTACGCATTACTTCCCACTGCCAACCCTTTCCATTCAATACCTATACCTTGGGATAGCCTCAATCTAAAATACAAAAAAAGGTATAATATTGTAAGTTGGCACTTGGCTTCTATGTGTATTTGTCGTATAGAAAACATCAGACACTATTACCATCCCTCGTCGGGGCCATATAAACCCCGGCTTGCCCAGACCCTTGAAACAATCCTATTAGCACGCTACCGTACACACCATATACACAGTTAAAAATACAATTATACAAAAGTTACTCATATATCGATTTAATATCACGCTTATGATATTAAACATGATTTTACAATAATTTCTGTTTCCGTCCAGTTACAATGAGATTATATAAACGGGGTTTATAGCGTTTAAATTGTTAGAAAATAATAATACTAGAAGTACAAACATAATGATTCATCCATATAAACTATTGGGCTATTCTCAGACCTGTAACTTTTAATTGCTTGTAAATAAGAAATTCTTTTTCCCTGATATCGGATTTTTCCTTTATGATCAACATTCTCCTATTATTTTGTGCCCGTTTCCACTCAAAGCCAAGTTTTTTTTATATTGTAATGACATTTTATACGCACCCGATACATTTTTTATATTTTTACGCACTATGTACAAGTTTTGCTGTCGGAATGCGTTTCTCAGAAGTATAAATTCATGGATGATTTTACGGACAACACATTCATCAAAATTGCCCAAAATTGGTTTTGGCGTTTCCTATTTTAATTTGGTGTCAAAAATGACTTTGGTTCATCTTCACTTTCTTGTAATACAGTAAGCTCCTTGATTATTCGAGTAACAGATCTGATTGATAAACCTGTTGCTGCAGTGGTCTCGTCATGTTCCTTCTTCAATGGAATGTTCGGAGTCCCAGTAATACGGTCTTCTTTCATAAATTTGTAGACATTAGTCATAGCAGTGATCGTCAACCCTATGTGGATGTCCAAGATGGGCGATATCTGCCATCTCCTCCACCCTGGGCCTCTCGCCGTGGCTCGTAGCCCCACCGTACAAAGCTGCATATTGTACATTGACCGAGCCAAAACATCCACACGGTTTATACTGCCAATCTTGGACTCATTGAATATCCTGCCATAGCCTACATCTAAACCAAATGCATCGAAAACACCCTGAACAGGAAACTAAATCAATAAAACTAGTCCTATGCACCACTGTGGACTACTGGTTCGTGAAACTAATGATGTTTGTCGAAGTAGTACGGATGAAACCTATTTTATTTCAACACCACGAAGAAGAATAAAGGCGTTCATAAAACTAGTTTCACGCAATTTATTTAAATCAAAAATTGTTCTAATTTCTAAACACATGTTCCAGCACTTGTTTATAATGTGTTCTAAACATTTAAATTTTACTGATAATAATTCATTTAGTGTGTATCAAACATAACATACATTTTCTTTTTATGTAGTTTTGATGTGAACATTCATATTGTTTAAATTGTTTGTAAGTCATAGAAGTGTAGGGGAGTGGCAGCACTGTAACACTATCAGTAAACATTGCCCTACGCTCAAATAGAATACACGTCCTTTGTCAAAATGTAAATTTCCTAGGGGGGGGGGGAATTAATTGATCTTGTTAAAGGAAAAGCTTAGAACAGTAAGTATTAGGATTTGTAAAGAAAAGAGCGAGTTGTACTATCAGATGTTAACGAACTAGTAAAGCTATGTAGTTAGTACTTTAAATAAATTTTATATGAACTGCTTGACAACGTATAAGAGAGACATTGCGTATTTTCTTCCTTGAAGCACAATTTTCCATAAGTATAATATCGTAATGGCTCAATATTCACAAATCATTAGAAGGTTCTGCTTCGTACCCAGTAATTCCAGAAGCTTTAATAGAGTGCTTAACGGAATAAGATATTAAACCTGACGTCAACCGATATAAAGTACACGCTTACACAGGCTGTAGTTTATATAGTGCAGTAGCTGGCGAGTTCTTGTTTGGCTTTATTAGGTTGGCAACAGCTTCTGTCGACGTTATTCCGGATTACTCGGCTCGGCATCCAGTGGCAGACAACTGGTATAGTTTGTATTTACAGCCACTAGTACATTGTCTCCAGCAGTATCATCTTCATCTTCAGCGTATATTGTAGTGTGACTGGCAAAGCCTTCATTTCCATAACTACAGTGTACCATTGGTACGTTATGGTTATGCCATAATAATGAAGGAACATTACATTGTTGTGTGTAAGACGTTTCTGCAGTGGTTTATGCAGGAGTTACATCTATGTTTTGCACCAGGTTATGATTATTAGATGAGCTGAGTAACTCTAAACAAAAACCGCGTTCCCATAGTCCGATCATGCTGGTTAGCAAACTCGTTTGAATGAAACGTAGGTTTGTACTTTAAGACCAAATTTAATCGAAATCGGATTATTTTTGCTCGAGTCATCATGCTAAAATGGGCCCACAAACACATATATATGGATTTGAACGGATGATTTTTTTGGCCTCCGGGGACATCCAAACGAAAAAGTAAATCGGTCCTGGTACCAGATCATACTATGATACCACATTAACATAATATATAACTTTTCGATGATAAAGAATGTGTATATATAATAATGAATTAACTGTAAAGATGCGGTAATCTAGTAGAAGATCTCCTGGTCTTGTAGCAGAAGGAGGCGCTAATGAGGAGGCAGCGAGTCGCAGTCAGAGACACGTGTGCGCCAGCACGTCCAGGTGATTATTGTTTTAGCGGGGATTGAACCCGCGGTCACTCACCGAACACCATCACGCCCACTTTTTCACACCGATTTGTTGCCAATAGCGATAGAAAAGGATTAAAATTATACTCGACAAGTTGATAAAAAGTGCGACGACAAAAACCGGCCGTGAGATGAGAGAGAACGTGCGCGAGAGGTTTTTGTGGATCCTATTGTAGTGTGAGTCAACAACCCTGCAAGCGGGTGAGTGACTTTCACTCTCTTTACAGCTTCGTTGTATATATAGTAATGTAGGGCTGATATTGTAGTGAGAGTCAAGAACCCTGGTGGCAGGTGAGTGACTTTCACTCTCTGTAAAGCTTCGTTGTATGTAGTAGTGTAGGGCTGATATTGTAGTGAGAGTCAAGAACCCTGCGAGCACTTGAGTGACTTTCACTCTCTGTACAGCTTCGTTGTATATAGTAGTGTAGGGCTGATATTGTAGTGAGAGACAAGAACCCAGCGAGCAGGTGAGTGACTTTCACTCTCTGTAAAGCTTCGTTGTATGTAGTAGTGTAGGGCTGATATTGTAGTGAGAGTCAAGAACCCTGCGAGCACTTGAGTGACTTTCACTCTCTGTACAGCTTCGTTGTATATAGTAGTGTAGGGCTGATATTGTAGTGAGAGTCAAGAACCCTGCGAGCAGGTGAGTGACTTTCACTCTCTGTACAGTGTCGTTGTATATAGTAGTGTAGGGCTGATATTGTAGTGAGAGTCAAGAACCCTAGGAACAGGTGAGTGACTTTCACTCTCTGTACAGCTTCGTTGTATATAGTAGTGTAGGGCTGGTATTGTAGTGAGAGACAAGAACCCTGCGAGCAGGTGAGTGACTTTCACTCTCTCTCTTTACAGCTTCGTTGTATATGTAGTACTGTAGGGCTGATATTGAAGTGAGAGTCAAGAACCCTGCAAGCAGGTGAGTGACTTTCACTCTCTTTACAGCTTCGTTGTATATGTAGTAATGTAGGGCTGATATTGTAGTGAGAGTCAAGAACCCTACAAGCAGGTGAGTGACTTTCACTCTCTGTACAGCTTCGTTGTATATGTAGTAATGTAGGGCTGATATTGTAGTGAGAGTAAAGAGTCCTGCAAGCAGGTGAGTGACTTTCACTCTCTGTATAGCTTCGTTGTATATAGTAGTGTAGGGCTGATATTGTAGTGAGAGACAAGAACCCTGCGAGCAGGTGAGCGACTTTCACTCTCTGTACAGCTTCGTTGTATATAGTAATGTAGGGTTGATATTGTAGTGAGAGTAAAGAGCCCTGCAAGCAGGTGAGTGACTTTCACTCTCTATACAGCTTCGTTGTATATATAGTAATGTAGGGTTGATATTGTAGTGAGAGTAAAGAGCCCTGCAAGCAGGTGAGTGACTTTCACACTCTGTACAGCTTCGTTGTATATATAGTAATGTAGGGCTGATATTGTAGTTAGAGTCAAGCAAGCAGGTGAGTAACTTTCACTCTCCGTACAGCTTCGTTGTATATAGTAGTGTAGAGCTGATATTGTTGTTAGAGTCAAGAACCCTGGTGGCAGGTGAGTGACTTTCACTCTCTGTACAGCTTCGTTGTATATAGTAGTGTAGGGCTGATATTGCAGTGAGAGTCAAGAACCCTGCAAGCAGGTGAGTAACTTTCACTCTCTGTTCAGCTTCGTTGTATATAGTAGTGTAGGGCTGATATTGTAGTGAGAGTCAAGAACCCTGCGAGCAGGTGATTGACTTTCACTCTCTGTACAGCTTCGTTGTATATAGTATTGTAGGGCTGATATTGTAGTGAGAGTAAAGAACCCTGCAAGCAGGTGAGTGACTTTCACTCTATATACAGCTTCGTTGTATACATAGTAATGTAGGGTTGATATTGTAGTGAGAGTAAAGAGCCCTGCAAGCAGGTGAGTGACTTTCACACTCTGTACAGCTTCGTTGTTTATTTAGTAATGTAGGGCTGATATTGTAGTTAGAGTCAAGCAAGCAGGTGAGTAACTTTCACTCTCCGTACAGCTTCGTTGTATATAGTAGAGTAGGGCTGATATTGTAGTTAGAGTCAAGAACCCTGCAAGCAGGTGAGTGACTTTCACTCTCTGTACAGCTTCGTTGTATATAGTAATGTAGGGCTGATATTGTAGTTAGAGTCAAGAACCCTGGTGGCAGGTGAGTGACTTTCACTCTCTGTACAGCTTCGTTGTATATAGTAGTGTAGGGCTGATATTGTAGTGAGAGTCAAGAACCCTGCGAGCGGGCTGCTAATCCATCAAGTAAGAAAATTTGTCTCTGTAATTCGTCACACATGTAGGGTTTAATATAAGACTTGAAGTGTTTTTTATTTCAATATTCAATAGCCTATATTTAATCTAAATCGCAAAAAAAACACCATCTTTGCTAATCTTAATACAATCGACGTTACTTCATCCTTATATTCTGAGGACGGAGTTTAACGATATTTCCTTCTTCCAAGATTAAATCAAGCCCCATCTTTCCCAATAAAACGTAAGAAGACTCTTCTCAGATCACACAATCTCATCTGGAATAGGCAGATTTCCACACTCATCCGTGAAATAACAGAGCGCATTGGGGGAGGAGCATCCTCGCAGGATCAGGATCGCAGGATCTAAGGATCAGTGGATAGGCTGGGGGCAAGGTCTCCTGCAAGGTCATGCCCAAGGGGTCACCGCCATTT
This sequence comes from Macrosteles quadrilineatus, assembly GCF_028750875.1. Lineage (NCBI taxonomy): Eukaryota > Metazoa > Arthropoda > Insecta > Hemiptera > Cicadellidae > Macrosteles > Macrosteles quadrilineatus. Next base: position 29,750,312 of record NW_026542594.1, on the reverse strand, counting down.
TTGAATAATAATCGCTGGTCGTCCGCGCATCTTCTCGTGTTTTTCTGGCCTTCGGTTGGGACGACCACAACGTCTTGCAGTGCATGCTTCTTTTCGAACATCCTCGTATCCAGACCATAGAGTGACATGACATGTGAGATCATCTGACTTAGCAAGATCCACAATAGGACATTGATGTCTTCTATATATTTCCTTGTATCTTCACCAGAGGCCACAGTGGACTAAAGGTTGTAAAGCACTTGCTGTCAGGATCCCGTTCATACCCTCACAACCCTGCTGTTTTGTCCCAGTTGTTTGATTTCCTACTAGTACCAAAAATAAGGTAGTTTTCTCCCATTCTTATATTAAATTTATTTTATTTGTCATGGAGCACAAAAACTGTTTCGTGATGGTGATTTGCATTTCTATTAGGTCGTTATGAGTGTGATAAAAATTAGAATTTAATTTTTAACAGAGGATCACTTTTATTTTGATGGAGTGATGGAATGGAGTGTTCTCACTTTACAACATGGCATTCCCATGTTTATGACATATTCAGCCATATAACTTAACATAATTTTTTGTACGTATCAGGTAGGCCAACCGTTAAACAAAGAGCATTAGCAAAGTCCCAAAAGTCCCAATCTCCACAAGTTCACAACTGTTTGGTACTGCACAATCCCACTCGCTCAGAACCGTTATAATGTGATCTGTTTATCATAAGAACAAGCGGCAATTAACGTTATGATCCTTGGGTGACTAATGTTATGTCTCTGAAATGTATTACCACTTAATTTATATTGAGCCTTTTCAGAACACCTTTGTTACCCGATCAAGTTAAGAAACCATGCAGCATTAAACAGTATTATGCCTACTAACACTTTATGCCTGCTACTTTAGTTGTTAAAACAGCAACTATCAGAGTTCGTGACTTATAAATGAGTTATTCTGACAGTAAACATGGCTTCACCGCAAATTATAGGTACTTTCAAAGATGTATCAAGTAGGATAACAACACTGTAGTTATCCTACTTTAATTTAATAATAAGATCTACCTGTGCAGAAAACAAAGTGAGGATATGTGATTTTGTTGGCAGAGATGCTACAACAAAGTCTCTTTTTTGGCACCTTCGTCCATCAAGAGTCAAATGAAACTGAATTAAGTTTTAACAAGATTGACACCCGGTTGGGCCGTGATGAGTCCACCAACCCCGCACACTTACAAACGCACACACGCACGTACACACGCGTGCACGCACTAACGACCAGCAGACAAGGCCGCCATTACGCAGTTTGTGCGTATTATAATGATAGTGATCGGCCAAATTCCTCTAACCGGCAATCTACCAATACGGAGAACTGCGGCGCTCGACGTAGTTTTTGGACGATTTGGAGATAGAAAGCGCCGTTTGGTACAGTAGTTTCTTAATTCTTGTTTGTATGAATTAAATAAACGAATTTCCATTTTTAGTATAATGTTGGAGATGTATTAACGGGGGTACTCTAGTTTCACAGTAAAACGACTAAACCTATTATGCTATATATGCTTTTATTATGTGTATCCACATGGTCGCTATTAGACATTGACTGTGAAAATGGTAGAAAACAAAAAAAACTTACATACATTTTTATATTGTCGTCAAAAGGTTTTACGGAGATGATACAGTTTAATTTGGAGAGGCAACTACAGGAACTTGAACCCCATCCGGAAAAATACTTGACGTAGAATGCTTACCCGAGGGCATTAAGTAAATATGTACATCAGTAATTGAAAACAAAATACGTACCAACACTTTAACTAAGTGAGAAATAAACATACCTTTTACTGAATCTACTTTTATTACTCCTAGCGAATAATTGTTACACGTGTGTGTTTACAGAAAGTGCATCTTATAAAAATACTCTAAATTTGTTCCTAGAAATAAAATTGAAGCTATCCAAGTATGTTCTGTTGTTACCATTCAACCGGTTCAAGTTTATATCGAACAACACCTCAGATATGTGCGTATCTCCGAGGGGACGATTATATTTGCAATTCATCCCCGAGGTAGTGTAAATTATAATGTTGCGCGGTTCTTCATTAATAACACGGGCCTCTAATGGTCACCGGGCTGCGTAGACATGTGTATTAGTTAAGATTTAATTATTCCGACGCTCCGCCCTGAGCCGCGGGTAATTACATGTTTGTTGTGTTAGTCTCTGACAGCTGTAGGTCAATCGATGACTGATGACACAGTCAGCTGATCATGATGGATTCCCGCGCAAACTGCTCATCAGCTGATCTTGAACATTGTCTTGCGTCAGTTTAACAGTACAGGAGCCCCGTTGTCTTCCCGGATCGTAGGTCGAACGGAGGCTATTTTGCCTTACCTCATCGATGGCACGATGGAAGAAATGTAGGTTTAACGAGGAGACGTTTCCTTGATAAAGTTATTGTACAAGTACAGTCGTGATGCTATCGTGACATTTGGTTAACGTCGATAGTGTTCTAGTCGAGACCATAAGATGATTCAGAGGTTGAGCACTTTCCAATACCATTATGTGTTTCAAAATGAAACTATACAATTTTCAAACAAAACGAAATGAACCAGAAAGGACGCTCATATCTTTTCTACCAGTACTGTATTGTGAACATTAATTTTGAACATTAAAATGGTTATTTTACTTTGAAATTAGAACCTTGATGAGAACAAGAGGAAAACTATTAGAGCCGGAGAAACGTAATTCACTAGTTTTATATCATCGGGAGTCATGGCCTTTTTATAATTATTTTTATTTTCTTAACAGTATAGTCGATATCTAAACAAATATTTACACACACGCGTTCCCTAGTATCGCGGTTGGGTCGATCAAAGGATTCAAGGTATTTCTGAAGTTATCTTAAATATAGACTATAGTGTTAGTAATAAGAAGTTGAACTAAGAAGACCCTTGAGAATGCAATACAAGGTTGAGAAATTAATAGGGCAACACAGATATCTCACCTACTTAAGAACTGCAGGCTACAACAACAAAGGTAATCCGATGTAACTGGTAGAGTTACAGCAGCAGCCCAAAATCTAAAGGATTTAACAACCGAATGGAGGAACTGCTTTAGGAAGACCAACCAACCAGCGTAGTATGGCCAAGATGCTCAGATAAGATATGAAACTATGACCTTGCTGTTCAGGGGTCCAAAATCAGCATCTACTCTATAAGTTGACTAAAAAACTTAACTAATGACTATTGACGAGAAGGTTGTCACTAAACAAGTTTAAGATATTACAAATACAGATATTAGTGGTAATGACCAATTTGTATGCAGTCTTTAATATTATAAAGCGAACATAGGTAATTAGTTGACTTGTACTGAGAATGAAGTCAATTGTGTTAAGTAGTTAGTATACGTTATATAAATTACTGTACTTCTAAGTTTGGCGCATTGCAGCAGTAGTGTGGTACTGGTTGGAGAGCCATAATGTGACGCATTGCAAAGTTCAGTCACACTAGTGAACCTGTTCCCTCCCATAAATACTGGCAAATAACCGGTCACGATGAGCTCCCAGTCACTGATTGCTGATCTTATCCAACAGTATTTAGCTAATCACTTCATAATCACTGGCCAGCCATGTCTGGGTTACCATAAAATGAATTAATTTTTGGTATCTCGCTTTTATGGGCCAAGCTGAGAGATGGTGACTCGCAGAGAATATCCGCTCTCAGTAGACACGCGAATGCACTACAGAGACCAATAATACTGTGAATTTGATTATAAATGCCATACTTATAAAATATTTACATGAACAAGAGCAAAGAAGCCGGGAAACTAAGAACGAAGGAAGGCATTTTCACGCGCAGCGCCTGCGGTTTTCGAGCTATTTCGGTTCTTATTTGGCCACAAAACGTTTGGCCTGTTGGTTTATCCTTAATAAGTTTAAAGTAAAACGCTCTAAACGTTTTTACTTTGGATACAATTAGAGGGGAAAACAGCGCTTACTTCACGTATTAAGTGTTGAGTTGAGTTTACAAAGCCATTAAAGTAATTCCTAACTGTGACTATTATGTACAATGTACAATTTGTAGATTTATATTTGAGATTCAATAATAGTGTGATAATAGTAAAACGTTTTACGAATATTGAACTTAAAAATATGATGCAATGATCTGTGTGGACCCAATTTGTACGGACGGAGTAAACTTAATTTTTTGATAAAGTGATTTAAAGGATTGACTAAGCTACCACAAATGTGTATGTACCATGCATGTAAGTATTAACAAATAATACACACGAGATGTTTCTTAAATTTTACTTTCTTCATCACAGTTTTGTGATTATATTATGTTTATTTAATGTTATACGGGGTTCTATTTCTTTACACTCGAGTTGTTTTGGAAACAAGGTAAAATTATTTTTCATGGGGGTTACGTGTGAACACAATTCAATTTGCTGTTCATTTATTGACGTAAGGTTCATTCACCTCCAAGCTGCATTCCTGACGGAAGTATGCAATAGTAAACCATATTTTACGTACAACTTAAACGCAGTGACAAAGTATCACTTCGTGGAACTCTATCTTGGTGTGTAACGGAACTTGTCTCCACTTTAACACAAGACTTCACATTCTATGAGTAGGTATTAGCGCTCAGAAACATGCAACTATAACATATTCATGGAAATATTTAGTAAAATGATTCATTAAACTAACCTTTTAGTTACACCAACGGTTGTAAAACAATCAAATGATGATATCATAATAACTAATTTGATCTTAAACCTATTATGTATTGCCGTATTGGAATTAAGTTGTTACTTATTGAGAGGTCAACCTGTTAACCTAAAATACATCAATGTAGTCGAAGAACGTGAAATTCGCAAACATCTTAATATTTTAAATTGGCTACAAAATACTTTGAAAAACGTTAGATTTTTGTAAGATTTATTTCTGGTTCAACGTAACAAGACATTATTCATAGAAGTTTGAACAACAATGTAACAATAGTTATTTGTGCAACTAGTGAGAAAAGTGAGCAATTGACTCACTCGAGAGAAATCCTTACTCGCGAGCCGTAGGCGAGTGAGGAATGGTTTCTCGAGTGAGGCAATTATACTTTGAACTCGAGTTGCACATTATACTTTTCCTACAGTTACCATAAAACAAATAAATTTGTGAAGAAACATAACCTATTTTTACACAGAAGTGAACTTTTAATATGACATTTAATGTGAAGTGACAAATACAACAGTACAACAGCTGACCAGCTGATTTACGTGCCAACGTATTTCGCGCGCATACTACGTTGCCTGCATGTTACGCGCTCACTATTTCGTGCCTTCACGTTGCAAATCTGGAGTGAGACAAAGTAATTAGAGTGAGACAATGTTAACATTGTCTCACTGATGAGCGAATTGGCCACTTTGCTTTCTCAAATCATTGAGAGAACATGTACATTGTTAGGTAACTGTTTGAAAAATAAGTATAGTAACATTGTGGGTTCGCTCAGACCTGATCAAATACCTTAAAATGTCTGTCAAAATGCTTGACAGATGCATGTAAATTGTTGAATTGTGGTTTGGAAATCGGTTGATTAGCTTTACTGTCTCTAGACATTTCAATGTAACATTCCTCAACTAGTCAAAAGTGTATCGACATTTCTGTATGAGACAGAGCACGTCGCACGCTGCACTTCGCACATTTGTACGTTGCATCATAGATTAAAATAAGTAGACATGATTGCATGTTGCATGTTGCATGTTGTATGGTGCTGTACGTTGTATGTTGTACGTTACATATTGTACGTTGCGTGTTGTATGTTGCATGTTGCATGTTGTACGTTGCGTGTTGTACGTTGCGTGTTGTATATTGCATGTTGTACGTTGCGTGTTGTATATTGCATGTTGTACGTTGCATATTGTACGTTGCGTGTTGTATGTTGCATGTTGCATGTTGTACGGTGCATATTGTACGTTGCGTGTTGTATGTTGCATGTTGTACGTTGCATATTGTACGTTGCGTGTTGTATGTTGCATGTTGCATGTTGTACGGTGCTGTACGTTGTATGTTGTACGTTACATATTGTACGTTGCGTGTTGTATATTGCATGTTGTACGTTGCATATTGTACGTTGCGTGTTGTATATTGCATGTTGTAAGTTACATATTGTACGTTGCGTGTTGTATATTGCATGTTGCATGTTGTACGTTGCGTGTTGTATATTGCATGTTGTACGTTGCATATTGTACGTTGCGTGTTGTATGTTGCATGTTGCATGTTGTACGTTGCGTGTTGTACGTTGCGTGTTGTATATTGCATGTTGTACGTTGCGTGTTGTATATTGCATGTTGTACGTTGCATATTGTACGTTGCGTGTTGTATGTTGCATGTTGCATGTTGTACGGTGCTGTACGTTGTATGTTGTACGTTACATATTGTACGTTGCGTGTTGTATATTGCATGTTGTACGTTGCATATTGTACGTTGCGTGTTGTATATTGCATGTTGTAAGTTACATATTGTACGTTGCGTGTTGTATATTGCATGTTGTACGTTACATATTGTACGTTGCGTGTTGTATGTTGCATGTTGCATGTTGTACGTTGCGTGTTGCATGTTGCATGTTGTAAGTTGCGTGATGTATGTTGCATGTTGTAAGTTGCGTGATGTATGTTGCATGTTGTACGTTGCATATTGTACGGCGAATGTTGCATGTTGTACGTTGCATATTGTACGGTGAATGTTGCATATTGTACGCTGTACGTTGCATGTTGTACGCTGTGCGCTGTACGTTGCATGTTGTACGCTGTGCGCTGTTCTTTGTATGTTGTACGCTGTGCGCTGAATTCTGCACGCTGCATACGCACAACACGCACGCGCACAACGTGGACGCAGGCGCAGTGACCTTGCCACCACCTCAAGGTCACGGGATTCGTGCTGCGCTCTTTCTATAAATAGGGGAAACGATTCGATTACAGCTTGGTGTAATTACCCGATGTTCCCCGTCGACGAGATGAGGACGACGACAGTAGTTTCCGACGTCGCTGATTGTGTGTTAGGCTCTTAGTAATTAGAATCGGATAATGCAACTGATATACGGAGCGATACACAACATAAAGTTTCCGTTATTTTTAACGAACATCCGAGTTATTAAACTTGGTAAAATAAAATAAAGCAAGTAATGAGGAGATCAATAAACTTATTCCCAGTTTGAAGGCTTGTTCCACTAGTCAGACATAACATAAGAACACGTTATGACGCTGAGCAAACAGCGGAGTAATCTAAAAGATTTGTATGATAAAATAAAATGTGCTCGATCTTGCATTGAGAACTTAAGGAAACTTTAAATGTAATATTTACTTTTCATGATAACGTTACTGTAATGTTATTCAAGTCTCGCAATCTTAGAAGTTGTTTCTGAGAAGGGGCAAATCCAACCAGAAAACTCAACGTTTTAACAAAACACTTCAGTATTGTTTCATTTTAAAATATCCGTATAAAGTAAAATGTCGTTTAGCGCTCATTAATGTTATTAATGATCATTTAGTAATATTTCGTTTCTTCATATAACTTTGGTTACTTTAACTTTTGAAAGGATAGAGGAGATTTGAAATCCACAATTCGCTAACAGTACATCCAAGCCATTTAAAAATAGCAAAACGTGCTTATTTGAAATGTTGCAATGTGCAAGTGCATTTAGTCTGGGACATTCCTTTGTTGTCCCGTTACTGAGAGAAGATGGAATGATACAAAGTACAAAGCCACTGCACAACGCAAGGCTGTTCTGTAAAGTTCAAGGCACAATCCCGTGTGCTCCTCATCTAATGATGGCAATTTTCGTGAACGTAAACACTGTTACAATAGTATTGCATCATCGAGCCTTCCACAGCTGGTTCGATAACCACCAATTATAAGTACCATTCATTATAATTAATTAGTTACTCATAAATCACTGTTTACTGATAACTAGTTTTGTAATAATCGTATTGCTTTTGGGGTTGTTCTCCGCGAATTCTTCTTGCGGTCAATTTATTTCTATCGTTGGATAAAATTCTACTACCGTATACATTTTTTACACATACAGTTCAACTAATTTGTCGGTGTTGGTACCAAAGTAAAATTTGTATTCTATAAAATTTTCTTCCACCAAAAAATCCATTCATTCAAAAGCATAACCGTTGTTAAGACATCAATTGTACGCCGTCGGTAAGATTTTTAGTGGTGACTGAATCAACGACGTCTAGTTACCATACAACTCACTTTGTATAAAATAGTCCGCACATCAATCCATGTGTTGAAATTATTTTGTAGCCTGCTATTGCCAACGTACCGATCTTTTAAACTTTAGATAGACGATAAATATTACAAATTTAATGTTATTTTACAAGGTCACATAATGTAAACATTTAATTTACGTAAGCTGAAATCACAATACATACTAATATGAGTGATTTTCAGTCTCGATCCCGTGTGCAGCAGGCTCAGTGAAAAAATACAGTAAAAATAATACGGAGCTCGCTAAACGTTTTCAGAGAGAGAAAATACAGTCCATCAATAAAAAGTATGTAATTTAACAGTCTTATATTTTAAAATGTGCTATGGTAAAAATCAACGATTACGGTAAATTTACTTAATGTGATACCACAGGGGTATAGAAGAACCACGAATATTATAACAGAAAGCTTTATTGATCACAAACATGAACAAATTATATCAGTGGCCCGAAAGTAAACATGATTTTATTAATACTTAAATGGAACTGTCAAACAAGCTGCCCAGCTATTATGCTGTGACGTAACGTGTTTATGTTCATGACCCATACCTTCTAATATTTCTAGTGCAGTAAAAATAAGAGAAAAATTCCATAAACCTAAAAAAAATTAGCACAACCGGGGAATTTGGTACAGATGTTGGGTGTACCTTCCTTTTGAACATACTAAAAGTCCCCTAAAATTGAAGCTGTGCTATGGCCGCCATATTGGAAAATGGCGGCATATTTCTGTATTTTTCGCTATAGTGACTTTATTATTAGAGATACAGGAAAAAGCTAAATATACAAAATGTAGGTCATCTAAAAATACACATTTTTAGCGAATTTCCCATATAGGGAATAAGCTATTACCGTAGTACTCATGGTAAGACCTGGACGCGGGACCGATTTTTTTTTTTCGTTTTGAGGTCCCTAGAGGCCAAAAACACCATCCGTTAAAATTCATATATATATATATATTTATATATTTATATGTTTATATATTTATATATTTATATATATATATATATATATGTGTCCGTTAGCACGATAACTCGAGCAAAAATGATCCGATTTTGATGAAATTTGGTACAAACGTGTAAACCTACGTTTATTCGAACGAGTTCGCGAACCAGCTTGATCGGACCATGGGAACGGGGGTTTACGGGGCGTTTTATGGGGTAAAAATAGGTTTTTCCCATTTTTTACCCAAAAAACATAAAATTTAGCAATTTCTTTCCAAACCATTTTGTAGAGCTTAAAAAAACAAATAATTTAGTATATTGAAGCGTTATTATGCGCCTAATGGTTACGGAGAAAATTCCAAAAAATTGTAAATTTAAAATTCCTATGTTATTCTTATGGAGGATAAGTAAACTGTTGTAGTTTGCTTGTTTATGAACCTATTTTGATCAAATTTGGAAAATGTTTTTATTTCTTACTAACTATTAACATTTTACAAAAAAAAAAAAAAAAACAGTTTTACCCTCCCTGATGCAGCAAACCTAAGTACTTGTTAAACTAATTCTATTTAAATAGGTAATTAATGTTATATTTTTTAGTAGACATTTCAGTGTAAATCCAATCAGTCAAATGGAAATTCGCTTAGTCTGCAGGTTTGCTGCGGCGGGGGTATTTGTATTTACCATCTTTCTCTAAACCCAACGGTTTTTGAGTTATTTGTTATTAAGTATATTTGGTTTTTTCTATTTATCAAAAATAGGTGAAACACATGGAAATTGACCGTTACTTTCAAGGATTATGATAATTTATCCCATTTAGTTAAATAGTGTGATACTATAAAATCTTAAAATTTAAGCTTATTTTATGAGTAAAACAACTCTGCCACAGCAAACCTGCAGACTCAGCAAATTTCCATTTGATTGGATGTTTTATTAATTGTATTTAAATAAAATTAGATTCAACAGGTACCTATTATAGGTTTATTATACCTAGGTTTGCTGCTACAGGTAGGTTATTATAGTGTGTTTTTTTTAGTAAAATATCAATAACTTAGTATAAAATAATTAATTTTCCAAGTTTGATCATAATAAATCTATAAACAAACAAACTGCAACAGTTAACTAATTCATAATAATAGCATGGTAGCTTAAGATTTACAATTTACAAATTTAAATATACAAATTTTGGTTGTGTTTACTAAAAATATGGCGATTATTCTTCACGATTCGAATACTAACCGAAGGGGTTTTCAAAAGGAGATGAAGCAAGTAATTTAAGTACTGTAATATTAACTCGTATCGGAAATATTGTATACAGTGAGGAAATCAACCATATTTAGTAAACTACGCAAAAGTCATATTAATATTTTATACGCATTTTTACCCATTTAATAAATTAACATTTTAATATTTTGATGGCACTACCACTATCACTCTGAGATCAACTAAGTGGGATAAATAATTGTCGTAAAACTTGAAAGTAACCGTCGATTGCGATGGGTTTCACCGATTTTTGATAAATAAAACTAACTATACTATACCATACTTAATTAGTCACCATCATGAACTAGACACGAAAAACACCCTTCTAAATTTACAATGGGATGTCAAGTATAGTTAGTTAGTGTGGTGGTGCCATCAAAATACTAAAATGTTAACTATTAAATGGGTAAAAAATGAAGATAAAATATTAAGATGACTATTGCGTACTTTACAAAATATAGTAGATTACCTTACTGTATACATTTTCGGTGCTTTTTACGAATCAATATTACTTAAATAACAGGCTCCATCTCCTTTTGAAAACCCATTTGGTTAATATTCTAATCGTGACGAATAATCGCCATCTTTTTAGTAAACACAACCAAAATTTGTATATTCAAAATTGTTTATTGTAAATTTAAAACTCTAATGCTATTCTTATGCATTAGTTAACTGTTGCAGTTTGCTTGCTATAGATATATTTTGATCAAACTTGGAAAATTAGTTATTTTATAGTAAGGTATTGATATTTTACTTAACAAAAAACACGCTATAATAACCTACCTGTAGCAGCAAACCTAGGTACCTGTTGAACCTAATTTTATTTATTTACATTTTTTAATAAAACATCCAATCAAATGGAAATTTGCTGCTGAGTCTGCAGGTTTGCTGTGGCGGAGTTGTTTTACTCATAAAATAAGCTTAAATTTTTAGATTTTATAGTATCACACTATTTAACTAAATAGGATAAATTATCATAATCCTTGAAAGTGACGGTCAATTTCCATTTGTTTCACCTATTTTTGATAAATAGAAAAAACCAAATATACTGAATAACAAATAACTCAAAAACCGTTGGGTTTAGAGAAAGATGGTAAATACAAAAAATGTGTATTTTTAGATGATCTACATTTTGTACATTTAGCTTTTTCCTGTATCTCTAATAATAAAGTCACTATAGCAAAAAATACAGAAATATGCCGCCATTTTCCAATATGGCGGCCGTAGCACAGCTTCGATTTTAGGGGACTTTTAGTATATTCAAAAGGAAGGTACAACGAACATCTGTACCAAATTCCCCGGTTGTGCTAATTTTTTTTTGGGTCAAAACATATTTTTACTGTACTATTCGTGAAAACAACTAAACATTGTAATCAACGGATTGAGGAAACGTTTAAATTATCAATCAGCTGATTTTCGATCAAAAGATTAAAAATAGCTGTTATCGTAACCGATCAGTAAAACGCTGTTTTCGAACATCGATAGATGATTTGAAAACCTGTGTAAACACTAAACATTCTAGTGTGGTAAAAAGCTATAATTTATTCGAGAACGTGAGGCACAGATCGGCAACTGGAATAACTAATTGCACGTCTACATACTGAAGCGCATTATATGCTCTGCGCATCATCGCTCACGCGGCCTTAAAAGGACAATACCATCTCCAATGGGTATCACACAGCCATTAGCAAACTAGTATGAGACCTGCAGGCAATTATGCGAGCACACAGGTTACATACAATAAATAGCCCTTATCAGCGACAGACGACACTGAGCATTCATCAACTGAGCACCGAGCACCGAGCACTGAACACTGAGCACTGCGTGGTGCACGTGCAGATCTTCTTACAATTAACATAGAGAACCAAAAGTAATAGAAATCTTATAGTATTTACTCCCTGAAACTGTATTATATCAAAATAAAACTCACACAAAGTTTATTACGATCAAAAAAATTTATTGCAGATTATTTTTGATTAATTTAAGATCCAACAATAATTTAGATGAACGGATACAAACATGATATAAGTGTAGTCTTTCTTTTATCCAATTTTCAAAATAAGGAACATACCAATCTTCCTCAAACTGGCGAATTTTAAGTACAGTATATTAGTTGACCTCGCACGCCCAATCCGTCTCGTTAACTGACAAAAGCGAATTAACCATTTACGACCAGAATGCATATTGCACATTTTGCACACAATAGCTCCAGTGTGTGTCGCCAAAAGCTCAGACCAACGCACTCAATTTTGGTAGTCACGTGTCGGGGTATTGTCTCTGTATTAATAGCCTATCAAACCTGGCTAGACCATTAGAACCACAGTTGAAACTGTAATGAAGAGCCTTAACAGTCAGATGCTAACATTGAGTGACTTATATAACAAGTACCTGGGGAAAATCATTAGTCCACTCTGAAAGCAGTCTTAGTACTGTATTGGAGACACATAGATCCATTCCCAAACTCCACACGGCTCGCCTTTACTACGTCCTACACCATTTCCTACGTCATGGACCTGTTTCCCTCCATTTCCATAGCACTAGGATTGTAGATACCTTAATCTAATCGTTATTAACAGATCCCACACTCCGGACAGCTCGTCTTTACTACGTCCTACACCATTTCCTGCGTCATTGACCTGTTTCCCTACCTTCCCATAGCATTTCAGAATTGCAGATACCTTAATCTAATCGTCATAAACAGTTCCCACACTCCGGACAGCTCGCCTTGACTACTTCCTTCGCCACTTCCTACGTCGCGGACCTGTTTTCCTCCCTTCCCATAGCATTTTAGGATTATAAATACCTTAATCTAATCGTCATAAACAGTTCCCACACTCCGGACTACTCGCCTTGACTACTTCCTTCACCACTTCTTACGTCGCGGACCTGTTTTCCTCCCTTTCCATAGCATTTTTGGATTGCAAATACTTTAATCTAATCATCATAAACAGTTCCAACACTCCGGCTACTCGCCTTGACTACTTCCTTCACCACTTCCTACGTCGCGGACCTGTTTTTCTCCCTTTCCATAGCATTTTTGGATTGCAAATACCTTAATCCAATAATCATAAACAGTTCCCACGCTCCAGACAGCTCACCTTGACTACTTCCTTCACCACTTCCTTCGTCACGAACCTGTTTCCCTTCCTTCCCATAGCATTTTAGGATTGCCCATACCCTTATCTAATCGTCATAAACAGATCCCAGACTTCTCACTGCTACCCTTGACTACAATGTATCGAGTAATCTTAAGTATAATCTTTGCTAAATGTTTTTTTTTCCTTTTGTACTGTATTTGTAATTTGTTAGTATACTGTGGGTAGTTGGCTTATTATGAACACATGCTACAACTTCAAGTCTTTTGTTTACTTTTTCCTTGTTATTTAATTCAGCCAACAAGGTTACCTAGCAACCCATAAGACTAATGTAAAAAAATGTGATTTTCAGTTTCATTTTTCTACGTAATTAGATTTTTGTTGGCAGATCTAACTGCAGTAATAGTAGTTTTCATTACTAGACTGGAAAGTGACTCATTGCGGGGAGAGATGGCATTTTCGCGCGAGGCGAAGCCGAGCGCTGGAAACGCCATCGTGCCCCGCAATGACACTTTCGAGGCGAGTATTGAACATTATTTTTCATTACGATACCGAAAACTTATAAAAACATGAAAATTTTCGTTTATTTAACTTAGTATTAAGAGAAAAAACCGAACTAATGAAAAAAAACTCAACTCTGAATTATTAATAAGTGCACGGAAAAAACTCATAACGCTAACTTTCCGTGTGTATGTACCTCGACATAAGCACGGAAACTTAACGTTATGAGTTTTTTCCGTGCACTTATTAATAATTGCATGGCCAATAGTTTGAGGAAAAACAGACTATTTTGGGTAAAAAAAAGTATCTTTATTAAATTAACTACAGAACAAGCTGATGAATAAACAAATAAAGAAAGAGACCTTTGATGATTACATAGGATCAACACGCTGATAAATCTTTATTAATGAAAATGAAAATGTATGTTAAAGTCGCAGTTTTGATTTTCACTTATGTTTAACATTTTTTGTGGTAGCTTTAGGTTTTTTCTCATTTCTGCAACATTGACTTCCGAGTGTGTTCCATCAACTTTATTATTTTCTTGAATGAAATTGCGATTTTGCACAGTATCTTCTTCTGATGAAATTACATCGTCGATTGTAAAATATTGTTTTGAAACCAGATTCACCTCTTCATCATTGTTAGAAATGTTATTGAGTGGCAGTGAATCCAAAGAGGAATTGTTGTAATTTGAAATTGAATTAGTAATGTCTCTGATTGGAAGTAAATTCAAAGAGGAATTGTTTTGATTTGAGATTGAAGTACTTGGTTTTGAAAAAAGTTTTTTAGACACATCAATTTTTCTATTTATGGACTCCTCAATGTAACCTTCAGCAACGGTTGCACTTTTCCAGCCTCCGTGCCTCTTGAGTGTGAGTAAATCCGCTCCCCCTTCCACCAGCATTGACGCGGATGTGCGTCGAATAGCATGACCTGTGTAGGATTCAGGCTGTTCTAGCTTAAGGTACTGGGCGACCTTTTTGGGAACATCCGAAATCGTATGACTCCCGACATGTTGTGCTACGCACTTGCCTTGCCTGAAGCCAACAAAAAGTCTAGGGCTCGTCATTTTTGATGGGCGTAAAGACAAATATTTACGTACTAGCTGGCAGGGTTGATACGTACATTCATCGTCTGTAATGATGAAACTTCTGCTAGCATGTGTTTTACCATCTCTCAATGTAACCTTAATGAAACTGCCATAATCTTTTACGTCATTTATGCTAAGGCGTAATAGATCATCTCGCCTAAGGGCTCCAAAAATGCCAAACGTCAAAATTACTTTACTTAACAACCATTCTTTGTCGGGAGCGTTGATCATGAACTGAGAAATTTGATCAGATGTAAAAACATTCGCTTTTTTAGGTTTGAAACCAACAGACTTTTTCTTTAAAAATGCAACTGTTTTTGGAAATTTTAAATTTCCAAGATTTTCTTTTACTTTTAAGACATTTTTAACCATTGAATACTTGCTCCACAAGGTGCTAGGTTTCATAGTTTTCGACAGTTCTGACATACAGACTAGAAGTATGTCATCATTAACCTGGCTAGGTTTAATGTTTTCTTTTTGACACCAAGTACAAAGCTTATCGTATTCATTTTCGTATCTTAAACGCGACACATCAGGCAATAATTCGTTTGTTACACTTACCGCTCTGTTCATCAAAGTTTCAGGAATATTATCCATATTAGTACACATAGTTCAAAGAATCTATCTCAACAAACATAACCTAACTGACAATGTCAATATATAAGCGAGGAATGTGTTTTCAACAACAATACAATCAGCTGATCTGACTGCACCGCAAAATCCCATAGCGGTTACTTTCCGTGCAGTACATACGCACGGAAAGTTAACGTTATGTAACTTTTCCGTGCAGTAGCGGGAATTACCTATTTTCTTATCTCATTTTACGTTTAGAAAGTGTACTTTCGTGTGTAGAGTAATGAAAACTCGTTTTTAGGCCAGAATTAAACTATTTACAACATTTGAAGAAAATCGTCGGAACCGTTTTCGAGATCTTTGTGCAAGCAAGCATACATACATACATACATACAAGCAAACATTGCTCGTATTAGAGTACAGTATAGGATAAGTCACTCCCCATCTTAAATAATTGATATAATTGGTATAACTTTTAAAATATTTATGAGAATGTTGTCGGGGAATAGAATATTTAACATACTTAGTATGTACCAAATGGCATTTTCCGGTGCTTGCTCAGGTTTCATGTGTGCCTTAGGCAAAGCCAAAAACACCACAATAATACATTTCACGTGCGAAGTGAAGCCGAGGATGGGAATAATTGAAGCAAGTCCCGGAAAATCTCTTTCGGCACCAGTTATAAACTTTTCATCTCGACGTAAAATACTTACATTCAGAATTAGATACTTCAGTAAAATTCAGACAATTGTTATAATTAATATTATTTTAATACAAAAAATACTAATAATTAATAGGCAAGCATGTTTCTTTAAAAAGATTTTCTCAGCTCGTATGCATCGCAAATAAAATCTACGCATACTGTTAGAAAGATATCTTCCTGTAGATGTGCAGAATCACTTTATAAATTAAAATAGGCAAAAATATAAGCACAAACAATGGATTTTAAATTGAAAAACATTTTCCTCCACACTACATTATTTTGACGAACTTCCCACGCAAAGAATTTTGTCCAAAAAACAGCTGTTTGCCGCCAGCTTATTCAAATGGGGTTTCATTGCGTACTACTGTACTGCAATGAGTTTTACCGGACACCAATCAGCTGATTATACTGTATTTAGGTGGCAATGAGTGGTTATAAACAAAAACATAACCCCTAAGAGAGGTTATGACTAGTGATTTTTTTGTCTTTTAGTTGGTGGAAATATATAAGGATTTGTACGGATTTAGTAGTATGGCGTAAACAATCGTACGTAACTCGTCCAAAATGTGTGTACCGGACTCGTGTGGTAATCCCGTACTCGACTTCGTCTCGCACGGGAACGACCAAACTCGTCCGGTAAACACTTATTTTCAGGACTTTTTATATAAAATATCTTTAAAACTATGTGGCTTAGCGTCAAACACGTCATTTACAAAACCAATCTACGATCAATTTAAAAATGATTCTCTTAATCTTGTTATAGTGAATGGTTGCTGGATTACAAAAGCTTAAAAACGGAAAACTGTGAATTTTTTACGCTTTAAAAGTCCCGGGACTTCTAAATATCAAAATAATAAAGATAGGAATACAAAACTTGGAACAAAGTAACTGGACTTAAATATAATTTTGAAACATTATTCAGTGATAGAAACTTTGAAAATTTGAAACCTTCTCAGGGAGACAGCCCGCTAGCAGTCATTAAATACACTTGAGGGTTTCGTACTTAGGAAATGTATAATCAATGGTTTGACTTTACAAAGAAAAAAAATATTTTGTGTGTACACGAAATTGTGGGAAGTAATTACTATGTTGGAACGCCCGAATGTGTTTGTAAACTCTGTAAGGAATGATTCATGCCATCCAAAGAGCAACAATTAAATACAATTTAAATTAATTTTATCACAGAAGCGAAAGTCGTATACATCGGAAACCACTCTTCCTCCCTCAAGTCGCGATAGCTCTGGAATAAACTACCCATTAAACAATGCAGTACATTAGCCATTTATGTCATAAAACAGCCTTCCCACAAGAGTTTTTATTTCTGCGAACGGATGTTTTGCCGTTTTGATCTCTAACCTTTGCCCTTCCTCGACCTTGACGTTCGGTTTGATGGCGGATGGCTACCATAACAGACCACCAGGACGGCTGGGCCGGGAACCGACCGAACTCCGGGAGTAGGCCGCAAGTCTTCACATTGCGACTACAGTATAATGGCCATGTTTATCGACAATCTACTGTGGCTGATAAAATTCATTGGATTACATAATATGATAGCCCACTGTATAGTCAACTCGGTGATTGTATCAGGTATAGTTCTCTCGGATGAAAACTATTTATACAACAATTAATTGAAAAATAGCTAGTAAATACTCCAAATATCTAAGTTATTACCTGAAACTTTGATAGTTTTTAATAAACATATCTATTTATTGGACGTTAGTTTCATAGAAACTTGTTCCAACTGAACAGACCGGCGTGGCAAGTGGTGTAAAACTACTGACCATGATGTATCTTGCCATCTCACGAGCAACCAACTGTATGCACCTTTGTAAAGGGACTACTTCAACAAACGGTTGTTTGGTGGTTATGGGCATTCCTAACCACAAGTAACCCCCAACCTAGCTGCAACCCCCAAGATAAAATTATTAGTTGCCCATATGCCTATGATCCGGTTATACTTGGGCGGTGCATATTTCCCCTCCAGTCCGGCGTGGTCGGTCCAGCCACATTTGGCAACTAACCGCAGCGACCGCCCCGCTATGTATCAAGTAACGGTCATTGATGTTCACCACTTTTTGTCGTATAATCTACCAAATGACCGGTAGCTCCAGGCAATTTGTCCGACTGTTCTGGTATGCCTGAAGTCATTAGCGTTAGCACATCCGAGCTCAGCCGAAACTCGACCTCAGATAGTCGCGACCTTCAGGTCGACCTTAATCTCTTAGCGGTTCCGTTGTTTCGTTTTTTTTTGGGTCGCGGTTTTGATATATCGATTACATTCCGTTGGTCTAAGATCGATTTAGAAAATCATGCCGTTCGGTTAGCGTCGATTATCACCCTTAAAACGTTGCATTTGAAAGAACAGCTACGGTAAGTGAGCTTGTCGTAGCCAAAATCAAAGAAGACAAAACCCAGTTACTGGCCTGCAGTTGAAACGAAGAGAAGAGGAGGAGAGTGCGGCAAGGCTACTGGGGTTAATACCAAGCTAAGTTTGGAACCACCACATCTGGCAAGTATGTGTCAAGCTATATTGTGTGCTAGCTATCTTAGGCCGGAAAATAATCAGCATTCTTTACTGTCTGTATATTAGCCTTATTTCACAGCCAAGTGACTATGAGCTATTACTGTGGGTACTCTTTAGCGGATTGCTAATACATCAGCTGGGTATTTGGACCACTGCTGGCCTCAAGGACCTCGGGGTGCTAGCAGTGAATAGTAAATACTCGAGGTTTTTGATCAGAGCATCGAGGAAATGCACGAGCACGAACATCGTTAGAAAAGGAGGGCCCGAAACATTGACTTCCCTCGCCACCATCTTAGCAGTATCTTGTAGAAGTTATCCACGGTTGGCAATTAAAATCCACAACACTCGAATGCGGTTTATTAAGGTGCTAAAATGGACACTACTCAAGAGGCCTCTGTACTCCCTACGATAATTAGAAGATAAGCCCCTAATCACATCAATTGCCGGTCCGCCATGCGAATTCGTTTAAGGACCAAGTTTTGATTCAGGGTGAATCTCGTATAGGTGTCGATTGTTTATTTCAGACAAACCATTGGTCCTACAATATTTTTTTTACTTTTTTAGAGGAGGAGAAATGCTTCTACGCACACAGGTAGCCAGCCTGAAATGTGAGACTCCTGAATTTATCTGACTACTCACTAAAAATCCCCTCTACAATGATGGAATAAACATATTTCTCACCAAACCAACACCAAGGATTAGTAAATTTAAAATGTATAACTTATCCTTATCTCTTTAGGTTTTCGAGTGATCAACTAAACTCATGTTTTCTATCTATCCATACATATAATATAAATATATATTTATATTAATATATAAATACCCCCTCCCCAGCAAACCTGAAGACTAAGCGAATTTCCATTTGCCTGATTTAATTTTCAATTAAATCCATTTCAATCACAGGTTCAACGAGTACCTAGGTTTGCTGCTACAGAGAGGGTAATTAAGTGTGTTTTCCAGTAAAATAATAACAGCTTGGTACAAAATAAATAAGTTTGTCAAGTTTAATAAAAATATGTCCTTAAACAAACAAAATACAACATTTTAGTTATTTTCCAAGAGAATAAAATAAGAATTTTAATTTTTTGATTTTTTTCCTTAACCAATAACCATACAAAACACTTCAATATACTAAAAAATTTGTTTTAAGGCTCCCTTATTTTAGTAATTACTGAAATCACTAAAATTTTTATCATAAATTATTTTTACTTTGAAACAGGCCTTTTTGTTATCGGTTTTTATGGAACATTTTCGAAAATTATATTTAAAGAAATTTATAAGCCTTATACAAAAATGTAAATAATATAGTTTATTCAGCATGAAATTCACTTTAATATCAGTATTAAACTTCATTTTATTGTGTATTACAGAAACATTTAATATTTTTTAAATGCCAGCAAATGTTAAGAATGTATTTGGGGTTTTTTTTTGTTAATTTACATGCTCTCTCTAGACCTACTTAAAGAGCTTAAAAAAACAAATAATTCAGTATATCAAATTGTTTTTGTACGGTTTTCGGTTACAGAGAAAACTCAAACATTTGTAAATTTACAATTCCCATGTTATTATCAAGGAGAATATTGTAAAAGGTTGTAGTTTGCTTGTTTATGGATATATTTTGATCAATCTTGGCAAATTTATTGATTTTATACTAACCTATACTTATTTTACTTAAAACACACTTTATTAGTTTCCTTGTAGCAGCAAACCTAGGTACTCGTTAAACCTAATGTTATTTAAATACATTAATTAAATCATTTCAACCAAATGGAAATTCGCTTAGACGGCAGGTTTGCTGCGGCGGGGCATTATTATAATTATAATTATTATTATCATTATAATTAGCAAACCCCATTAACACTAGTGTTTATTTATTCTATGATAAAAAATTGTCAATTTTGACGCAATTCCTCACACTAGAACTGCAAACGATGGAGAACTCAGGTATCAAGTTATGCAGTTATTTTCATAATAGGCCTGCTGTACGTGTAAACTATAACGATTATACGGTAGTTTTATAGTTTAATAGATTCAATGAACCTATGTTCTAAAATGGGATGCCGGTTAACAGGCCAGAAAATCCCTTAAAGTCGAATTCAGATAAATCGTTTATACATTTAATGCCTTTATGTACGATAAATCTTAAAGGTCAAATACTAAAAAAATAGTTTGATAAGATGTAAAGTAACTGGTGATTCAGTGAGATTTAATATCTTGCCATCCATTTACTTCTACTGCCATACATTTACTACGAGTAGATTCGGTGTTACTGTGTTCAAAATCTTGATAACCATATGTATTTGGCGAATATCATGGGGTTACAGCACGAAAAAGTAGTTTCCGATTGGGCAGTGTAATAGACGGAGTAAAAACAAGACATCTCTGACCTCTGCTCAACAGAATAAGTCGTAGAACGCCATGTTCTAAATAATACCAATACTAAGGACACTTGTGGTTACGTTTTAACGGATTGAAAATTAAAGATACGGCAGCTGGTGTTTATGTCGGACGAGTTTCCAACCGATTACGATGCACCATCAGCATCATTAAATACATGTTTTAAATCACTAAATCAGCTTTTGTTCAATGTTTGTCGAATTCACACGGACGCGTCAATCAATAGTGTGCACCGAGCAATATACACAAACGTCATGCTACTGGTTAATAATAGGTAGGCTTAAAACGCATGTTGACGAATAATTAATACTAGAGGTCACCAGTGTTCGAAAACTCGACCAAAAATATGTAACGTCAGACCATGGTACATACTTCTCTATCCCCTCCCCTACGCTGGCTGTAAATAAAACATGTTTATACTTCGTTGTCATTTCGTCACCAGCATGGCAACCCATACGGCCCATGTTAAGTTTTTCTTAATTTTAAATTCATCTTTTGTGCTTATTTTTTAGCCTATTATCTATACTATTATATACAAATCTAATGGTGTCTGTCTGTATGTGTGTGTGTTTCTAATAGGTGCAAAAACTACTGAACCAACTGGGCTTAAATTTTACAAAAATATAGCTACCATACCAAGAACCATTATAGGACTATTCACATTTCGATACTGACCGTAGGCTTTGCCCCTTTGGCTTTAAAAGTTCTGAGGTGAACATTTTAAAAGTAAATATTGATTGGTCTCCATGGCTGCATGAGAACACTAATAATGTTTGTTTACATTTGCTTTGACATTTAAATGTAAACAAGAGGAACTGCTAAACTGCATATTTCACAATTTCAGACAGCTGATACAAAGAAATGAAATATAATGTTTTCCATAACTATGAGGTAGGTTTATTTTAATCTAATCTTTTATCATGGATTATTTATTCTAAAACTATGTCAATGATTATAGAAAAATACCCCCGCCGCAGCAAACCTGCAGACTAAGCGAATTTCAACTTGTCTGATTACATTTTTACTCAAATATTTCCATAAATAAAACATAAGTTATATATTTCCAATTTAAATAACATTAGATTTAACGATTGCTTAGGTTTGCTGCTACGGGGAAGGTAAAAAGTGTTTTTTGACAATATGTCAATAGTATAGGATGAAATAAATAAATTTGCCAAATTTTATCAACATTATATCCATAAACAAGTAAATTACAACATTTTTCATTTTCTCCATAAGAATAACATGGGAATTTTAAATTACACTTTTTTTTTATTTTCTCCGTGACCGTTAGGCATACAACAGCCCTTCAATATACTAAATTATTTCTTTTTTTAAGCTCTACAAAATGGTTGAGAAAGAAAATACAATTTTTTTTGTTTTTAGGTTAAAAATGGCAAAACCCATTTTTACCCCATAAAACCCCCCATACACCCCTGTTCCCATGGTCCGATAATGCTGGTTCGCGAACTCGTTCGAATAAACGTAGGTTTACATGTTTGTACCAAATTTCATTAAAATCGGAGCATTTTTGCTCGAGTTATCGCACTAACGGACACACACATATATATATATATGTGAATTTGAACGGATGGTGTTTTTGGCCTCTGTGGACCTCAAAACGAAAAAGTAAATCGGTCCCGGGTCTAGGTCTTGCCTTGAGACCTACGGTAATAGCTTATTCCCTATATGGGAAATTCGCTAAAAAAGATTCCATAAACGTTGCTGTATCAACTCCGGCTCTGCTTTGGATTTTTAAAGCGTCTAAGTTATGAAAATAATGTTATTGATATGTTTTCATGGAAACAGTATGAAAATTACAATGTATTGATGTTTTGTATGAATTTGGAGGCTACTTTAAATAAATTCTAACTGCTTAACATGTGTTAGATTAACTTAACATAACTTGCACATCACATTGTTTTTTATATGTATATTTAAGTAAATTAAGTTATTGTGTTTTGCTAAACCTATGCTTAAATTAAACTAAAAAATATCATCAATAACTAAATTGTACGTTGATTTTTGTTTTCTTAAATCTGCTGTATATGTGTAACTACATTTAATTATCAAATGGTAATACAAAATGCTCTTATTTTATCTTAACATAGCTTTCAGTTCACATTTACTTTATTTGATACATTTATTATTTGTGTTAACACACCACTGATTTAATTAAACTTAAACCAAGGAAAATATCATAAAACTAAGCAGTACACAGTGTTCTTATTCTTCTTCTTCTTCTTCACAATGGTAAGTGTGAAAATGTAAAGGCAATGGACTAAGGAACTGATTAAAAGAACTGGTTTGTATATTGAGTTGTTTGTTGATATTTTTGTAGAGTAGAATCAGAGGATGCAATGAAACATACTGTATTTGCTATTACTTTTTTTAGTCCTTGATGCTTTGATAATCATATTAGTTTTGTCCGCTGTCTTTAATGCTAAATTATTTGTCTAACATTTTGTATAGTACCTATAGATATAGTTTCTTTAATATTAATGGCTGCCATTTTGATCAGGGGTGCGATATTGACCTCTGGTTTGCACCATTCAATTTCTCTTGATAAACCCTTTAAAATGAGATGATAGGTGTTTACAATTTGAAAATTTCGGGCTGTCCCCAAAATGCCCCATTTTGGGGAATGGGGCAAAGTTTGAACTTTGTTGAAAAAGTGCAATTTCTTATGTTGTAAATGTGCCGAGTATGGTTTTCCTACTGCAACGCGTTAAAAAGTTAACTGGGGGTTCCAGACTTTTGCCTAACCCTGTATACCTACTGTAATTAATAATAAAAACCTTAGTCACGTGAACAATACAGTAGGACGTATAGAGCATTTGTCTCAGAGCACAGCTACAGGGCTCCCTGTTACGTCACGTGACACAGGTGAGGTGATCAGCTGATCGGCGAAGTTCACTGTCAGTGACAGAGCTGAGTCGCGACAACACGTGGTTCCGTCCTCAGCGGGTGTTGAACTTTGGTCTAGGTTATGGTCAGGGAAAGCCGCCTGCCTTCGCCTTGAACTTGCGCACTGCCACTGCCGTCGTACTCGCCCCCCCCCCCCCCCTAAACCATACTCCAACCAACCTCCAACACACCTTCAATAATTAATATTAATACTGTATTACCTAACCGCTAATATTAATGCTTTTTTCTTACAGTAGGCCTACTTTTTTTGAGTTTACATTATTACTAAGGGAACGGTCCAAACAATGATCTTATTACTAATTATTAGTCTTGACACTTTGTAACTGTCAATAACTGATCGCGTAATGGCGAAATAAAATGGCAGAATCGATCTCGCTCGGAATCTTTGAGGTGAGTTCTTATAATAAATTAAGATTTTAATGGTGTTCATTTTGAGAGAGCAGCAAATTAAATAATACATTTTTGATGTTATTTAACTTGTTTTTGTTGGATGCTAAGACTATGTTATGCCAATACACTACTTATACTTTATATTTAAAAGTATTTACTTCCTCTTGTGTGATTGATATCTATACGGTATATATAAAAGGCAAAGCCCTCACTGACTGACTGACTGACTGACTCACTCATCACTAATTCTCCCACTTCCCACTTACCTAGGAGGCTGAAATTTGGTACACTGATTCTTTAGGCATTAAATAGGAAAACTAAGTGGTTTTAATTCTGATCAGACTCTCGGGCTCCGCCCCAGTGGCTCTGGAATTTCCCATGTAACCTAATAAGTACTCATATTTAAATGGAATTAATGAATCATAACAGCTGTTTCAATTAAACAAGTTGGTTCTGTTCTATGATGTTTAATAGCATTAAAGTTACAAGGATTACCAACAGAGTGCAGCACTATTATTTTTTTAATATTTGACAACAGCTAATTTGAAACCAAAAGGTGAGTGAGCGTAGCGAACGAACTTCAACCAGGACGTGTGAGCGCAGCGAACGAGCTCCAACCTAAAGGTGAGTGAGCGTAGCGAACGAACTTCAACCAGGACGTGATTAAGCCATGCGAACGAGCTCACGTATGAAGTTAAACGGGGCAAAGCCCGCGGGTACAGCTAGTTTAGTCATATTTTACAATTGCATTTAATTTGTAGGCATATGGTTTAATAATACACATACATGTTCTAACGAACAAGAAAATAAAGGTGTACATCAATGACACGCACCTCTACTAAAAAGTATAAGGAATAGGCCACCCTTATGGGGGTAGCGGATTTCTACCCCCGGATATTTACCCCCATGAAAAAACGCCTACGTCATTTTGACGTCACGAGGGGCGGGGCTTATACACGTTCGAGAAACAGCCCGCGACTGGAAATCTACCCCCGGACATCTACCCCCAGACATCTACCCCCGGACATCTACCCCCGGACATCTACCCCCGGAAATCTACCCCCCCCCCCGTGGTCAGCTCTGCCGCGTATCGGCCAATATTCATTTTTGTAATTGATTTTATAAATTGCTTTACCTTCTTATATCCAGTAGTAAACATGCGATATGTCGATGTCTGTTTTAACATTATCCATATTTATAATTCAATAAGTTGTAACAGTCCTTTTCAACCAGACCTACTTCACTGATTTTTACGATTGAGGTGTCTTTTAAAAGCTTAAGATCTAGCGCAGCACAAAATGGTAATTAAAAAGATATTTCGATTAGGGCTTCAAAAGGTGGACCCCTAAGCCTTTGATTTATTCCTAGAAGGTGCTTCCAATAGTTGACCAACTTTTACACTATACAGTAGTAGAGGAATTTAGCGGCTCCTGCGGGAGTGAGCGTGAGTGAGCGTGTGAGTCAAAAATATATTGACTCTAGTTTTGGCTTAGACTATACTAAAAAATTTCACTAAAATTAAAAGTCGTATAATTTAGCTGATAACGTTACATAATACTATAAAACTAATATTTTTACAGAACTATTATCTGACATTTTCTCACTTGAGGAACATCAATTGTCTAGGCAATGCACATTCAGAATAATATACGGGCTTTGTTGGTTAATAGTTCATCAGTTAAAAATTAGGTTACGTAACTGAATAATTTCACCACGGAGATAATATTTGTTAAAACGAAACTATTGTCCCTGTTGAGTTTTGCTTGTCTTCAAAAAGGTGTTATTGAATGATTAATTTTTGTTAGATTTCTTGAAAAAATAGTTAGCTGTTTTGACAAAACATTTAATTGAATTAATTTCAGACAAAGATATCACCAATATTTTAGTTATGTTTTATTATACGTCATAACGAAAACGTTACAAAATTAAATCCCACTTATGGACAATGTAATATAAAATATAATTTTGTTTGGTTATTTTAGGTAACATTATAAAATTATCTCTAGTTATGATACATGGATTTATTAATGTCATACCTATAGTTTTATCAACGTAGAAACAATTGAAAATTCTAAAAAACAAATAAATAGGGTAAATTGTTTGGGAGTGCAATTTTAACGTTTGTTAATCAAACCAGTATTGCAAAGTTGGTCACACATATGTTATTTATTTTTCTCCTAAAATTAGTTGAAAAAAAAACAATAAACAAATGTAAATGTATACCAACTCCTTTGCACTATAGTCGAAGTATTTGTATGTAATTTTGTTAAGTCCTTTTTACAATTTTCGTCTTTTACGGAAAATAGTATTCATTTATATTTAATGGGTTATATGGTTTGTCTTAGGAAAATAAAGATCAACATAACTTATATATGAAAAGCTAGATCTCCACTCTTTTCTTCGTGTTTAATTAGCTTGTTTGGACGTATATTGGATTATACTTTTACCAACTCATATTGCAATAGTAAAGTGATTGGGCATAGCTATCACATTAGTTTTAAATATTATGCCATGTTTATGTAAATACAACAATGATGGTAGGCTAATGTTGCTTAAAGGGTTATTACAGACACTTTTCATCACACATGTAAAACACTCTACCCAACGTTTCAGCATCTAAAAACTCATCTCGTACACAAATGAGAAAAAACTTAACACATTGTAACATTGTAACTTAACATATTGTACAACTAACAATACACAAACTCCAACCTAAGTTGGAATACACTTCAGAGAACATTCAAGTATAGGCTATCCACTGTATAGCAGTCAAGTCATGATCCTAAATGCAAAATACAACAAATCAAAACACAACAAAATCTAAAATTTAATAAAAGAAAAAAATTAGATATATGGTTTCAGCTGTTAGCCTATGATAAATACATAGTACAATAAAGTTAAAATAAAGTTATATAATAACTAAAAAGTGAGAAATAGTGACAAGTTCACACGCAATATCTTTCGTCAAAGTTTGGAAATTTTTGGTGCAGGTTTTTGCCTTTTTTGAGCTGTCATTGGTTGGAGGAATAAAAATAACTTTAGATGAACGGGATTTTATTTCTTCCACGGTCAACGTTCAATTAAATATGCATTCTCATATACAGTAAATTTAAATATAATTTCAAAATATAATTGCTTTATTTTTCTTGAAAAACAATCTTCCTTTTATTTTCATTATAATTTTTCTATATTTTAAAAAATATATGGGGTTTTGTAGAACTATTTAGTTTTAATTATTGAAAAGTCAAGTAACATTACTGTGCGCAAAACCTATACAAACAATTAATTGCAAAGAAGATGCTTTGTTCTCAACCACATATTATTTATCTTTCATATTGTCCCACTTAGGTTCGTATTTTAACTAAATATGAATGTAGAATGAAGAAGTATCACCTTTCCAAGTCGATGTCAGTACTGATCACGATACCGTCACAATCGACACGTACCTACTAGTAGTCTAAACCTTGTTAATAATTTTAAAATAAACTAACTACAATTCCTTCTATAAAAAATAATAATAATTAAAAATATATTTAAAAAACTTGTATTCGGTTTAAAAAATATTCTTTCCAAGCTAGAGATGTCTGATATGTTTAAAAAAAGGTCAAATGGTTATAAAGTTATGTGCAGTTTTTATTTTATTGAATGCTACAGAGAGTAAAATGATGATTTAGTTCAGAACGCGTTTTATACTCAGATTTATAAGTTCCACTCGAGCTTTAATAGTTTATGAAGCAACATAGCATTTAATAAGTTTATACTATAGCATACCGTGAATTTAAAGAACCAAATTCTATCAAACTGTGTCCTCTCCCATTGAAAACGCAAAGCTTGAGTATAACTGCAATACGCATTTTACACCTATATGCCAACCACGTACAAAGGACGGATACTCTGCTATTAAATAAATAAATAAAGCAAATAACTCAAAACAACATTCGATAGCTTCCATTCACATAATAGTGCAGGTAACTCTTGATTATCCGCATACTTGTAATTCCTTAGCATCCAGAACCTAGAAATTTTCAAATATATTTCCATCCCTGTTTTATTTATCAGTTAACTAAACCTGTAAAAACATGAAGAAATAAGGGTTCACTAACTTAATCCATTACCAAAGACACCACTGTCGAGTATAATTATTTATCTCATACGGCAACACCCTGTCGTAAATATCCATTACTTTCAAAAGATATAAGAAATCATCGCGGCCAATTGTATCATTGTTTGAAAGATTGGTATATCAATCGCATACTCCTCAGTTTTGTTTGCATACACATTCCTTTCACAGGGTAGGTAGACAATAAGAAGCGATTGTTGTATAATAAATTTATCCCTGAAAGACGAATATATACAAATAAGAATCCTTGTCCCTGGATCAAGTGTATTAGGTAAAATATTTGATAAACTTGTGTTTCAGCAAATCTCTAGTTATATTTGTGATAGTAATAAGTTGTATAAATACCAAGCAGGCTATAGTTTTAACTATAACACCCAGACTGCATTGGTGTCAATAACTGATGATGTAAAAAGAGCAATGGACAGTCGTGAAGTTACTATTATGGTTTTGTTAGATTTTTCTCGTGCTTTTGATAGTGTCCATCATAAAATGTTACTGGCAGTTATGAGATCTTTTTCTTTTAGTGGTAGCGTTGTTAGTTGGTTCGAATCATATTTATCAGATAGACAACAAAGAGTTAGAACTAGTAAAGGTTCATTGTCAGAATGGAAGTGTAATCCCATTGGTGTACCCCAGGGCTCTACCTTGTCTGCAATGTTATTTTCTCTATACATCATTAAAATTGGTGATTCATTGGTTTTTACTAAATCTATGCTCTGCGCAGATGATTTTCAATTGTATTTACATGCTCCTGTTAAAAATATTAATAATGCTATTGATATGTTAAACACTGATTTGGACACTTAATTAGAGTGGTACAATGGTCATGACCTAAAACTAAATATAAATAAATAAATAAATATAATTTTAGGTACTAGCAGACTATTGAACACAATATATTTGGAAGTGGTCCCTAAAGTAATGATAGATAACAATGCTTTAGAGTATCAAACAACTTTTAAAAACTTAGGTTTAAGAATGATGAACAGCTTATCATGGTCCGAACAAGCTAGTTACATACACAGAAAGGTATATCAGTGTTTATACCAGTTAAAGCGCATGTGCTTCAATCCCTCTGAAAAGTTAAGAAAAACTTTAATTTTAACATTGGTTTTTTCCCATTTTTGATTATGCTAGTGTAGATTCTTGTGATATCAGTAATGCTCTGTTAACTAAAACATTAGAGAGCACAAAACGATTGTATTAGATTTTTTTTTCGATTACAAATACATGGACACGTGACAGAATATTATAAAAGATTAAATGTCCCGAAGGTTAAAGAGCGATTAGAATATAATACTCTCGTCTTAGCTCATAAAACAATTAAAACACACGAACCAATGTATTTATTTGAGAATTATAGATTTATGAGGAATGTTCATCTTAGGCGGACACGTTTTGGTGATAATATTTTACAATTTCCTAGACACAAGACAGTCATATATACTAATTCTTTCCATGTTCAATCAATACGTTTGTTAAATTCCCTCAATGATGAAGTTAAAAAATAGTATTAGTGACAAGATTTTCGCAAAAAGACTCAAAGCTAAACTGTTAGAAAAATATTGTTTGTAAGATGTTCAATATAAATATGTTTATAATAAGAATCGTGACAATTTGTTTTCTTTTTTTTGTAGGCATATATAGTATACTAAACATTGTTGGGTTTCTTTTTCTTTTACTGTCCAATTGTATAAAATAGTGTTGTTGTATTATAGCTACAACATTTCATTAAACAACTTGTGAATAAAAAAAATCGGCATTGTAATAAATATTTTTTTGAGTGTAACCACAACAATGTATTGTAATGTGTTTTTTGTGCCTGTTGTGATGGAAGATTGGACCATCGAGGTCTAAATCACAGCAGGTGAAATAATGAAATGTCAAATGTCAAGATGTCTCTCTCTCTCTCTCTCTCTCCCCCCCCCCTCCATCCCCTTCTCTCTCTCAAGTAGTAATATCTGAAGAGTGAATTTTGATATTCACTCTTTTCATTTCTTATCGTCATATTTTCATTACAACATTTTAGCCAAGAATTAAATAGTATCCTGTTTTATTATAATTAATTTTAATTACAACGTAAAACAATATTTAATTTTTTGAAATTTTTTATGCGGCTGCCGGCGGTGACATTGCGCGATAAGTCAACGCGTTACGCGTAAGGGTAACGCATTACGCGAAAGAGTTACGCGTAAGAGTAACGCGAAAGAGTAACGTGAAATGCTTAACGCTTAAGACTTCCGCGAAACGCGCCCACGCGTAGGAGTAACGCAAATGTGTATGTAAGACTTCCGCGAAATGCATTTCACAAGCCCTCTATCTTGCTGTCCCACAGGCATCCGCGCGTAAGAGTAACGCGTAATGCGTAAGAGTAACGCGTTACGGAAAATACTTCCGAAAATCGAGCCCGCGCGTTTTTATGTATAACATCCGCGAAAGAGTAACGCGAAAGAGTAACGCATTACCCTTACGCGTAACGCGTTGACTTATCGCGCAATGTCACCGCCGGCAGCCGCATAAAAAATTTCAAAAAATTAAATATTGTTTTACGTTGTAATTAAAATTAATTATAATAAAACAGGATACTATTTAATTCTTGGCTAAAATGTTGTAATGAAAATATGACGATAAGAAATGAAAAGAGTGAATATCAAAATTCACTCTTCAGATATTACTACTTGAGAGAGAGAAGGGGATGGAGGGGGGGGGGGAGAGAGAGAGAGAGAGAGAGAGAGAGACATTTTGACATTTGACATTTCATTATTTCACCTGCTGTGATTTAGACCTCGATGGTCCAATCTTCCATCACAACAGGCACAAAAAACACATTACAATACATTGTTGTGGTTACACTCAAAAAAATATTTATTACAATGCCGATTTTTTTTTATTCACAAGTTGTTTAATGAAATGTTGTAGCTATAATACAACAACACTATTTTATACAATTGGACAGTAAAAGAAAAAGAAACCCAACAATGTTTAGTATACTATATATGCCTACAAAAAAAAAGAAAACAAATTGTCACGATTCTTATTATAAACATATTTATATTGAACATCTTACAAACAATATTTTTCTAACAGTTTAGCTTTGAGTCTTTTTGCGAAAATCTTGTCACTAATACTATTTTTTAACTTCATCATTGAGGGAATTTAACAAACGTATTGATTGAACATGGAAAGAATTAGTATATATGACTGTCTTGTGTCTAGGAAATTGTAAAATATTATCACCAAAACGTGTCCGCCTAAGATGAACATTCCTCATAAATCTATAATTCTCAAATAAATACATTGGTTCGTGTGTTTTAATTGTTTTATGAGCTAAGACGAGAGTATTATATTCTAATCGCTCTTTAACCTTCGGGACATTTAATCTTTTATAATATTCTGTCACGTGTCCATGTATTTGTAATCGAAAAAAAATCTAATACAATCGTTTTGTGCTCTCTAATGTTTTAGTTAACAGAGCATTACTGATATCACAAGAATCTACACTAGCATAATCAAAAATGGGAAAAAACCAATGTTAAAATTAAAGTTTTTCTTAACTTTTCAGAGGGATTGAAGCACATGCGCTTTAACTGGTATAAACACTGATATACCTTTCTGTGTATGTAACTAGCTTGTTCGGACCATGATAAGCTGTTCATCATTCTTAAACCTAAGTTTTTAAAAGTTGTTTGATACTCTAAAGCATTGTTATCTATCATTACTTTAGGGACCACTTCCAAATATATTGTGTTCAATAGTCTGCTAGTACCTAAAATTATATTTATTTATTTATTTATATTTAGTTTTAGGTCATGACCATTGTACCACTCTAATTAAGTGTCCAAATCAGTGTTTAACATATCAATAGCATTATTAATATTTTTAACAGGAGCATGTAAATACAATTGAAAATCATCTGCGCATAGCATAGATTTAGTAAAAACCAATGAATCACCAATTTTAATGATGTATAGAGAAAATAACATTGCAGACAAGGTAGAGCCCTGGGGTACACCAATGGGATTACACTTCCATTCTGACAATGAACCTTTACTAGTTCTAACTCTTTGTTGTCTATCTGATAAATATGATTCGAACCAACTAACAACGCTACCACTAAAAGAAAAAGATCTCATAATTGCCAGTAACATTTTATGATGGACACTATCAAAAGCACGAGAAAAATCTAACAAAACCATAATAGTAAGGGTAATGCGTTACTCTTTCGCGTTACTCTTTCGCGGATGTTATACATAAAAACGCGCGGGCTCGATTTTCGGAAGTATTTTCCGTAACGCGTTACTCTTACGCATTACGCGTTACTCTTACGCGCGGATGCCTGTGGGACAGCAAGATAGAGGGCTTGTGAAATGCATTTCGCGGAAGTCTTACATACACATTTGCGTTACTCCTACGCGTGGGCGCGTTTCGCGGAAGTCTTAAGCGTTAAGCATTTCACGTTACTCTTTCGCGTTACTCTTACGCGTAACTCTTTCGCGTAATGCGTTACCCTTACGCGTAACGCGTTGACTTATCGCGCAATGTCACCGCCGGCAGCCGCATAAAAAATTTCAAAAAATTAAATATTGTTTTACGTTGTAATTAAAATTAATTATAATAAAACAGGATACTATTTAATTCTTGGCTAAAATGTTGTAATGAAAATATGACGATAAGAAATGAAAAGAGTGAATATCAAAATTCACTCTTCAGATATTACTACTTGAGAGAGAGAAGGGGATGGAGGGGGGGGAGAGAGAGAGAGAGAGAGAGAGACATTTTGACATTTGACATTTCATTATTTCACCTGCTGTGATTTAGACCTCGATGGTCCAATCTTCCATCACAACAGGCACAAAAAACACATAACAATACATTGTTGTGGTTACACTCAAAAAAATATTTATTACAATGCCGATTTTTTTTTATTCACAAGTTGTTTAATGAAATGTTGTAGCTATAATACAACAACACTATTTTATACAATTGGACAGTAAAAGAAAAAGAAACCCAACAATGTTTAGTATACTATATATGCCTACAAAAAAAAAGAAAACAAATTGTCACGATTCTTATTATAAACATATTTATATTGAACATCTTACAAACAATATTTTTCTAACAGTTTAGCTTTGAGTCTTTTTGCGAAAATCTTGTCACTAATACTATTTTTTAACTTCATCATTGAGGGAATTTAACAAACGTATTGATTGAACATGGAAAGAATTAGTATATATGACTGTCTTGTGTCTAGGAAATTGTAAAATATTATCACCAAAACGTGTCCGCCTAAGATGAACATTCCTCATAAATCTATAATTCTCAAATAAATACATTGGTTCGTGTGTTTTAATTGTTTTATGAGCTAAGACGAGAGTATTATATTCTAATCGCTCTTTAACCTTCGGGACATTTAATCTTTTATAATATTCTGTCACGTGTCCATGTATTTGTAATCGAAAAAAAAATCTAATACAATCGTTTTGTGCTCTCTAATGTTTTAGTTAACAGAGCATTACTGATATCACAAGAATCTACACTAGCATAATCAAAAATGGGAAAAAACCAATGTTAAAATTAAAGTTTTTCTTAACTTTTCAGAGGGATTGAAGCACATGCGCTTTAACTGGTATAAACACTGATATACCTTTCTGTGTATGTAACTAGCTTGTTCGGACCATGATAAGCTGTTCATCATTCTTAAACCTAAGTTTTTAAAAGTTGTTTGATACTCTAAAGCATTGTTATCTATCATTACTTTAGGGACCACTTCCAAATATATTGTGTTCAATAGTCTGCTAGTACCTAAAATTATATTTATTTATTTATTTATATTTAGTTTTAGGTCATGACCATTGTACCACTCTAATTAAGTGTCCAAATCAGTGTTTAACATATCAATAGCATTATTAATATTTTTAACAGGAGCATGTAAATACAATTGAAAATCATCTGCGCAGAGCATAGATTTAGTAAAAACCAATGAATCACCAATTTTAATGATGTATAGAGAAAATAACATTGCAGACAAGGTAGAGCCCTGGGGTACACCAATGGGATTACACTTCCATTCTGACAATGAACCTTTACTAGTTCTAACTCTTTGTTGTCTATCTGATAAATATGATTCGAACCAACTAACAACGCTACCACTAAAAGAAAAAGATCTCATAACTGCCAGTAACATTTTATGATGGACACTATCAAAAGCACGAGAAAAATCTAACAAAACCATAATAGTAACTTCACGACTGTCCATTGCTCTTTTTACATCATCAGTTATTGACACCAATGCAGTCTGGGTGTTATAGTTAAAACTATAGCCTGCTTGGTATTTATACAACTTATTACTATCACAAATATAACTAGAGATTTGCTGAAACACAAGTTTATCAAATATTTTACCTAATACACTTGATCCAGGGACAAGGATTCTTATTTGTATATATTCGTCTTTCAGGGATAAATTTATTATACAACAATCGCTTCTTATTGTCTACCTACCCTGTGAAAGGAATGTGTATGCAAACAAAACTGAGGAGTATGCGATTGATATACCAATCTTTCAAACAATGATACAATTGGCCGCGATGATTTCTTATATCTTTTGAAAGTAATGGATATTTACGACAGGGTGTTGCCGTATGAGATAAATAATTATACTCGACAGTGGTGTCTTTGGTAATGGATTAAGTTAGTGAACCCTTATTTCTTCATGTTTTTACAGGTTTAGTTAACTGATAAATAAAACAGGGATGGAAATATATTTGAAAATTTCTAGGTTCTGGATGCTAAGGAATTACAAGTATGCGGATAATCAAGAGTTACCTGCACTATTATGTGAATGGAAGCTATCGAATGTTGTTTTGAGTTATTTGCTTTATTTATTTATTTAATAGCAGAGTATCCGTCCTTTGTACGTGGTTGGCATATAGGTGTAAAATGCGTATTGCAGTTATACTCAAGCTTTGCGTTTTCAATGGGAGAGGACACAGTTTGATAGAATTTGGTTCTTTAAATTCACGGTATGCTATAGTATAAACTTATTAAATGCTATGTTGCTTCATAAACTATTAAAGCTCGAGTGGAACTTATAAATCTGAGTATAAAACGCGTTCTGAACTAAATCATCATTTTACTCTCTGTAGCATTCAATAAAATAAAAACTGCACATAACTTTATAACCATTTGACCTTTTTTTAAACATATCAGACATCTCTAGCTTGGAAAGAATATTTTTTAAACCGAATACAAGTTTTTTAAATATATTTTTAATTATTATTATTTTTTATAGAAGGAATTGTAGTTAGTTTATTTTAAAATTATTAACAAGGTTTAGACTACTAGTAGGTACGTGTCGATTGTGACGGTATCGTGATCAGTACTGACATCGACTTGGAAAGGTGATACTTCTTCATTCTACATTCATATTTAGTTAAAATACGAACCTAAGTGGGACAATATGAAAGATAAATAATATGTGGTTGAGAACAAAGCATCTTCTTTGCAATTAATTGTTTGTATAGGTTTTGCGCACAGTAATGTTACTTGACTTTTCAATAATTAAAACTAAATAGTTCTACAAAACCCCATATATTTTTTAAAATATAGAAAAATTATAATGAAAATAAAAGGAAGATTGTTTTTCAAGAAAAATAAAGCAATTATATTTTGAAATTATATTTAAATTTACTGTATATGAGAATGCATATTTAATTGAACGTTGACCGTGGAAGAAATAAAATCCCGTTCATCTAAAGTTATTTTTATTCCTCCAACCAATGACAGCTCAAAAAAGGCAAAAACCTGCACCAAAAATTTCCAAACTTTGACGAAAGATATTGCGTGTGAACTTGTCACTATTTCTCACTTTTTAGTTATTATATAACTTTATTTTAACTTTATTGTATTATGTATTTATCATAGGCTAACAGCTGAAACCATATATCTAATTTTTTTCTTTTATTAAATTTTAGATTTTGTTGTGTTTTGATTTGTTGTATTTTGCATTTAGGATCATGACTTGACTGCTATACAGTGGATAGCCTATACTTGAATGTTCTCTGAAGTGTATTCCAACTTAGGTTGGAGTTTGTGTATTGTTAGTTGTACAATATGTTAAGTTACAATGTTACAATGTGTTAAGTTTTTTCTCATTTGTGTACGAGATGAGTTTTTAGATGCTGAAACGTTGGGTAGAGTGTTTTACATGTGTGATGAAAAGTGTCTGTAATAACCCTTTAAGCAACATTAGCCTACCATCATTGTTGTATTTACATAAACATGGCATAATATTTAAAACTAATGTGATAGCTATGCCCAATCACTTTACTATTGCAATATGAGTTGGTATAAGTATAATCCAATATACGTCCAAACAAGCTAATTAAACACGAAGAAAAGAGTGGAGATCTAGCTTTTCATATATAAGTTATGTTGATCTTTATTTTCCTAAGACAAACCATATAACCCATTAAATATAAATGAATACTATTTTCCGTAAAAGACGAAAATTGTAAAAAGGACTTAACAAAATTACATACAAATACTTCGACTATAGTGCAAAGGAGTTGGTATACATTTACATTTGTTTATTGTTTTTTTTTCAACTAATTTTAGGAGAAAAATAAATAACATATGTGTGACCAACTTTGCAATACTGGTTTGATTAACAAACGTTAAAATTGCACTCCCAAACAATTTACCCTATTTATTTGTTTTTTAGAATTTTCAATTGTTTCTACGTTGATAAAACTATAGGTATGACATTAATAAATCCATGTATCATAACTAGAGATAATTTTATAATGTTACCTAAAATAACCAAACAAAATTATATTTTATATTACATTGTCCATAAGTGGGATTTAATTTTGTAACGTTTTCGTTATGACGTATAATAAAACATAACTAAAATATTGGTGATATCTTTGTCTGAAATTAATTCAATTAAATGTTTTGTCAAAACAGCTAACTATTTTTTCAAGAAATCTAACAAAAATTAATCATTCAATAACACCTTTTTGAAGACAAGCAAAACTCAACAGGGACAATAGTTTCGTTTTAACAAATATTATCTCCGTGGTGAAATTATTCAGTTACGTAACCTAATTTTTAACTGATGAACTATTAACCAACAAAGCCCGTATATTATTCTGAATGTGCATTGCCTAGACAATTGATGTTCCTCAAGTGAGAAAATGTCAGATAATAGTTCTGTAAAAATATTAGTTTTATAGTATTATGTAACGTTATCAGCTAAATTATACGACTTTTAATTTTAGTGAAATTTTTTAGTATAGTCTAAGCCAAAACTAGAGTCAATATATTTTTGTACTCATACCTATACAAAATAGATGTGTATTATCAAACCTACTTATCTTTAAAAAAAAACTTAAGTAAGACAACAATTTAAATTAAACCATAAAAACTTGAAGTTTTTAACGTAACTTATCTTATTTACTAACTTTAAGTATAGGCACAAATCCAAATTCTTAAATTTCTTGAACAAGAGTGACAGTTTAATTAGTGGAAAATGGATAAATTTATTAATAAAATAAACAGTTACCTTGTTCAATATCCTTTTGTGCTATTTGATGACGACCGGTTTCGTGACAACAATCACATCATCAGGTCAATCCTCGTAGAACGATTCGTTAATACATAAAGTTTTTACCGAACACAAGACGAAAACACATTGTATTTACAAGATATTTACACGGAGAAACCATCGCGATGCGTGCACGCTTATGTCGAGCCGGCCGCGACTTACAATGTGTTTTCGTCTTGTGTTCGGTAAAAACTTTATGTATTAACGAATCGTTCTAC
Source organism: Macrosteles quadrilineatus (assembly GCF_028750875.1). Taxonomy (NCBI): domain Eukaryota; kingdom Metazoa; phylum Arthropoda; class Insecta; order Hemiptera; family Cicadellidae; genus Macrosteles; species Macrosteles quadrilineatus. The sequence goes on along the minus strand of NW_026542594.1, from coordinate 29,711,743 downwards.
GAGGATTGACCTGATGATGTGATTGTTGTCACGAAACCGGTCGTCATCAAATAGCACAAAAGGATATTGAACAAGGTAACTGTTTATTTTATTATTAAAATTTTCAATATCCAGTAGTAGGAAAATGAACTCTGATAAATTTATACTCATTACGGGTCATGTAGGCATTAAATGATAATTATTTTTTTGAAGAAAAAGCGATATAATAACGATAATGTTTGTATTTCACACCTTAATTACTCTCCCAAGGAATCTACAATTTAATCGTGGAATTAGTAAATTTGTTGGGCAGTAAAATCGATTCTTGGTGACCTGCCAAATCGTAATGATTAATCCTGTTATTGCTTTGTCATTAGTTGCATGGATTGAAAAAAAAACTATAGAACAATTTTTTTAATACTTTTTATTTAAATTAAGCTAAAAATTAATTTTACGTGTCATGGTTTGAATATTAAACAGCATTTAATTAGCGAAACACTTTCGCTTGGAGCACTGTTGTTGGGGAGCGGCTGTAGCTGACAGTGAGCTAAGGCAGTGAGTGATGGTGTGTAGTGAGGGTTGGCTTGGAGACCTCCCTCGATGCGTAGGCAGGTTCCAGACAACAAAGGATGACCCTGAACCTTCGCGAAGGCGGGAGAATGGGGTGGGGGCATAGTGGTGAGGCGTTGGGCGGTGGGGGTGTCGAGGTGTGAGTGTGGGGGGGGGGGGTGTTGGGGCGGGTGGGGGTAGCATGAGTAAGCGGGAGGATCGTGAGTGAGCGGGAGGAGCAAGGGTTGGCTTGGAGACCTCCCACATAACTCGTGGTTTACATTTAACACTCTATTATATGTTGTAACCTTAGCATAATATGTTAACATAATAATGTTTCAGTCTGTTCTATTCTTAGTTTAAAACGAAACTATCTAAATGTAAGTAGCACCTTCTCTCTTCATAGTCCGCAAAGTAAAATAAACTAAACTATTGGACTTGAAAAAATACACTTTTTTACAATTTTGTGTCATATGTATGCTATTTTCATAGTGTACGTCTATTACATCATATTCCTACCACTTTTTCAGTTGGGTTGGTCGTTCAAACAGTCTGGCAGGTAAAACGGTTAAAATATTTGAGATATGTGAAATACTGCTCTATGATTGGTCAAAATAAGCTAACATCCTATTGGTGGTAAATAAGTGTGCGCTATGTGGAGAACAAAGAATACAAGGGAGGAGCGGGGGGTCGCTTGGAGCGCAGGTGTTGGGGAGCAGCTGCGGCTGACAGTGAGTGATGGTGTAGGGAGGGTTGGCTTGGAGACCTCCCACGATGCGAAGGGTGGTTCCAGACAACAAAGGATGACCTTGAACCTGCCCGATGGTGGTAGGGGTTAGCGACGGGGGTGGGGGTGACGATGCGGGTGGCGTCGGGAGGAGAGGTGGGGTGGCGTCAGGGAGTGGGGGTGGCGTCGGGGGTGGGGGTGGCGTCGGGGTGGGGGTGGGGGCGGGGGCGGCGTCGTGTGACGTCACACGCTCACACGCTCACTCACGCTCACTCCCGCAGGAGCCGCTAAATTCCTCTACTTACAGTAACAGTAAAAGTGAAATGTGAGCAGATTACTCATCAGATCAATTTTTAAGTCAGGTTGTGAAAACATGAATAGATAGTCTGCAACTGTAAACAGGAGATGAAAAAGTTATGAAAATAATATAATACTAGTGGCTTGTAGGGACATAATTCCCTAAAAAGCTCAAATGTAAAACAACGGATTGCAATTCCAGTATTTAAACAAACTCAGAATGACATTATCTTTTGTGTAAAAAACAGTTTGTTGCCCGTCTATGTTTGATTTATTTGTTGATGTTATTTTCAATAAATGATTTGAATCACACCAGAAAACACATCATTGTTTGTGATGCTGGTTTACTAAGGTAGCTTTGTTCTTATGGGTAATCAGGATAAATAAAAGCTTCCCTGACTGGAATTTTAGAAATCGTCTTCGTCAAATAAATATGAAAATATAGGTGTTTTGAGATATATATAAAATATATATACATATAAAATGATATATATATATAAAATATTTCCCATTCCGTACTCTTATTATTATTTCAATGTTAACTGGGTTCTCTTCTTTTGGAAGAACCTTTAAATAGTATTAAAATCGTATTGGTCAATCTTTTGTGATAAACACTTCCGATCCGCGCTCATGCATGCGTTGTTAGCTGTTACTGTATGTGAAAGTTGGTCAACCATTTAAATCACTGTCTGGAAATGAATCAAATGCTTAAGGGTCACACTTTTGAAGCCCTTTATCAACATATAGTTTTAAATGCCATTTTGCGTTGAGCTGGATCTTAAGATTTAAAATTACACCTCAATCATAAATATCAGTGAAGTATTTCGGGTGAAAAAGGGCTGTTACAGCTTATTTTATTAGGAAGATAGATAATGTTAAACAAGGCAATGACATATCACATGCTTAATACCAGATATTAAAGGGTAATGATTGACCGAAGAGCCGTTGATTTACAAAAGCAAATAATAAAATCAATTACAACAATGAATATTGGCCGATACGCGGCAGAGCTGCCCACGGGGGGTAGATTTCCGGGGGTAGATGTCCGGGGGTAGATGTCCGGGGGTAGATATCTGGGGGTAGATGTCCGGGGGTAGATTTCCAGTCGCGGGCTGTTTCACGACCGTGTATAAGCCCCGCCCCTCGTGACGTCAAAATGACGTAGGCGTTTTTTCATGGGGGTAAATATCCGGGGGTAGAAATCCGGCGACCCGCCTTATGCATATAAAAGTTAACAATTCTCAACAGAAAGTAATGGAATGTTTTCATGAACAATTATTTACCACTTGGCAAAAAGTGCTGTGCTTATTCACCATAATTAACAATTGTACTGTACCTATTGCAGTATTTTACAGGATCTGTTCAAAGCATTTTAACTTCCCTAGAAGCTAGAAGTGGTAAAATGCGAGTAACATACTACAAAACTATATATGATTTTTAAAATACTGTATAATATTGTTCTTTGAGCAAGATATTATTTGCAGAACTAGGCATATCTTCTATATAGTATAGTATAGGTTTGCGTTCAAGCAGCATTGTTTTATGGCAGTTCGAATACTTCTTATGTGTTTCGTAAGAACAATGATACACACCTTCACAATCTTAATTCCTCCCCACCAAATTATCTCTGCCTTTATTGGTGTTAAATTGATATAAATTAAAGGTGGTCCACAGGAAACGGATGGATTAAAAAAAAAAAAACTATTGCTCTAAAAGTGTTTAACATAGGAAAGTTTTATTGACTTAGAAATGGAGGAAAAAATTATGCCATTTACAATAAAAATACCTTATTTTAAGTTCTGAAAATTGTATCACTCATTACTCAAGTAGGGCCTACGTATCAAAGTATAATACCTAGTAGTGTACTTCGGAAAAGATGCTTCATTCATAGCAATCCACTGTACTTCCGAGCTCCAGCTCAGTTGCGTCTGCTTAGGCAGCTCGAAGTTGAACACATAAATCTGACATGTGGAAGACACAAAGAAAAACCTTGTGTCTTCTGATCTGACCTCTGTCCTCTCCTCTGGCTGGTAGATCCCCATAGACCCGTCACAAACCCGTCTTTGTCATACAAAACAAGAAACTGAAACCGACCTGGCTCAGATGAGTAACGCAGGAACGATCGACTGACTCATGGCGGCGGCGCACGGCGGTCTTCGACTCCTGGAATTTCCTAACCGACCGTCAAATTAGAACCATCTTTGGCTCTTTGTTGCTGTCGAAGACGACAATGAGGTTGAACATTTTTATTGCTACGGTGAAAAATGTTATGTGATAGTATTTGGGAGATGCAGTCAAAACAATCCATAACGCCCGGATAGGTGTACTTAGCACACGACTGAGTGAATACAATGTGCTGTAGTTAGAATGCATGTGTCTTGCGAATTCTAAATTAGCACAATAACCCAACCATATACTATCAATGAACGGTACTGTAGGCTCACTCCTAAATTATACTTATAAATAGTAATTTCAAGCATTGTTATTTCCCACTTCTTATCTTGTTACATATTTCCTTAACCAGGTTGTTGTAGCTGTTGGTTGTTATAGTTTTCCTTTTGAAATGTTTAGGCTATTGGATTAAAACGTGATACATACGATACGTTTTACATTCAATCGTAAAATCGCTTTGGAGTTGAAACGTTAAATATTTATTGATTAAAAAAATATTTTGTTTGTAAATCTGTTAACAAAATGGAAATAAAATAAAAAAGAATAAGAATGTATATTTTGCCGTATAAGAAAAACAATATTTAGTCTGCAATTTTGTAGGTAAACTGGATTTATAAAAATAACGTATCCCTCTACTCCATAATATGGAGCATATATGTATATATTAGGCTTATATGGGTTTTATTTTTTATTCTATTACCATACAAACGATCCATTCTAGCTCCTTTCGGTTATAATAACGGACGCGACGACGCAACGGTGTCAGAGTAAACACATCGTCATCGTCACCCAACGAACAATGAGTCCCATCTATTGGCCGTTTTTATCAACGGAAGGCCACCGTTAAGGTATAGTTGAATGTGAGTTTTTACTCGATTATTAGATGAACGCCAACAATACCCATTAACAATACCGGTACTGTTAGATATATAAGTTGAAAAAGTAAACAAGTATAAGTAAACAAGCGATGATGAAAAAGCGATACGTGAGGCCGTACAATGGCCTACAAGGACGTCGTGTCGGCTACTGAACCCCAACACGGCATCACTAGCTCACGATATACGCGGTATCAACAGTATCTACTACTTATGGGTGTGAGGGTTAGGTTAGCGTCGTTCTCTACTACACCTAGGCTGTGTCGGCTACTTAAGCACTCATCCATCTACATTCAGCAAGGTTTTGTCATAATACTTCCTTTGCTGAGTACTCAACTGTAGATCGTTCTTGGCCAGCCTGGCTCTGGGACACATAATCTCAGCTTGGAGCACTTCAATGATGGTCTTTTCTCTAAACCTGGTATGGCAAGGCACACCATAGCCCTTTTAAATTTTTTTCTCTTTATATATGTCTTCTTTCCTGCTGAAGACCTACAGTTTGGTACTGAGGTATGTAAGGAACACAGTTCTAAGAGTTAATGATCAACACAGCCCATCAATCAGCACGATTACAATCCAAGAAGATCAGGTGACATCATTTGATGATCAGGATAAAAAAGGGAACTGGAATGCATACCCAGGATGTATTTGACACCACTGAAACGAAGGCTGCTAGCTCTCATGGATTCCATGATGCGGTGTGCAGGTGGATAGAATCTCTTCTGAGGAAAAGGAATGTAAGACTTTCACTTTAGGATTGAGTTTCTAGAGTTTATAACCACACGAGGGAGTCCCTAGGTACTGCGTCACTGGACTACCTTCTCAACCTGACTCAGCCGTCAAGTGCACTGAGAGTAAGGTTGCCTGCAGACTCCCGTGTGAAAACCTTTTAGCAGGAAGATCACGAGGCCACTCTTGGTTCGTTCAGATGATAATAATGGAGGTTCTGGACATTCCCTTGGACCACATGTGTATATGAGTCTTCTTTGCTAAACCATCATTCTTCAATATAGAATTGAATGCCAATATGGTACCTATGTAAAGAGGGGATGTATGATGAATGAATTATGTCTATGTAGGTCGCTCTTTCACATGGCAAGCTATAATGGTATACTGATACCAAGGTGGTAGTACAGTGGCTTGATCACTTGGTGTGCAGAAAGGGTTGAACTCCTGTCTTCCCATGGGGGTGCATCCAACAGTGTTCCAGGTCGAGATAACTCCAACCATGGAGTGTGCTAGGGAGAACCTTAGGCAGGGCTTCAGGGACATGAAAATTTCCATTTTCACAGGCCTTAATATCCCTTAATACCCCTATGAATTCAATCAAATGTGGTCCTAATTGGTCAAAGGCAATTACTCAAAACAGCATCTGCTCTGGACAGGTGCAACACGGTGACACACTGTCGGGGGTATTCAAGGATAGAAGGGACCTAGGCGGCCAACAAGTTAGCAAATGTGGCCTCAGCCTGAGACCTTGCGGAACCAGCCTTTCTGTGGAATCTCTTGAAATACATGTCAGCTACATGTCATGGGCTCAAGAGGAACACAGACATATTTTGGTTAGGCTTAGCATCACAGGGTAACCAAGCTCACTCTCTTATCCCCTTCTCAGACAGTCACCTCCAATGTTCTAAGATTTGATAAGAGGCAACTAAGACAAATGCCATGGTATGTACCTAGGTTACTGAAGTTTCGAGCGTGGTAGATTTTAGAAAACAAAACAATATTTACATGTAACAAGTATAAGCCAGCTACGAGTAATTCTATTTGCTTGTCAATTACTACAGTTTGTATTAATTTAGCAATTCTACATATTCTAGCTATAAATACTTTTCATTGAAATGGCGACCATACAAAGTAGGTATTTTAAGCCAAGTATGAATGGAGATGAGTGCAGGATGAGTGGCACAATCTTGTAGTCTTGTTAGTGACTAAGGCCGCCATATTCCTTAGACACAGCTGTTAATTAATATCCCATACAGATAATGGCAACTAATAAGGGGGAGTGAGCTGGTCTAGTGGTTAGAGCGTGGGACTCCAGTTCCTGGGGTCCCGGGTTCAAATCCCGCCAAATCACTAATGGATTATTTATCTAAGTGATAATGCCGTAATCCCTAGGTCTAGCCTAAAGTAATGTGAAAAACAATTCCGGGCTCAGGCTCATACCTAGCGTCCTAGGATAAAAAAAATGGCAACTAAGGGACCTACAGTTTTGTCCCAGTCCGTAAAAAATTTAAAAAAATTCTAAAAAATTCCGATTGTAGACATAACATGTAAAAATATCTTATTATAATGATAAACCAAAATCTGAGTTATATATTATTAAAATCAGAGTTATAAATTACATTGATATATACTGTATTTGGAATTCCTTCATGTATGCTAACACCATAGATAACCATAGATACTTTCTTAGTAAAATTTCTCATCCTTATGGAACAGACGAAGCCATTTTTTTTGTTAGAGGTTGTGTTTTGATTATAATTTGTTTCTTGTTACTTCAGTAATTTAAAATGTGTTTTAAACCAAACAAAATGATCTAATCATAAACAATAACTTGTCCCCTATAGCTCGGCCGCTTAGAAAACGACCTGCGCGCTAATGGTAAACCAATGCTGGAGGAGGTCGTTTTCTAAGCGGCCGAACTATAGTCATATAACCAAACAGTAAAGCACAAAACATAAAATTAGCCCTAAAATAATAGAAACAAAATTTCGTCAACCCTAGTGATCAGTGTCACCAAACATGAACTAGACACGAAAAATAAGCTTACAAATTTACAATGGGATGAGAAGTTTACTTGTGTTGGTTAGTCTAAGCTAACACTCGACATAAAACCAAAAGCAATGTTGATTAGTAAAAATTACAAAACTACAACTACAAATTACAAATTGAAGGGCTTATTAATCATGTTTTTGATTGTTGGAAAGTAAAGTACCAAGGATGGGTTTTGAAATAAAACAAAATTGACTGGACACCTAATTCATTCCTTTATTACACCTTCACTAAAGGCAGTATCCTAGCTTTGCTTCAAATATTAAGTACAAAATATTTAACCTGAGGATGGTCTAAAATTAAAGTAAAAATTAAAACTATAATAAAACATGTTAATAATGATTTTCATGCACCTTATCTGATGATCGAAAACATCATTCATAATTAAAGTCTAAGAATATAAATAAAATTCGAGATCATGCATAATCAATTATCCCTAAAATGTGAAGGAAAATGAAATTCTTTATCTACACTATATCACTGCTTGTAATTAGTTTGATTGTTAAAAACATTACAAATTCTACAAAACTACTTCATAACGCTAGTACCATAATTGCTTAACAATTATTATAATTTGTACACAACAGAAGATTTGTACATAAAATATATCTATAGTGCTCAACAACAGTAAAAGTAGGGAATACAAATACAACAGTGAGATAACATGTCAGTGCTTCACGTTAAAAACTGCATTACGCTTTACTGGTCTCTATTAGTGAAAAAGGAAATTATGGTACATAACTTTCTCCAAATAACACTACCATTACTAAGTTTAACTTCCACAAACATTCAAAACTAAACGTTTAATCAATAAACTGGCACAAAACATCAATTTTTACCTAATTGACCAATAGTTTATCAGTTTTACTTACATTTTTTAGTCAATAAATGAAATGAACATTAACATATTCACAACTTTTAATAAATGATCCTGACAAAGAGACAAGTGATCTTCGTCAGTAAAAAATCTACACAAGGCATCTCACTCCATTCTACATTCATATTTGGGTTAAAATTCACACCCAGGTGGCATCCCAATCTTAGTTGGTAATAATAATATTAAAACTAGTTATAGTCCGTTCATACAATTTAGGCGGATTAGGGGAATGGTTTCCTAGGTTCCCCACCACTTGTTTAGCTTAATCTATATATAGACTGATCAGCTGTCAGTTGCTGTTTCAATGTTAGGGTGAGGCTGAGGGGATGAAATCGCTTTCCCTGATACTGACTAAATTTTGTGAACGGAGTTTAGTTACTAAAATAATCCCTCATTTGCAACTTATTAATTTACAGTACCATAATTAACAGATTCACTGATTTGTACTTTGCTATTGGCCAGGCATCAAAGCTATAATAAGAATGATTGGTATTACAATTAATTTTATTAGACGTGTAAATTATCCAAGAGTGTAAAATTCAATATTTAAAAAAGAGTTACATTATTCTTCAACATTGTTTTTATTCATTACAAGAAAACCACACTTTAAAATTACCAGCATTAAGGCTCAAAGGTGTTACTAGTGGACCATTCTCAAACTACACTCAAGTTTACTCTTAGTATTCACTAGTACAGGGTGGGGCAGGGAAGTATCCCTAATTTTAAAGGTAAATTAAAAGACAACCAAAAATGTTAGAGCCAAACTTTTTATTGAGATTAAAAGGTTACATCTGGGAGTTTATTTTAATATATCTTTACTTGGTTTTAAACAGCATATCCTGCAAGTTGTGTTCCTAATCTTAAATGCATTACTGTATTCTGGTTCTGGAGTTCATAATAACTTTATGAAGCATTTGTTGTGGAAAGAGGCAACATTCAAGGTGAATTGCATCCTTCAAGGCATCTAGGGTCTTTCCTTGAACTACCCTAGGCTTAGCATCACTCCAATAGAGCACATTCTGCTTATTTACCCGCTCCAGGAATATGGAAGTGTGCCTCGTCACTAAACAAAACCCGAGCAGCATGAGGTAGTCCCGCAATTAAGATTTCACATGCCTGCATTCGTTGTTGCCAGTCCCTTTGTGTGAGTTCATGAGCAACTACCCTCTTGTATAGATGGAGGTGTAAGTCCTCATGGAGAATACAGGGCACAGTACGATTAGACAACGCCAGCGCGGATGCATGCTTACAAGGAGAACTTTGAGGAGACTGCAAAATCGATCTTCTGACAAGGTCAATGTTTTCAGGACTCCGGACCATTCTTTGAGCTCCAAATATCCTTCGCAATACACCACCACATACACGAAAGTAATTCACCAACACCTAATTGTAACAGCTTTGCGACAGGCCACCCGATAACCCGACAGCCAATGGTAGCTGCACAGCAACAATAGACAGATTTTAGAAAAAAAATACATCTCCAGTGCAAAAGCACATTGGTCACTCGAACAAGCCATATCTACTACTGATAGTGATATTTTAGAAATTCCCAAATCAAAAGCTTCATTTGAGCCTAACCCCATTCCTCCAGCACACCCCCACTACTCACAGTACCATCTTAAAAGTAGGGATATTTCCCTGCCCCACCCTGTATCTTGCACTGTAAGCATGACGCAAGATTTTTACCTTCAATTCCACAGATAAGGCTAAATATTATTCAATAAAATCATCAGACACAAAATATTTACTGGGTAGGCTAATGCATTTGTACTTTTAAAATATTACAGAAATTCGTACTATTATTGCTATGTTAACACCTAATCAAGATTTTAAAAACAATATTTTTCTATCATATAGCAGAAAATAGTATATTTCATCACTAGTGCCCAAAGTGACTCTTCAAGCTGAGCTCAAGTTTTACGATTGAGGAAAAGGCGAGGTCGGAAAATGAGCGAGGGTTGAAAAGAGACTTTTTGCCCATGTGATGAACTAGATTTTTTGTCATATTGCACCATTACTTGAACAAACTATGTTAAGATAGTTTTCATTTAAGGGTACCCTCTAAAAACTATTTCTACCTTGTTTTCAATTTAATTTGCTAATGGAAACAAGCAGCTGCTTATTAAAGGCTTGGTTTCTTTGAATCACGCAGCGTCACTGCGGGATGCGGGATCCGCGATGATGTAATCACGCAAAAGTCTGTTGCAGCTATTGCTACGGGGGTGTTTTCTCTGACTTCACGTGCTTCATAAGCTATTACCGTAGTACTCATACTCATACTCAAAACAACTGTTTTGAAAGCATAAAAAATTCCCTAAACTTAGTTTCATTATTCAATTAAATACCTGGTAATCAGAGTTCTAAAACACCCTTCTTCTCTATGCCAAAGAGTCCTCATTTACTAAATTCACTAGTAAATTTTCTTCACTATCCTCCTCCTCCAGCAGCAAAGCTACGGCAACGAGTCTGACATCCATGTTGTCTATGGCTGAAGATATAATCACGCGCTGCAAGGATGGAGTCATAGAAAGCACCCTTATTTTTTATCATGCACGCATGATTACCGCGTATCACAAATCACGGATCACGCAATAACGCAGCGTGGTTCAGAGAAACCAAGGCTAAAGTGATTCAATCATTTCATCTATTACGATTGTGTTAGTGTACATTATAATCTCGATATGTCAAACTATTTACAATAAGGCAACAATTAACTACTATCAATTAAACAATCAATATATATTTTTGATACATGTAATTTTGTTTACTATCAAAATTTACAACTGAGTTGACAACAGCTGATTTTTACACCCAAGGGGCTAACAACCCTTTTTACTCCCTAAAGAGTAAATAAAAATGCTACGTTAGACCCGCGACATATGCATTAAAAAAGGCTGATTTTGTTGCAGTATGACGAAAAAGCTGTTTTTATCACATGCGTTGCTGGTTTATAGTTGGTCTTTTTTCACAAAGACGAAAATGAAACAGCTGAGAGAACATCAGCTAAACTCTTTATAGCTGTACAATTGGTCTGCCAATTTTGCAGAAAAAAATAGTCCCGATTAACAACAAGTGCGAGGGTAGTTTTTTAAGTAAGGGCCATTTGTGCAAATAGCTTCTAAGATTGGGCGTACATCGTAATAAGGCTCCTTCAACTTACTGGCATTATTTGTGATCAGAATGGCGAAATTTGTAGCTCTGTATCTGACATGTAATCTTTGCCGTGAATCTAGCAAATTTAAATTTAAAAAAAATTAATCTCCCACCGCATACTAGATAAGGTCAGTGATATGTTTTTGACTGCAAGAAAGAAACACCAGCTGACTGAAGTTAATGGCCCTGAGCCCTATGGAGTAAGGGTAAGGGAGATTTAAAAAGGCCGCGACAATTTGCATTTCGGATGGAATTTGGTTTTTGGTGGTTATGTAGACCTCTTTCAGAAGAACACGAAAGAAAAAGGTTTTCATGGTCATATTTACATTCCCTAACCCATTACTGCACTTTAGCCTCAATCATTGCATTAGGACCATAAAACCTTCAGTCATCAGGAGATAAATGTCGCAAAGAAGTAACTCTCTCAATAGTTTTTGTAATAGGTTGATAGAATGTGTACATAACACAAGTGATACGTCGTTACTCGGGAATGTTTTAAAGTAAAATAATTAGTTTTCACCTTTCTTGTTAAACTATAATAGTATAGTTTTAGATATATTGTATTTATTGTTTATATTTCAGGCAGTCAAAGAATTGTGTTAAAATTTTAAAGTAGACCCATATTAATTTAAGTAGTCCTAACTCTACAGGTAGCAGCAGGAGTGACAATTTTAGTAATGGCCTGATAAGACTGAACTCTATGTTGATATTGATTAGGACAAGTTTTTGTGTACACTGACCACAACTACTGAATAAAGTGATCAATTAATTGCTGAGCTGAACTATTTTTGTTAAATGTTTATTTTTGAGGGGGAAAAATCATTATTCATTCGTTTCTTTGTGGCAAAACGTATCACTGACCTAGATGCATGTAGCGTGAGATTCAATAATTTAAAAAATTGTCTTAACAAACAGCAAAGTGAACACATCAGACACAAAGTTGTAAATAGCGCCATTCTGTTTACCAATGACACCGGTAAGTGGCGCCATTGCACAGGCCAAGTACGGAGCTGCCAGTATGGAGCAGTAATTTTTTATGTTAAAAAAACATTAAATTTTAAAAATTCCCCTTTTCACGATAAAGATATCTCTTATTCGACATTCAGCCAAACTGAAATGTGAAAGAATTTCATCAATAAAATACTGTATTAATTTATCAGTATCGACGGGGTACATATATTGCATCTAAATAACAGTAATATCTGTTCATGTATCATAGCAAAATGAGAAGGAAAAGATTTTGGGAGATAATTTTTATAAAGGGAAACAATGTACAGAGTTTATGTTTTGTTTTGAATATAATTTAGTATAAAGAACGGTGCAGCATGACAAAAATATGTTTAGTTCATCACTTGGTCAAAAACAACCACTGCTCATTTACCAGTTAAACTTGACCTTGGGCTGAAAAGAGTCACTTTAGGCCCTAGTGACAACATCTGTGATTAAAGCCGTTACAAAAACAATCAAATGTTTAAAGCTAAATGTACAAACGCCAAGCAAAAGGATGTTCAATAACGGAAGTATCTTGCTATGTAACATTTTTATGAGTTGTCTAGATGCAAAAACTTTTGTGTTCAAAACGACATGAAATTGTTTGAAGCACAAGCAGATAAAGATAAAAACATCTTATTTAAAAAATTAAAAAAAAAAATATTATTGCGTAAGAAAATTAAAAATGGTATAACATTGTCTACTCGTTATTCAATGTTCAATAGTGATCTTATATAATAAATAAGATTTATCCACAGCAAAACATTTTTGCAGTTAATTATTTTATTTAATGATGGGTACATTCCTTCTTCATAATATATATGGCATGAAACTAAACAAAAAACTTAACATTGCTGAAATAAACATTACTACACTTGTTATTTTATACTCTTATTCACACAAGGTAGGTATGATATCAAAGAAAGTTTAATTAAGAAAATTAAACATACAAATTCTGTATCAAAATCAACTAAGCCTAAAGTTCATCACCTTATGGGAACTACATAAACTAGTAATGGAGAGAACACTGAGAAATCAATCTCAACATGTTAATCAATTTAGGGATAATATATTGATTAATGATTAGTTAGAATACCAAGACAACTTCTTTAAGTACAACTGCATTTGTAGATTTTCAAGTATATTTAACAAACAAATGCATTTTTATGTCTAAATCTGTGGTTTATTAGAGGTAGAAAGCAAAACAAAAACACTAGATAACAAAATGTTTTAACAGTCTATAAAGTTGTAAATTAACTTTTTAGAGTGATTATTTAAATACTGTAAAACATTATCGTACATCTCAACTTCAAGTTAGTTACCACAAGCCAGATAGAATAAAAATCACTTAAGAGTTTCAATCAGATAGATTATATTTGAATTTGACTATCTGTTATCTTCAGCATACAGCATTTATCACCATATAACAAAACAAAATTGATTTATTATCATATATTATTATATGATATTTATTATATGAAAAGTCATAATAAACTATTTGAAGTAAAAACACATTTTGTCTATTAAAATCATGTCATATCAATCAAGTTAGACAAAAGGCCTGCCTGTGTAAACAATGTGATTGCACTAAAAACACCATGGTATATCACCATGACTACTAAAATTAACACTTTTAAGGCACAAAAAAAGTTTCTAAAGTTATAACAAAGAAAAAACAATACACAGAATTTTTTACTTTTAACGAAGTTGTTATAGTGGTTGTGGTTTATAATAACTAAATAAAATAAAACCTAACAAACTCTTTTTTGCTTTACACTCGGTCTCATTAGCTAGTTTAAATAGATGGTTTGAAAAGTGTGTGTTCAAGTGTGTGAAATGATGATGAACAGCTGTTGGCAGTCAGCTTCTTGCCAAACTTCATTCAATTGAGTGAACTACACTTGAGTGGCTGCAAAATAAAAACACAACACATTTGTGATGATTCACTTTAAAAAAGATAAGACAGTTATTGACTTGTGTTGAAATGAAAACTTCTCTTCTATGACTCCAGGTGACACTAAATTTGCATACGCAACAACACAACAACTATGAAATTGAGTTAAGTTTACAGGGTAAGTATCAATATTATTTTTGTTGAATTAACTTCATTTTTTGACTAACAGTTTTATAGACAAATTGCTACACCAAAATTATTTGTTAAATATATTTTAGGTATATATTCTTTCCTTATGACTCAATACAACACTCCAAGGGAGGCAATGTCTTATCCAACCATCAGGGCTGGGCGAGTACTCGAGTTTCAGGTACTACTCGAATATTTATAAGTACCCGAGGCTCGAGACGAGTAGTAAAATTACCCGTCAGAGTCGGGCCGAGTAGTTATAAAGAGTGCCACTTCACGATTTTCTATGCCCATATTTAATAAATTATATTTGAATTGTGTTGATATCTTATTTAATCCCCATTCCTACAAAAAATAACTATATAACTTAATATAGCGTAAACTAAATGTTCAACAAACCACCATCCATATTGTCACTCGGCAGAGCTAGCAAGAGGACTACTACTACTTTCTTACAACAGTCAAGAGTCAAGTCAACAATACGTCTTGATAACGATACGGTAAGTTAAACAAAATAAAGCATTGAATTAATCTATCGAGTTACAGTAGTCTATAGTCAACAAGGGAGTCTCATGATTAGTAAATTGTAGGAAGATGATTCTTGAAGATATTATAAAGTACAGTACTGTATTAGATTTAGTTTAAGTTGCCATTAACATATTTTATACCTAAATATATTAATACAACAAATAAAAATAAACTATTATTGCATGGTATTTTTTCACTTTAATCGGTATTGGTGTTTGTTTAGTTTTAGAAGCCGATAGTTAGCAAGGAACATCGATGCATCGGAATGACTTTTCTCATTCGGTCTTGTCAGAAAGATCAGTTCCACTTCACTGCAGTGTTGCCAAATGGACGATAAGTTTTGTATTTTTACAACTGTGGTAGTGGCGTAAACCAAGTATCATTTTCTAAAGAGTTTATGTAAACATGATTTAAATTAGTCAAACTGTTAACTTTTGTCTACGAATTAAAAGCTATACCAATTTTATCATAATTTTTCTGAAATTCACCATAATGGTCAAAGATTTCCCTATGTTTGTTATCAGTAAAGGCATTCTCAGTTAAAGAAACAAAATTTATGATTACTGTAATATTGCCTGACAGAAGTATTATATATATTACTAATATATATTACTGATTAAATAATCAGAAAATTCAAAACTAATCCTTAAACCTGAATTTATTAATAACTTCTTAAAAATTAGGGATGGACGAGATTGGATTTTTAGTTTGAGACGAGACGAGACAAGATTTTTTATTTCTCATAAAATTTCGAGACGAGATCGAGACGGGATTTCCCTTCTCATACACAACGGGAAATACATGTTCAAAATTTTTACCTGATTTTGTAACATTGTTAGATGACTGTTTATATACAAAAATAATGATAATAGGCAAGAATATTTACAATATTTTATTAAAAAACATCAGCATAACATTTTTTTATTAATCACGCCTAACTTATTAAAAATGCCTACGATTAGAAAACATAGTGATATCAGTTAGGATAGAGTTCAACTTATCCTAAAATAAAATAAATCATAAAATAAAAGCAATATTAATTTTTATAAAATAGTTACTTGTTTTGACTTTTTATAGTAATAAAACATTCCTCACACTGCTTACACTTAACAAAACTTATCAAATGTTATTAAAGTAATATTATTTAAATAATTAAAGTAATATTTACATTTAAAGAATTAATTAAATAAGAACGCCTTCGCAAAGGAAACGCAACTACAACACTATATGCACTGTATACAGCACTGTATTGCGGGTATTGCATTGACTTTCTGCAGGAGTTTTTAAATTTAAATTTTTTTTTAATTCTCGTCTCGATAAAAATCTTGGCCAAAAAGAAATCTTGTCTCGTGTAACGAGATTAAAAATTTCCCGAAATTTCGAGACTTGACCATCCCTATTAAAAATAGTGATTTTATGTCGATACCAAAACTTATCGAAGCTCAGTACCGACACCTGAAAAATAGATTCTCAATACTGTACTGATAGCCTAATTTTAGTTACCAAATTTTTATATAGTATGTAATTTTTGAATTATGGGTTGTTTTTCAAGTGGCCTACAGAAATAATTAATGCAGAAATTACAAAAATTTCACATAGCCAATTTACGTTTTAAACCTTTCCAAACACATTAAATTAAATACCACTTTAAAGGTAAATGAAAATATTACAAAAACTATAAAATCAAACTTTCCAGAATTTGCCATTTTGAAATTTTTGGTCAAGCCGAACTCGATGTTATATCGTGATCATTCACCACTGTCATAGAGACATGATGGTCATCCTTTTCCGCGATAACTGGAAAATCCTGAAAAACTCCCTCAGTAACGGAAACATCACCACTGTCTTCCGAGATCGTGACAAAATCCTGGTATTGTTCAGCGGTAATGGAAACATTATAATCGTCTCCTGCGATCAAAGAAATGTTATCATCAATTCTTCTAACAAATCATGCAGCTTTTTGGACATCATCATCGTCTCTCGCGGTCAAGGAAACGTCATAGTTGTCTCCCGCGGTCACTGAAACGTCATTGTCATGTGCAGCAAAATCACTAAAAAACCCCATGGTCGTTTAGAGTTTGGACATCATCGTCGTCTCCTGCGGTCACGGAAACATCATAGTCGTCTCCCGCGGTCACTGAAACGTCATTGTCATGTGCAGCAAAATCACTAAAAAATCCCGTGGTCGTTTAGAGTTTGGACATCATCGTCGTCTCCCGCGGTCACGGAAACATCATAGTCGTCTCCCGCGGTCACTGAAACGTCATCGTCGTCATGTGCGATCGCAGCAAAATTACTAAAAAATCCCACGGCCGTTAGGACATAATCATCATCTCCCGCGGTCACGGAAATGTCATCGTCGTCTCCTGCGGTCCCGGAAACGTCATCGTCGTCTGCCGCGATCATGGAAACGTCATTTTCATGTGCGATCACAGAAACATCATTTTCATCTGCGATCGCGGCAAACTGAAAATAAAATACGAAATTCGCGCATAATTTCCTGGTTAAAAAAAATCACGCATAATTCCCGGTTTTCCAGGTCGGTGGACACCCTGGTACATTTAATGCTGCAGCCAACAAGTAGGCTAGACCAATTTTCATTAGGCCTAATACTAGCAATTAGTAAATAGTAAGCATATAACTTAGAAAATTTGGTGTATACTTAAATGTAAGAAGCTATTAAAAACTAGGCCTACCTATTTTTATTTAGGCTTAGGCCTAATTTACGCGCAACTACTTGACTCCAATTGAAAAACCACTACTCGCCCACCCTTAGAGTCTGTTAAAAACTTCAAGAACCCACAGTTTAATTATCGGAGTGTTTTATTAACTCAGTGATAGAATCATCCAAACCTAGTCTTTTTGCAGTTAACTCACTAATGCTGCTTCTAAAAAATAAAATTGATGAATTAAATATAGACTGTCAGCCATGCTGCGGTTACCATAGTTACCATAGGTTCCGGCGCACACCGCTGTAGTTTCCGTAGCGCGTACGCCGTAACTACATGGCGCTCCAAGCGGTGTGCACCAGAACCTATGGTAACCGCAGCACAGCTGACGGTCTATATTTAATTCTTTTTGTCTATGATTACATCCATCTAGAAAAATGCCAGACACTGATGAAGCGATCTAGTTTCAGGTTTCTCATATATGTTGCAGCTCAAGTCAGCCACATATATCATCAGTTTTTATTCAGTAAAAAACTAAACCCTATTCATAATATTTAAGTAGCCTATAGTATCGTTTCACCAAAAACATATTTTAATAATTTAAAATAGTAAACACCATCAGTAATGGGCCTTCATGGAACTGTTACAGTCACTTCATGACTTTGGTGTAATTATTTGTTAAAAGTACTTTTGAAGTAGGCTATTTACCTGAGGAAGAGCAAAGCAATGGTCCAACAGCAGTGATTAGCTCAGTTTCTTTAAAGAACAAACTAGTTCAAACGTTCAGCCTAACTCTAATCCTGCCCATTGTAAAAAATCAGCCACCTAAAATAAGAAAAAATTAGGCCTATTAATTTCCTTGAAGTGATACTTTATATGATATATGAAATCATATTTATATTTTATACCATTTGATAGATGATATACAGATAGCTTCAGTATCCAATTATTGGATACTGATGACTGATGATAGTGAGAACTTATATGACTTGACATTAGTAACAGGGAATTGAATTTTTGACAAGTTAATAAAGGTGAAGGTGCTTAAAAAGATAATTTTGTTCTTCTCTGATCATCACACTTCAATGATGCCTGAGTTTCTACAGACAGTGACATGATTATTATGTCAATGGTGTTGAGTGTGTCTAATCGTACTTGTATATGTACATTTATGAACTCATATGGTAAGAAGAGTGTTTTTAAAAAATCTCCTGAAATGCACAAGTGAGTTGCATGGTAGGGAAATAACAAAATGTCATATAACTTTAAATTAAATTTTTGACAATACCATCAAGTAAGTGACAACCACCAATGGAGATGGTTCTAGCACTAAATAGAGCAGTCCACAAAGTTTTTTACACTAGATCCTTAAAAAGATTATTTAAAGTAAAATCAGCTAATGCTTCAATTCTAATTTTAAACATGTCTATATTATTTTCTTTCCAAAAAAAGCTTTAGGTATTTTAATAAAAAGAACACATAAACAGCAGGGTAACATATGAATAAGAATGCACTATATGCTTATTTGTTGACAAAACTTACCTCTCTGACTGGCACATCTCTTGCTAAAGCTTTCACCCTGAGATTGCGGTCCTCTGTCAACAGAACAACATCTCTCCATAGCTTGCGTGGGCACCCTGTAGAACAAACATAGGATGTTATTGTCTACAGGTGGATAAGTGCTATCTGAATAGAAAGAAAAGAGTATACTTGTTTAAATTATTATGGCTGTAACCACTGTTTTTAAAGAATTCAGTGTAGTATTGTTAAAAAGTATATAGTTACCTGTGAACAAAATTTTCTCAGTTAATTGAATAAATTTCAATGTATTATGCTAAGAAATTAAACGATTGGTGCGCAAAAATGCGTCAAGCCCTGATGAAGCAAGCGCTTAGGGGCTTCAACTTGCAACTTCCAGACAATAAGTGCTTATGAGAAATACAGTCAGGAAACAGCCTCATTGTACTTAAAAATCATATCATCGACTTAACAGTATCCAACGAGTAGGATTATGATTTTCATGAGAAGAGGTACACTTTTGTTAACTTCATTTCCTATGAAGCCTATCATTTCTAGATATATGCCTCAACAGAGTATGTTCAAGATAGTAATTGTTAAGTAACATTTCTGAAAATTTTTCAAACATACCTTCCACTTGTTCTTCCTTGTTGGATGAATGACACAGCTTTAAGCATGTTGTGAGGATTTTATCATCATTTGTCATATCCTGTAAAAGGTGTAATGACTCAAAATTCAATGTTTATAATTATAGTCCTTATTTTATTTTCAAACTCAATCTTGTTATATTTTCAATATTTATCCATGTCCATTTTTAATATTATTAAAACCATATTGTCTCAACATATATATAATTTACTATCAAAATTTATTCATTGGCTTATCCAAAATTATTATTCAAAAACAAATCCTCCAATCAGAACACCATCCATCTGGGTTCAAGATTATTAATAAAATTCAACCATGTTTTTATTGATGTGAACCCCATAACTTGATATGATTTACAACAATGAAAAGGAGAGTGCAGTTTAGCTATTCAAGAAGAGCACATAGAAACTACATATATTAGTTGTGAAATAAATTATGAAAATATAAAGTAAAGTATTGGCAAAATATCCAAATTAAGTTAACCGAAGAAAGAAGAATTTAAGCCTTTAAACTAAGAAGAAAATTATTATTACAGAAGATTGGTGAGAACATTCCATTTATTAACTCAGACTAACTTATAGACTCCTCAAGCATCCATTTGGACCCTATTTACCTCCATTAATTAAAATCAAAATCCTTCCTATTTAATTTATTGTTTTTGAAAGATTATTAAATTTATAATTTACCATACTCATTGAAAATTTAAATTGGAAATCTTTTGATTCGGCCAGCACGAATCCCCACCCCTGAACAATTTTTTGTAACCCCATATTAATCATTTAACTTATGTACCATTAAACCTCATGCTTTAAAACCTCTGTCCTCAAATTATTATTGTTTAAGATAAGATTAGAATACAAACCATATTAAGGGTTTATTTCAATGGCGCCCAACGTAATAGGCTTGA
Source organism: Macrosteles quadrilineatus (assembly GCF_028750875.1). Classification (NCBI taxonomy): domain Eukaryota; kingdom Metazoa; phylum Arthropoda; class Insecta; order Hemiptera; family Cicadellidae; genus Macrosteles; species Macrosteles quadrilineatus. Next base: position 29,690,993 of record NW_026542594.1, on the reverse strand, counting down.
ATCAAAAGATTTCATAATCGTATGTTGAGACAATCTAAAATAGGCTAATAAATACCAATAGGCTAATAGGCTACTTACGTATGTTAGGCCTACTCTTAAGAAGTTAGGTAGGATTAAGAATCCCGATTTCCCACAACTTATGTCCCACCAATATTAGGTACTAACTAAACGACTTGTAATTCTAAAAATAAATAGGCTACTATAAGGTAAAACAGATTTATTTCATGTCGTAAAGCTTAGGCCTAGCTCATTATTGTTATAACGATACCCAACTTGTCCTATAATATCCCTGTTCCCTTACACCGTCGTAAACAAAATGGCTAACAACGATAACGATAATCACTATAATTTGAGACAACCGAGACGTTATCCTGCATTATCATTTCAACAACACGAATCAGACGAATCGTCAAATCTGTCAACAGAAGAAATGGAAAACCTAACCTATGTAGAAGGCCAAGATGAATCTAACACCGGTTCGGGTTCGGAACGTTTCAATCCCAGTGGACCCAGTGTCGAAGATTTGAACCGGAACGAGAGCGACCAATCAGAATCAACGGACCGGGCCGAGATTATTGAAGTACACCAAAGACCCGCAGCCAATCAAAGCACACATTCACAGTCAGCTGATATTAGAACCACATCGACACACGGAATCATCCGAGGGTTAACGAAGACGCCCGAAGCAAGTTTCCAGCTGTTAGAGACCTAGTCTCCGACCATTGAAAACCGTCCCAATGACGTAATACCAACGTTCACACACGCAACTTCTCAACCACCTGAAGTTAAAGCTACGCAAACTACTGAACAACCGGATTTGAACAAAATATTTAATTTTCTAGAACAGTTTAACACTAAACTTGATCAAACCAACACACAACTAAACCAAAAATTAGATCAGACCCGAATAGAGCTAAACCGTGAGATAAAATCATGTCAAAAAATTCTAACAGAACAAATAAATGACATTAGAACAACACAAAGTGAATTTCGCCAGGAATTAAATGTCCTAAAAGCTAACCAACAGTCCCAAAATCAAGAGAACAAAGAATTTCAATTTCAAATCACAAATCAAATTGACGAATCAAAAATAAATATCCAGACATTTGTAACTAATAACTTGGAACAACAAGAACAAAAGTTAGAACAAAATATGAAAGCATTAGTGCTACAAACAAAAACCGACAGTGAAAATATTGCTAAATATTATGCACAATCCATCCACAATGAAATTGTACCTAAATTACACATACAAAATAATCTTATCCAAGAACAACAAAACGAAATTAAAACTATTACTGAAACTCTAAACAAATGTGAAAGTGAAGTACAGTCACTAAAACTGAAACATCATTCACCAATCCGGAACGACAATCCTATTCAAATCATATGTTCGGGATCTGACCCAATGGAAAGACAAATCCCTAAATTCAATGGAAGAACTATAAATCCAAATGAATATCTACAAAAACTTAAACGGTTCTACGCTAAAAGGATAGAAAGAAATCCTAATAACGACCCTGTTGAAATTCTGAAAGATCTGCTCGACGTCAGTTTTGAAGGACCAGCGTCCAGATGGCTTCAACTGGTTAAGGCAGACATTAACAGTTGGGAAAGATTCTCCGAAGAATTCACCATGAAATACTGGAGCCGTGAAGTACAAAGAGGAGTACGTAGCAAGATTGAAGCCGAACATTACAAACCTAATGGAACGCTCAACAGAACTGAATATTTTACTGAGAGAGTCCTATTGCTACAGTCTATTACACCACAAATGACTGAAGAGGAAATAGTGATCCTGTTAAGCGAACGATTTGATCAACTCATCCAAGATAGCATTCAAGTACAGAACGTGACAACAATTCGAGCATTCGAAAGACTTCTGCAAAAAGAAGATATCCGAGATGGACCCAAAAGGAGCAAACCTGCGAACTACCATAATATGGATCACCGACCAAATAGTCCTACACATCGTAACAAGACTCCACCATATAGCTCTGATATTAACCATCGAGCCTATCAACCAAAAACATCATCTTATGCTATACGGACACCACACCAAGAACATCAAGAACCTAGAGAACACCAATATCAGCCATACAACCGTTTCAGACATGATCCTCGCAAAAACTACAATCAAAACCACAGACAGCATCCTTATACCAATACGCTCACTGATCAAAACCGATACCACCAAAGGCCTAATCAATACTATTACAATAACAGCAAACCATATCCTACAAATGAGCAAAAACAAGTATGTGCCATGATAAGTCAAGACAGTCCACATGACACAGCAACACAACAAAGATCTCCAACAAATTTCAACCCCTCATACACCAGCCAGGGAAACGACCCGTCACTGTAGATGAAGCCGAGGACCATCAACATACCACATAAGTGATCTCTACAATGATAAATTATATGGACCCTATCATATATCCTCCATGAAGAAATACATGGAACCGATCTACACACCACAACCGAAGATAGAAGATAAACTGTAATGTGTGCTTAACCCTATAAACATTGCTGTAAAAGGGAAGAATTTTAAATCATACCCACACAAGCAGTGAGTGAACAAGCCAATTTCTCCAGTTACCTCTGTCCCAATAGTTAAACTATAGTCATAATCACAAATTTAATGTATTTAGTTATAAGAGGTTATCATCAAGCAATCACAAACAACTATTCATTTAATGTACTCCATGGTACCTATAAGAATCATACATCTCTTATATGTCTCATGTTCATTTCATATTTCAACATTTGTTCATCACTCCATTCATTTATTATGTAAAAAATAAAAAAAAATTGTTTTAACCACTTAAATTAATGTTATGTTTTTTAATGTTTGTAGAAGATAGGAGGGGATAGTAATCATTTTGCTATTTTAGAATTATTTTATTGTTATGTTCATTCCAACTGAAATTTGTTCTAGTTAAACCTTAATGTTAAGTTTGTTAGATTTTTGTTTCAACTCAATTTCATCTCAATATTTGTTATTTGCTGTATAATGTTAAATATATTTTTCGTCATTTAGCGAAAATATGTCATTAAAAATGTAATTACATATTTTCTGAGGGGATATTGTAATGACTCAAAATTCAATGTTTATAATTATAGTCCTTATTTTATTTTCAAACTCAATCTTGTTATATTTTCAATATTTATCCATGTCCATTTTTAATATTATTAAAACCATATTGTCTCAACATATATATAATTTACTATCAAAATTTATTCATTGGCTTATCCAAAATTATTATTCAAAAACAAATCCTCCAATCAGAACACCATCCATCTGGGTTCAAGATTATTAATAAAATTCAACCATGTTTTTATTGATGTGAACCCCATAACTTGATATGATTTACAACAATGAAAAGGAGAGTGCAGTTTAGCTATTCAAGAAGAGCACATAGAAACTACATATATTAGTTGTGAAATAAATTATGAAAATATAAAGTAAAGTATTGGCAAAATATCCAAATTAAGTTAACCGAAGAAAGAAGAATTTAAGCCTTTAAACTAAGAAGAAAATTATTATTACAGAAGATTGGTGAGAACATTCCATTTATTAACTCAGACTAACTTATAGACTCCTCAAGCATCCATTTGGACCCTATTTACCTCCATTAATTAAAATCAAAATCCTTCCTATTTAATTTATTGTTTTTGAAAGATTATTAAATTTATAATTTACCATACTCATTGAAAATTTAAATTGGAAATCTTTTGATTCGGCCAGCACGAATCCCCACCCCTGAACAATTTTTTGTAACCCCATATTAATCATTTAACTTATGTACCATTAAACCTCATGCTTTAAAACCTCTGTCCTCAAATTATTATTGTTTAAGATAAGATTAGAATACAAACCATATTAAGGGTCAATTTCAAAGGTAAACCAAAAAGTGTTATAACTTTACTATCTTCGTGCAAAATAGTATAATATATTATCTTTTTTACCAGGTAGACATTTTCTGACATATCACTTGTATAGGGTCGTTTACAAAATTAAGTTTTCTTGGCCTATCTTGTGAATTGATTAAATACAGCCTTTATCAGTCAATTACAAGCCACAGATTATCTGGGCAAATAAACCAAAATAGATTAATTGATTTTCACCTGGCAGTCCTCTTCACTAGTAAAGGCAGCAGAGTTGAGTACAGTGCCTCTAGTGGTGACACAACGCACTCCAGGACCAGTCTTACTCCTGAGGAACTCCAGTGCAAGTGCTGCACTCTCAGTGACCATGGCTCTGTGTTGTGGTCTGGCTGATGGGTCTCTCCTGCCGTGTGCTAGGCCATCCAACTCGTTCAACACTGTACAACATTCAACATATGCTAACAAACAGCTTTTATTTAATGTTCATAATATGAAATTCTGGAAGTAATTTTATTTTGTTATGATTATTATTATTATTATTTTATTTGTTATGATCTCAAGGTCTAAAATTTAGAAGTTTTGCCAAGAACTGTTGTTCAAATATCCGTCCGAACAGAACATGGGTCTACCTTCAGGGCACAGTATAACACTGACGGCTAAGCGTCACATAATTAGCCTGAATTACGGATCAGGTGACCGAGAATGGCGACCAAGTCAGCAGCCGCTAACATCAATGAGGTGGCAATGCCCTTTTCTTTACAAAGTGTTAGTGTTGAGTATCGATAGTCAATATATCGAAAATATCGATGTTTTGAAGCCGATAGTCGATGTTTTTTCCATCAATAGTTGTCTTCTGATATATTTTTAGTATCGATATTTTACCCCGATATTATTACTAGATATTTCACTCCAATATTTTTGTTAATAGCGTATATATTAGTATAATTTACTCCGATATGTATTTTCATCACTTGTCACCATCGGTGCATTGGAAGTAATTATTTCTCTATTTTAAGCCTGAGGTTTAAATCTGAGGTTAAAATATAGTCCAAACCACGATTATCAGAGTTAATATATAATTGGGGAAAGCGGCCCTTTTTGGATAGGTCCGATAAGTACAAAGAAGACATAGAGAATTTGAGATGCAATCTTTTTTAGTTATATCATTGACTATACCTACAGGTAGGTACAATATAGTCAATTGTTATACCTATTTATATTCTCCTGTAACTAAAAAATTGTTAATGGAAAAGAGATATAAATGACATATTTAATTATTTAGCATTTGGTCGATGTGTTACTAAATATCGATGTTTTTCTCCAATATTTATCGATATTTTGACTTTGATATTTTTTTGACATCGATGTTTAAAGGCCGATAAGACTATCGATAATAATGTCCCAACACTACAAAGTGTGGGGAAGAAGCCGCTGTTGAATTAGTGGCAGATACCACATATTATTTTCATAGGATAAATAAAGTCATAGGTAAATTGAACGTTTTCAAATTATTGTTGACTACAGAGTTAATTTAGTTGGCTACCAACAGTCCCGGTGCCGAATTCAAAGGATAAATTTAGGTTAGGAACTGGTACAGGCAAAAACAAAAAAAAGTACTACCAAAGAATTAGTAGTTATAGTTAGGCTAATATTTCACAAACAAATTTTATACAATTATTTAATACTAATACTAATGTGGTCGTATCTTGGTTGAAAACTCTACCAAAAATATTGTGTAAACTTCTCTATTTTCACCTCACACTGTAAATAAAACATGGGATTAGAATTTCTTCCATTTGTTTAGATTTTCTGTTTATATTTCTTTGTTATTTCGTCACCAACATGGCAACCTACAGGGAGCGGCAGAAATATCTGACGGTTTTCAAGCGAGTACAGTCCGGCATCCGAGTGGAGGGGGGTGGTGGGGAGCGGCTCATTCTCAACGGGTAAGCTGTAGCAAATTTCAGTGATAGAACTAAGGATTTGCAATTCTTGAAAACTGGTATCAGTATTGAGAATCAATCATCATAAGGCGAAGCCAATTCCGACACCCAACAGGTCTGTGAAGAATGTACAATCGAACAATTTACAATTTAGGCGCAATCCTGATTACATCTTTAGTGTTTACATGACCGCAGAAGGCGATCATGATTTCGACACAACAGCAGGAGATTTTCATGATTTTTTGCAATAGCAAAAGATAATGCTGATACCCATACAACCGCAGGAATATTTAGGATTGGGCCGATATTGAAGATGATTTTGTCATGACCGCGGGTGATATTCAGGGTTTTGCTGTGATCATAGAAGTCAATGATGATGATCCCGTAACCAATGGATATATTAAGGACTATGCCATTATCCTGGGAGTTGATGGGGATGTTTCTGTTACTGTGAGATATATTATATTCACCATTTTTTTCCAAACTCAAAAGAAGTTGAAGATATTTCCACAGCTGCGGGAGATGATCACAATATTTCTTTGAGCTCAGCTTAATTTAAATTCCCCTCGCACATCTCTAGTTATAATTTTTTATTTTATATGTTTAGAAGTGTTCGGTTTAAAATAGGCTAGTTAGAATTTTCATTGCTGCTTAATATTTCTTTTCTTAAAAAACCCCACTGCACCCAAATTACTTTGTGTAAGTATATAAAGGCAGATTTTAGTATAAGCAAACTACGTATATAAAAAATGAGGTAAAATAAAAAATAATGGTATCGGTAGTTCCGTATCAAGAATTGAGGATCAATTTTTCAGGGATCAGTAACAAAAACAGATAAATTTTGGTATTGAAAGTTGACACATATAAAAGTTTAATGGAATACTCACCAACTAGAGGCACCATGAGCGTGTACATGTGAGGCTGGGATGATGACGATGCCTTGGCAATGGTTTGTAGTTGAGGCAGATAGTCTATAAAACAGTTGGTGTCAGCTACCAGATAGTGTGGCCGCACTTCTATCTCTACACTTACTAGGGAACTCTGCAGTATACTCTGGAAATAAACAAGGTAAATCAAGACAGTGAACATGTTAGGCAGGGATGACGTCGATGCCTTGGGAAAGGTTTGTAGTTGAGGCAACTAGTATATAAAACAGTTGGTGTCAGCCACCAGGTAATGTGGCTGCTCTTTTATCTCCTACACATAGACATCAAACTTTACTAAAATTTGTTGAAAAAGTTTAAATGTAAGCAATAGTTTAAGTTTTTCTGATTTACTCAGATTATCAAGCCTATCCTCAAGGAAAATATTATCTAATTTACTGCCAATACATTTATTTAAAGGACTGTGATGAAGAGGATCTAGTAAAAGCTAACAAGTTTAAAGATGTAGTGGCAAATAAACTGCTGATCTTAGTGTGTATTTTAACTTACCTGTACTTTCTGTCGCCTTCTCTCTTGTTGTCTATGCGACCGTTCCAATTCATGTTTTCGTTTCAGTAAACTTTGTATCTCACCAGGAGCATTAGACATGTGGCTTGGAGAGTCTACAAAAAATGTCATGTTTACATTAAACAAAGGATACCTTCTAATAGCTTACACTAAAACTAATGAATCATAGGACCTTGTGAAGAAACTATCATTGCCTATAAAGTCACATAGATGTGGGGGTGGTTATATTCTTATATTTCGGCCTTGTTGCAGATATCTCCGAGGCAGTTCTGGAACAATAACTATATAAGTAAGTCAGTTTGTTCAATACACTGTAGAGGTTGGGGTTGTATATAGTATTGTATATAGGTTGTGTATAATATATAGGTGTAATATCCTCACACAAATTACAATTGCTTTAGTTAGGTTAAATGTTATGTTATCCTCTTTCACTGCATGTTTTGAATTCTTACTTATGTAGATAAATATTAGATTTTTAATAGTTGATTTCGATTCTCAAAACCTTCGATACCAGCGATATCGAAGAATCACCAATACTTGATAATTCGCCTCATTGTATTCAATACGGATTGAATTGATTGAAGGGGCTTTACTTGCCCATGACGGGGCAAGTCGACTTCTAAGATCGAGGACGATGTTGCCAGATTGGCCAGATGGTACAATCATTGAATATATAAGTATAATACACACAAAGTGTATATAGTCAATGGTTCGAGTGTTCTAGTATAACTCGTGATAGGCTTGATGTACATTTTATGAGCAGCTAAAAAGAGCTTGATAACTTGCTGATCATAGTGTAAAATATATTTGACTATAAACACGCTTTTTCAGTAGTCAATGGTTGATCCTTTAACCCTCTAGGTGTCGCCCACCCGATATTGGGCAGGTTTTCTAATTTGTACAAGTGTTGTACGCATCAATCAAAATTAAATCGTATGAAATCGGGCGAGTTTGTTTTGGCGCTAAGTTTTGTTTGTTATTTTTATATATGTGTGATCAAAGCCCCGGTTTACTTGAAATCATGAAATTATGAGTTTATTCCTTCCAAACAAATAAATACAAAATAATACATTCACTTGGAACTACGTTGCCACATTATCTAGTAATCGTGGCAAACGTAAAACAAAAAAATAAACAATTATATTTAGAACTTAGTGAGTCCTGTCTCTTCACTTGAAAATAAAAGTTGTTGCTCTCTGTGGCGTCCTAAGTATAGGATTATTAAAACTAGAGCTTAAAAAAAATTAAATCCTTAAGTTTACAGAAATACTTATACTAAACTGTTAAACTAATTTAGGGCTTCATGGTAACTATTAGAGACAGCCGTATAGAGACAACCATATTTTTATCGTTATATCTCTGAGCTGAACATTATAAAAAAAACTCAGTGAAAATTTTAGTCCTAAACCGGTGTTTGTTGTTTCAATTTAATTACCAAAATAAGCTACGTTAAAATGTATGTCTTCTTGAACCATCTTATTTTCCTTATAGGCTAACCTAATCTACGTAGCCTAAATCAATAGCAATATCTGCAATGCAGTTATCTTATTGTATGAAGATTAAATGAATTTGTTGCTTGAGCCAAAAGTTTACATGGTTAATATTGATAAGCCCTTTTGGCTGATATCCCTATTTCCTTGTTCATAGTCAATCTTCTTGTTAACATTGGACTTATTTTTTAACACGTTCACTGAATCAGCGATTACTATTGGCATTGAAATATCTCAGTAAGACGAATCACAAAAGAGCAGTGGTGATTGTTCTGCGTTACCCCGAAAGTGGACGTAGTTCACTGAAACACCAACTGGTAAGCAGCACTGCCTGGATCAATAACCAGAGTCTTTGTAATATGGCTCGAATAGAGAAAATCCCTGAAAAAGGGACAAAAGCATTGCCAGACTGGATTTTAGGGGAATGTTTAGTACCAACCTACACCAAAATAAAGGTCGCATTCTACGCTACAGGCTGGCAACTGCAGGCTGGAGAATTCCCGCCCCTCGCACTGAACGTGTTAAAGTAATATATATCTCAGCCACATTTAACAAGCTAAACTCCTGAATAGTGTAGCAATGTTTATATTATAAAAATCCAGTATTTTAATTTGTAGGTGGTGATTTAAATGCCAAGAATCGGTGGAATCAAGAATCGACCAATCTCTAGATAGTACAGCAGAACCTCACTAGCTCGACACCCAGCAACTCGACAGTGAACAGCTGACAAGCTGGCGTTATCTTACTATTGTGTTAAACTTTACAATTTTTTATATTGTTGAAAATTCAACATATCTTTGAAGATTGTTCACTAAATATGTAAAAATACTCATGTACATAGTAAATTTAAATGTAAAAATTATCATTTTAAGTAATCATTAATTAATACCCATTAAAAACTTCAATGTTCTGGATAACACGACAACCCCAAACTCGACAACTTCTGGGTTCACAAATTGTCGAGTTAGTAGGCTTTACTGTATATGCTGTTAGATGAATGACATAATTTGAACAAAAGAACCAAAACAGTATGAATTTATTATTTTTTTCTTGTTACCTGCAAAAGGTTTGAAGTAAATTGATTTTAAATTTATAAGTATTGCATAAAGCTGATGTTGCTATTTTATTGGAACGAGAGAAATACAAACAATTGCATTTAAGAAAAAGATATAAAATAAAATGCTAATAATTGTGATATCTTTATACACTTATGTAAAATAGCAGTGTTTATTTTTTTAATATTGGTATTACATTACCTTGATTGTCATCATCAGAAGCCTGTCCTGAGTCCTGACTATCACCTCCACTGACACTCTCCACACACAACTCTCCATCACTCTGCAACCAGAAAACTAAACTTACAGATCCTGATATACAGAGAAGCTGTATTACCACGTTCAGTGAGAGTGTACCCCTTCCATATTCAATGTTGCTCTAGCAGACGTAGCAAGAGGAGTGTTATTGCTGTTTCTTTAGACATGTTCTAGTGACATTTTATATTATTTTATTTTTTTAATCTTGCAGTTTATTTATGTTTAGGTTTATTTGTGTTAGGTTGCTACAGATCTCTGGATGGAGTTGAGAACACAAAACACTGTAACATTTGTATTATTTTATTTAATAACGGCCGTAATTTTGAAAGGACTTGATCAAACTCGACCATTGACAACCTGGGCTGAGATGATGCATTTAAGTACTTGTATGCCAAATTTCATTAAAATCGGTTCACACATTTGGGTGTTATAACCAACTCATGGTGACCCAGCATCCATTTACAGCCACCATTTTGGTGATGTCGTTACGGACGACCTGGGTGGTTTTAAGTTAAGGGACTTGTATACTATAACCACCTCAAGTTGCACGTTCCCGGCTACTAATCCATAGGAAGATTTCAATGAATAACCTGAGTGGGAGGACTAGGAGTTTCCACCACTGAGATGTATTCGCTGTTGCCAGTATCGTTCTTGTGTAGCTTCAACACAGGAGGATCAACCCCACACAGAAACACTGTCCCACAGAACAAGATCCTGTTGACCCTTAGACTCACTTGAGCTACATCCTGCAAAACAATTACAATTCAATTATACAACCAATATATATAACCTGTCGGCTTTATCTTTTGGTATATTCTTACATAGAGATACGAAAAACAACAAAATATTGTTCTATTGGATTTGAAAATGTGACAAAATCTTGTTCAACTATTCCCAATACAATATTCACAGAATTACAGACCTTGAATTGTGAAGATGAAAATAACACAATAGAGTAAATTAACTATAAAAACTCTTATGATTGAGGTTTTTTAATTATTTTTTACTATACAGTATAAATTGGTCAATATCATCAGTCATTTGTTTGTATTTGTTGTTGTTGCAGTTGTTGTTTGTTTGTGTTTGGTATTTTTTTTTTCTTATGGTACAGGGCTATTAAAAAATATGGACCCAACTATAAATAAAGTATAAATAAACCCCAGTATAAATAAAATACTCTTGCCGCAGCATACCTGCCGACTAAGAGAATTTCCATTTGTCTGAATGGATTTTCAATTAAATTTAAACAACATTAGGTTTAACAAGTAACCTACCTAGGTTTGCTGCTACAAGGAAACTGATAAAGTGTGTTTTTTTTTTTTTTTTTTATATTAATAGCTTAGTATAAGATAAATAAATGTGCCAAGTTTGATCAAAATATATCCATAAACAAGCAAATTACAACATTTTACAATATTCTCCATAAGAATAACATGGGAATTTAAAATTTTTTGAATTTTGCCTGCTACCAATAATTGTACAAAAACACTTTGGAATACTAAATAATTTGTTTTTTAAGCTATTCAAAAATATCTTGAGAGAAATTGGGAAATTTTGTGTTTTAAGGGTCATTGATATCAATGACATAGACAAATTTGTTTTGTATTTATCTGGAAATACAGGTTTAGATCGCACAATTACAATGATTTTGTCAATCACAACTAGTTTATTCTTAAAGATATGCTTACCATGTTACACTCCTTGTTGACATAGACAGGGTCTGAGCAGTTGCACATCAATGGGAAGAATCCAGCTAGGGAGGCATCCTCGGGCAGTCTCACTTGTACATGATCTGGACAAACACCGAAACACCACAGCATAAGACTCATAACATTATTATAATTATAACACATTAAAAAGAGTTGGTGTGTTGAGAGGGGTGTATTTTGCTCTTCATTAGGCATTTAGTGCCAGTAAAAAGAAACATGTTGGGAAACATTACGGGACTAATGTAAACTTGTCTGTTGATTCTAAATTTGCACAATTTAATAACAAATCAATTTATCCAAACTTCATCTAGGATTATTTGCAACAAAAAAATGCTAACAAGACTATAGAAAAAACTGCACCCAAGGCATGAAACCCTAAGAAACTCTAATGAACGTCTAACCATCTTAAAAGATAATGCTCTTGCAGCCAAGCAATGATAATGACTTGTATGTCCTTAGTATAAGAAGGGGAACTCTCAGAGTCATTGAACATAAGCAACCTGTAACAAGGACAATTTTAAGTTTAAATCAATTTTTAAAGTTAATGAATACCGTAAGTAATTTTTTAAACTGGAGTTTGTAACTAAAAGTTTTGAACATTTAGTTATATAGCTCGGGTGTAAGCTCAGTTTAACGCTCAAAATTTGGCTATAAAATTGTCTTTTCAGCCTTTTAAATTAATTAATTTAAATTGAACAGTTTTAAACTCAGGTAAGATGTGTTTATAGATTTAAAGGCATGTTTACACCAAAGATGTCAACCAAGTACCCTATCTAAAATTTTAGCTAACACATAAACATTTGCTTGAAATATATAGTAAACAAGTTGTTACATGATATAACTGTAATAATTACTAAGTATTATCCCACTAAAGAATCAGAGCCACGTGACAAAAAGTTTTGGCACCAAACATAATACTGCAGCCGAGTCACGAGATGGCCCCCCCCGTTTGGCCAAAATACAATGCGTAGTTGAGTAAAGTGTGCTGAAAATTGAAGGCGTTTTACCAGAGCCTGACAGCAGGCATGCTAAAAACAAAAGCTAACTAGTGTGTATTTTTATGTTTTTGTCCAGTTAAAGGAACAAGTAACTTATTACTTTTTACCCCTATACCTACATCGTATATGGAGAAAGTATTGTTTTCGTTAACATTTTCGAGTTTGAGTTTTGAGTGGATATATCCATTTTGAGTCCTCCTGAACCCAAAAAGTGGTTTTCAAAGTGATGTCTGTGTGTGTGGATGTGTACAGAGCTACGGACATACACCTGTGGTCCGATTTTGATTAAATTTGGTCTGTAGGTAGTAATCCACGGTATCTCCAGGCATTTTTTCATTTCGAAATTTTGATTACTTACCAACTCCAAGAAGAAAAAGGTGTTTGTAAATAATACATTAGGCCTATTCATTAGCAAAATGTATTTGTTTATTTTTAAAAAGTATATTTTAATACCATTTAATACTTCATTACCTAACGTTTGTAAAACAATATTAATTGAAATTAACGAATTAACCCACAAAAACAATAAACATTTATAACAAATTATAACAAAATTCCAAGGAAGAATAAAAAAAAAGTTTTTGTTACAATCAAAATAAAAGGTTTGTTTTAAAAATGTTTGCTTTATTTAATTTTCTGGCAAAATATGTTAAAACCTTTTGGCAATGGTTTGCCAGCTCAGTAACGCCTTCAAAAAATCCCTAGGCCAGGTTCCAGGGGCCATCTCGTAACTCGGCTACAGTAATTAACTCTAAATATAAGGCAACTAAGAAAGAATTTACCTAAGCTATTACAAAATAGTATAAGTAAAATGCATATCACTCCACTAACTTCATGTAAAGCCAGTTAGTGCTAACAGGCTGTAAGCAGATAGCATAATATCTTTACAGACACACAAACCTGTAAAAATTGACAAGTGTAAAATAACAACACTTCCAAGAATAGTTAGAACACAGATCTGTTACTGAGACAATAGCTACTAAACAATAACAACTGTAATGGAAGCTGTAATTACCTCAGAAACATCAAACAGAAGTTGAAAAACTTATAAACAATCTGGTCAGGGGCTGTCAGTAGGCCTACATACACATGCGGAGATTCAGGCTACCACTAGAGGGAATCACTAATACTTATAATTAGAAAGCATTGGTGCACCCATCCGATATGAGGGTTATTGTTACAACTTTCATCAGTCAAACATACCTAGTCATTAACCGCCTCACACACAACAATTAAATATTTCATGATCACTGACCGTTTTGTCAATGGCAAAGAAAGGAAGCTTATTATTATTAATCTTTCATGTCTTTGTCATAGACAAAAAGGTCAGTGACCATAATATATTATTTCAATTTTGTGTTTTAGCAAATTTCCCTATAGGAAAGAAGGAAGCTATTACTGCAGGCGGCACATAAAGACCTATTCCTGGATCCTGGACCCATTTAAATTGTGATTTTAAAGTCCTCAGAGCCCAAAAACACTATTCGCACCAATTTGTATAAATGTATATGTTTCCGTAAACACTATAGTGAGTAATTTTTGTCAAATTTTTATTAAATTTGGCATGAATGAGTATATCTGAATACATATTTCTTGAATGAGTTCGGGACCCCATTTCTGACCTATTCTCGATTGGACCCTTGTATTAAGATAAGGATACCTTCTAATAAATTCAAAGATTCTTTAACAACAATATTATAGACTGTACCTTCTTTAGGATGCTCAGAGAGAAGTTGGCAATCCACCTTCTCCAGTAGGTTGACCAGGGTTGCTAACCTTGCCCATACATCCCCAGCAGGGCTGCAAACATTTACAAGGGTTGTTACTGCACAAAGATGAATAAACCATCCATCAGGAACTGCATTTACTCTATTTCCTCAACTTTACAATTTCTTTCAGCTCCATATAGTGTTGTAAAGAGTAGAATATTAAATCGTACCATGTAGTAAATGTATTATTACCAATACATCATAACAAGATGTAAATGAGTGGATATTTTGAATTGTGTCAATTAGAGTGGCAAGTGGCAAGTGGGACAGGCACACAAGCACAGGCACTGAACTCTTCCCCTACCAACCTCGCTTTTATTGTTCTGTAGTGTACAGTGAAATCAACAATTAATGTCGTCAGATTAATGTAATACCACAGCTTGTAGTGGAGTTCTGTTATTCTCAGTGTTGTTGAGAGCCTTTCCCTAATCTCTACCAAACAATATCCTAATTGACACTACCTATACCTCAAAACGGTTTCATATTTTTATTTTATTCTCTGCTTTATTATCAAGACAATGATAGGAGCCTAATCCCCATTATAGATCTTAAAATTTCATGAGTTTCCAGTTATTTTCATATGAAATTAAATTAAATCAAATCAATTCAAATCACATAGAAGCAGCTAACTGCTGGAAAATTCTATAAAAATGATAAAATCAAATAGGAAGAAATAATTATAGTTAGTTAGATTAGTCAGTGCGGGTCCCACATAAGTAGGAAAAAACAGGAAGAGCAAGTGCAACTGCATTCTATAAATTCCAAGTGAGCATAGAGTCAATCCAGAAAATTGCCCCAGCCAGTTTTTTTTATGTAATAAAGACATTGACACCTGAGAAAATTCTTCACAGAATAGTTCTAAAATCTTTAGGGAAAAGGGCAGATTCACACACAAACTGTAGAAAATGCCTAACAAATTGTTATACAATCTCTACTTAAGCTTCTTCAAGCAAATAGTTTTTTAGAACATATTTTTCACCAGTTTACTAAAATTACAAGGTTACAAAATATATCCAACTAATAAAACAGGTTAAAACATGTAATATATATAGATATATATATAGATATATATATAGATATATATGTATATATATATGTATATATATATAAATGAGAAGTTAATATAACTTCAATCATTCACTTGGCCTTTGGTTTCAGACTTTTTTTTATATCTAATAAAATAGTTCAATCTTCCTTGAATAAAAAAAATAAATATTCAAAACTGTTTTCATATTCAAATAGCTCCCTTTCTTCCAGGTCAACTTCCTTAGTTGTGTCAAGCAAAACATAAAACAACACAGTTGATGGCCCATAAGTAAACAAAAGAGCAGTTATTTTAATAGAGGTACTAACCCGGAAATGAGGATCCATGTTTGGTTGCCTTTGGCAAAAAATAGTAGTTTGTAACAATAAGGCTATAAATCAGAGCTTTAACGGTAATGCAAATATATTCTCGAGTTTAAATCTTTAGATTATATCTCTTCATACCTAGGCCACTTATTTAGTTATATTTAACCTGAATGTACTTTTCTTTCAAAGAAATTGAGATATTTAATATCTATAATATTAAAACGAAACAGTGTTTTTTTTATTTCACGATTCTGAATCAACCACTCGACGGATTTTCATGATTTTTGTGTTGAAAGAAAGATAATTTTGAGAACTAGGTAATGTCGAAGCCATAATTTTAGTTTAGGGTCCCAGTTTTTTAGAAATTAAGTTTTAATTTTCAAAAAGTCTAGCAGCCGACGGACGAGTTAAAGTCGTTTTAGTGGTGGTTTAACTAACAGCTGGTTTCTAACTGTCATTGAAATGTTTATGTTACATGTTGTTTGTATACAAAAATATTGATCGTCAGAGTTTTCCTACACACCATTTCACTTTAAAATACAGTTTATTACCTACCGTAAAAGATATATGTTATCAGTAGATTGTGTAATTTTGAACTAAACATTTTAAACGTATAATCAAGTTTTGTCATATATGCAATCCGTCTAACTGCTTAATCCTTTAAGATATAGGTGGTTTACGTGTTGATACATCTTTTTCTAGATGTTTGGATATAAGTATGACTGCATACAGTACACATGAAAATGTCAATCGGTGTAGTAGGTCTCCAGAAAACTGACCAGTAAGCTACAGGGTGTCAGTAGAAACCAAAATCGATTCATACCATATCATAACTATCCCAGTAGTACTGTATGATTCAGAAACTTGATAAAGGGGTACATTCCAAAAGGCTCAGATCTCGGATGGGCTGGGCAGGTTTTGCATGGCGGAGAGAAGATACTCCAACTTTTAAAAGTGTACTCCAAGGAGTACTACAAGGTAGACGACCACTTGGAAGACCAAGTAATGAAAGACATCTTCAGACTGGTATCTTCCTTAGAAATGGCAGGGGATGGAAGAGAACGGGAGGCCAGTATCATTTTAGAGGTGCTAAGTGATAGGCATATGCAGTGGAAGGTGTTATGTAGCTACTGTACTCAAAGCCAGTGTGTGTGAATCGGCCACCAAGCTGTAAACTAGCTGTTCTGAATCATATACAAAATGGACTACTCGATTCCCGTACGTAGGACGGGCCAAACAGCTCGTATTTGTTTAAACATATTTCTAATTAAAAAATTAACCATTTAATAGGGGATTAAAGTTAAAAATAGTAAAATAGTAAACATGAAAACCAGAAATGCCTACTTCATCGTTATTCAAAATACAAATAATCAACTTACCCCACTCTGTAGTCGTGACATGATGGAGGAGGGTTCCAGACACTGCTGTGACAGAGGAGCCAATCACACCAGACCTGAGCAACAGTTGACAAACCAAGCCGTTAAACAATAAAGTAGTAAACATTATTTGAGAGTTTGTCAAGTAGTCACTATTTTACATGTAATTTACTCACATTTTCTTCAAGATTGTCTGAAATTGTATTGCCTCCGTGTCTGGAATCGCGAAGGGGAATGATTTGACACTGTGTTGGGTGACTTACTGGCGAATGTTGCTTCAATGCCACCATTGTTTGGTCCTCAACCTTTCTGTTGTACCTCCATCGTGTCATGAGCCATGGCCTATGGGCCACTCAAGTAAATTGTAGGGGATAGGCTGTAAATGTAATCAAGCTCACTCTTCACATCAAACAGGAGGAACTGATTGGTAGCATGCAGGCAGTCATCAGATTCCTGGACATTGACGGTTTCTGTATACGACAATTAACTGGGGTGTGCAATAATTCAACAAGTCTGGCTAAAGCGCTTTGAGGCTTCGACCTGCCCCTTCTAGATGAGATAAGATAAACATAATCTCATCTATATAATAAATACGCCAACACGAAATTAGTCGGTTAAACTCCTCAGCTGTTCTTAACCGATTTTGACCATTCACATCTCATTGGAAAGAGTGTTTCGCATAAATGTGCAGACTGACCTTAAATTTTTGAAAAAGTCCCTTCGCCACTGCCCCAGTGGCTTTTAAAGTTTCCATGAACTATCCTTACGAAGAAAATATTTGTTTACATTATGATGGATAGTTTAATTGCTGTTAATATTTAAGTTCCAATTCAAGGAAAGACGTGCTTAAACATTAAATTTAACTGACTTGGTCAAAATTAAAATATTTACTATTTGAATTTGGGCTTGCCTACGTATTACAATGGAAAAATGGAGAAAGGCTGGACAATTTGGCATATTTAACTAAATAAGATAACTGAATTGACCCATTACTGTATTTAGTGAGTAATCATTGAAATAACCAATTTGCAAACTATGGAAACATAGAAAAGTCGTAGAGCGCCACCAAGTATAAGAAATAAATATATTGTTTTTTTGAGAATTTATTAATCTTTATTAGCCTGTATAATGAAGAGCAAGTAGAAGATGAAGATTCCTACAAACAATGTACTAGGATGTTAGTCGAGGAGTTACAATTTTTAGTAGGAAACTTGGACTTAACTTTGTGATCATTCATTGCAAAGGAAAACCCTCTAAGGCTAAATAAAAATGGTATGTCAAGGACATTTAATCTATGTTTCCATATAAGTCAAGTGATTTTAGAAGAATATGACTAGATCCAAGAAACCTTTACTAAAACTTTAATTGAAGGATTCAATTATTTTTCTAGTTAAGAGAAACCAAAAACCACCTAAAAAACATTAGGTCTTTTAACTCTGAATTTTCTCAGGTGAATATAATTGACGTTATTATTACAACAACTAACCAAAGGAATGCCAATTAAAGCAAATAAAATTGTAACAGACTGGTTATGAAGGAAGCCCTTAAGGTCTTAAGTAATGTGAACAAATGTTATCGCTATTTAAAAAAAATGACTAATATTTGTAAACATACTGGCGACAATGGTGGTACCATGTCATATAGATCATTTAGATACATTATTGTTTATCAATAACGAAGATAAACATGGACAACCTTATGCGGCTATGGGTAAATCGGGAAACATTTGTAGAAAACACTAAAAAGCAAGATCAGCTTTTGAAAAATGAAAAAATATTAACATTAACAATATTTACAAGATTATTGAACTGATATGTAAATCGTGAGTAATCCATTAGTGACATATTATCTTTGAGTTGACTCTTTTAAACTTATCAGAAATTATAACTGTTATTAGTTTTGAAATAACTCCTGTAATGCTTTGCAACTGCTCGAATTCGAGTAACAGCTACACTAGTGTACATCTTATTTGGTTAACTCATGTTTTTAAATGAATCGCAGAACCTGGAGGGTTACAAGATTTGCACAAATAAGCCAAGGTAAATATTGTAATACATACACTGATATCCTCGGACCTAATTGTAACCCATACTTACTTTGATGGCAGGCAGCAGTGTTTGAACATCATCACTAACAATGTGTTTATAGGTGTTGTTCTGCTGGTCTATCAGGAGCTGGTTTGTTCGCTCTAGTAGAATGTTGAACATCTGTAGGGACACAATCAGTGCAGACTCTTGCATGGCCGAACGGTAGCCAGGTCCTAGCTCACTGTCTATAACAGGCAAACACACACAACAATACAACACTTGCATTTCAACTTTGTAGTTACAAGAGTAGAACATTAATGTGGGGTGGAAGGAAATCAAATTGAAGAAATTGAAGAAAGGATTTGCCATCTACTAATCCTCCCTTATCAATAGCTATGACAGGATGATATTCCAGTTGCTACTAACTACCTAGAAGCTATTTTAGAAGGAAACAATTGATACATTTGATACAGGATGCAGAGACAGTGACAGTGAAATGGAATGTGCTGGGGCAGTTTTTGTACACCTCACCAATGGCAATGACCCCCTACTACCACTCACACAACTGCTCTGCGACACCTTACAAGAATATAGGACAAGAAAAATAGCAGCAATTATACATACGCCGCGGGGCTAAATTGATTATTTTTTTTTTAAACTTAACACTTTAAGCTTTTTTTATCAGACCTGTACACTTTTACACTTGGAAACTTTTTCTGCTGAAGAAAACATGATTTATAAAAATGGATTATCTTATTGTTCTTACAATTTACTGTTTATAATTGTGTTTGTGTGCTTGTATATTTATTGTTTAACTACAATAAACATCTCTTTATCAATAAACTCAGACCAATTAAAATGTGAAAATATTTCAGAATTTTATTTTTATTTTAATAGTTAATTTCCCATATAGAGCTATTACAGTAGGTCTCGTGGTAAGACCTGGACCCCTTTTTCATTTTGATGTCCCCAGAGGCCAAAACACCATCCATTTGAGTTTATGTATCTAAATAACTGTAAGTTTAAAATAAAATAGTGCTGCACCCTGTTGGTAAACCTTATAACTTTTTAATGCTATGAATATCATAAAACCAACTTGTATGGTCGAATCAGCTGAAAAAATTATTTGATATCCTTTTAAATGTGAATACCAATGAGGTTAACATGGGAAACTCCAGATCCACTAGGGGCGGAGCCTGAAGGTGTTTTGAGGTAACAATATGCCTATATGTTAATCGGGAATGTGAGCTATCATCACCCCAAATTTCAGCCCAACCCGACCAGTATTTTTCGCGTTTACTTGTCACAAACATCCATACATACATCCAAAATTTCTCATTTATAATATTGATAGGATTTAAATAACTGTAAATTTAAAATTTCCATGTTATTCTTAAGAAGAATAAACTGTTGTAGTTTGATAGTTTATGAGCATATTTTGATCAAATTTGCCAAAATTTGTTTATTTCATTCTCAACTATCAATCTATATATATAAAAGGCAAAGCCCTCACTGACTCACTCACTCACTCACTCATCACTAATCCTCCCACTTCCCATTTACCTAGAAGGCTGAAATTCGGTACACCGATTCTTTGGGCATTAAATAGGAAAACTAAGTAGTTTTTATTCTGATCGGGCTTTCGGGCTCCGCCCCAGTGGCTCTGGAGTTTCCCATGTTAACCTTATGAGTACTCATATTTAAATGGAATTAAAGAATCTTAACAGCTGTTTCAATTAAACAAGTTGGTTCTGTCCTATGATGTTCTATGATGTTCAATAGCATTAAAGTTACAAGGATTACCAACAGGGTGCAGCACTATTATTTTTTTAAATTTATGACACAGCTAATTTGCAACCAAAAGGTGAGTGAGCGTAGCGAAAGAACTTCAACCTGGAGGCGAGTTAGCATAGCGAACGAGTTAACCTGAAGGCAAGTGAGCGCAGCGAACGAGCTCCAACCTAAAGGTGAGTGAGCGTAGCGAACGAACTTCAACCAGGGCCCTGTTTCATAAAAATACTAGTCTAGTAATTACTAGTCTAGTAAATACTAGTCCCGTATTTACCTGTCCTACTAATTTGTGTTTCATAAACGTTTTTATACCGCTAGTAAATACTAGTGTATTTTACTAGTCACGTGACCAAAACTACTAGTCACGTGACCAACTTTACAAGGTAAATTCTCAAAACAAATTTCTAACCTCAATCACGGGTTTTCAAACCATTCATAAAGGGTTTTAATTTTGTTTTCATTTGATACAAAAAGTAAATAGTTGTAGAAACGCAGTGTTTTCTTTAAATTAATAACTATATAGACACATAAGTAAAACAATTACATATTATTTGTCAAAACGCTATAATTTATGTTCATCAATGAGCCCGCCGACGGCGCGGCGCGGCGCGGCGTCGCGTCGCTGCAATCAACACGGTGATTGTAGTAGCCGGTTGTAGGCCTAGTTGCGGCGCTCAACAGAGTTGGGTAAAAAAGTTGATCTGTTGCTGCCGCATTCACACAATGTGTATGGTTTTTGTTTTATTCTGACATATAACATTTAGCTTGCTATGATTAAAGAAAATAAGGCTCAAATTTTGAATGTAATTAAATCGTCTAAGGACATTTTGTTTGGAACGTTTTCAAGTACCCTAACCTATGTTTTCAAATATTCGAATGCATAAGAATATTTGGGTTAAAAACCATTTGGTGATATTCTAATTTTGGGTCTACAAACCATGAATAATAAGCCTAAACGTTTATTGATGTAACAAATAAATGCAACGCCGTTACAAGCAATAGAGAAGTAGGTTTTCAAGTATAGTAAAACATGGCATAGGCGCTACGGCAGGGCTTAGCTCAGAGGTAGAGAGTTCTTGCTTGTCATGTGGTTGGTCCCTGGTCCAAATCTGCGCCACTCTACTTTTTATTGCATTAATTAAACTTTTACATGTTTTTACATTAAAATAAGAGCTCTAATCAACATCTATTTTTTTTTATTACTTTGAATAACAAATTCAGAATACCAAAATGGATTGAAAGTAAAGTTTTTATGATAAGCAGTTAAGTTCAACGCCCAAAAATCAAATATAGGTCTACAAAATTGTTAGTACATCACAGGGTTTTAGCTATTTACGGAAGCAAATAATAAGCACCTCAAAAAATACAATGCAACTCCTTTTTAAAATTGCCTTACTATTATTTCCTATTAAAATGTCTTTAAATAAAACCGAGAGCCTTAATTGGGTGTAAATTAATCTGATTAATACATTTTTGTACATCTTTGTATTCAAAACGGTATGCGGTTTTAATTTGGTTTCTATCAAAGCTTAAAAAATTTGTCTCTGTGATAGCTAAATAGTTGATATAACCATGAAATTTAACTCAAGTAAAATTAGACTAAAAATTCACAGAAATTGATAACTTAATCATAATTATTCTAATAGGGCGATTGTACATACATTATAAAATTGAATTTCACTCATTTTGTACCACGCCACATTTATTGATTGTAATTTATATCTATTAATTATCATTTTAGCACTCACAGATCTATTCGTGAGCCAATTCGCACTTGCAAAAAGAACTTAATAATTCATTTTTTTTTAATGATGTGAGTAATGAAATAGCTCTCTTTCCAAAAATACTAGTCTACTTCAAATAATACGGGTGAAGAGAGGTTGGTAGAAAATAGCAAGTATTTACTAGTGTAATTTACAAGAGTAAAACTTTATGAAACACATTGCTGTCTACACTAGTAAAAACCTCTAGTAATACTAGTCCCTACACTAGTAACTAGTATTTTACACTAGTAGGTTTTTGAAACGTAGACTTGTAAAATACACTAGTATTACTAGTCCATGGACTAGTAATTACTAGACTAGTATTTTTATGAAACAGGGCCCAGGACGTGATCAAGCCATGCGAACGAGCTCATCTTGAAAATTAAGAAGTTAAACGGGGCAAAGCCCGCGGGTACAGCTAGTATTTTAATAAAATACACACCTTTTTACCTTCCCTGTAGCAGCAAACCTAAGTAGTTGTTAAACTAAGTTAATGTTATTTAAATAGGGATTAAGTATGACATTTTTTAAAGGAGATATATTAGTGAAAAATCCAACCAGGCAAATGGAAATTCGCTTAGTCTGCAGGTTTGCTGCAGCAGGGGGTATTTTTTTACATAGTTATTATAATAGTAATATTTACTCATATTTATCAATTCCTCTGATAGTGCCCTTCATTGAGTGAAGATGATTCAGTTGTGTCCAAGATGTGATTGTTATAGTCAGTCTAACGTATACTATTACTAATCCATATATTGTGGCAGACCTTTCCTTCAATAAAATTCATACAGTAAAACAGGAAATAATCAAGGTAATTTTACCTCTTTTCAGGTCTTAATGATAATGATTTCAAGCTTGTTTTTTGCCTTCAACAAGAAAATAATCTTATAATGATAAGGCCTTTGAAAACTCTGCTGCATGTATAGGATAGGGAAGAAGATTATACCTGGACTGATGTGGTTGAAAATGGGCCACATAAAAAAATAAATAAATAGTGTAACTACAACAAGTGTTTAGCGTAACGATAAACTATTACTCTCTTTTATGGGAGAATGAATAGTAATTAATTTTTTCCACTTTCTTTTTGATGCGGTTAACAGTGTGTCTGTAGCCATGAGTGAGGTGGAGGAGGCAGAAATGTGCAAGAGGGAGGTCAAAGGACATAAAACATGTGAGCCTAGCGGCCAATTACAAGTGAGAGGCAGAACATGACTCAGTAGCCTTGACTGCAGCCTTGCAAGGTGACTGCAGTAGCCTTTAGTGGTTTAAGTGGGGTATATTCTGGACCTGGATGAAATTAGTCATTGAGCTAGCAACAGGTTGACATTAGGTCAGGGGGTTTGGAAGGTACCATTACAAAAAGGCCAAACACACAATGAAAATTGAAGATCAATTATAAAGTATTAATAACATATTTTGTGCTAAGATTGTAGTATTTAAAATATTACCATTGACTATTGAATACAGAAGTTGTATTTATAGTCAAAGAAGATATTACATAAAAGCAAACCATTTTAAACTTTTTAACCCCTCCTCCACCGATAGTCAAAATGGTTTAACCTTTTACTATATAATACAGGGACTATATTGAACGGTGTGGAGTCAAAAGTTTGCTTTCACTTTGGATGTTGAGGTTTAGGTATTATTGCACTATACTATTAAAAGTGATCCAATGGAACCTTTGCCTATATTATTAAATTTGTGAATTAACAGTAACTAACACCAACTTTTATGCAATATTTATAAGAATCACAGCTTTGGCATTTCTGCAGTAAGATATGAGGATGAGGGTGGGTTACACTAGGTGGATGGCAAGATATTATCATTACAGTTAGAAGCCATAGAACGAGTTTAAACCCAAGCATACCACTGTTTGCAAACAATTCCGGCAGCATACCAAGAAGTATGTTGAGTTGTGCATGCCTAAAATTTGTGATTCTATCTCAAAGCAATCAAGAATATTAAACTTAGTAGCAAATAAAGAATTCAGGTTTGATCTATTGCTGTTGAATATATACGTATTAGCAGTGTACTTTTGATACCTATACAGGGTGTCCCAGAACTCTCTACCAATATTTTAGGGCATTGATCCTGGGTAAGAAACGTACATAAATATCATATTTAAACTGTCCAGAAGTCCTTAATTACTCACACAGCCACCATTTTGTTTTTTTCAGTTATAATTTTTTTTCTAAAGAATGGTTAAACATACGAAATGGAAACTTTACACAAGCATTTATGACAACTAGACAAAGCTACAAAAAAATTATGATGATTTTTAAAATTCATAAAACTAAATGGCGGTCATTTAAAATTTTCTTTCTTAAATAACTCAAAAACCATTGATATTACAAAAATTTTAAATGGCCGCCATTTTGTTTTATGAATTTGAAAAATCTTGATAATTTTTTGGCAGCTTTGTCTAGTTTTCATAAATGTTTGTGTAAAGTTTCCATTTCGTATGTTTAACCGTTCTTTAGAAAAAAATTAATAACTGAAAAAAACAAAATGGCGGCTGTGTGAGTAACTAAGGCCTTCCGGACAGTTTAAATATGATATTTAGTTATGTTTCTTACCCAGGATCAATGCCCTAAAATATTGGTAGAGAGTTCCGGGACACCCTGTATATTACTTTACAGCGATGTATAAAAGAAGCTCTAATTTGTCACATAAAACTAAATTTAATAAAATGTACAGCACTTTAAACTGTTGATTTTACCTTGTATTTAATTGTAATACATAGTTTAAACTGTGTTATAACAATGATATGAGTACAGATTCAAATTAGCAACTAGAGTTTGTTTGGCTTCCAAGGAATGTACTGTTCAGTTTATTGACTGTGGCTAACGATCCTTTTGAGGCAGATTTATGATCCATTTTCTCCAACCTGTTGCAACTACCAACATTTCGATTCTCTGTCAAAAACTCTAACACCGTGTTGTAATAGTTTAGCAAATTAATATTGAAGTTTATGAACGTTTAAACAACACTAACAGTCCAGTTTGTCGGCAATAAACCAAGCTATCCGCTGAGGGCAGGGCAACAACCTGTAGTTCAAACACCCATATCCTGTAACTTACACCCTACTTATATTTAATACAGTAAAATTGTTCAAATGTTATTAATTTAAAAGTTAAACAGAAAAAAAAACATTGAAGGTTTCTAATCCACTTTTTTGAAAGAGGAAGAAATTACAGTATTGATGATTTAAGTCAATACAAAATCAAAGTTTCGCTCAAAATTAGTTGAAATAAAGTTAATTGGAGCGCAG
Source organism: Macrosteles quadrilineatus (assembly GCF_028750875.1). Taxonomy (NCBI): domain Eukaryota; kingdom Metazoa; phylum Arthropoda; class Insecta; order Hemiptera; family Cicadellidae; genus Macrosteles; species Macrosteles quadrilineatus. The sequence goes on along the minus strand of NW_026542594.1, from coordinate 29,664,851 downwards.
AGCAAAAAGGAATTCAATATTTTAAAAACTCATTTACGCTCTCAAATTGGCTTATGCTCAATTATAATCCATATTGCAGAGTGGAGTGCAAATAAAAAGCTGATATCTATAATTATGTCAATGAAATAAAATCATTTCATATAGAAAGTTTGTTTCAGGTAAATATTAATCAAATGTCAAATGGCCATTTAATATTGTAAACTACTTTATAGTATTGTCACTTTTACTTACTTTTTTAAACCTTTTTCTTGATATTCACAAGATACATTACATTCTACTCCCTCTCATCTTTTTAATAATTTGTAGTTCTGTTTCTTAACTGATCGTAAATTGCTCTTTCATTGTTTTACAATTCTCTTGCTAATTATCTCTACTTATTCTCTTTGTCCTGAAAACCTCTAACAGGTGAAATTATATTTTGACTCAAAGACTTGGGCATTAAACTACCATTTTAAAGTATGAATTTGAATGCAGTTGCATAGACGCATTCCACTATCCACATTCCCGGATGCAGTAGAAGGTCCGTTACTGGCCAAGTGCCAAGCTCCCAAGTTTGGTCTAATTAACAGAGGAGTTGTACCTCTTAGAGACACGCAAACAACTTATTGTTGGTAAACACTGCCGGAAACAAGGTGGTTCTTTATAATCTAACCATTACAGTATTATGTTGAGCATTTGAGATTATTTTTTTAAGGTCACAAATCTAAAACCACTATGGGTACTACTGTATGGTTAATTTTTACTTTCTCCCTCTAGACATAGTATACGCGGAAAGTAGGCCTATTTTTTTTTCTTTTTTTTTCTACGCCAGTGGCATTTTACAAGAGAAGTTACAAGAGATCAAAGTTTAGTGGATGTGCCGGGGATTGAACCCGTCCCTCCCGCACCGAAGTCCGAGACGCTAACCACTAAGCTAGCAACACAACCTATTGTTTTTGTCAGCACTTTCAAGTTTGAGTTTTGGGTGGAAATGCCCTTTTTGCATCCCCCTGAACCCCAAGTAATGGTTCTCCAAATGATGTCTGCGTGTGTGGATATGTAGGCCTACACACACAGCTACAGACTACACCTGCAGTCCGATTTTGATTAAATATTGTGTAAGTGCGATGGGTAGTAATCCTTGGTGTCCCTAGGTGAGTTTTAATTTTTATTAGTTATTTTTCATATTTTTTTAATTTGATTTTTTCCCTAAAATTACTAAATTTACTCATTCATACACTTGTTTCGCTAAAAAATATACAAATTTATGGGTAACTATGGTAATAACTATGGGTTGCATGTTTTGTCTGCAGCACTTATTATACATTATATTATTTCAGTCCTTTTAGCGAATTTCCCATATAGGGAATATTAGCGAATTTCCCATATAGGGAATAAGCTATTACCGTAGGTCTCATGATAAGACATAGACCCGGGACCGATTTACTTTTTCGTTTTGAGGTCCCCAGAGGCCAAAAACACCATCCGTTCAAATTCATATATATATATATGTGTGTCCGTTAGCGCGATAACTCAAGCAAACTTGATCCGATTTTGATGAAATTTGGTACAAACGTGTAAACCTACATTTATTCAAACGAGTTCGCGAACCAGCATAATCGGACCATGGGATCAGGGGTTTATGGGGGGTTTTATGGGGTAAAAATGGGTTTTTCTTATTTTTGACCCTAAAAACCTTAAATTTCTAAATTTCTCTCTAGACCATTTTGAAGAGCTTAAAAAAAAAACAAATAATCTAGTATATTGAAGTGTTTTTGAATGTTCATTGACTACAGGGGAAAATTTAAAAAATGAAAATTTAAAATTCCCATGTTATTCTTATGGAGAATAAATAAACTGTTCTAGTTTGCTTGTTTATGGATATATTTTAATAAAATTTGGCAATTTGGTTTATTTCATACTAAGCTATCAATACTTCAATTGAAAAAACACACCTCAACATCTTCCCCGTAGCAGCAAACCTAACTACTGAAATTAATGTTATAGGAAATAAATCTGAAAATTTATAGGGAATATTTTAGTAGTAATCAAGCCGGGTAATGGAAATTCGCTTAGTATGCAGGTTTGCTGTGACGGGGGTATTTTTTCTTCACTCAGTCTTTATGAAATGTATACGGAATGCAATAATATACTAAAATAAAACAATAAAGAAATCACAGGATTTAAAGTAGTCAGCTATACTGGACTATAAGATACCGGTACCAATTATCATTCAATATTTAAAAGCGCAATGGCTTTTGGTGATTTTAACATCAGAAAGATTTTTCATTCTTTGAGCAACCAAGTAGGCTGTACAAGTGAGCTTCAATATCTAACTTTCACAAAGTAAAGTAATTGCAACCTTTTTGCGGAGCTTTCCCGAGATATTACTGCTTATATAGTGTTGCTGAAGTAATACCTTTTTACTCAGCTGAGTATTTTTTTATTTTTTTTTTTATTTCGTAACTCATCAATGATTGATTTGTAATCCAAATTTATTAAACTTCTTAGTCCTACTCTTCTTGATCTCAAGCACTACGTACAGCATTCAATTTCAAGCAGAGTCAGCTGCTTTGTTCTGGTTGCTTGCACGTACTCGCAGTTCCGGATAGGGCAGGTTTGACCGAGCTACCGCAAGCTTTACAACCGACCAGTTCGGAGGTGTTTGTAATAAAGCGATTATCAGAGGATCTCCACCAGTCAAACGACCTTGTACGTCCTTGAGAGGCGGAGGCCAGGTTGTTGACCCTGACACCCTGCCCTTGCCAGCCAGGGTTGAGTTAAAGCTCTACACTAAATTTACAAGTTTCCATGTGAATTATGACAACAACAAAAATAAGTATATTCTTCACCATAACTACATTTTAGACACTCCGCCTGGCAGGACAGATCCAAAAGGGGTCTTCTGTTGTGGCAATGACAGCTTAGCAAATTTATAGATAATTTTTGATATTTGTTTTGACTTGGGCATCACGATATATTTACTGTTCACTCCCACACCTTATTTCATGTAGAGTGAGTGTTCCTTTTTTTCATAACTTCTTGTAAAGTACATCAATATAGTGCGGTCAATTTTGTAATAGTTTGAAATGAGACATATGTATTAACCCTAGAGCTGGCACTAGTGTAACGCTGTACTGGCATAGGGATATTATTGATTATGTAATATCATTTTTAAACCATCATAAAAATTAGAAATAGCAACATAACTATGGATTGTTATATATAATTTTGTTCAGAATAAGACAAAGAACAATAATATAGGTGGTTTACATGGTTACCACAACAAATTTTTTTTGTTTTTCCAAATTGTAGGCGTTATTAACTTTTTTATAGAATGTTTTTATATTCCGTCGTATAGCTAAGTGCATGTAAGACTTATCATCATAAGGTAAATTGTAAAGTTATGGTAAATTTTGTGCCGATTCCAAAAATATATAGTTTATATAGCTTATTTTGTGTATTTTGTTTGATAGCCCTATTACTATGTCGATCGTACCCCCGCGCTAGTACCAAATAATCATCCAACCCAGGTCATGTACAAAACCGTACAACTTATATAATATATAATTCCAGGGTACTCTGGTTTGTATTATTTAACCCTCCGAGTGTCCATAGTTTAGGCCTTAATGTCCGCCTATTTTTGGCGCATTTGCAAGGTTTTATTAAAACGGATCTGAGAAGCTTAAAACAATGTTAATTCTACTGTTCTTTATACCATTTTGTTTGGAAAATCATGGGCTTCAATATTATACATAAAACATAAGGAACATTTGTTTCAAAACAATTTTTTAGGTAAAAAGAAAATAAAATAAAATAAGTTCGCGCTCAATGAAATTGTATAAATTATAGGCCTATAAATATTTGAAAATAGCCACTTTGTTCTAAATTTTATGAGGATTACAAATATATAATAATATACCCCCGCCGCAGCAAACCTGCCGACTAAGCGAATTTCCATTTGTCTGAATTGATTTTCAGTTAAATATATTTTAATAACATTAGGTTTAATGAGTACCTAGGTTTGCTGCTACAAGGAAACTAATAAAGTGTGTTTTTGAGTAAAATATTGATAGCTTAGTACAAAATAAATAAATTTGTCAAGTTTGATCAAAATATATCCATAAACAAGCAAACTACAACATTTGACAATATTCTCCATAAGAATAACATGGGAATTTTAAATTTACAATTTTTTTAATTTTCTCCGTTACTAATAATCAAACAAAAATACTTTTCCTACAGTTACCTAACAATGTACATGTTCTCTCACTGATTTGAGAAAGCAAAGTGGCCAATTCGCTCATCAGTGAGACAATGTTAACATTGTCTCACTCTAATTACTTTGTCTCACTCCAGATTTGCAACGTGAAAGCACGAAATAGTGAGCGCGTAACACGCAGGCAACGTCGTATGCGCGCGAAGTACGTTGGCAGCACTGGCTGTAAATCAGCTGGTCAGCTGTTGTTCTGTTGTATTTGTCACTTCACATTAAATGTTATATTAAATGTTCACTTCTGTGTAAAAATAGGTTATGTTTGAAGAAACATAAGACCAATTTTTTTGTTTTATGGTAACTGTAGGAAAAGTATAATGTGCAACTCGAGTTCAAAGTACAATTGCCTCACTCGAGAAACCATTCCTCACTCGCCTACGGCTCGTGAGTAAGGATTTCTCTCGAGTGAGTCAATTGCTCACTTTTCTCACTAGTTGCACAAATAACTATTTATATACTAAATTATTTGTTTTTTTAAGCTCTTTAAAAAGGTTTAAAGAGAAATCGGGAAATTTTGTGTTTTGAGAGTCAAAAGTGAGAAAAACCAATTTTTACCCCATAAAACCCTCCGTAAAGCCCCGTTCCCATGGTCCGATCGTGCTGGTTCGCGAACTCATTCAAGTTTATCCCGCTTTACACCTTTAAACCAAATTTCATCAAAATCGGACAAAAATTACTCAAGTTATCGCGTTTACGGACGTATATATATATATATATATATATATATATATGTCTATATATATATATATATACATATATAAAAATTTGAACGAATGGTGTTTTTGGCCTCTGGGGACATCAAAATGAAAAAGTAAATCGGTCCCGGGTCTAGGTCTTACCGTGCCACCTACGGTAATAGCTACTTCCCTATAGGGAAATTCGCTAATAAGGAAGTAGATTTGCAAAAAAATAAGTTATGGGCAAAAAACAGATTTCAGTACATAGGGTTTGTCTAAGAATGCATAGCTAGGAATCTGGCTGATAATTTACATCAATATCACTACCTACTTCTTCAGGATCATCAACCAGCCCTTCAAAATCACTTGATCACGTGGTTATAATGCACCACGTATATCACTACTTTTGATTTTTAACACTAAAACAATGATAAACGTAATAAAACACATCAGTCATCGGTCCGAGGGTAACCTAGCTGTTTACAAATACGCACGTCAGCTGTCTGCTACAATTACGATCGGCTCGGAGAATATAAAGCGCTTAGAAACAGACCTCTGGAGAAAGCTTAGAATCTAACGAAAAGAACGATACCTAACTCGATCCAGTTCAATCCGATTCAGTCAGTCATAGAGCCTTCGCCGTAAACGATGTTCGTGTGTCGAAAAATCAACGTGTGACACTACACAAAGTGTGTCGTGAGTCGATTTTTCGACGAGTGACGCTCGGAGGGTTAACTTATTTATTACAACAGTTGCCCTAAAAAGTGAACAAAACTAAAAAAAAAAAAAATTATATATAGGCCTAACGTAACACCTGCATTGGTGCCGTATATCCGGCGTTGCCATTTCGGCCGCGGCCGTTCGCGCCGTATATCCGGCGTTTGCCAGCGCTAGGGTTAATAAACAGTTAAAATGGAAAGTTACAAAATAGAAATCTTTCTTGTGGAACAAAGCAAATTTTGTGCATAAAAACACATAGAAAGTTTCAAAATCACATGGACTTTTTATCAGCAATGTTAACAGTAATTTTGGGTTTATCCGGATTATTCAACTTGTTTTGGAATCCATGTTTACGATTTATACCATGGTAATTTGAACTGTTATGGTGAAAGTGTCCTGCTAATTGACTTGCTAGTTTTATTGCTATTATCCTGGTACTTTTAGCGAATTTCCCTATAGGGAAGTAGCTATTACCGTAGGTGGCATGGTAAGACCTAGACCCGGGACCGATTTACTTTTTCATTTTGATGTCCCCAGAGGCCAAAAACACCATTCGTTCAAATTTTTATATATGTATATATATATATATATATATATATATATAGACTTATATATATATATATACGTCCGTGAACGCGATAACTTGAGTAATTTTTGTCCGATTTTGATGAAATTTGGTTTAAAGGTGTAAAGTGGGATAAACTTGAATGAGTTCGCGAACCAGCACGATCGGACCATGGGAACGGGGCTTTACGGGGGGTTTTATGGGGTAAAAATAGGTTTTTCTCACTTTTGACCCTCAAAACACAAAATTTTCCGATTTCTCTTTAGACCTTTTTAAAGAGCTTAAAAAAACAAATAATTTAGTATATAAAAGTATTTTTGTTCGATTGTTAGTAACGGAGAAAATTAAAAAAATTGTAAATTTAAAATTCCCATGTTATTCTTATGGAGAATATTGTCAAATGTTGTAGTTTGCTTGTTTATGGATATATTTTGATCAAACATGGCAAATTTATTTATTTTGTACTAAGCTATCAATATTTTACTCAAAAACACACTTTATTAGTTTCCTTGTAGCAGCAAACCTAGGTACTCGTTAAACCTAATGTTATTAAAATATATTTAACTGAAAATCAATTCAGACAAATGGAAATTCGCTTAGTCGGCAGGTTTGCTGCGGCGGGGGTATTTAATGATTTAATTGATTCCTCCACGTTTGTGTTTGTATTTTCACATTCCATGAAATTTAATTCCTAGACATTCCTAATTTGTATGATCTACACAGCTTGATACATTCTGGTTAACTTTGTTTTAAATGATGTTGAAAGTGAAGATTTGAGTTGCTACAAGTAGTGTGTAAAAGATGTGATGAAACTTATCAACTAGTTGCACGTGTGTGGTCTATACGTAGGCTGTGATTGGGTGTTTTCCATAGAGTACAGAGTAGATGGAACTTGAATACTGAGGCCATTATCTGTGAGATGTGAGTCCAACAAATACACCACTGTCACTGGCTAGACATACCCTCCAATGGCAACTCTCCTGGCAACTCTCCATGTCATTTTATTATTTCTTTGCTTGTTAAGGAGCATTAATTGTGTGAATGCCTACAGAGTAGTGTAGATTGTAATGCTTGTCCATCATAAATACGTGGAGTTTATTGCAAACAAGATATCTAAAATTTACTTGTTCTGATTTAGGAAAGCCTGAAAATGTATATCATCAACAGACATTTAATTGCAAACTTTACAATATGTAAAGTTTGCAATTAAATGTCTGTTCTGCAAATCAAATAAATGTTTTGTTCATACATAATAATTTATTGCTTTCCTTAATACCAGGATTATTCCTGATTTAATTATATTTGTAGTGGAAGCAGTGTATCATTTTTAAATCAGTTGTTCTGTAATGGCTTTTGGATACTAATATTATTTGATCTAGTATAGTAATGTGTGAGCAGCAACCATCAGTTCGGTTTGGTTTTTGCTACTAGTTGTCAAATAATACACATTTATTTTTAGCCTTAGCCACACAAACAGTAATTGTTTTTGTTTAAAGTTTATTGTTACGTACGTAATTAAATAATTAGAACTTATTAAATTGTAGGATATTGAAAATATGATATTGATATTGAAGTATTGTTGTTTTATTTATTTCCTTATCTTAGAATATAAACATAACAACAGCTGTAATATATGTTGGTGATGATAGTTTTTGAGTATTATAGAGACTAGCTGTTACCCACGGGCTTCGCCCCGTTTGACTTCATAAGTATTAATAAACCTATTGATTGGTTAATTTGAGCTGGAATAAACAAAGCAGAATGCAGTAATGCAAACAAATAATCACACCTGATTTTAATAAGGTAATAAATTGAATGAATAACAAAGAAATAAGTACAGCTGAGTGATTTTTAACATTAGGTATATGGAAAGTTCCGTTTAGAAAGGAATTACGACCTTAATGGACATTTTATGAAATAATGGATAGCTTAGCGCTAGGTTTCTCGTCATGACAAACATTTCAAGTATATGGTTTATGGGGGTGTCACATGTAGTTTTCTCAAAAGTTCATGGATACGTTGGGATTTATATATGGACTAGCTGTGTGCCCGTTCTACGCACGGGAATCTTTATACAGTAGTCAGTTGAAACCTTCTTATAGAACAGCAGTTGGTTTGCATATTTTCAGATATGCTGACAAAACTATTATATATAAACAAATACAGTATCTGAAAGTTTTAAGTATAAAAAATGCTTAGTAAACGTTAGAAGGAACTGTGAAAAAATCACACAATGTTGGGTTTTTGAACGTTTTAAATTTATTTCCTAAGTAGGTAGGCCATGTATTCTAGGTAAAAGTACTGGTATCAAGGATCGTCGTCGAAATTTGGTTATGAATAATTGTTTAGTCATACAAACCCAAGAGATGGGCAATTGGTCTATTGGCTGTATGGTCCAGCGATTGCAGCACATAGCGGTGAGAAGACACATTGGAAAAGCGAGTTGAGCATAATCCATAAACCTCTGTTACAATAATCCACTACAGTTGTCACTTTACACTTACACTTTACACAGCCGCCATTGAAGTGTCGTCAATGAGTTTAAACCTTTATTTAACGCTTATTAAAAAAAAATGTAAGTTTCCCAGCTATATACAACACTGATTCAAGGTCTTTTTCCCGGTTATCAAAACACAAGAAAATTTTACACACAAAGAATCACTATTTTCGTTTACGTTAAACTACAAATTATTACACTTGCGATTAATTAAATACGTTATGTAAGGAAAACGTTTTTAATCTCACTTGGTTTGGATTTGCTTTCAAAATGTGATCGGAAATGGTTGCGGTATTTGTAAACAACATTTGTAAACATATCAGTGACAGCTAGAAAAAAAAATCGTGATCCGAACAGCTGTTCGTTATTTCATAGATGATTATGTGATAAAAATTGGACAAAAACTTGACAAAAATCACACAAAAATGCATTTTTGAACGTCCAAAATTTTATTTACAAAGTAGTGAGGCCACATTTTAATGGCTAAAGACACTCTTGCCAATCCAGTAAATACATTAAAATGATTTGGATCTTGATAGGTACTCTAGTTTTTCAAGAGAAGCCCGCGTAAAATGGCTCTTTGGCCGTAACAGACAGACAGACAGACAGAAATTGAGATGAGACTTGTTTCGGCTTCTTTAATGTATAAAACGTCAAAATAACCTAAAAATTTACAGACAAAACTCAAGTTTTATTTATATAGATTATTGCAGGTAAGAGTTGAGTTAATAAGTTTATTTAAACAACCACAAAAAATGTGTTATTATTTACTACCAAAAACCTATTATAAATGCTTAGCTTTGCATGTTGCTAGTAAACAGTGATATTAGCTTTATTAATCATACTTGTCATAATGTTATTTCTTAATTTTCAACATCTCCTCGGATTTGAAAGACATTACTGTCGTCTCCCGTAATGGCGAAGACATCACCATCGCATCCAACAATGGCAGCAACCACTGAATATAAAAATCTACTAAGTTATTTATACAGTTTTTCATAAATAGTAAAAGAGAGTAGTTCATAGTAAAATAATGGACAACTGACAAAACCCTGTACCATAGACAGAGTAATGACCTGCTATTGAGTAGCTTGAGATGGCTTTATGTTGAGTCATGATCAATAATGACAGGTGCTGAATTGAACATGGCAGCTTTATCAACAGAATACTTGTTTAAGCTTGCCCAGCCAACCATCAACCATTTGTAAGTGTCTCTCTATCTGCTTTTCACTGATGTCAAAAACCTCATATAAATTAAGACAACAATAACTATGTAATTTTTAAGCTTCATTTAATTATTTTCTCAGGAAGCAAAAAATTTTGCAGCATTAATTTAATTGAAAGCTGAGTCGAGTTTTTGATCTGAGTTGCTCTATTGGTTACGAAGAGTTTTGTCATAGACTATTGATACAAGGGAACATCCTATTCCCATGTTAAAGATGTAGCCAGTTTTACATTAAATGTGCAAACACTGTAACTGAATTGAGTCACCTACTTATTTCTGTTGCATACAAAAACTTCTTAACCAAACGAAACTGAAAGGATGAGTAATTGTACAACATATTTTATGTCACATCAATCAACTACTGTATTTGACAGCATTTGGCTCAATTAACTACCTAAGTTCTTTTGAATAAAAAATCTGCTACAGCTGGTCCATATGGATGAGAAGTATATTTCAGTATCCGAATGTCAAAGAGTACATTCAACCGGAAACACATTTGGTAAGCAACTTTGAAATCTAAGAATTTCCTGAATTTTTTAATACTTTTTGTAACTGGACACTGGACAGTAATTTATCCAAACAATCCCAAAGCAAAACAAAGAACCATCAGCATAGCTGCTAAACCTGTAAAGTGTGTCGGCCGTTATTGGGGCACCGGTTATATGCGCTGGGGGCTATCATTACACCAGGGAGCAAAGACTGACCTTATGTCAAACTTTAATGATCCTATTCTAAACCACCATGACATCATTGCACATTATGTCTCTCTAAATACAGTAGAACTACCTTGAAATCAAAATTAGTTGATGAAGGTTACTATAGTTATTTTTAATACTCAACAAACAAGAATTGTCTGGGATATCCTTAACTAATATTTATTCCTTCACACCAGGTGGATATTGAGAGATTCATTTTTATGTTGTTATCCTAACATTAGAGACTTTGTTATATTGAACTTAGCTATCAAACAACAACAAAACATATTTTCAGAAAGATTTTCATGGTGTTTAGGAATAATTATTGTTGTATGGTAGTGAGTTTGGTCTTCAGAGGCCAAAAACACCATAAGTTCATTTTCAAATACTGAGTGTCCCATAAGTAACCAGGGCCGGATTTCCCAATAGGCCCGGGCCTATGGGCGCAAGCTCCCAGTTGGCGCAAGCTCCCAGAGGGCGCAAGGCCGAGAGGAAGACATATTTTTTTTAAATAGGTACCTATTAAAAAATCTAAAAAATTGTCATAGTTGATAAAAAAAACTCAGGCTAATAAAGCATTCTGATTCTGAAGTTTATAGGAGGAAATAATTGTTAGAAGATTTAAACAATTTTTCAGAATAACGCATCAATTTTGTTACAACATTGGTAACGAACAGTGAGTATGGGAGTAGGCTGTAGGGATGTTGTCGAGCGCCCGAATCGTATTGCCACTGCGTTGGCTCGGTGCTATTGATCGGAGTGATTAGGGGCGCATGCGTGCTAGACACTGTTACCACCAAACACAAAAAACAAATAACTCACAAAACAAAAGTTATTGACGAATCTTTTGATTAGTTTACAACAATCTGCAGGATCAAGTTAAAATATATAATACGTTGTGTTGAATATATAAAAAAATGAATAATTTATCTTTAAAATTAACGAAAAAATATTAATCTCAGTTTGCAACAGGTTTTCGACAAATTCAATACCTTCCAAAGCACCATTAATACTGTAATTTTCTCCTCAGACCTAAGGATCGATAGGGTTGGCCGGAATATTGCTCTGTTTTGCTTTGGAAATATAACCTAGATGCAGTACCACCATAGATTAAATATAACTCAAGCCGACTAGCTATCACATTGTTAATTCCAATTTTTTTTTCATGTCTAGTTCACGTTGGTGACACTGGACGTTAGTTTTGACATAGGCCTACTTTTGTTTCTATTATTTTAGGGTTAGTTCTATGATGTGTGTTTTAATTTCTTGTAATATAACCAGGAGACGACCTATTGTTTATGATTACATCGTTTTATTTAGGACAAACTAAGTTTAAATAACAAGAATTGTTTTCAGCTAGTCCATAATGATGACAAATCTACTAAAGGAGTATGTTAAATCTATGGTATCACAAACTGTATGGAGTTCATGTTTTTGGGCCTGAAATTGGAATCAATGGCCATGTTTTTTGCAGGAATGCTCGGTGGGTTGAGTTGTATTGTTTGAGTCCCACAAACGTGAGCATTTACTAAAAGCATAAAATTGCTAAAAGTGTTTAAGACTGCACTTTATTAAGGAAAACGAGTCAATTCTTCAAAAAACTTGCAATGATAAAATTCCGACCAGAAGTGGTATTCAAGCAATTAACATAGGCCTATGGGCATGATAGCTGTGGCCAGACTAGGGGCGGAAAATATTTGGGCCTAGGGGCGCGAAAATGCTAAATCCGGCCCTGTAAGTAACTAGGCTACTAATAATTTAGGAACCGGTTTTATGGTTCAAAATAAAACAAAACCAAGAATAATTTTTTTAATGCCTTGTTAGCGAGATATCTGCCATTTTTAAATTTAGAAATCTGTATCTCAAAAACTATAGGAGATCTTCATATGATTTGGTATAAAGTTTTATGAAGTAATAATCTATTGCAGACAAAATAATCAATAAAATAATGTTGGTTCCAAAATGGCAGCCATATTTGTTTTTATAAATTAAAGTACAAAAAATAGCTGATTTTATGAAAAAATTTCAAGAATACTTTTTATTTAATATTTAAAATCCCCTATCCAACGACACCTAGTTCAAAAAAATGTAATAATAAATCACAATCTTTAGACGCGAAATGAGGCGAACCCTCTTTGACTGCAACAGCTAAAAATCGTAATTTATCAATTATTTATTATTCAATGTTTTGGACTTGGTGTTGTTTGATAGGGAATTTTTAATTCTAAATGCAAGTAGTGTTCTTGACATAATTTCATAAAATGAGTCTTTTATAGTAAATCACAAGGTATAAAATTTAAAATACCCACAATTTTGAAACAAAAAGTTGTCAGGATTATTATTTCTGAAATAGTTTTTGATCAGATAAAACTGTATACCAAATGTGCAAGTATACCAAGATATAATAGATGGGTAGATAGACTTAATAGCTTTTAAGATATAAATATATAAAAAAAATGGTAGATATCTTGCTAAATAAGCATTTTTAGAAAAAAACGTTTTTGTTTTATTTTGATCCTTTACACCTATACTTAAATTTGTACTACTTACTTACGGGGCACTCTGTATATTTGTGTGAATGTCCAACATGAGTCAAAATGATCCAATTTTAACAACATTTGGTACAAACGTGTAATCCTACATCTATTCTAACGAGTTCGCAAACTATCAAGATTGAACTAAGGAAACCAGGTTTTATTTGGTAAAAAATTAGTTGTTCTCATTTTTAACCCTCACAGAATTTCCCAATTTAAATTTAAGCTATTTTGTAGAGCTTAAGAAAAATTTTATTTAGTAGGTTTGTATGGTTGGTTACAAATGAAATAATAAAAAAAACTCTAAATTTAAAACTACAATGTAATTCTTACGAGTAATAAGTTAGCTGTTTAATCAAATATAGCAAATTTATGTATTTTATACTAAGATATATTTTTTACCATTTTACTGAAAAAAAAACACATTTATTACCTTACTTATAAAACAAAATAATAACAAAAATATGCATTATATTTTATTAGTTTGCATACATTATTTGTATGAAATTCACATCTGCAATCAGTGTTAACTCTAAATTTAATTAAAGCAACTTCCAAGCAAACAATCAGATCGATATAACTTTAATAGTATACTGAATGAAATTGCTAATAGATATTGGTAAGTGGCAACATCAATCTCATCACAGACCCTCCTCTCCAGAGGATTCAGATAACATTTCTCACACCTGAGACTTACGTTACGGCATAGGTCAGCCCACACGTGTGCAAAAATACAGGGAGGGAAGGGGCGGGCTTGAATTTGTAGATAGCTATCGGCATTATCGTCCGTTTCCGATAACCAGACGCGAGGAGGCGTTTATTTATATGAGTACGAGACTTAGAGTAGAGACAAAGAGATTGATACAGAGGTCAACAAACCGAGCTGCTCAAGGTCGTTCAAGGACAACCAAGGCCGTTTAATGCCCCCCCTCCCCCCTGCCCCAGCATCTCAGTTTTTACTCCATTCCATTTGTCCGTCCGTCAGTTTCCCTGCCATTACTCCCCACTTCAATTATTCCGCGTGGAATATAATGTTCCGAGCTATTAAGATTGGAGGAAAACATTCTCTAAAAAAAAACTATGTGTATTTTCCCTCAGGTCATCTGTCAGCTGCATAAAAGCACAACAGTTTTTAGATTGCATACCATCCACATACTGTTTGATGATTTTTTACAAGCTTTTACTGCATAAAGAGACCAGTTTTTTCCTTGAATGAAAAAACTCGTAGGCCGCTGTTTAGCAATAATTTTAATTTCTTCTCACCCATTATGTAATTTAAATTATACTGGAATTGGAAATAGATGTACCCTTTTAGCGAATTTCCATATAGGGAATAAGCTATTACCGTAGTACTCATCATAGTAAGACCTGGACCCGGGACCGATTTACTTTTTCGTTTTGAGGTCCCTAGAGGCCAAAAACACCAACCATATATATATATATATATATATATATATATATATACATATATATGTTACATATTTAAATATATATATTTATATGTATATATATGTGTTTGTTAGCACGATCACTCTAGCAAAAATTATCCGATTTTGATGAAATTTTGTACAAACGTGTAAACCTACATTTTATTTGAGACTATGGGAACTGGGATTTATGGGGGTTATATGTAAATGAAATGAAATGAAAATGAAATGAAATGAAAATCCTTTTTTATTGAGGCGAACTTAGGACCTCATGGTCCTTTCTTACAGTTAACCTCTCTCTCTCTGATATGTAGTAAATTGGTTTTTCCTATTTTTGACCCAAAAAACATAAAATTTTTCAATTTCTTTCCAAGCCATTTTGTAGAGCTTAAAAAAACAAATAATTTAGTACATTGAAGCGTTATTATGCGCCTAATAGCTAAAGAGAAAATATAAAAAAATGGTATATTTAAAATTCCCATATTATTCTTATGGAGAATAAGTTAACTATTAGTCCAGGAGCTGAGGGGATTTGAGCATGCATGAAAGTAGTATGCAATGTTATTGCTGATTATTGTAATATGGACTGTGGTGATCAAAATTACGTATGTCGCCTATTTCAAAAGTGGTCGATAAGGTGGGGGGGAGGGGGCAAACATGGAGGTTTGCGCTATGCGTTAAAACGCTGATATTTCGGAAACGGTAAAAGATGGAACATCGGTTAAAACGTCGTTGTAATTCTAGAAATGTGGACTACAATAATGGTTTTTGAGTCCGAGGTCGTATCTCTATAAATAAACAAGTTATTGTATAAAATATTTAAAAATGGACTTTTTGTGTAGTTTTTTTTACCGAAAGTAGAATTAATTTGTGAGTGTCGCAAAGAAGTAATATCAAATATCTTTGCTGATAGTTGTAATATGGACTGTGGTGATAAAAAATACGCATGTCGCCTACTTTTCAGGTGGTCGAGAACTTGGGGGGAGGGGGCCAAAGATGGCGGAACGCGCTACGCATTGAAAGGACTGTAGCTTGATAACGGTACAAGATAGGACATCGGTTAAAACGTAGTTTTAATCAAAAAAATATGGCCAATAGAAACGTTTATCGGGTAAAAAGTTGTATCTTAACTAATAAAAAAGTTA
The DNA here is from genome assembly GCF_028750875.1 of Macrosteles quadrilineatus. Lineage (NCBI taxonomy): Eukaryota > Metazoa > Arthropoda > Insecta > Hemiptera > Cicadellidae > Macrosteles > Macrosteles quadrilineatus. The sequence continues at coordinate 29,649,111 of NW_026542594.1, read as the reverse complement.
TATCTATAATAAGTTTAACAAAATCTACATTATACAGCTATTTTCTTCAAAAATCATATGGATTGTTGATAAAAAATTGTGTAATTACTTAATTACTCGGCTAAATATTAACTAGATGCATTTCTTTTAAGAAAAAAATATATTATTACGAATACATATGGTTTAAAATGTAAAACACGGCCTCCAAACACCTTGGGGTTCGTACGATAGGTTGCGTCATAATTGCTGCTGGTATCGGCACAACTGTTAATCCCCCCAAAGATCATTGCATTCTAACTCAGTGATATCGGGGTTGTAAAAGTATTTGTACAGTTTAAGACTACTGACATTTATTGTGTTTTATTTATACAAATAACATTCTTTTATAACTTTTAATAGTTATTTAAATATTTTAAATTTCAATACATTTTCTTTTAAGTTGCTTAAACGTTCTTTTTTTATAGTGTGTGGCTGGGTTTTTTATACGTTTGTTCTTGGTGACTAGTGGATTAGGCAATTTTAAAGTAAAATTTCACCAACTTACAAAAGTTAGGTACCTATTTAAATTCAACAAATAATGATAATGATAATGATAATGATAATGATAATGATAATGATAATTTATTTGCACATAACATACAAATTTGTGAAAATCACATGTACAGGTGCTTCGTCTTGATCTCTTAAAAATTAATTCTCAGTCCTTAATTATTCTAAAACATAAATTGGTTCCTAAGATGTTGATCATACAGTCTTAAATTTAGTGCTACAATAACATGAGCATATTCAAACATAACAAGGTATAAAATTTGTAAATCTACCGGTAACAAAAAGGCAACAAAAATTAACAGAAAATAAATATATGAACAATAATATACGATTTTGACACAAACAAATAATTCCCGTAAGTGTTTGAATGTGATAAACATATGAAAGTAGATAATATAAAACAACAAAACTAATACTAAATGACTAGAACCACTAGATCATATTTCAGTATCATTCAAGAAATCTTGAACTTTGTAGTAGGCCTTTCTGATCAATAATCTTTTAACATTCTCTGAAAAATCTTTCTGAGACGCTTCTTTCATGTTGTTTGGTAATTTGTTAAAAAGTTTCATTCCCATGTAATAAATACCTTTTTCAAGAGCATTGGTAGAGTGGTGTGGATAAACCAGTAAATTTTTATTTCTTGTGTTGTAATGGTGTTGGGTTTTCTCAGTTGAGTACCATGTTAGGTTGTTCTTTACGTGGTTTAAAGTTTCATAAATATAAATACTAGGTACTGTAAGGATTTTCAAATTTCTAAATATATTTTTGCATGTAGAACCTGGCCATGTTAAAGTCATTATTCTCAAGATTTTCTTTTGTGCTGTTAGTACTTCTTTAGAAAATTCAGTATTACCCCATAACACTATCCCATATTTTATTAATGAATAAAAATATCCGTAGTAGAGTGTCATTTTAGTTTCAATACTTATAACACCTATAATATTAACAACCAGTGTAATTGTTATGGATAGAATGAAGAGATTTACCGTATTTTGTATTATAAGGTATTTACTTTTGTAGTTATGTTTTTTTTTATTTCATATAACTGTATTTAATAAGAATCTGTTACATAATCATATTGTAATAACCTTTAACATTAGCCTATAATTAAAATTGGATTTTTAGTGGTAATCTGTATTATGCACTTGATTGCGGCGAAACCCCAAGTATTATACGTAGTTTGGAGGCCGTGTTTTACATTTTAAACCATATGTATTCGTAATAATATAATTTTTTCTTATAAGAAATGCATCTAGTTAGTATTTGGCCGAGTCATTAAGTAATTACACAATTTTTTATCAACAATCCATATGATTTTTGAAGAAAATAGCTGTATAATGTAGATTTTGTTAAACTTAATATTGTTATAACTTTTTTACTAGTTAAGATACAACTTTTTACCCATTAACTTTTTTTATTGGCCATATTTTTTGGATTAAAACTACGTTTTAACCGATGTCCTATCTCGTACCGTTATCGAGCTACAGTCGTTTCAATGCATAGCGCGTTCCGCCATCTTTGCCCCCCTCCCCCCAAGTTCTCGACCACCTGAAAAGTAGGCGACATGCGTATTCTTTATCACCACAGTCCATATTACAACTATCAGCAAAGATATTTGATATTACTTCTTTGCGACTCTCACAAATTAATTCTACTTTCGGTAAAAAAAAACTACATGAAAAGTCCATTTTTACATATTTTATACAATAACTTGTTTATTTATAGAGATACGACCTCGGACTCAATAACCATTATTGTAGTCCACGTTTCTAGAATTACAACGACATTTTAACCGATGTTCTATCTTTTACCGTTTTCGAAATATCAGCGTTTTAACGCATAGCGCAAACCGCCATGTTTGCCCCCTCCCCCCCCCCTTATCGACCACTTTTGAAATAGGCGACATACGTAATTTTGATCACCACAGTCCATATTACAATAATCAGCAATAACATTGCGTACTACTTTCATGCATGCTCAAACCCCCTCAGCTCCTGGACTATATTGTAGTTTGCTTGTTTATGAACATATTTTGATCAAATTTGGAAAATGCATTTATTTCTTACTAAACTATTAACATTTTACAAAAAAAAAAACACACACACTTTTACCCTCCCTGTTGCAGCAAACCTAAGTACTTGTTAAACTAATTCTTTTTAAATAGGGAATAAATGACATTTTTAAGGAGACATTTAAGTGTAAATCCAATCAGGCAAATGGAAATTCGCTTAGTCTGCAAGTTTGCTGCGGCGGGGGTATTTTTCTCCTGTTTTAGATTATGTGCATCTTGTTTTTCTGTGCATTCAAGTACAAGATAAAAATGACACTCTAATTTTTTCCAGTGCAGACTAAGCGAATTTCCATTTACCTGTCTGGATTTCTACTCGAGTATTCTCTGAAAATTGTCAGATTTATTTCCTATTAAAATAACATTAATTTTAATGAGTACCTAGGTTTGTTGCTACATGGAAGGAATTTAGATGTGGTTTTTTTTTATGTTGATAGCTTATTATGAAATAAACAAATTGCCAGATTAGATTCAAATATGTCTATCAGCCATTTACCCCGGTAAAGATGGCGTTATAAGAGTTGTGGACATCAAAACAACCAAAGGTACATTCCGGCGCCCTCTTACCAAGAACTGCGACCTTTGTAAGAGGGCGCCGGAATGTACCTTTGGTTGTTTTGATGTCCACAACTCTTATAACGCCATCTTTACCGGGGTAAATGGCTGATATATAAACTCGCGTCCACTCACACACTTATCAATTGACCCGTTGGACCCTGAGCCGATCACACCAAACCACTTTCTACGCGAAGCCTACAAAGTAAATATTGATGAAGATAGACTATGTAAGAAACAACTTGCCCGCGTAAGATCACTTTTGGATAGTTTTTGGAAGCGTTGGGTCCACGAATACCTGCCCTGTTTATCAAGACGTTGCAAGTGGCATAAACAAATAGAACCACCTCAAGTAGGGGACTTGGCTATAATAGTAGAAGAAGATAATCAAAGGAATTCAAGGCTTGGAAAAATATCAGCCATTTACCCCTGTAAAGATGGCGTTATAAGAGTTGTGGACATCAAAACAACCAAATGTACATTCCGGCGCCCTCTTACCAAGGTCGCAGTTCTTGGGGGGGAGAGAATGTTATAATCTATGCCTAATCTATGCCTGCCTTCTTTCTAACTAACATATGTTTTATTAATTATTATGAATTTTGTAAACAGTGTCCAAATAAATACACATCTTTTGTCAAGTCCTATTAATTTTGTCTTGTCTGTCTTTAATATTTTTAACAATGTCCATAAACAAGCAAACTGCAACAGTTTATCAAGTCTCCATAAGAATAACATGGACATTTTAAATTTAAAGCTTTATTTAATTACCTCCGTAACCGTTCTAGGCATACAACAATACTTCAATATACAAAATTATTTCTTTTTTTATTAAGCTCTACAAAATGGTCTGGAAAGAAATTGTAAAATTTTATGATTTTAGATTAAAAATTAGGAAAAACCAATTTTCACCCCATAAACCGTTCCCATAGTCCGATCATGCTGGTTCGCAAACTTGTTTGAATAAACGTAGGTTTACACATTTGTACCAAATTTAATCAAAATCTGATCATTTTTGCTAGAGTTATCGCGCTAACGGACACATACATCCATATATATATATACATATGAATTTGAATGAAGGGTGTTTTTGGTCTTTGGGGACCTCAAAATGAAACATGTAAATCGGTCCCGTGTCTACGTCTTACCATGAGACCTATGGCAATAGCTTATTCCCTCTATGGGAAATTCGCTAAAGTGAAATAATAATAACAAAAATAGGAATATATTTTGGTTTTAATTGAAAAACTAAATAGCAAATTACAGTAACTTCTCATGTATATGTTGCAGGGTCTCACATTTTACATAATACAGTATTTATAGTTGGTTTATTTATTTTGTTATTGAAGTCTTATGAATAACTATCTACAAAAAAGTGTGGCTTGATAATATTATATATTTTGTTGATTGGCTGTGTACAATTTTTCAAAACAGATGTTGATGTAAAAAAATTTTTTAGTTCAAGACTTTTTATTGTCGGACTACTAACTTTAAGGCAGTTTTTACTCACTGTCAACATGCCATGAATTTTTGTTATATCTACATTTAAAAACTACAGAGGCTACTTTAGCAAGAAAAAGTTTGGAAACTTTTAGCAAAGTTTAGAAATTAATGTGAACAATTTGTTAATTAATACTGTATATTTGTTGAGTTCAGGATACTATTAGCACCTCATAAAACTCAAATGTCAGCCTATGATAAATCCAACCATTTTACAAATCCTCTTTTAAAATTAACACTTTAAGCTATGCGTGATCAAATAAATATATTTTGTGTTATTTGCGTACACTTTAGAAAACACAAATGAAACGTACCTAAAATTTCAAGTATGATAAAAATTGAAAGTGTGTTTTTGTGAAATCCAAACGACCTATCAATAATGTACACAAACATTTATGAAGACACTTAGGTAATAACAAGCAGGTAATATACAGCATACATATTATTTAATTAACAAGAGGATCCGTGTGCTAACTGCACATTTTAGTAGGGTTGAAAACAAGTCCCTGTAGCATTAGACAAATTATGCAATATTTTTTACATACTACATAGCAACAAAATGCAAGTAAATGTTAGTAAGACAAAATATGACAAAATATGTTAATTTTGACTTCTTTGGTTTTGACACCCCTTCTCCTTTAATTTGTCATTCCCCTACCTGCAATATCCACTTATGTACCTGCCAACCATTAGAAAAAGTTAAATCGATTAAATACTTGGGAGTTTTCCTTGATGAGAAACTAACTTTTGAACACCATATTTTAGAACTACACTAAAAATTAAGATCACAAATTAGAAAATTCTATTTTCTACGAAATTTTTGTAACACTTCACTTTTACGAACACTTTATTTTATTACATTGATGAATTGATGATTTACATTGATAAATTCCAGATTACAATATGCCTTGCCTTGCTGGGGAGGTACTTACAAAACATTATTAGAGAAGATTAGAACAACTCAAAATTTTTTCTTACGAATAATTCTCAAAAAACCTAAACGAACTAGCTCTTTTCCATTATACCAACAGTTATGCATTCTACCAGTTCAACATCTTTTTATTTTTAAAGTCCTGAGATTGTTCTTCATCCGGAGCGGAAACAGAGAAAATATAATTCCAAATCATCTTTACAGTACAAGAAGTTTTGCAAATAAATCTATCAAATTACCCAAAGTAAACAAAACTTTTTTCAGACATTCATTTCAATACTTGGGTCCAAAATTTTACAATCAGCTTCCGCTTCATATTAAAAATACAACAAATTTCAAACACTTTTGTAAAAGAACAATCACTTGGCTTAGTTCTCAACAGGATGTAGATTATCTTGCCAACTCTTTGGTATAAGATTGTGTTACTGTTACCTTATTTTATGTGTATTTTGTTAACACTTTCTTAGTCTAAGTTTTGCCCAGATGTTACAGCAGGCGTCATATTTTTGTTATATTTACGTAAATATTTTCTTTCAATGATAATACCAATACTATTTTTTTATCAACAAATATGGATTAACATAATAACCAATGAGTTTATTAGCTTGTTGTTTTGCAAAAAATATTAAATGTTTCATAAAAATGATCTAACAAACATAATAAGCAGCTTTTGAAGCTTTGAAATGAAATGAAGCAGTTCTATAGTCAGCCATTCACATCCTAACGCAATCTGAATACAGTTTTGACATGCAAGTGGCTTAGCTTTATTTGAAGGAGTATAGGTAAATCTGTACGGATCTCAATAAAACTAGCTTCAAAAGAGTTTTCCTAATTTTCAACCTTTAGATCATCTATTACTTTAAAATCAAGTTCATAAGATACTAAAATAGCAGATCCTCCTCTTTTTTTAATTTTCTTCATTGGACTTTCATTGGTACAGAGGAATTTCTATTAGAACATGTTATGGAATTATTAAAACAATTATCTTTTCCTACAGTCATCCGACAAAGTTGGCTTCCTTGTACTGTTTAAACTTTGCCGTACGGTTTATACTTTGCCGCACATCAGGATTCCAACGAAACAACACAAAACATCGTGGTTCTATTATGCACGTAATCCGTGTACGCTTGGAAATAGGTTGGCAACACTTAAAGATAATAATACTATGAGCAGCTGAATGACTATTATAACTACGATTTAACCTATAATTTCGTGTTTATAGTTTCGGTATTTCTGAACTTTCCGGACTTTTCTTTTAAACGTTTTTAAAACATTCCTACGATCTTAATAAACAAGAAAATACCTTTAAAGCATTTTTTTTTTGCGCGGAAACCACTTCAAATTACAAAAACATACGGAACTATATTCTCAAAACGCGGAGCACATTTCTTGCCGAGGAAAAATAGCGGAGTGATACAGACCGGTTACTACTTTCTCTAGGGCACCTATTTGTGTTGCCAGCTGAACCTAAAAACGTGTTGTATAGTGTTTGAAAGACTAATTATTTATATGCTTTATAGTGACTGTAGGAAAGATGTAGTGTGTAACACGAGTGCAAAAGGCCTTTGCTGCACTCGAGATCATTCCTCTCGTGTGCAGCAAAGTGCCACTTTGCCCACTAACTATTTCTAGATAACTATTTCTTAGATCCCTATATATACATACATATATATATATATACATATATATAGTACATGCAGAAATATTTTCTCCATCATAAAGATCTACTTTAAAGCTGGAACTTTGGAGCACAGGAGGGGAGTTACATTTATTCTTATGGTGAATATTATAAAATGTTGTAGTTGGCTTGTTTATGGATATGTTTTGATCAAACTTGGCAGATTTATTAATTTTATACTAAGATATTAATATTTTAATTTTAAAAAAAAACTCACTTTAGGGTACTAGTTTCCTTGTAGCAGCAAACCTAGGTACTCGTTAAACAAAAATCTATTATCTATTATATTATTAAAGTGATACAATCAAATTTTATGCAAACGGTTAAGGCCATTTACCAAATAAAAATATAGGCATATGTCACATCAAAATGAAGCTTAGAGTTTGTAGATTTGTCGAAAAGTATTGATATCGACGAATTTCCTAAGGGCTCTGCCCCACAGGCTGATTTCCAAAGGGCTACGCCTGGCATGCTTCCAAAGTTTACATGATTTAATTTAATTTAGTTAATGAAACAGCTGGTCAGTACAATGAACTGATGTTTGTTTATTTACTCGAAAAAGATGTTTGTGATGCTATATGTAGATTTAGGAGGGTTATGTTTGGTTTAAAAGAAAGGTTGTATATGTTTCGTAAAGTATTGCTCAAAGTTTCATTTTGTAATTTATATAGTAAGCTACGTGTAAAGAGGCTTGACTAAAGTTGAAGAATTATGGTAAAACATGTCATTCGTGAAGCATCAAATTGAAGCAATTGATGCTGTTGCTACACTAAGGTATGTTGTCATATACTTTTGGATCTATTAACATAAAAAGTAGGAGTTTGAAAGTGAGTAGGTTTACACTTTTAAATCAGTTTATATTTTCAAACTAAATCATAGACTTGCCGTCTTTAAAACACACATCAGAATTACTTTAGTAGCTCTCTAGGTCACATTTTCTTCCCGTTGCAAAGCATGGGTATAGCAGCTTGTGTTAATTTAATAGATTAAGTGAAAACCAATCCAGGCAAAAGGGAATTTGTTTGGTCGGCAGTTTTGCTGCAGAGGGGGTATTTTATTCTCCTCACCACATATACCCCAGTATTCATCTTTTTGCAGATATTATTGACATGTTCGTTTAACGTGAGGTTTTTGTCTAGAGTTACTCCTAGAAACTTTGTACTTGTTTGTTCCAAGATGTTTAGGATGTCGGGAATAGGGTCATGTTTTTGTGCTGAAGTTAATTCTGGAGGTTTTGTTTGGGTTAATTACAAGGTCATTTTTTTTCTTATGTACAGTAGTTCAGGGCCGTGGTCAGGGATATAGTTACGATGTCATAAATGGCATCTGCCGTGGTGTTGTTTAGAAGCAATGTAGTATCATCAGCATACATAACGCAAGTGATAAATGGGTTTTGGATGTAGTCAGGAAAGTAATTTGTTAAAAGGATAAAGAGAATTGGGCCAAGGACGGAACCTTGAGGGACGCCTTGTTTCATGGGCTGAAGGTTGGACCTGAATGTGATGGTGCACTTGTCAACTATGTATTGTGTCTCCCCTACTTGTTGTTGTCCTTCCACAGCTTACAAACCACTTGTTTGCTACTTCTCTGACTCCTAGTGTTTTAACCCACATAACCATTAAAAAATGCAAATCACAAGTTTGACGAACTCACACACAACTCGATATAAAAAACAGCGATCCGCACAATAGGAAAGGGAGGAGCTAACGGACCTAGCTCAGATAGTTCACGTGTCATTGGGTAGGGGGAGTGGCTGCAGGTGGATGCGCAGTACACGCTGCGCATCAAAACACTGTCAATTCACTACACCGCCGTACGGGGTGGCGTCATCATTGTGTCTACGTGGCACTCAGTTGAATGTTTGCGCTTGGTTTTAGTTTTAGCGAATTTCCCATATAGGGAATAAGCTATTACCGTAGGTCTCATGGTAAGACCTAGACCCGGGACCGATTTACTTTTTCGTTTTGAGGTCCCCAGAGGCCAAAAACACCATCCGTTCAAATTCATATATATATATATATTTATATATATATATATATATATATTTATATATGTGTCCGTTAGCGCGATAACTCGAGCAAAATTGATCCGATTTTGATGAAATTTGGTACAAACGTGTAAACCTACATTTATTCGAACGAGTTCGCGAACCAGCATAATCGGACCATGGGATCAGGGGTTTATGGGGGGTTTTATGGGGTAAAAATGGGTTTTTCTCATTTTTGACCCTAAAAACTTAAAATTTCTAAATTTCTCTCTAGACCATTTTGAAGAGCTTAAAAAAACAAATAATTTAGTATATTGAAGTGTTTTTGAATGTTCATTGACTACGGAGAAAATTTAAAAAAATTGTAAATTTAAAATTCCCATGTTATTCTTATGGAGAATAAATAAACTGTTCTAGTTTGCTTGTTTATGGATATATTTTAATCAAATTTGGCAATTTGGTTTATTTCATACTAAGCTATCAATATTTCAATTGAAAAAACACATCTCAACATCTTCCCTGTAGCAGCAAACCTAACTACTAACTAAAATTAATGTTATTTAAATAGGAAATAAATCTGAAAATTTATAGGGAATATTTTAGTAGAAATCAAGCCGGGTAAATGGAAATTCGCTTAGGATGCAGGTTTGCTGTGACGGGGGTATTTTATATTAAGTTTAGAGCCGATTCGGATGGTTGGCGATTCAGTTAACCCTCCGAGTGTTATTTGTCGATGCTTCGACACATAACACACTTTGTGTAGTGTTTTGTGTTGATGCATCGACTCACAAACACTTTACGGCGAAGGCTCTATGACTGACAAAATCGGATTGAACTGGATCGAGTTAGGTATCGTTTTATTTGACAGATTCAGAGCTTTCTCCGGAGGTCTGTCTCTAAGCGCTTTTCATTTTAGTTCCGAAAATATTGTAGCAGACAGCTGACGTGCGTATTTGTAAACAGCTTGGTTAACCTCGGACCGATGACTGATGTGTTTTATTACGTTTATCATTGTTTTAGTGTTAAAATCAAAAGTAGTGATATACGTGGGGCATTATAAGAAGATTTAAGTGATTTTGAAGGGCTGGTTGTTGATCCTGAAGAAGTAGGTAGTGATATTGATGTAAATTATCAGCCAGATTCCTAGCTATGGTTAGGCTATGCATTCTTAGCTAAACGCTATGCACTGAAATCTGATTTTTGCCCATTACTTATTTATTTGCAAATCTACTTCCTTATATTATTATATATTTGTAATCCTCATAAAATTTAGAACAAAGTGGCTATTTTCAAATATTTATAGGCCTATAATTTATACAATTTCATTGAACGCAAACTTATTTTTTATTTTTTTTTTCAAAAATATTTTTTTTTACCTAAAAATTTTTTTTGAAACAAATGTCCCTTATTTTATTTTATGTATAATATTGAAGCCCATGATTTTCCAAACAAAATGGTATATAGAACAGTATAATTAACATTGTTTTCAAGCTTCTCAGATCCGTTTTAATAAATCCTTGCAAATGAGCAAAAAATAGGCAAACATTAAGGCCAAAACAAGGGACACTCGGAGGGTTAATCGGCGTTTTAAGCATGGACCTCTGTTGTCATATAGCACAAACCGGTAGCCTATCAGTAGCATTAGCTTACAAAAATGTCAACGCTTTTTGTTTTTACATAATTTATTACTTTACAGTCTTTAGTTAATTTGTTGATAAGTTTGGGTAAGCTATGATTTTAAACGTTATAGTTAGTATAACTGAATCACAGTCAATGACTTAAAATATCATAATTACACAATATTAATGATTACGCAATATTGATATTTGGTTGATATGTAAATACAAATACAGACATAATTGTCTAATATCACAGTAAAACAGTGTCTTTATGGGTTTATATATTTTTACCAAGTTGGATTAACCGTGGTTTTCACTATCCATGATCTCTTTGCTTCCAATTACCCCGGACAATCAAGTATCTACTGTACCTGTAACTAGAATTTTTCTCATGGTTTCAGTTATTCCAGGTTTTGGTTTAGCAGGATGCAACTAAAAATAGTTTTATTATACCTTATTTATCTCAAACCTAAGTCGTTTCATGCTGGCATAACACAAAGCAACTACTTACTCTTCAGTTGAGTGTTTTCGATGGAAAACATATTGAGTGCCAGTAGCTGCAGTAGCCTGGTGTTGGTCAAGGGGAGGGGGGAGTGCTGAAGCAGGGCTCTCAGCTGTCTCAGCATCTGCAGTGCTGCTGATGGGAAACTCTCCATACTGTCAACACAACAACGCCCCTGTCAAGTTACAATTCATGCGTTGATTTTTTAAGCTCATAAATTTTTAACTTGTTAATTGTTGAGAATGGATAGTCTGCAACACATCTGAATCGTCAGCCAGTTCAACGACATGCAGACCAAGATATGACAGTTCAATCTCACCCTGGAAGCCTTAGTTTATATAGAGTGGTACCCCTCATATCTGACCATGACGGATGACAGAATGTCGTCCATCCCTAACTAGTTAACGTTACAAGTTGTTTGCAAACAAAATTGTTGTCTGTATTAGCCTACATATTTTTACAATGTTACAAAATGTAGTTTTTTCTTATTGTAAAAGATTTGCGTTTTCAGGAAATGTGTAATTTTGAACTATCCTATAGTCCACGCCACCCTAACTTGAGGCAGCCCAAGGCCGCGCCAGATATATGGCGTGCGGTCTTGGGCTGCCTCAAGTTAGGGTGGCGAGGACTATAAAAACTTTCCTATAATCAAGTGTCGTCATAATTATAATCTGTCTAAATATATATTAGTGATGGGTCGGTACTTCACGTCAAATGTCGGTTCCGCCGGTTCTTGGCAAAAGAACAGGAATCGAAAACCGATGGTGAAATGTCGGTACCGATACCTTCTCACCGATAAACCCGTCACCGATAATGCCAGAAAATTACTGGTAATAAAATAAAACTAACAAAAAAACTAACAATAACTAGAGGTCTCTATCACAATCCAGTAAAAAATGGCAGCTGATTGATTCCTTTAGAAATCAGAATTAACTTGCAATTGTATTCAATTGGCTGCCATATCTTACTCTGTAAAGATAGAGACCTCTAGTTTGCATTGTTAGTTTTATTTTATTACGACCTTCAAAAAGAAGGGTCACTTGATGGGGCTTAACCTTTAAAATTTTCGAGTTTCCCCCAAAATCCCCCATTTTGAGGGTGTACACCAAGTGGCGGTTATGCCCAAACAGTACTTCATAACATGCCATAAAGGTGTGCCGAGTTTAGTTTTACTAGTATGGGCCATTAAAAAATTAACAGGGGGTCTCCAGACTTTTTAAGTTTATTGTTATTGACCTGTATTAAATAAAATAGAGTTTATTTTATGATGTAGTATTGTTACTTAATTTTTATATTTATATTTGTTGGCTTTCAATACTTCTGGTTCATTCTTAAATCAGCACGAACCAAAAAAGTTGATAGTCAGTGTTTACTGTCTATTTGATACATTATTGCATGCTATGAATAAATAGATCTGAAATTAAAAATAAAGATTGAAATTAATAAAAGTGTGTGTAAACTAAAAAGTTCAAAGAGATCAGCGAGGCCTACCAAAAAGATAATAGTTACTAGGTGGCGTTCGCAGATGCATCCACAAAATTGAGCGGAGCCATCAAGTGTTCATATTATATTGTTTTTGTCATACTGCAGTAAAACAGTCGTCATTGGTGCATGCGTTGCGGGTCTTAGGTAGCATTTTTACTCTTTAGGGAATAAAATTCGTTTTTAGCCTCTATGGAGTAAAATTCAGCTGTTGTCAACTCAGTTGTAAATTTCTATTTTAAACGATTGAATTTGTATCAAAATATGTAACGATTTGTGCTTCATAATCATTTTAACCTACAGTCTACAGTCTCTTCCCATAGCATTTTAGGATTGCAGATAAATTAATGTAATTGCCAAAGACAGTTCCCACACTCTGCACTGCAAGCCTTACTACTTCCTTCACCATTTCCTATGTCATAGACCTGTTTCCTTCCCTTCTCATAGCATTTAAGTATTCGATACATTTATCTAACTGCCCAAACAGTTCCCTCACTCTGCACTGCCAGCCTTTACTACTTCCTTCACCACTTCCTACGTCGTAGGGCCTGTTTCCTTCCCTTCTTATAGCATTTTAGGATTGAAGATACATTAATCTAACTGCCACAGACGGTTCTAACAATATGTGCTACAATATGTCTAACATACTTTACTACTGCCTAAGCCACTTCCTACATCGTGGACCTGTTTTCATCACTTTCCATAGCATTTTAGTATTTTAGATAGATACGTTAATGTAATTGCCACAAACATTGCCCACACTCCGCACTGCTATCCTTTACTACTTCTTTCACCATTTTCTATGTCGTGGGCATGCTTTCATCCCTTCTCATAGCATTTTAGCATTGCAGATACATTAATCTAACTGCTACAAACGGTTTCCAGTTCCCAAATTCCACACTGCTCACCTTACGACTTCCTTCACCTCTTCTTACGTCGCAGACCTGTTTCCCTCTCTTCCTTGGATTGTAGATACCAAGATAACTTAATCTAATCGTCATAAACAGTTCCCACACTCCGAAAAACTCGCTTTTACTGCTTCCTTTATCACTTCCTACGTCACGGACCTGTTTACCTCCCTTCACTTAGCATTATTGGAATGCAAATACCTTAATCTATTGGTCATAAACAGATCCCACACTCCGGACAGCTCACATTGACTACTTCCTTCACCACTTCCTACGTTGCGGACCTGTTTTCCTCCCGTCCCATAGCATTTTAGGATTGTAGATACCTTAATCTAATAGTCATAAACAGTTTCCACACTCCGGACAGCTCGCCTTGACTACTTCCTTCACCACTTTCTACATCGTGGACATGTTTTCCTCCCTTCCCATATCATTTTAGGATTGCAAATACCTTAATCTAATCGTCTCGTAAACAGTTTCCACACTCCGGACAGCTCACCTTGACTAGTTCCTTCACCACTTCCTACGTCGCAAACCCGTTTTCCTCCCTTCCCATAGAATTTTAGGAATGCTCATACCTTAATCTAATCGTCTCGTAAACAGTTTCCACACTCCGGACAGCTCACCTTGACTAGTTCCTTCACCACTTCCTACGTCGCAAACCCGTTTTCCTCCCTTCCCATAGAATTTTAGGAATGCACATACCTTAATCTAATCGTCATAAACAGTTCCCACACTCCGGACAGCTCGCCTTGACTACACTTCCTTCACCACTTCCTACGTCACGGACCTCAAGCTAGTGACGTCATTTGATTATATTTATGATCCATACTACCGTTTATGTTCTAATATCTGTGGATTAATGCTATCCGCTATTTATTTATCTTCTGCATTCAAAAGTCAACAGCTGATCACACAATTAATTTCAATAAGTTAATGAGCAACTATGCGACAATTTTTTCTAAAAAAAATAACAGCCTACAGTGTTAAAGAATCGTGTTGCACTGTGCAACAAAATGTGTTTCTTCGGGTGCTTTAAACATTCATTCCATAGTTTTAATTAGTAACAAATGTGTTTATGTGCCTGATGATACCAAGAACAAGGCTGGGCAGAGTGGATTCACTGTGAACCAGCCGGGTACGACACGTAACTACAACCATAGATAAAACATAGCCTACTCCCTTGTGTTGGTTAGTCTATGCTACAACGATCGATTGGAACAATTGATGTTTTGAGCCAAAATATTCATATTGATATATAATCGGAAAAATTGATGTTTTATAAAAATATTATATAAAGCCATATGCCAAGATTTAGTTAACTGACATAATTGAACGTCAAATCTAGTAGGTCTTTGTAAGACAAAAGAAAATCACACCGTTTTAAACTTTAACCTAATTTTATACTCTTTATAAACAAACACGTCCTACATAACGGTTCTTGATATTAATTTATCATGTATCTTATCTAAACCCTTCCCACAATAATAGACTCACACCCAAATAACGACATCAAAGCAATCGTCACTTGCTCCATTGAAACACGAACGTCGATTGGCTGACATGACAGTGCAGCGTGGCCTCTCGACCAATGAGAACTCTTGTTACATACTTGGATTTATCTTAGATAGTCAACATTTACCATTCATTATAATATTACAAAATCAACATGGACTATGCGTATGGTGTTTTTCAATAAATACTTATGTTATAGTAGCACTAAAAACTTCACTTAAACTCTTAAACTAGTTAGATATTACAGATATAATATGGATCTACTTTTTGGTGCTAATACTATCTAAATAGGATAGTATACTTTTTTTCGTAATGTGTTAGCTACGTCTCCAGGGCAAGTGCAAGCCTAACCCTCTGACTTCGACGATGTTGTAATTGAATCAAATTTTTCTAATGATGCGTAATGCAGGGATGAAACTGAACATTTAGACAAGTTTAGGTTATTTATTTTGTTCTAAAAATAAAAATAATAGGTACATTTAAAGGTCTGACTTATTGATACAGACATTTTTTAGTATAATTTCGTGTTGAGGACACTCGCGCGCCGGTTGTCTGAGACTGAATTCTGACTGTCTGACATCTTGAAATGTAGATTGTATTGTGTTGTGCAATATCATCTGCCTGCAGAGAGAACAGCTGAAGCTAAACTTTAGCTGTTTTGAACTAAATAGTATGCCAAGTTGGTTACTAAAGTTGTTAGCGTGATTACAAAACTAATAGATATCAAATAAATAAATGTTACAATAAAATATCTATCCATCCCTGTCGGGTGTCGGTATCAGCGGAATCCGGCGAAATCGACGTTTGGCAATCGATTCTTGATACCGATATTCCTAGTATCGGCAATGTCCGAGTATCGGTGGTAGCGATAATTGACACTTCCCTATCTAAAACTCATTTTGGAGTCCGAAATTAGTTTTAAATATGCATCGGGACGCAATCGTTGCATCGGGACTTAATCGATGCATCGGTCTTTTTCGATGCATCGAGGCCAAATCGATGCATCGTGATTTCGATGCATGCTGAATCAAATCAAAATTTTGATGCATTTTCGATGCATCGCACACCCTTAACTATATATAGCATTGGGTTTGATTGCCTCGGACATAAATTACTGTCCGACACAAACAACAAACAAAACAAACTGGATAGCCTAGGAGTAACTGGCTTGGCTAATAAATGGTTCAGAAGTTATCTGAAGGCCGCTCACAAGTTGTTGGGCTACAACACTCAGTAGAAAACCAGGCATACACCAATCGCACAAATGCTCAACCTCTAACAAGAGGAGTACCTCAGGGATCTGTCTTGGGCCCAATACTTTTTATTTTACTAACAAACAATCTCCTAAATGAAATGCTGACCCAAAACACAACTTTACATTACATTACATTATTATTGCTGAAGGAGCCGAAACTCCCCAACCGCAACCCGGTACCTAGTTACCCTTACCCGGGCCCCATGGCGCAGGCCGGAACTTGAGCTCCAACCTTGAGTACACCATGAGTGGATAGCTTACGGCTATCAATCTCACCGGCTGCCAAAGCAACCCTTCGGAGAGAGGGTTGCCCCTCAATCCTAACCAGGGATACCGGCTACTTGGTTAAGCATCACTCCACCTGGAATCCAGTAGGTACAACCTGAAGGCCCATAATGAAGTGCCCTGACGCATTTAGTGCAAGCAACACTCAGGACCTATCCAATCCCTGACAAGCCGAAACCCGCCATCTGGGAAACCAGGGATACCCAGGGCGATAGATCCCCAGATACCCCTAGCGGGCTTGATCCCAACACCCGATCTACTTTGTTTGCCCATCAAGCCCAACATCACTGCCAGGCCCTCAGGGTTTCCCAAAAGGAGGCGGGTTTAGAAGTGGGACCCACCTGGATGAACCTATCCACCAAAGGTGGCGACACCCTTGACTCAATTGAGGTTCCGTTGCCCTCACACTGCGGAAAGTTCCGTTCCCCTAGAGTGTCCCCGTGAGTTTACGGGTATTCGCCCGATTTCACCTCCAGGAAGGCTACTTCCAAAGTCGAGGATTTGCCGCACATAATGTCGGTCGCATACAACAAGCTGGCCGAAGCCCAAAGAATCACAGCCACAGGCAGATGAGAGACTGATGGCGCACTTCCAACCACCTCTCTGAGAGCTGAACATCCCACCAACCTGGTGGAGGAATGTCACTGGGTACTCTCCCCTAAGGGGCTGGCTTGTCCAGTCGTCCATAACTGCGATCTACTTGAAGTACCGATTCCGACACCGGGCAGTTACCTCCCCTTCGGGGGCTACGGTTTGCCCATCTTTCACCTCCCAGGACAAGGCTACTTCCAGAGCCAAGGATATGCCTCGCAAAATGTCAGTCGTACACAACAGGCAGGACAAGCCCAAAGACTCCAGTCACAACCACAGATACAGGTAGATGCGAGACCTAGGTCGAGGCAAACTAAACACCCCACCACCCTGAATGGAGGGAATGTCACTGGGGACTCTCACTTTGGGTACGACCCAAAGGGGCTGGCTTTCCCAGTCGTCCATAACTGTGGCCTACCTGAAGTGCCGGTTCAGAAATGAAATGAAATGAAATGAAATGTTTATTCGTCACATAAGTTTACAAGATTGTGATTTTCACATATAAACATATGACATGTCAATACCACTTTACAATCTAATAATACCTTATGCTAAATTCTTTGTTTTTATCAATCCATAAAACCTAAAGCTAAGTTTTTATAAAATCATCTAGGGAATAAGGACACAAGAGAATGAGATAAGATTTTAGTTTTCTTTTAAAGGATGACATATTTTCTTCAGTTTTAATTTGATCTGGGAGGTTATTGTAAATTTTCCTACCCATGTACCATGGCGATCCTTCATACAGAGCTGTTCTATGCACAGGATATTGAAGATCATTCCTGTGTCGGGTGTTATATTGATGAGTGTAATTTTTCAACATAAATTCCTTATAATTTCTTTTTACAAAGATGCACAGTTGAAAAATATAAACTGCATAAATTGTCAAGAGTTTCATCTGAATAAAAAGGGGGCGGCAAGAGGAACGTGGTCTGGTATCAGCTAAAATTCTAACGGCAATTTTTTGTAAGATAAAAATATTCTTGGTAATGGGGGAGCTGCCCCATGAGATAATACCATAGGAAGACCTAGACATAAAATAAGAATGATACACAGCAAGAGCTGCATGCAAACCCGAAGACTTATAAACCACCCTTAGACCAAACAGTGCTTTTGCTAGAGACAAGCTAATTTGTATTTGATGATCAGACCATTTTAGATTTTCATTTATGTTTACACCCAGGAATTTAGTATTTGCAGAAGATTTTATGGAATCACCTGATTTTAGTTTGATTGTTATCTCACCTGCCTTCAGTTGTGGATTATGGAAATGAAGAAGATGAGTTTTGGAACAGTTTAGATGTAGTCCGTTTTGTGCAAACCAAGTTATCATGGAATCTAAATCTCGGGATGCAATGTTAGTTGCAGAAAAAATAGAAGGTGCTCTTACTAGCATTGTTGTGTCATCAGCGAATTGAATAATTTTGGAAGAAATTGAAAAAGACAAGTCATTGATGTAGAGGATGAACAGAAGAGGCCCCAATTTAGATCCCTGCGGAACACCATGGGTTACTGAGCTCCATTCAGAAAAATGTTTTACACCGGATTTATCTTTGATGACAACCTGCTGATATCTGTTAGTGATGTAACTAGAAAACCATGAAAAAGATGATCCAGATATCCCATACAATCTCAATTTCTCCAAGAGAATGTCATGCCTGACACAATCAAAGGCCTTAGACAAATCACAGAAAACACCAAAGGTTCTCTGCGATCCGTCCAAGGCCTCCACTGCCTCAGAAACTAGATTGACTATTGCATCAGACGTGCTTCTCTCCCTCCGAAAACCAAATTGATTCTTGTTCAATAAATTGTTTGATTCAAGAAATGGAACAATTTGTGAGAGAACAACCTCTTCAAATATTTTTGAAAACACAGGTAAGAGAGCCACTGGTCGGTAGTTTGAAATTTCTTCCGAGTCCCCCTTTTTAAATATAGGTATAATTTGAGCATACTTCAATTTGTCGGGGAAGACTCCTGTCAGCAGTGAAATGTTGATAGAATGAGTGAGTGGTTTTATAATTGAAGAAGCCAATGATTTTATTACATTTGTAGGAATTTCATCCCAGCCAGTTGAACTTTTATTCTTTAATCGATTGATGCAGGAGATAACATCGGATTCAGAGACAATCTTAAATTCAAATGCATGTGGGACATTTAGAGTTGCCATTTTTGCTTTGGCTATTGAATCTGCCACCGAAACCTGGGACTGAAACTTATTTGCTACACCAATGAAGTGATGGTTCATGCAATCAGCTACTTTTATAGGATCGTCAATAACCTCCCCATTAATTTTGATTCCTAGACAAGGTTCTGTTTTACAATTTGTACCGATTTCTCTCTTTACAATGCTCCATGTTGTTTTACCTACATTATCACTATTCTCTAACAAATTTAAGTTGTACCTCATTTTGGCTGCCCAAATTACTTTCTTAAAAACCTTCTTGTAATTTTTAAAGTATTCTAAGAAAACAGGATTTGTATTATTTCTAGAAATTTTATAAAGCTCCCATTTTCTTTTACTGGATATTCTAATACCTTTTGTTACCCATTGATTATTTCTCCCATTTGTTGACAGAGATTTCTGTTTAATTGGGCAATTATTCAAAAAAGAATCATAGAATATTCCAAAGAAATTATTGAAACTACCATTAGAACTAAGGTTTGACATGCAATTAGTCCAGTTCTCTTCAATCAGACCGTTTAACATACCAAGAACGTTTTCCTTCTTTATGACCCGCTTCGACAAGTATTTTTTACATTGGTTAGGCCTTATTTCATTTCTTTGACAAATTACCTGACCTAAGTGGTCAGATATCCCAAAGTCCACTACTTCACAAATCTTATCAATACTATTTACATTTGAAATTACATTATCAATACAAGTGGCTGTAGTTGGTGTTATTCGAGTATACTCCTTGATCATGGCATTGTACCCAAAAGACTGAAACAAAGTTTTAAACCTAACACATTTTTCATCATCAATTTGCATGTCTATATTAAAATCCCCACTTATGTATATTGGACACAAATGTTGTTCTGCCTCAAGGTGCTGTAATAGTTTTTCAAAGCTTGAGAAAAAAATCTTTAGGTTTTGGTCATTCGGAGTCCTGTAAATTACAATGTATATTGTTTTGGTTGACTTTTCATTACTCATTGTTTCAATAGCAGTGCATTCAAAAGCTTCTTCAATTGCCATAGAATCAATATATTTCCTTTCTTTAAAAGTGATATTATTTTTTGCAAAAATACATACCCCTCCCCTACTTTTTACACTTCTGTGGTAAACTGAGGCTAGCTTATAGGAGGAAAAACAGTTAGGCAAGTGAACATCATTTGTATCCATCCAATGTTCTGACAAACAAACAATTTCTGGTTCAAGTTTTAAATGATCTAAAGTAACTTTCAAGACAACAAATTTACTTAAACTTGATCCCTGAATATTTAAGTGAGTTAACAAACATTTTTTTAGAATATTTTTTTTATATTTTACATTAAACTTTACATTTTTTAATTGTTTTGGCTTATTTACACGCTTATCTAAAGCTAAGTTACATACACTTGGGTTGCTGACGTTAAGTTTTTTTGAAGATCACTACTATTTACATTAGTATCTACACTACAGGTACTACTTTTATCAAAAGACATTTTGTCAGTAGAGGTTGTTGTCCCACCTTCAGTTGTGTTGACCGTGATGTCTGCTGAAGCACCACTTCCTGACTCATCGGTTTTGTTCATGGCATTAAAGATGTTAAGTTTTATTTTATTTACAAAATCATTGTAAGAAAGCCCACTTCGGAGAGTTCTGGTAGAGTTCTCATCATTCACTACTATGATCACTTTGGCATTTGTCCTTTGTTGCAGCTGGCATATTCTGGTTACCATGTGCTCGACAGGAACATTATCCCTGACACAGCCCGCTGGTGAACAAACTATTAACTTTTGGCCTTTCTGTCTTACGTCCTGTTCCAGAGTATCGAAAGCTTTGTCATAATCCCTGATGTCTGGTTTACTGTAATATTTAGGTTTGGTTACTAATCCATATACTGAAACTTTGTTAATTTTTTGATAAGTTAGGTGTGAGTGTACAAAATCTGTTGTTAAGGGTTTCTTGAAATGTTTTTTAAATGCTGTCGCTACACCTGCACTCATGTGCCTGTCACTGTCAACGTCAGCAGAGATACAGTGAACAAAAGCTACCTCTTCTTCATCTCCTAGCTTGTGTATTGCGGCATTCATGTCTGCTTCGACAACAATGACAGGGTCATCGTCAGAGGGTAGTCTCATCTTCTGTTTGTTGACTGTGGATGGATTGAAGCAGCAGTCCTGGAGTGATTTTAGAATTTCTTCAGCAATCTTCCTTTTGCCCTTCTTGTTGAAGTGTAGACCATGGTTCGTGTATAGGTGACGAGGCAAAAGATGAAGTTCTAGCAGTTTATTGTTCCCCTTTGAGCAATTCATTTTTGCAATTAGCTTATCATTTATGTCACTGATTTTGTTGTCTAATCTCGGTTTGTCGTGGCGCATAGGCAGTGAGGCAAAAACAAGGTTTGTGTTTGTGGTACCTAACAGCAAATTATCAAAGTCGCTCATCAGACTCTCCATTCTTCGGGTTTCAGACACCGGGCAATTACCTCCCCTCTGGGGGGGCAAAAGCTAGGGTCCGCATGGTCACCAGGCCGCGTACCCACGCAAACGTGGGCCCCCTGCGGGGCCAAAACACAACTACAGTAATATAGGCTATGCAGACAACACTACCCTATTAATCAGTAACAGTACTGCAGATGAACATTCGCTCTTAACATAAAAAAGGCCATGAACAATGCAATAGTATATTGTGGAAAAAATGGTCTAGTCCTAGCATTAATCCAACCAGGACAACCCAAATGCACTTCTCAACAAAAAAGACAGAGTTGCACATTCAGCAGATCTAACAGAAGCGACTCAGACCAAATTCCACATCATTACGTTAGACAGCAAGTTTGCCTGGACCGAACATATCAACAAACTTTTCCACTTATTTACTGATCAATTTTTATAACTTACTTCAGATAGCTTTCCACGTACTGTATTTCAACAACCTGTTCTCCTGTACACTTCTTTACTCAATTTACACATGCAGCTAACTGATTCCTTGACTACTCTTCTGTCTATTACCCTTGGTGCCTCCACTGTTCTGGTACTATGTTAATTGCTTTACTTAACTTTAACCGATTTAATGGCAGCACAATGTTTAACATTTTGCTCTTTTTAGGTTGAGCTATATCCTTAAAATATAGTTTTACCTAATATATTTACAGGATTCTTCATGACAATATAGTATGACTGTTGATTTGAAAACTGTTCCTGCTCACTGATTTCACTGAATGAATTGTATAAACTATTCAATGTTCATAATGCCTAATGATTGGTAATTTAATTTTACTCACCCAACTTTCATAAACAGCTTGCCGTGAACATGAATAAAACTCATGTAGAACCTCTTTGATAACTGAAAAAGACAATAATTTTTTGAATAAAGCCAAGAGTAGTTTGATTTATGCAATTTCTGTGAAAGTAAATCTACCAATACAATCATAAACTCATGTAGAACCTCTTTGATAACTGAAAAAGACAATAATTTTTTGAATAAAGCCAAGAGTAGTTTGATTTATGCAATTTCTGTGAAAATCCAAATGTGTTTTTTTTTTAGTTTTATGAGTGATTGTGTATAAAATGACATTTTCTGAAGCAAGAGCACTTAATCGATCCCAGATTAAAGCTAATAATTTCTTCCATGATGTACAATTTACGGGTGTAAAAATGGTGAAATTTAATCCGGTTTTTATTTTTATAAATAAGATAAAGATGTTGTCTTTCTTATAAGTATAGCTTAAAGATGATTTTTCTTAATTCTCCAAGGTGTATCCAACCATCCAAATTTCTGCATATTTGAATTGGTCTAATCCCCAATTAATTTGGAGGGTTGGAGTTCTACTGTGCATCAATTAATAATTCAATTTAATACATCCTTATTTTGGCTCAAGATCAAAAGGCCATTGCTTTTTCCTAACCCAAAGTTAAATAGTCTGCCTTGCAAAGCTCAAAATAAATCAAAACCGGTAGTTATCCAGGTGAGCTTCCCCTACCTCCAGATGTGGCAGGGCGCCCAGTTCTGTCTCGGAGTCAGAGTCCGTGTGAGCAGATGTGCTGGTAGTACGGTGAACTCTCCTCCCTCCCTCAGGATGTATCCAGATCTCCCGTCTCAGCTGATGACTACGGTTGTTTCTGTCTCCTTCCTTCTCCTTCATCTTCTCACGTTCCCTCAACTCTCGTTCCTCATGTCGCATTCTCTCAGACTGTTCAAACTATGCACAGAAAAAATCAGATTTTAAGTTAATAGAATCTCAAATTATTAAAACAGAAAGCACTACAGAGTGAACAATCCAGCCCTTTGGGCACAGTAATGGCTTAAGACGGCCATCTCACGACCAACATGGGCGATACCCTAAAGGAGATGCTAAGCGTACACTTCCCGGAGAACTGTCCCATAGGGGAAGGAGCCAATTGGCCCTGCCCAGGGAAGTCCCCTAGAGAAGTGGCGCTAGCCAGACGGGCGTCGGGAAAGATATTCAAACCAGAGGTTGTGAAATGGGCAGTAAACTCATTCTGCCCTTTCAAATCTCCTGGGAGAGATGGGATATTCCATGCTCTCTTGCAAGAAGGCATGGAGGTTCTAGTGGATCTCCTTGTTGCATTGTATAGGGGGAGTTATGCACTAGGATATATCCTAACTAGATGGAGAAGAGCTAGAGTGGTGTTCCTACGAAAGAAAGGAAAAGAACCAACTCAGCCTGAGTCATATCTCCCCTACTATGGTCACTTGTGCTTGACGGCTTGCTGAGGGAAGCTGGACAAACAGGCATTGACCTACAGGCATTTGCAGATGATCTAGTGCTGACCGTGAGAGGGAAACACAAAGGTACCATTGAGGACCTTACCCAGCGGGTGGTAGATTTCATAGACAATTGGTGTAACACAAAAGGTTTGCCAATCAACCCCACAAAAATTGAGATAGTGACCTTCACGAGGAAAAGGAGAACCAAAATGTCCCCACCCCAGATTAGGGGAGTGAGGGTCAAGTCAGTCAAGGAGACTAAATATCTGGGTGTTTACTTAGATCAGAAGTTGACTTGGAACCGGCACATAGATTACGTCATTGCCAAAGGAACAGGAGCCATGGGCACCTGCAGAAGAACATTTGGCAACATAGTCAAGCCTATGGTGGAATACGCAGCCCTGGTGTGGTGGCAGAAGGCAGAGCAAACTGGGGCAGCCGCAAAGATGCAACAACTGCAAAGACTTGCCTGCAGAGGGGTATGTGGCACAACAAGATCATGCCCGACAGTGGTGATGGAGTCAATTTTAGGCGCACTCCCACTTGAACTGGATATAAAGAAAAGGGCATTAACAGCCCTGAAGACTTGCAGTAAAGGAGAAATATCTCCTTCGAGAAGGACCGGTCACATGTCAATTCTAAGTGAACTCCCTAGCTTAGACATGGAAATGACGGTTTGTCAGTCTCAGATCTTATGATTAGGAAGTACGACTTTGCTAAACCCTACCAAGTGGCCATAGGAGACAGAGGGAAATGGCAGAAGGTAAGGGATAAAACAGGAAAGTCGGCGATGGTGTTTTACACAGACAGATCACAGAGGGTGGGCAGGTCGGGACTTGGAGTGTATGGGATTGGAACCCACCTATCAAAGGCCTCGGTGAAACGCCGACTGTCTTCCAGGCGGAAGTCATGGCGATAGAGCATTGTGCGAGACTGCAGCTGGATAAAGGCCTGAAGAGGAGAGGGGTTCTTATCCTCTCAGACAGCCAAGCTGGTCTCAAAGCAATCGACGCCTGCGTGGTGGAATCTTAAGTTGTGCAGAGCTGCAGGAACGCCCTCAAAGCCTTGGGCGAACACAATAGAGTCTAACTTGCATGGATCCCAGGTCACGTTGGGCACGAAGGCAACGAAAGGGCTGACGTCCTGGCGGGCGAGGGGCAAAGTCCGAACTTGTCGGGCCTGAACAATGCTGCGGAGTCCCAGTGAGCAAAAGCCAATCAAAAATCCTAGCCTGGGCAAAGGGACAACAAGCAAAGGTTTGGGAAAATACCCCAGGCCTAAGACAATCAAAGATGCTCATCAATCCTCTTAGTAAGGAATGGAGAAACATCTTCGACCTCCAAAAAGGGGAAATAAGCCTCTTGATAGGTCTTACAGGGCATGGCTATGTGAGGAAGTACCTCAAGACAATAGGTCTTAGACAGGCCTCTACGATACAGAATCCGCTGAGCACATATGGCTGGAATGTCCGGCAATAGCCCAGAAGAGGTTAAAACACCTACGAAAGGCATTCCCGATGCCTACTGAAATACGAGAAATGAGTGTGTACCAACTGATTGGCTTCGCAAGAAGACTTCGGTTGGGTGACTAAGCTAAAAGGGTGCTACAAAAGATCTTTTAGGTTGAGGTAGCAAGGGGTAATGATACCCCAGCCCCATAAGAGAAAAAAAATGTCTGTGTAAAAACAAACCATCAACACAAAAATCTTATATGGCGAGATTATTACTCAAAACATAGTTCAAAGAGGTCCTCTAAACATGTAAAAATGTAAATAACTAAACTTTATATTATGAAAAAGTTAATTATCTAAGGCTTAAATGTAAACCCACATCTACAGGATTCCTGAACTCATTAATATATTCACTTACAATGCAGTATATCGTGCACTTCAATAAGTGGGTTTTGAGAAGGATTCAGTGTGAATGCTTTGCACAGGTCGGCTAGTAATTAATTATTTTAAACTAGTTATATTGAAATTCAAAGGTTTTAATTATTTTATTTAGTGGTTGATTTAAGTTTTTGATCCACAGCAAAAACTTATGTTAACTTATTTTATAGAATTTTACTTTCCTTTTTAACAGTACCATACGCTAAAACCAAATTCACGATAAATTAAAGAAAAATTGTTTGATAAGAATTTATTTAAAAAACAGGTGTTATATACAGTAAAACCCCTCATATCCTACCTCTCATTTCCGACTACTCAGGCTATCCTACTTGTTTCCTGTCTGGGGCAATAACTCTGAGTGTGTTTCGTTACCCAAAAGGCCGATCATATATTGTCGAGAGAGCATTTTATTTTACACTAGCTCGCTGGTGTAGCCGTGGTCGTGGGAGATGTTTACCTAAGTCACCAAGAATGCAAGACATGCTCGCGGGTGTTGTCGCGGTCGCGGGAGACAATTACCGACAATTACCACAGAAAACATGTTTTCTGTGCAATTACCGATGTTGCCGAGACAGCAAGACATGCTCACGGGTGTTCCCGAGGTTACAAGAGACGGTTACTAATGTCGCGGAGACTGCATGTTATGCTCCTCCCAATATCCAACCTTTTGGCCGTTCCAACCATGGCCCGGTCCCGTCATGGTCGGATATGAGGGGTTCTACTGTACAGACAAATAAAGCACACATTAAAGAGGATAAAAAATAATCATGTCTACACATACACACAACACTGAAAATACAGAACACTACAGTGACAAGAAATGCATCTAAACTACAAAACATAAAAGTAAGCAATTTGTCTTACTATTATAAACTGGAGGTTCCGATAAGAAAGACATGATAAAATCAGATAAATATTAAGTATAAATAGGCCAATATATTTTCATACCAGTAGGCTATTACTATGGGTATTAATCCATAAAAAGTGCTTCTATCTATTTTTATTTTGGAAGTTGTTTTTTTAAACCCTTCTAAAACATAAAAAAGGTAACTAAACAATATTGAACTGACACACCTTTACAAAGCAAATAAAGGCTGTCATATTTATTTTTTTGTTGGTAAACAAATTTATCAAAATCCATTATTTTAGCCCCTGAGCTATAACGTATCTAAAAAGTAGGCTTTACCTCCCTCAAGCAGCTCAAATGTTGTAACTTTGGTTACGGCCGTTTCAGCAGCATAATGACATTATCAGACAAATCTCGGCTGAAGCAGCGTTGTCGAAATTAAAACCCATAACACAGACAAATATTTTAAATTAAAGATGGGAAATACTGTTACTTTGCAGTAATAGTCAGGATCGTTCCTTAGCTTTTTGGTAATAAGTAAAAACATACTAAAGTAGACCCCGATAATCGGATTATCCGCCTTCAATCGTAAAATAATACAGTTTGTTTTAACCGACCTTGCTTTGAGAGCAGTTCGGTTTAAACGCTGCTTTCTAGGAATCTCGGCATTTCCGCTCCCACGTTGGGCGATGAGAACTGAACTTTTAAAACTGATTATTTTATTGCTGGAGTAAACAAACAACGCAACTTGGAAGGCAGGGAGGGAAGGGGGGTTAACAACTCCAAGGTCAAGATAGTTCTTGTGCCTCGAGCCTCCAGTGAGAGGCTATAAACATCCTGTCTTGTAACAAAATTGTTGCTTGTATCTTTATTTCAATAAAAGGTTCTGTACTGTATTACAATGGATTTGGAAAGCATCAATTAATACATTACAGTACTAAAGTTATTAAAATAGGAATTTTTATTGACTCTTGCCTAGTACAGTAGAGTCCCGCAAACTCGGCAATCTGGATAACTCGGCCATCACCTGGCTCAGAAAATTAGTGATTATTTGAGTCGAGCTAAACATGGACTCAAGCCAGCTCAAGTAAAATCATTCACAACTCGTACCAAGGACTTTTTGTACTATATCTGATGACTTAATACTGACTTGTAATATAAAAAAAGGAGGTTAAAAAGCTTAAAAATTGTACTGTCCTTATTTTTAACCCTAGTTCCCGATAACCTGGCATTTCACAAACTCGGCACCTTTCCAGTCCACATTACGCCGAGTTTGCGGGACTCTACTATACTATAATGCAGGGTGTACCACGAGAGGTGTCTCAAATTGATTACGGAAAAACGGCTTAACGTACAAGGATGAAATAAAATTTTCCCGCTAAATCGACCCCAAGGAATAACGTTAAAATATTTTTCCCAATACAGGGTGTGCCAAAAACTTAGGGTCACTAGTTCAAATCTCGGAATTTTCAAATACAGTAGAGTCCCGCAAACTCGGCGTAATGTGGACTGGAAGAGTGCCGGGTTTGTGAAATGCCGGTTATCAGGAACTAGGGTTAAAAATAAGAGCAATACAATTTTAAAGTTTTTTTAACCGCCTTTTTTATTTACATTTATATTACAAGTCAGTATTAAGTCGTCAGATACAGTTCAAAAAATCCTTGGTATGAGTTGCGAATGATTTGGCTTGATCTGGATGGAGTCCACATTTAACTTGGACTAAAAAAATCATGAATTTTCTGGGGAGACGGACAACGGCCCAGATCTTTGTTTGGGTTAATCCCCTGATTTATGGCCTAAGGGTAGTGGTCACGGGAGGAGGGATGGGGAAGTTCTGAATCCTACCGGAGGCGTTAACTTTCTGTCAAAGATTTCGCTCAGAACGCGATTACTTCTTAACTGTACATCTTTTGTTAGAATTTATAATTTTATTATCAGTACTATTTTTCGATTAGTAAACCTTTATTCAATTTTTTCACTATCAGCAAGTTTGGTTGGTTTGGTTAAGTTATGATAGTTTAATTTTATAATAAAAAAAATTAATTTTAGGCATTTATAATTTTATTTTATGAACAGAACTATTTTTAGTTTGGTAATGATGGTAATTTTTGGTTAGGTTATGACAGTTAAATTAAATTTAAATTTAACCTACAAACCATACGTTTTGACAGCGACGGTGGTAGGGCTAAAAATTTGCCGCTAACAGTTCGGCTATGCATGGTATGATGCAGAAGCGTTCGACACCAACCTAGAACTGACAGGTCAACCGACCGTGATTAAGAGGATTACAGCCTCGGTCATGTGCCTACACCCAATTTTCTGAGCCAGGCGATGGCCGAGTTATCCAGACTGCCGGGTTATCGAGTGCCAAGTTTACGGGACTCTACTGTATAAACATATGTCATGTTTTATATAATTTTAAAGGTATTTTATAGACAAACGTTTTGGCGAAAACAGAAATTAGTTATTTTTTTCCGTTTCAAAATGGCGGAAGTATTTTTTTAATACTTTGTGTTTCCTATACTAATGCATTTAGCCCTTCTCCGGTTGAATTTTCTTATTCGTTATGAAATTAGCTTAACTTTGATATGCAACAAGTAACGGTTTTTTGAAATGATAGAAATTCCAACAAAATTTATTTTTTAAAATTTGCAAATGCCCATTGTTAAAAATTTTTAAATAGCAACATGTGTCAAGTGGCACATCGTTTTATAGGTTTTAGCGAATTTCCCTATAGGGAAGTAGCTATTACCGTAGGTGGCACGGTAAGACCTAGGCCCGGGACCGATTTACTTTTTCATTTTGATATCCCCAGAAGCCAAAAACACCATTCGTTCAAATTTTTATATATGTATATGTATGTATATATATATATACGTCCGTGAACGCGATAACTTGAGTAATTTTTGTCCGATTTTGATGAAATTTGGTTGAAAGGTGTAAGGCGGGATAAACTTGAATGAGTTCGCGAACCAGCATGATCGGACCATGGGAACGGCTTTTTACGGGGGGTTTTATGGGGTAAAAAATTGTTTTTATCATTTTTGACCCTCAAAACACAAAATATCCCAATTTATCTCTAGACCTTTTTAAAGAGCTTTAAAAAACAAATAATTTAGTATATCAAATTGTTTTTGTACGGTTATTGGTAACGGAGAAAATTCAAAAAATTGTAAATTTAAAATTCCCATGTTATTCTTATGGAGAATATTGTAAAATGTTGTAGTTTGCTTGTTTATGGATATGTTTTGATAAAACTTGGCAAATTTATTTATTTTATACTAAACTATTAATATTTTACTAAAAACCCCACTTCAACAGTTTCCTTGTAGCAGCAAACCTAGGGACTCGTTAAACCTAATGTTATTTAAATAGATTTAATTGAAAATCAATTCCGACAAATGGAAATTCGCTTAGTCGGCAGGTTTGCTGCGGCGGGGGTATTTTAATTCCTAACAACTTTGTAATTTACACTTATTTTGTATCTCTTTTAGTTTTTACGTAAATACACAAAACCTAATTTTCCTATATCAAATGCATGTTATTTAGGTTTGACATGGTTTAACACTTAATGAAATGGGGCCTTTAGTGTGTGTAATGTAAAGTTTTGCCTTAAGCATAGTTTCACGGGTTAAATATATGTTTAAAAGTTTATTAAGTTATAACACTATGGTTTATTTTTTATTTTAAGAAGAAGAATTTGAACGGAGTTTGAATGGTGTTTTTGGCCTCTGGGGACATCAAAATAAAAAAGTAAATCGGTCTCAGATCCAGGTCTTACCATGAGACCTACGGTAATAGCTTCCCTATATGGGAATTTCACAAAAAAACTGAATGTTTCAAGTTAAGTTCCATCTAGGTAACAAAGGCAAAAAGTCAGGTGTTATAAAAAAAATAAATTGCAAATTTCCTGAGCTTCTCCATAGGAAAAACTGCATGTTCATTCAAAACTAGATACAAAGAGCACCATCCATTTCCTAGAGCCGACAAACAAAAGTCATCCTTTGCACAACATTTGTTTGACAAAAATCACTATATATGAATGACCTGAACTAGGGATGGACGAGATTGGATTTTTAGTTCGAGACGAGACGAGACGAGATTTTTTATTTCTCATAAAATTTCGAGACGAGATCGAGACGGGATTTCCCTTCTCATACACAACAGGAAATGCACGTTCAAAATTTTTACCTGATTTTGTAACATTGTTAGATGACTGTTTAAATACAAAAATAATGATAATAGGCAAGAATATTTACAATCTTTTATTAAAAAACATCAGCATAACATTTTTTTATTAATCACGCCTAACTTATTAAAAATGCCTACGATTAGGAAACATAGTGATATCAGTTAGGATAGAGTTCAACTTATCCTAAAATAAAATAAATCATAAAATAAAAGCAATATTAATTTTTATAAAATAGTTACTTGTTTTGACTTTTTAATTTTGTAGTAATAAAACATTCCTCACACTGCTTACACTTAACAAAACTTCTCAAATGTTATTAAAGTAATATTATAAAAATAATTAAAGTAATATTTACATTTAAAGAATTAATTAAATAAGAACGCCTTCGCAAAGGAAACGCAACTACAACACGCTCCTGTATTGCGGGTATTGCATTGACTTTCGACAGGCGTTTTTAATTTTTTTTTTTTTTTTTTTTTTTTTTATTCTTGTCTTGATAAAAATCTTGGCCAAAAAGAAATCTCGTCTCGTGTAACGAGATTGAAAATTTCCCGAAATTTCGAGACTTGACCATCCCTAACCTGAACACTGGCTTAGAAATATGTAATACTCCAAACAAGTAAGAAAGGCAATTGTTTGGATACCCTGGAAGAGTATGAAATTCACAAAGCTTATACTGAAAATAATTTGAACGATTAAACAACAGTACAAGTTACATTTTATATTCAATACCCTTTTTAATCTATTGGATCAATAGCATTTTTTTAAGAAATCCGAAGCCAGGAGTACAAAGTTCAGCTGATAATGTCACCACACCGGGAACGACGTAGGAATCCTCCAGTCGGCATCTTGCTCGGAACGTGAAAATTTCAACCAGAACCGTTTGTGCAACAGGCCTGATCATTTTTGTAATTTTCAAATGTATCGTAAATATTTGTGTGTGTTATGTGTCGAGATTCATGACTGATGATAGCAATATGATGCTGAAACGGCTGTAACCAACAATTACAAAAGTTGAGCTGCTTGAAGAAGGTAAAGCCTACTTTTTAGTTAAAAATATTGACCTTAAGACTGAAATACTTCCTGATGAATCGTACTGTTTAAAGTAATGTTATGCTTTATCTAAGTGAACCATAACTAACTATAACTATCTAACAATTACCCGATAACATTGAATTCCAGCTCAAAATCTAGTATTTTGATGTAAAATGAGGTGTAAGAGGTGATAAAACATGAATACAGTAAAATCTTGATGAACCCGAAATAAAGCGTGTGAGGCTGTTTGAATGACTTATTTTTCCGGATTATCAATGGTAGGAATATTTAAAGGCTAAGTATGTTCAAAGCAAAGAGATCTAAATTACAACTACAGCAGTAGTTTTGAATGCTGTTTTAATTGCTCTGATTTTAGGATCCAAACATGTATACACAAAATATATTTTATAAATAATCAAAAGTTGTTTTATGAACTTCATTTTAATCACTGTATGAGATCTAAATGTTTGATTGTTTCATTACATTCCACCAACTACTCACATTACAGCAGACAATTCCTGTTGCCTAGCCATTGGATTAAATAACTTATTATGGTTTTGGTTAACCAAGGTTTAGATTTAACGGGGTGTAGTTAAAAGGGTTGTACTGTGATGGTATGGGAAATTTTAACAAAGAGGTCAGAAAAATATGGATGGTTCCCCTCCTGTCTTACTTGACACATGTAAAATTCTGAGGCTACAAAGTTTCCCCATGTTATTTTATTAGATCCTATTGAAATTATTTGAACCTAAAATGTAAGAGGTGGGCTTGTTATAAAGGAAGCAATAACTGCACTCAGACTACTAACAGTAATTTTAATATTAGCATTTGATGACTATATGTAACCTAACATATACTGTATAGAGTTGTTTATACCACTCACCTTTTTGCGATTTTCATCAAACAATGTAAGTAGACTCTCTTTTGCAGACACGACTGGGGTGGCCGCTATCAAACTTCTCATATAGTAGTAAATAGCATCAAACTTTCTTGTCTGAAACAAATCAATCATAGAATGTAATATAACAGCTGCTTAATAGTGGTGGCATTTTATGTTTCTATTTGTTATTTCATAGGAAATAAACTCCACACTTGCGGACCACTGATTTTGTAAATATTTTTGTCACAGCATGTCTTTAAACTTTAGAAATATAAATATAATTATAATATAATAACAACAACGAAAATAAAGAGTTGATTTTTTTAAAAAAAAGGAAGCACAAAAAACAAAGCTAATTGATGTTATTGATTCCAAGGCCCCTTTGTAAAAATCATTTAAAAATATAGATTTGATGCTGTAGCTTAAGGTATTTCACAAAGTAATAAGATACAGAGGATACAAGCTTATGGGACAACCGTGCACATTTCGTTCTGATATGGTGGGGTGGAAATGTTCCTGTACTGAGCAAGGAAGAGCCTGAACGGCGATGGCCAAATAGAATTTATACACAGCAGTTGTAGCGCACAAGTTCATCCTACAGTCTGAGCTGTAGTACGTGATGGCAAAGGGGGAAAGGAGAGCAGAAGGGAACGACGAATAGAACTGGTGCTAGACACTATTTAAGTGTACCATTGAATGCATCCTCTGTATCTTACTTCTCTGTGGGTATTCCAAGGGTTTGGCTATTTAAAAAAACCCCTGAAATTGATCTTATATTAAGAAGATTTTTTGAGGAAAATGAAGGTGATTATTCATAATAAGTTATTTTAAACCCGCCAACGTTTAAAGTTGAATCTTTCTACAGTAGAGTGTAGATTATCCGAAGCCCGGTTATCCGAGGAAACTTAGTTTAATCAAAAGGCCAATAAAATCTATAGAAAACAGAAGTGTAATGGTGAAATTTTTAGAGGACAATATTCATTCTGTCTTAATTTAATTAGAAAAATTTTTACTAAGGGTAATCCAATGCCCTGTAATTGGTCCAACGCAAAAAAGTTATCAAGAATTTCAGGCGATCCAGATACAGTAGACTCCTTCTTATCCGGTCCTCTTATCCGGACCGAGGCCAGTCCGGATAACCAACGTCCCCAAACACTTGTTAAAACGGACCTTTACTGTGATATTCGACTTAAATTTAGGAGAGCATAGAATTTAGACACGTGATCACTGGTCTCAAATCTTTCCCAAGAGAACAGTTGTTTCAGTACCACCCACTTCCTGCCGATCTAGTCCGGTTAAACCGATGTCCGGTTAAAAGGTGTCCGGATAAGAGGGAGTCTACTGTAATGAATTCAAGTTTTTGTCTGGAGCTCAAACTTGTAAAAGAAAAAGTATTCAAATTGATTTTAAGCACGTTGATAATGAATTCAAAGTTTCATATAATCATATGAAACTCTGAATGATCCTTAATTGAAAACTTATAATGAAAACTTACAACACACATAGCCAGTATTGCTAGCTGATAATACGGGCGTCCATTTTTTGGGTTTAACTGTTGAGCCTTCATGTACCACCTGCAAAATTTTGTTGTTTAATAATTAAAACAACACATTGAGAATGAGATATTTACACTAGAAAACATAAACAGTAATTAAATGAGCGTCAACAACAGTAAACTTAACTTAAATGTCTTCTAATGGTTTTAGAGTTATCTCATGGTTTTTTTATGATTACAAAAAGATCATTTTGTCCAATGGAAAAATTGAAACTGCAAAAGTTTTAATATCAGTTTTGTAGGGGTGTGTGAAGCAGCAAAAACTGTTTGATTCAAAGCAACGATTCGATTCAAATAATTTTATATTTGAATCAAGGCATTTTGATTCGAAGCAACATGGAATTTTTCTGTACATACTTGTCAATTAAAATTTACCAGATTTGTGTTCTGCAAATGGTTTTTGGTGTGGTATTTATTTGACCTATATGTACACATAAATATAACTTATGGTATAGGTATGACTGAAAGGTAAAAAATATTTATTTTCAATCATTAATTAGAAGGCCTGTATTACTGGAAATGTCAGGGAATTGCTTGCTTATTTCATAATTTTTATCTGCAGCATCATATTGTTTTAAGCATGTTGCCCTATTTTTTTATATCATTGATTTTATAACTTAAGATATGTTTTGGTGTGAACAAATAAAAATCTTGATTTATACTGAAACTTTCAATTGGTTCACACCTTTACAATAAGAAGAAAAGAATCTTTACAATACACACTAGATCTTTACAATTAGAATCAGACCTACACTTCAACACACAGCTTGAAGGCAAAACAATCTATAAGTATAAAAGAGGACGTTTCTATATATATATATATATATATATATATATATATATATATTTGTTTGGCAGTGATAAACTCAGACACCGCTGAACCGATTGCCACGAAACTTGGTATATACGTGTAGAATTTCATGGAATAGGTTTATACACCATCAATTTCGTGATCCGTCCAATCGGCTCCCCCCCAGTGGCTCTGGAGTTTCCCATGTTAACCTTATGAGAAATGGAATTAATGAATCTTAACAGCTGTTTCAATTAAACAAGTTGGTTCTGTTATATGATGTTCAATAGCATTAAAGTTACAAGGATTACCAACAGGGTGCAGCGCTATTATTTCTTTTACATTAATTTATGACAACAGCTAATTTGCAACCAAAAGGTGAGTGAGCATAGCGAACGAACTTCAACCTGGAGGCGAGTTAGTGTAGTGAACGAGCTAACCTGAAGGCAAGTGAGCGTAGCGAATGAGCTAACCTGAAGGCAAGTGAGCGCAACGAATGAGCTCCAACCTAAAGGTGAGTGAGCATAGCGAACGAGCTCCAACCTAAAGGTGAGTGAGCATAGCGAACGAGCTCCAACCTAAAGGTGAGTGAGCGTAGCGAACGAACTTCAACCAGGACGTGATTGAGCCGAATAGAAAGACCAAAAATATTGTCTACCCACTAGCATTAATATAAGAGCAATAATAAAGAATCGGTTATCCTTTTTACTATATGTGTTTCATTAGTTGTCGTACGTATTTTAATTTAGTTATAAGCACTTCATATACAAAAGACAATTAAACGTTACGGTACTTAAATTATAAATAGTCAAAGGCAAGACAACGTCTGCCGGGTTCAGCTAGTATTTTCTAAAATAGATCTTGTCAAAGCCTACCACCACATTCCTGTTCATTCAGATGATGTACCTAAAACAGCTGTTATTACTACCTTTGGTTTGTTTGAGTTTTTACACATGCCATTTGGATTAAAGAATGCAGGTCAAACCTTCCAACACTTCATTCACCATGTTTTGCGAGACCTTTCGCTTTCACCACTAACCACAATATGATCAAATAAATTCCACTTACTGTCTAGCCAGTCCATAGTTTGCTGTGTCTTGCACCTGTTCTCTGTACCGTGCTAGGTCTCCCAGGAAAAGCAGAATCTTCTGAGCACTCACCAGTGCCAGTGACACAGGTTTGCCTTTAGCTTGACTGGAGCCAGTCACAAGGTGATCATCTAGTTTGAACTGATAACAATCTTCCAGAACTCTCAACGTGTCTTCAAAGTACTTCATTCCCTGAAATCAACAGTCATGAATATTGACAAAGGTAACAAAACATAAACAAACACATACCATTTGTTGTTACTAACTTACAAACCATTACTTAACAGTTAAGAGAGATATAGCTAAAAATACAACAATTTTGTAGGTTGAGGAATTCACTAAGGAGTGTTTCCGTTCCCTGTTGACACTTAGATGAGTACAGTAAGGTTGGATATGATTATGTTAGTGTTTGTTGTTTTATAGAGGTGGGTTGGTAAGTACGTCATACAGACACTATTTTTTATCAAACCCACTAGTGAAGGTCGAAACCAGAAATATTGAATTTCAAAACCGCAACCTAAAAATCAAATCTCGAACCACAAAACCAAAACGCTAATAGCTTTTTAACTTACCTGGTTAAGGTTGCAAATACACAGGTAGTAATAAAGTGTTTACTATGCAATCAGAACTGAAAAAACTTGGACTTGTGACCCTGATAAGAACATGAATACTAGATCAATACACTTAAAACTTTGAAAAACTAATTTTTTATTTGGCAGTGTTGGTTTCTGAATGTTGAATCTCAAAATTCAACAGTTGAATCTCAAGTTTTTGTGGTTTGGGGATTTGAGATTCAGTTTTAAAACATCACTAAAACCCCACTTTATGGGTGTCCAATGCAGCATTTTTTTATTTTTTATTATTCGATGCATCAATGCGATTCAAAGGATTTCAATTTTAATAGGTGCGATTGGATTTGATACAGCCGCAGGATTTTATCTCAAAGTTATTTACAACTTGCGTTACTGTAATGATTCATTTACCTTTAATAATATTAATGTAAAAAAATGTAGGCCTACTGAATAAAATTGTTTGTGAACAAGAGGATAGGTTGCTGACCTAACCTCCTGCAGCTGGACACTGCTGATTTTATGCCTAAGAAAATCCAGACTTCACTAACAATTTGAACAAGCCTATATTAAAGCAATTGTTAATATGATTGACCAGTATTCAATAAAAGTGAGTTTATTTTACATTATGATATAACTTTATTTCGATTTTTATATTGTTGGCTTTGTGATCACATCGATACATCGAGACTTAATCGATGCATGGGTATTTAGATGCATGCTGAATCAAATCAAAATGTTGATGCATTTTTAATGCATTGCACACCACTACCCTACATAGTAAAAAAATTGTAATTTGATCAGTCGATTGCTAAGGACAAAAGTGTGGCTGTGGGTTTCAACGGTTTATCTGTATATTACAGATTTATCTGTGCCGTGATTGCATGTTTGTGTTTTAAACATTGCTGTTAAATGATTTGCCAAGCAATTTATACTCATAGAGAAAGGAATATGAGGAGGTATTACTCAAGTAGTAGCTCATTTCAATGAGGTAAAGAAGAATTACATTGATAATGTATCCCAAAACTTATTAATAACTCAGAATCTTATTATTCAATGTACTTTGATTGAAAAATAACTTATATGACTATGCAATGTAAATATCTTATACGGCAACGTAATGTCTCAGAGTATGCCTTATAATCAGTCCCTTTCCGCATGAATTGAATCATTATTTTGATTGCAATCAAATCAAAATTTAGATTCATTTTTAATACATTGCACACCCCTGGTCTGGACTCTTCAGAGCCACTATGTTGGTCGTAGGTTATATTGGCGGTGGGGTTTGGGCGAGTTGTTTACATCTTTGATAGATTCCCCTAAGAGTGGAAGAAGAGAGAAGAGATACTTAGCTAGGTGATTTGCTAAAGACAGACATTTCTATTGGTTTCTTGGCTGACACTAGATCTAGGATTGATCAACATATCATTAATACATTTAAAAATAGGTAGGAAAAACAACTTAAACGGTGGTTGCTGGAAAAAATTAATTATAAAAGTAATACTGTTTGTCCAAACAATTAAAATTCTTCATAAAAAATTAAAATAACATCATGATGTATAACCAAAAATATAAATTTAAAACCTATTATAAAATGTGGTTATGCATAGTAGCAGAAAAAGAGACTGTATAATTATTTATTTGCTACACACCTCGTCAATGATGTTCAACATGGGTGTCATGAAGGCCTCCTTCATGTGAGGGGCCGAGGACATTTGTTTCCGGAACCACTCAAGCAGTCCATAGTACAGAATCTTCCAGAAGTGTTGTTCTACATTCTCTTGCTTGCAGAACTTTATGTCACTGGTTAACAGTATCCACAAAATTTCTTGGAGTCTCATTCTGAAACAGATAAACATCCCAAATATATAATTCAATACTCATTTTTACCAACCATTGGATTACCGAGTACTCTGGCAGATCCAGGTAACATTATACCTTTTATAATCCAACAACAGTAATCCTGAAACAACATGAGTTTTTAACTCAATGGAATCTATGTAATTAGAATGAGAATCGATTTCATAAACGGCTAAAGGAAATTGGAAGTGGACTGAAAACATGGACGAAATTCAATACTCTTGGAAAGAGATTGTTGGTAGCATAAATCCTCCAAAGAAAATTAACAAAATGGTCATGTTTAGTGTTCCAAAACTTACAAATGACTGTGCTAATATTTAAAGTTCTAAGTTTTAAGATCCAATTACATGTTTTTGTAGTCTTTTTTATGGTGCTAATATAGGAATTGCCTTTCAAGTAGGGATGTGCGATGCATCGAAATTCCATGGTGATTCAATTCAGTGGTGATCAATAAACGATTCGATTCATGAGGGAGTCACTATCCATACACGAAAAACGCCTGCAAAAAGTCAATGCAATACCCGCAATGCAGCAGCGCATTATTGCGTTTCCTTTGCAAAGGCGTTCTTATTTAATTAACTAGCTACAGAGCCCGTTGTGGTTAAATACAACGGTCTCTAGTACAATAATGGTTGTGAAATCCATACATCACTTTACTCACTAATATTAATGGTACAGATTAAGCACATAACATTAGAATCGCATACTTAACATAAGGAACTCACTTTAAACACAAATGCAAATTGTTAACAACAACATTTAATCAAAGAAAAATCAATTAAATAACAATTTAACAATAAGCTGTTAAATTATTAACACATGTTTCGTATGTTTAGATTAAGCATACTGGTAAACAAATTATTGCCATCTATAAAAATTATTGGTTTTCTTTTCTGAGTTGGGTTAAAGGTCTTCTACCCGACCGATTTTCATAATTTTGGCCTTAAACTAAAGGTATGGACGCACCACAGATTTGCCATCAATCATCAGCATTCATTTTGACGTATATTTCGAGTTATGCTCAAAATGCGTCCCTGTACATTTCTTATGGGAGTTTAATTTTTTTTCGAGTTCGTTTGGCTCTTCTACCAGCCTGATTTTCATAATTTTGGTCTTAAATAATTAAGCTATGCAAGCATATATTTGTCATCAAGCATCATTATTAATTTATCTAATGTATTACTCAGCGAAAAAATATAAATTTGATATTTTACTTCAATTAAAGATGTATTCCAGCAGTTCTAATTACATAACCCTAAATGTTTCGGTCTAAAAACCTTTAATGAAATACCAGCTTTCATTTGAGCTATTGATTATTAAGATTCCAATCTTAATAATCCTACCTAAAGCACACTGCTGAATCACGAATCAACAATAATTATAATCGTTTAGGTACTTATCTGCAATCTAAGATATGTAACTCAACTTTTATGTAAGTTATTTTATATGTCTTGGTCTTAAAATACTTCAAAGGCTTTCACTTGAGATATTGATAGTTTTAATCGGTTAAGTTAAAGAAAGATATCCTGAATCGCAGAAAACATAAATTTAATTATATCTTGGATATGGAATTTAGTTTTAGATATATTTACTCAATTCTAATTACGTTATTCTATTTGTTTTAACCTAAGAACCTTCAGTGAAATACCAGCTTCCATTTTAATTATTGATTATTAAGATCGGACGTACCTAAAGCACACTGCTAAATCACGAACAACCCAAATAATAAAAAAAATGCAGTTCTTTATCATCGATTTATAGTCAAACGGTCTTTCTTGCAACCTCAACAGCAACTGTCAGACTTTGACGGGTTTCACCACCTAGTAAATCAAAAAAATCAAACATTCGTAATTATTTGAAAGTCTACACGAATTAGGCTTTCCAATGACCTATTAATTAATAAAATCGGTTCAGCAGAACTGTAGATTTAATTGTACAAAATCTTTAGTTCAGTATTTTCTCACCATTATAAATTGGGAGGTTGCTTAACGTTTTTGCAAATAACTCTGAAATGGTGAGGAAATCGACCAAAGTGGAAGGTAATATTCTGATAGAGAATAAAATTTCCTACAAATTACTATTATGCATTTTTGGAAAATACTCAATAAAGGCAGCCTAAAGATGTCTGGAAATATAAACTTAGAAAAAAAAGGCATTTTAAATGTAATATTGTTTATTTTCATTGTTTTACCTCAAATATGTAATAAAATCAAACTTTCATAATTATTTGCAAATCTACACAAATTAGGCTTTCCAACGACCCATTAAGTAACAAAATCGGTCCGGTAGAAGTCTGGATTTAGTTGTACAAAGTTTAACAAAAATATAACTAATTCTGTATTTCCTCACCACTATAAATTTGGAGATCACTTAGATTATTGCCAATAACTTTTAAATGGATGGAAAATCAACCAAAGTGAATGTTATATTCTGAAAGAGAATAAAATTTACTACAAACAACTGCTATGCATTTCTTGAAAACGCTTAATAAATTCAGCCAAAAGCTGGCTACAAATAGAAACTTGAAAACAGAAACTTGAAAAAAGCAGTTTTTAATGTATTTTTGTAATTTTTACTTTTTTACCACAAAATGTTAATAAAATCACACTTTCATAATTATTTGCAAATCTACATGAGTTGGGCTTTCCAATTACCCATTAATTAACAAAATCGGTCCGGTAGAAGTCTAGATTTAGTTGTACAAAGTTTAAAAAAAATATCCCTAACTCAGTATTTTCTCATTACTATAAATTCGGAGGTTGCTTAGCTTTTTTGCAAATAACTTTTAAAGGGTGAGGAAATCGACCAAAGTGGAAGGTGATATTCTGAAAGAGAATAAAATTTCCTACAAATTGATACCATACACTTCTTGGAAACACTCAAAAAAGGCAGCCAAAAGTCTTACCCAAATAAAAATTGTGAAAAACACCGTTTTCAATGTATTTCTTATGGAAAACATGTTTTTTGGAAATATTTCACCATAAATCATAACAAAAGCAAACTTTCATAATTATTTGCAAATTCTACACAAATTGAGCGTTCCAACGACCCATTAGTTAATAAAATCGGTCCAGTAGAACTCTAGATTTAGTTGTACAAAGATTTTTAAAACTGAATTATATATAGAATAGATTCTTTGGTTGTAAATATTGCTTTAATTGTTGTATATTTTTTTGTTTTGACATTGCAAATGAAGAGAAGTTTTGTTAAGCAGTGTGATGAATGTTTTACTACTGTAAACATGGCCAAAACAAGTCACTCCAAAATCATTATATAAACAACGAAACAACACAAGTCTGAAAAATTGTTACTTGATCTTAACTAGTAAGATTGATGTTTTAGACTGATAAATTTGGTATTTTTGTAGGTCTGAAGCTAAGTATCTTGTATTTTGTAGGTCTGATTCCATCCTCTCATTTTATCAATGTAAATTGTAAACCATTTGAAAGTTTCAATATAAATCTTACAAATGCAAATGTTTTTATTTGTTTATACCGAAACATATCTTTATTTGTAAAATCATTACTATAGAATAGGTAACATGCTTATTAGTGATGTGCGGATCCAAGAAAATGTCGGTTCCGAATCTTGAAAAATTTGGATCCACACTGTCATAAGGGCGGGTAAAAAAAACGTAATTAACAGAATGCCAATTTAAATTATACTGTTTAAAATTAAATTGGTAATGTTTAAAGGTTATTATATCTTATATATATAGTAATCTCCAGTTGAGCCCATAATCCCTCATTTTTGGGGGATGCTAACAAAATCATAAAATGCACTAAGTTTGCTAACTAAAACTGCTACTAAACTTCCAGATTTTTTTATAACGAAGCATCGGGTGGGATTGAAATACTAACAGGATATTTTCGAGACGAGATTATAGGCCGTTAGCTTATCATCCAGGTACAAAACTAAAAACTAGAGGTGTGCAGATATCAAAAAAATCGGGTCGGATTCGGTTCGGAAAGATACATGCCATTGCCATATATGTTATTTGCATCAAGAAACAAACACTGAGACATGGCCTTGCCATATAAGTTATTTGCATCAAGAGACAAACACCGAGACATGGCCTTGCCATATATGTTACTTGCATCAAGAGACGAACCCTGAGACATGGCCTTGCCATATAAGTTATTTGCACCAAGAGACAGACACTGAGCCATGGCCTTGCCATATAAGTCATTTGCACCAAAAGACAAACACTGAGTCATTGCCTTGCCATATAAGTTATTTGCACCAAGAGACAGACACTGAGTCATGGTCTTGCCATATAAGTCATTTGCACCAAAAGACAAACACTGAGTCATGGCCTTGCCATATAAGTTATTTGCACCAAGAGACAAACACTGAGACATGGCCTTGCCATATAAGTCATTTGCACCAAAAGACAAACACTGAGTCATGGCCTTGCCATATAAGTCATTTGCACCAAAAGACAAACACTGAGTCATTGCCTTGCCATATAAGTTATTTGCAACAAGAGACAAACACTGAGTCATTGCCTTGCCATATAAGTTATTTGCAACAAGAGACAAACACTGAAACATGGCCTTGCCATATAAGTTATTTGCATCAAGATACAAACACTGAGTCATGGCCTTGCCATATAAGTTATTTGCATTAAAAGACAAACACTGAGTCATGGCCTTGCCATTTATGTTATTTGCATCAAAAGACAAACAATGAGACATGGCCTTGCCATATAAGTTATTTGCATCAAGAGGCAAACACTGAGACATTGCCTTGCCATACAAGTTATTTGCATCTAGATACAAACATCGAGACATGGCCTTGCCATATAAGTTGTTTGCATCAAGAGACAAACACTCGGGGGTAAAAGCGGTCTTGTACATGGATACAGACAGCTTTGTGTTAGTAAAAAAATCGGGGTTGTACAATGATACAGACAGCTTTAAGTTAGTAAACAAATCGGGGTTGTACAGTGATACAGACAGCTTTGTGTTAGTAAAAACATCGGGGTTGTACAGTGATACAGACAGCTTTGTGTTAGTAAACAAATCGGGGTTGTACAGTGATACAGACTGCTTTGGGTTGGAAAAAAATCGGGGTTACAGTGATACAGACAGCTTTGTGTTAGTAAACAAATCGGGGTTGTACAGTGATACAGACTGCTTTGTGTTGGAACAAAAATCGGAGTTGTACATTGATACAGACAGCTTTGTGTTAGTAAACAAATTGTGGTAAAATGGGTCTCTTACATGGATACAGACAGCTTTATGTTAGTAAACAAATCGGGGTTGTACAGTGATACAGACAGCTTTGTGCTAGTAAAAAAATCGGGGTTGTACAGTGATCATAAAAATACAACAAGTGGAATGCCGACTCAAGCTGCGCTAGGCGCTTGGAAACGAGCAGGCCCTACTTGGCTCCCCCACCCAAAGTCAGTGTTGTGGTGTAGAGTGTACTATGCGGCACATGCTCCTGGCCATGTTTCGGATCACTAGTTCACTAGCCTAATTGTTTAATTAATCACTTAGGCCTAATTGAAAACTGTTTAATATAATGACATGCCTGTATACTGCATAGACATACAACTGCAAAAATTATCTTGCTTTATTGCAAAAAAATCATGTTCTGCAAACAAAAGAATGTTTAATGTATAACAAGGAAATTAAAGTTAGACTAACAGCACATATCTTAAGTAA
The DNA here is from genome assembly GCF_028750875.1 of Macrosteles quadrilineatus. Taxonomy (NCBI): domain Eukaryota; kingdom Metazoa; phylum Arthropoda; class Insecta; order Hemiptera; family Cicadellidae; genus Macrosteles; species Macrosteles quadrilineatus. Next base: position 29,604,454 of record NW_026542594.1, on the reverse strand, counting down.
CAGTGTTACTGATGCGTTATAGTTTCTGTTAATTATCATAAACTCTGATTTAGAATTTTGTGGAAACAATATAATTTATTCGAATTATAGACATATTATTTATTGTATATAATTTGACATATAATTTGTTAAAGACACAAAACTCTTATAACGGCTCAAAAAAGTTACCAATGAGACTCTATGCGTAGTTTTGAAAAAAAAATGGATCGATTATATTTTTAGAAATATAACTTCACAAATATAATTATCACTTTTAAAATTGATTTAAAAATTCAAAATGTTATTGGATCATTTAACATTAACCGTCCTCAGTCGAATAAAATGTCTCATTATTAAGAAACATCACAAAGTGGGAAAAAACTTCTTATAGGCTATAGTAACATTTCTAAATAAATAGACAATTTGTTTTACAATATAAAATTTGATGGCAATAATGGCTATTTAAATATTTGTGTAATATAATACTAGGTCTAGCTATGTGGTGGTCTCTTTGTTTGGAGTTACTGTATACAAATGCATGGATGAGTTCGTATTAAGCATTTCAATGTTTATTTTTAACAAGAAATACATAAATGATGCACAAATATGCCAGAGTCATCATGCTAAGATTAGGGAAGTTGGTTGAGTGTTATGAGTACATACTGTAAATAAACGGGAAATTTAAGGGATCAATGTTTTAAGATATACAAAAAAACCGTCGCACCTGTTTTTTTACACGCTTTAACCCACCAAATTGATAGGTAAAAGGCTAATTTAGTAACTTAAATTATAATTTTATCTTAGCAAACAAAGTTTTATAAGACCAGTTAGGGCTATTTTCAAACGTTTTTATTAGCTCGCTTTCTTGTCCGGTACAAAGTTTGCAATAATTTTATACTAACTTCCCGACTAAAAAGTAGAAAATAATTTATATGTTGAGAGAATAATTACTTGTAAGATTTAAAACGAAAAACGTGGGGGTATGCAATAGATCAAAATAGTTCAATAAGTTAAGTTAATTGTAAATTAGCATGCACCCCACGTTTTTCGTTTAATAAAAAATCTTACATGTATTTATTCTCTCAACATTTTTATAAATTATTTTCTACTTTTTACTGTGCTTAAAAACGTGGCATTTTCAAAAAGTATTTTTATTTATAAATTATTTCTCTTGTATAGGGTGAGTGCACCAGTGAATGACCACCCCCTAGTGAATGACCGATTTGTATAAAAAACATCATATCAGGATTTCTGTTTTTCCTAGTCTATCACAAACAGTTTTAAAAGTAATTTTGAGGTCTTATTAATGTACACTCTTTGATTTATTAAAAAAGAAAGTGTCAATCATCATTTGGTAACATAAACAAAATTAGATGTTTCAAAGCAGTTCATTATTAAGCTTCCCACTATGGCGTCTCGCCCAAACATGGTTGGTTGTAATTTGTCATGGTTCCTTAATTATTAATTGGAACTGTAAGATATTACATGTAATTCACAGTTAACATGTTAAGGTATAATTCTGTACTCATTTAAAGATCAAAATCCTAACCAATCGTATATTTAAACAGCCGGTCAATTACTGGTTCACAAATTAGGGTATAACCAGTGAATGACCATTTCGTTCATTAACTGGATTTTAGTCAATTTTCTTTATTGATATTGATGACAATGTTTTCTGATGGAGTAAGCCATTGTTAGGAAACACAAAATCTCACAAGAAATTATGTGGATACACTACAACCAAAGTTTGAATGCGATTTAAATCTTACAGTCAATTCCTAGATAAAAAGTGATCCTTCACTAGAACCAATATTTTAACGACCCTGATATCGTTATTTTTCACTACAGGGTTTACAGCTTCGATGCAAAAATCTAGAACGGGGGTCATTCGGTGAAAAGGAGGAGGTTTAATGCAATTTAAAAATTGTTATATAATATACGGTCATTCACTGGTGCGGTGATTTATGGGCAAAAAATTTTATTTTTCGATACTTTTTTTTAACATAATGTATTAAGTTATATCATCGGGAAGTACAGGGAAATATGGGCAATACATTTTAACGATTTCGTACAATGTAGCTTAGTAGTATATTTTCCCATGTCGTTCACAAGTAGAAAGTCAACCTTAAACGGTCATTCACTGGTGCACTCACCCTACGAGCCAGGCACGGGTGTATATAACTGAAACATAGTTAATTATAGATTGGCCTTTAGGCAGTTAATGTTTATAAGCCAAGTACATCCATTTATTATTATTATTAATATCAATAATTGAGATGAGGATTCCACCTAGGTGCGTAATTTAACCCGAATATACGACTGGTGTGAGTAAGTTTGAGTGAATAATATGGGAGCGACATGGTCTGTGTGGCATTCAATGCACAAAAACAATAAAACCTACTCGTAAAAACTAAGTGTATTACCAATAATGTGTTAAAGGCATCATCACTAGGGGTGTGCGATGCATCGAAAATGCATCGAAATTTCGATTCGATTCGATTCGATGCATCGAATCGCGATTCGATTCAGTGGTGGTCAAAAAACGATTCGATTCACGAGGGAGTCAGTATCCATATACGAAAAACGCCTGCAGAAAGTCAATGCAATACCCGCAATACAGGAGCGCGTTGCTGTTGCGTTTCCTTTACGAAGGCGTTCTTATTTAATACATTCTTTGCATTAAATATAGCTTTAATTGTTTTATATTTTTTTTTGTTTTGACATTGCAAATGATTAGAGGTTTTGTTTTTTGTCTTGATGTAAGCAGTGTGTGAAATATTTTACTACTGTGAACCTAGCCAAAACAAGGTAGGTTACTCCAAAATCATTTTAAAAATAAGTCTGAAAAATTGTTACTTAACACTTAACTAGTAAGATCAATGTTATAGACTGATACATTTGGTATTTTTGTTAGGTGTCTGTCGGTCCCCGTCCCCGAATTTTTGTTGGGGCAAAAGAAAAAAAAGAATAATTTATTTCCAAAGAAACACTCTTATATTATTATATCTATTACAGAGGAATTAAAATGTTCAAATGAGAATTAAAAATTAAGTTGGCTCACGACCTTTAAGAATAAAGACACAACAGAGCAATTGCCGCACTGCCACTAGCCAGAGCCAGGTCTAGTCGTCTACTGATAAGAGTAACAAGACAAAAGCCGTGACGCAACACTAACAGTGCAAAGAAAACAAAGTCAAAAGAATAGAAAGACTATTTATCCAGACATACTAGTATAATCATTTATTGTTCATTCAATACCTAATTAAAAATATATTTTAGTATTTTACATAATAAATTATAAACAAAAGAAATATCTGATATAGTGAACAGATCTGTATCTTGGTTAAATAGGGTTAAAAAAATATATTTCTAAGATCCAATACGATATTTACAATTCACAAATTACATTGAATTAATTTCTTTGAAAATAATCTCTAACAGTTTTGTGTTTTTGAATAAAGAAATATATTTCTTTGTCTCTACTTCCTTGTTTCATCACTTGCATTTTGTCAGCAATTGAAGCAACTGGGTAGCAACCGGGTGGTGTAAGAGGGGAGGGGGAGGGTCTATGACCTTGAATGCACACATCGTTGCCCGGGCCTGGCTGGTGAGACTGATTCATTGTTTTTGTTGACATACTACTACCCTTCCTTAAGAGAAAAAGGCCCTGCTGTTCCAAAAACATTGAGGGTAGTTTAAAAACATTGACCTGTGTTGCCAAGGGCACTAGAAGATAGCATTTAACTTTCTTGTCTCTTGATTTAATGTTATTTTAATCTTCTATATATTATTTAAGAGTTACTTTTCGGGTACCTAATTAGTTGTGATATTGTTTAGCTTCATTTTATGGATTTTTAATTCTTTTCATTCATTAGCTATCAAAATCAGTTGTTTTAGGATTTTAATCTCTTGCAGTACCGGTAGGTCTATACTACTGTATGACATGATATGCATTTTTTAGTCCTTATTAATTATACCATAAACAATGTTTGTATGTTATTTACTGTTTTTGAGTTTTATAGGAAATTAGTTTATACAATATCTTTTCTTCAATGAGTTCTCCACTTGACATGTTGCTTCTAGCCTATTACTATTTTAGGCCCTATAAAAATGATGCCTATGTAAAGCTGTAGGCCTACTGATGCCAATAATAATTCTTTATTTATGATGATGTAACAAATAATGTAAGTGTGAGGTTATTATACTAAGGAGGTTAGGAGGCAGGGAATGAATGATACATGTTGCATGGTGGAAACATATTATTTTTATTTTCTTCTTGCTTGCAGTCCTGAAGCTGGTCCACAGGCCCTAAACTTGTGATATGTAAATTTATTTCTTAATGGTCTTTTTATATTAAGTTCCATTCAAATTTGTTGTAATTTAGCTACCGGTACCTATTTAGTTATTTAAACAGTTATTAAAATGAGAATGAATGTCTTGATAAAAAAAATATTTTCTTCTTTCTTGCAGTTGAGCCAATTCCAAGTAAAAATTATGAAATAGGCAAGTAAAGCAGCTCACTGGTATTTCCAGCAGTTATTCTAATACATATGATTGAAAATAAATATTTTTTCACCTAAAATTCATATGCAAGTATGAATAGGCCTAATACCACATCAACAAAAATTTGTATTACACAAATGTGATAAATTTTAATTATTGTTAATCCACTCAATTGACAATTATGAATAGAAAAATACCGTATTGCTTCGAATCGAGTTGCATCGAATCGAATCGAAAATCTTTTGAATCGAATCGTTGCTTCGAATCGAAAATTTTTTGCTGCTTCGCACACCCCTAATCATCACACAACAATAAATCACCACAGCCAATTTATAATAATAACGATAAAGCCTAAAAGCCTGACGAAATGTGTAGGAAAACGTAACGCCCCCATTGCAATACATGGGTCAGTGCCGCTACGTACACTGACTTGTGGTGGGGAGAGCCCTTCCGCGGCCGGCTCGTTTTTGCTGCATTGAGTCAGCGTTCCATGTTTATAGTTCTATGACAGTGATACAGACAGCTTTGTGTTAGTAAACAAATCGGGGTTGTACAGTGATACAGACTGCTTTGTGTTGGTGAAAAAATCGGGGCCGTACAGTGATACAGACAGCTTTGTGCTAGTAAAAAATCGGGGTTGTACAGTGATACAGACAGCTTTGTGTTAGTAAAAACATTTGGGTTGTACAGTGATACAGACAGCTTTGTGTTAGTAAAAACATTTGGGTCGTACAGTAATACCATAGATAAAACATACTCCCTTAGTAGATTTCTCATCCTTATGGAACAGCTGAAGACAATTTTATTGTTAGTTCATGTACGGTTTATGTAGAGGTCGTGTTTTGTTTACAATTTGTTTCCCGTTATTACAGCCATTTAAAACCTCATTTAACCAAATAATACGATCTAATCATAAACAATAACTTGTCCCCTAGTTATATAACCAAACAGTAAAGCAGAAATCAAGAAATTAACCCTAAAATAATTGAAACAAAGTTTCATTGACACTAGCGCCTTTGTGTCACGTACATGAACTAGACACGAAAAACGTGCTTCAAAATTTACAATGGGATGAGAAGTCTACTTGTGTTGGTTAGTCTATGGTGATACAGACTGCTTTGTGTTGGCAAAAAATCGGGGTTATACAGTGATACAGATAGCTTTGTGTTAGGAAAAAAAATCGGGAAAAAATTTGAAAAAATCGGATCCATCAATACCGGATCCAGCCCAAGATCCAGAATTTTTTGGATCCGATCCGGTGCCGGTTCTAGTAGTCCGATATCCGGACCCGACCATCACTAATGCTTATATGATTCTGCAGCAAGTAAAAATTATGAAATAGGCAAGTAAAGCAGCTCACTGACATTTCCAGCAATACAAGTTCTTCTAATATATGATTGAAAATAAATATTTTTTCACCGAAAATTCATGTATGTCATATGACATGTATGAATAGGCCTAATACCACATCAACAAAAATTTGCATTACACAAATGTGGTAAATTTTAGTTGGCCTATTGCTCCATTGACAAGTATAAATAGAAAAATGCCGTATTGCTTTGAATCGAAGAATATACTTCCGAAATTCATTTATTTAAAACTTTGTCCAGATATATTTCAAAAGAGTTGTAGTATTCAAATCATGTAGATTGCCCCAGTTCATTTTAACTATTAAACTTTATTTATACTACAGTTACCTGACAAAGCAATTCCTGGCACTGATTAAAGCACGCCAAGTAGCTAATTGCTGCATTTACTTACTTTTGCCGCAATCATTTTTTTTACCACACTCCAGTATCCCAACCAAACAACACAAAACAGTGTGCTTTTACTAGGCATGTAATATGTGTACGCTTGAAAATAAGTTGGCAACACTTAAAGGTACTACGACTACGATCAGCTGGTGCAGCGTTTCCAATTTCGTACAACACTTGGATTTAACCTGACCTAAAAACGTTTTGTATAGTGTTAGAGAGACTAAATTATTTATATGCTTTATATGCTATATTATTTTATATGCTTTATAGTAATAACTGTAGGAAAAATATTTTTAATGTGTAATGCGAGTGCAAAGTACCTTTGCTGCACTCGAGAAACTTTCCACACTCGTCTGCGTCTCGTGCTTGAACATTTCTCTCCTGTGCAGCAAAGTGCCACTTCGCACACTAGTTAGACAATAATAACTATTTCCAAACACCTGGGTAACTTTGCTCCACTTAGTAAACTGGTCATTTAAGTACTTACATGCGTTTTCTAGTTGGTTTATTGTTAACTACAACCAGTTCTGATCATTTCTCATGGACACTTTTCATGACAATGGTAATATTGTTTTAAAAGTGCAAAAGTGATAAACACATTTGATAAAATGAAACGAAAAGTTAAATTTATAGACATATTCTAAATTTTATAATATCTTACCTCCTCTTTATGATTTCATCGTGATATTCATACCAAGAGTTAGATTGCATTAATTGATTAAGTTCATATTCTATGATGTCAGCTTCCTTCAATAGATTGGGGTTAAGAACCACTGGCATACTGAAAAATATGGATTTGTACAATACAATTACGGAAAAGGAAAAAAAATAGCATTCAGTAGAATATATATATATATGAAGTATTAAAGATTTATTTTTAATTGTTCACTTGTAATAAACTATCAATGTTTTCTTGAAAATATTACATTCTTGTCATATAACAACACTGCTACTAAAGACTTTTTATGGCTTTCGATAATCATATTATGGCTTTTAAACACATGAAGTGGAAGTAAATTTGAAAATAAAAATAGGTTACTGATTATCAGAAAACATCCCAAGAAAATGTTTGAATCCACATAGCTATGGCCTGAGGCAGTTTAGGGCATATTTTAGTAGCTATTAACGTAGGTCTCATCGTAAGACCTAGGCCCGGGACCAATTTACTTTTTCATTTCGATATCCCCATAGGCAAAAAAACGTCCTTTCAAAATGTTAAATATGTGTATAGGCCTATATCTATATTTATCTATCTATATATATTTGAAAACATTATAAAAACATTAGTAACCTTTTAACTCATTTTAATTATCAACGACTAGTTTCTACACTAAGGTTATTGTCATGTTGACACTTTATACAAATACAATAAAAAATAATTTTATTTGATTATAATTATAATATATTATAATTATAATCGTTTTATTCCGTGAATTCACAGTTATCTAAATTTACGTAGGATTCCCGGTTTTCAAGGTCAGCTGGACACCCTGATTTGGCAACCAATCCCAAAAATAACCTTTTTTGCAACAAAGCTCAAGGTAGCATATGGATGAACAAGACATTGAGGTGCTTATCATATAATAATGAAAACTTACCTATGAGCCATGGGCATGACAAAATGGCCTTCAGCAGTTATCATCTGTGATGGAGGATTGTACGATTGTTCAGGGTGTGCCCCATACTGATATGAGTTCCTGGCACTATCTACTGGGGTGTTGACTATCAGTGGTTTGTCGGGATTACTTGGATCAAACAGCTGTTTCTGAGTATGGATCACCTGACTATTCAGTCTTGAGTCAGTCTCTTTGGCAGGAGGGAGGACCAAAATTCCACCACCTTGTTTTCTCTGTTCTTGTTTCTTAGTTTCACCAAATGGTCCAGGGCCATTTAACCTTCTCGCTTCCTCTCTCCAATTCTCTTCTTGTTTGGGCTCCTTCATTCTTTCAGGACTGATATCTCTACTTCCTCTTCTCCTCCCGGAGCTAGAATGGCTTTTCACGCTATTTCTTCGAAACCGTTCATTGCTACCTCCTCTCAACTTGCGCTCGCTTCCGTTGAAATTCAAGTATTCGTCGTGAGTCCACCTTTCTACACTGTTGTTTCTGCTGTTGCTCCGGCTATTATGTCTACTGTTGTTCCTACTACTGGTTCTGCTGCTAAATTTATTGTCGGATCTAGAGATTCTAAAGTTGTCATATGGATCTCTAGTCTCGACCCTCCAGTTTCTATCGTCACTGCTATTTTTTCTACTTCTCGGCCAATGCCTATCGTCTCCGCTATTCTTTCTACTTCTTGGCCAATGCCTATCGTCTCCGCTATTCTTTCTACTTCTTGGCCAATGCCTATCGTCTCCGCTATTCTTTCTACTTCTCGGCCAATGCCTATCGTCTCCACTATTCTTTCTACTTCTCGGCCAATGCCTATCGTCTCCACTATTCTTTCTACTTCTTGATACAGAATTTTTGTCACTGCCACTGTTTTTCCTATTGCGAGACTCTCTGAGTACCACATCATCAACAGAACCACGTCGACCATTGTTGGCGTTGCTCTTGTCAAACCTTTCTCTGCTGTTGCTCCTGTAAAACTCGGGGCATTAAGACATTTAATAATTTGAAATTTGCCAACAGATTAATATTAAATACTTGTCATGATACTGTCAAACATGTCTGTTGGATAATCTTGCATGGTTTGAGAACATTATTAAAAAGGTTTAGTTCTTAGTTTAGTTTGTGGAAATAAAGAGAGCTTATAGAAATGGATTGGATTAGCTGGCGCTATTGCTTTATGTAGGTATAAACTTAGGTATTCCGTGTAAGGAGGTAAAGTGCTACATGAAATCCTAGAAAATTAAAATCATTATTATGAAGGTTCTAAGAAATCTATTTACTATTTTAGATTCATAACATATAGACCTGTAGGTGCTCTGGTAGGGAATTAATGCTCTCAATTATTGTTTGTTTTATTTGAGTCTTAAATTCAACTTTTCAATCAAATATATACTAATCTCAATAATCAATGATCGATAAAAAAGATAAGTAAAGGTATAGCCATCTTCCACCGTAGCAACTAACAACGCATGCAATCTACAATAGCATATGTACAATATACATGTGCCATATCCCCATTAAATTCAGGCATCACTAATAAAACAAAGATGTAAACATACTACAGTAGAATCTTGATTATGTCTAAAGTTAGAATTTTGCAGAAAGGACAGATAATACAAAAAATAATATATACAACAGTAAAAAGGTTAAATAAAAATATTTTTCTAATACGTTGCAAACTTTTAAGGTGGTCATTAAGATGATTACCTAATCAATCTCAAACTTCTCTTTTTTTTAAGCAATCATCACAAATAAAAGTAAAAAACAAAGTAAAACCCCCACTGCTGAAACTAAACATGCCCACTCAGCCACAGGTCTCCGTTATGAGTAACAGGGAGGTATGCAGGTGTAGGGAGTGGTATTTTAAATTCATACAGGAAAACAGGAATTGCAGACAAAAACTAAAGGAAAGTACTGTCAAGTGCCTGATACTTGTCTTCTGAGTAAACTGTACAATTAGGGGCTGTGTAAGAGGTTGCATCAATGCACCACTATGGTGTACAGTTATGCCCGATGAAATTAGCACAAGTTAAATAATCGACACTATACAGTATGTAGGATATGTACAAATATTTAAATATGACAAATTTTTATTGAAAAACTACGGGAATGCATTTTTTGGGACTGAAACTTATAGAATTTAAGCATTTTTTCTGTGAAATATTTAATTACATTTTAATATTATGTAGCAATTTATTATGTAGCAAATGACGAACCCCATTGCACTGTAAAATGTTTAAAGGGTAATAAAAATTCTTATTCTTATAGACCTTGAACTAAAATTATTCCAGACCGGATGTAATTAGTGTTCCCTAGTCTTTGTCTGTACTATCCACAATTAGAAACATTCTTGTCAAGGTCATCATCTATACATCAATTACAGAATTGCAGCCTACAACCAACACCGGGTAAGTATTAAAAATCTATTGAGAAATAAACCTTATCTTGATTGCACCAAGGCACATCAATTTTGTTGGCTCACCTATCGTTATTTCCTCTTCCTCTCTTCCTGAAAGCCGGGAACAAATTAGATAATTTGTATTCAAATGGGGACAGTAAGTGACAACTTCAACATGATGTTGGTCTAATTTGAGGCACCTAGTTAAATGAAGAAATGCCCTTAGTCATATTAAGTTGCACAAAAACTGTGAATTAGTAGCTGTAAAACTTATTTATTGATTGTACGACCTCGAAAATAACTTGACCTTTTTTAGTGCCCAAAGCCAACCTAGTTTTTAAATTCCTCCAATTATTAACTCCCAACCTTTGCATACTACTTCCCTCGCTTCCCTCTATTAATTCTAGAAAATCAACTGCGGGAGATAGATGATCATAATTTTGCCATGATTGCAGAAGACGAAGATAATGCCCACGACCATGGGATAAGTTTACCATTTTGCCGCTGGTTGCGGAAGACGATGATGTTTACGTTACTGGAGAGGATATTCAGGATTTTTCCATTATCACAAGAGATGATGATGATGATGTCTACATGGCCGCTGGAGATAATCAGAATTTTACCGCAATGGTGGAAGACTTCATAATGTCTACATGACCATTGGAGATATTCAATTTTTCTGTGATCGCGGAAGACGTAGATATGATTTTTCCATAACCGCAGGAGAAGATGATGTTTCCGGTACTACTGAGCGATATTAGGATTTTGCCACGACCGCAGAAGACATGGTCCGTGACATTGTTGTGAGGAACATATTCAAGATTTGCAGTGATTGCAGAAAGACGATAATAATAACTCCAGGAACGTGGGAGATAATTAAAATATTACAGTTCAGCCAAAGTTTCTGTGCGCGCGACCAGATCTGGTTAGGTACAGGCGAGGGGGTTGGCGGGGGTACTTTTGTGAAAACATTTGTGTCTTGCCACTCACGCACCCCTACCCCTAGAACTGCCAATAACCAGTGCACGTATGTTTTAGTTCGGCTAGTAGCGACCCGTCCGCACGCACAGAAGTTTCGGCCGAACTGTACTTTGAGGCTAAAATAAATTGTTTGTTTTGTTATTTTTTGTAATATCTTCATTTACCTTTGATACAGTATTCATTTAAAGTGTTTACAAGTCTTAAAAACTGAAATTGGCTAGCTATAATTTTGCATAGCTGCATTCATTTTTTCCTTTAATTGAATAACACCCCATTACCCCAAAATTACTTCTTAGGAGGCCATAAAATCAGGGGTTGGTGTTGTTTAACCAATTCATTTATGACTTTTTTTTAATGATATCGGTGTCGAGAATAGATTTTTCAGGTATTGGTATCGGTATCAAAAATCAATACATTTTTTAATTAACACATCACTAATTTAGATTTTACCCACTTTTTCAGCGACAGTGTGTTTGATATTTATCAACAAAAAATTGCATATTGTTTAGGGTATAATTAAGCACAATTAGAATGCCTTAAATGTGTGTTACAATCAAAGAAATTTGCGATATATTCCAATTTTCTGTGCTTACCGGATCTTTCAGAGAATACTACATTAATTTTATAAATAAGTGTGTTTTATTTTTATCATATGTTTGTTTTTTGCGTAAATTCTATTTAAAATGTTGGTCTTCATTCTGTAAACTCTAGCTCTCAGGGTCGTAGACTTTTTTGAACATTTAACAAGGAAGAAATTAAAGCATTTGAAAATAAACAACAAGTAAATTTGGTTTGTTAGGTTGATAAAAGATTTCCATATGACGAGCTGATAACAACCCACAGCGTTAGGAAAATTTGGAAAATCCCAACACTGAGCCAGATAGCTATTCTGCTTTCTGCCTGCACATGCGAACAAGCCTCTCTTGCTACAGTGTATCTTAATATTTATTTGGGTTTTCACTTGCAAAAAACGGACTATAATTAGTTAGTATAGTTAGGTATAATTAGGTAGTCTGTACATATTATGTGGACATACTACATATTATGTATGTATTATGTAGACTGTACATATTTAATGTGTATGTAAGTTAGTTTTTAATAAAACACATTGAATTAGAGGCTATTGGTTGAATTTTGTCTATAATTTAAATCCATTAAATTTAGCACTCAGAGATTATCAACAAAAGCTTTAGGAAACGTTGGTTTATTCAGCCACATACTTATTTTCCTTAAAGTCCTGGTACTGAAGTTGCTGGGGCATCTACTGTAAGCCTAGCAATTGTGATATCTATTTATCGAGGGAAGCTTTACATGTTGACTCTAATGCATTGTCATACACAAACTCATCCTATTTGGCTGAAGCAATCATTTTCAAATTTTGCATGGTGATTTAGATCATATCCGTGATTCCAACATCTATAGCATTAAAAAATTCTCGCAGGAATCCACCGCATGGGGTCACAAAGTTTCAATGTAATCCTTATGGAAGCAGTATTTGACACATAAACAAAGGCACAAGATCAGCTGTTGACTTTTAAATGGTGAACATCAGAAAACATATGATAACATGATAACTGTGATGACTGTTAATCACGGATATTAGAATAGAAATGGTAGGGATCATGGTGGAAGGAAAAAACATAGGTGTGATATTCCTGTCATATGCCGATGTCACGCACATTGCAAACACCATTTCACTATTTAGAAAAAATTATAAAAACAAGAACAATCAAATCAAAACAAAAATATACTTATATAGCAGACAATCAGGTGATTTTCTGTTAGTAATCTGGGTGACATCAGCGCATGATGGGAATATCAAACCTATGTTTTTTTCCTTCCACCATGGGTATGGATCATAAACTTTAAAAAAATACGCCAACATCTCAAACCTTATACTAATAACATTGATACCCCCGCCGCAGCAAACCTGCAGACTAAGCGAATTTCAACTTGTCTGATTACATTTTTACTAAAATATTTCCATAAATAAGACATATTTATTCCCTATTTAAATAACATTAGATTTAACCAGTGCTTAGGTTTGCTGCTACGGGGAAGGTAAAAAGTGTTTTTTGACCATATGTCAATAGTATAGGATGAAATAAATAAATTTGCCAAATTTTATCAACATATAACCATTAACAAGTAAACTACAACAGTTTTCATTTTCTCTATAAGAATAACATGGGAATTTTAAATTACACTTTTTTGAATTTTCTCCGTGACCGTTAGGCATAAAACAGCGCTTCAATATACTAAATTATTTCTTTTTTTAAGCTCTACAAAATGGTTGAGAAATAAATTGTGAAAATTTTTATTTTTAGGGTTAAAAATGGGAAAAACCTATTTTTACCCCATAAAACCTCCCATAAACCCCTGTTTTCCCATGGTCCGATTATGCTGGTTCGCGAACTCGTTCGAATAAATGTATAAATATAATTTCATCAAAATCGGGCCATTTTTGCTCGAGTTATCGTGCTAACGGACACATATATAAATATATATATATATATAAATAATCAAGCTTATATATATATGAATTTGAACGGATGGTGTTTTTGGCCTCTGGGGACCTCAAAACGAAAAAGTAAATCGGTCCCGGGTCTAGGTCTTACCATGAGACCTACGGTAATAGCTTATTCCCTATATGGGAAATCCGCTAATATAGGTTTGAACATTTTTCAACATTTTTCAACAGTTTCATTATATTAATAATACAAACTTGTTTACTTTCGAGCCATTGATGTTTTATTATGATCAATGCCATTTCTGTGCTAATATTCATTTTTTAATCATCTTATGTATTAGTTTAGTAAATGATTAATTATTGGTTTCAGTTTAAACATGATCTACTATTTATCATGTACAGAACAAGAAAATTTTTACGTGTATTTGTATCAATGTGCCATTAGCTTTATCATAATGTTGTAGAAGAAAGTTTAAATTGTTTTCCTCACAATTTACATTATAAGAATACAATAAAATTTTACAACACTCTCCAAGACTTACTTAAGTTTTTTAATAGGAGCATACGGTATGTCAGTGATGGATTGTTTTGAATGAAAACCACATGTTAACATAAATCACGTAGGATTTCAATTGAACTGGACGGGACAACATGTTTTAACAAAAACAAAGTCATCATACATAGGAATCCTTATATAATAGTATCTTAGTTTAAATTGTGTTTTAGCGAATTTCCCATATAGGGAATAAGATATTACCCTAGGTCTCATGGTAAGACTTGGACCCAGGACCGATTTACTTTTTCATTTTGAGGTCCCCAGAGGCCAAAAACACGATCCGTTCAAATTTGTGTATATATATATTTATATCCCTCCAAGTGTCTCTAGTTTTGGTCTTAATGTTCGCCCATTTATTGCGCAATCGCAGGGTTTTATTAAAATGTATCTTAGAAACTTAAAAACAATGTAAAGTATACTGTTTTATATATAATTTTGTTTGGAAAATTATGGGCTTCAGCGAAACATATAAAAAATTAAAAAAAAATTTTAACAATTTTAGTGGAGTTAACATTTCTCAAAAATTATAAAATAAATGAAAAAATTTATGTTTGCGCTCAATAAATTGTTATAATTTATAGGTCTACAAATATTTTAAAATAGCCACTTAGTTCAGAATTTTATGAGGATTCCAAAAATATAATAATATAAGGAAGAAGATTTGCAAATAAATAAGTTATGGGCAAAAAACAGATTTCGGTACATAGCGTTTAGCTAAGAATGCATAGCCTAACCATAGCTAGGAATCTGGCTGATAATTTACATCAATATCACTACCTACTTCTTCAGGATCATCAACCAGCCCTTCAAAATCACTTAAATCTTCTTATAATGCACCACGTATATCACTACTTTTGATTTTTAGCACTAAAACAATGATAAACGTAATAAAACACATCAGTCATCGGTGCGAGGTTAACCAAGCTGATTACAAATACGCACGTCAGCTGTCTGCTACAATTATGATCGGCTCGAGAAAAAAAAGCGCTTAGAGACAGACCTCGGGAGAAAGCTTAGAATCTGCCAAAAAAAAACTATACCTAACTCGATCCAGTTCAATCCGATTTAGTCAGTCATAGAGCCTTCGCCGTAAGCAGTGTTTGTGAGTCGCAAAAGCGACACAAAACACTACACAAAGTGTGTTATGAGTCGCTTTTACGACACATAACACTCGGAGGGTTAAATGTAGGTAATAATTATTATTGTGATTAGGGATACTACTATATAAAAACAATTGAAAAATTTTAAAAACATTAGTATCGTTTTAAATTCATTTTAATTATCAAACGACTAGTTTCAACACTTAGGTCATAGTCATGTTGACATTTTATACAAATCATTATACAAATCATTTGTATAATGATTTGTATATATATATATATATATATATATTAAAAATCAAAAACATATTTAACAAAGTACCCTTTTATAATTTTTTTTTTTTTCATGACTATAATTGTAAGTGTTTTGGTTGAATTCTACGTAATCATCAGTACTGTATCACTCTTTTAGAGAAAAAGTTTATAATACCACCCCAGAGGGTTTAAGCTTAAAAATAAATGGAGGTCCCTGATATGGATATCACTGTGTTTTTACTTCCATTCACTGATGAGAAACTTATGTAGGTCTAAATATTTTAACTACTCCAATAATAGTTGTCTCAAATAATTATAGATATAAATAATAATGATGCTTGATGGTGAAGGTGAATGACAAAATAAAATAATGTTTTATAACTCCGCTCAATTCTGTGGACACCTTTGTGAACACCACCTAGTTAATGTTTGTCTACCATGGAACTGTAGCCAGTCCTTGTCTAAGAATGCAGTATATCCTCTCTTACCTTTTCCTTCTCTTTCGCCGGTCTTTGGGAGGCGATGACGCTACAGTCTTGTCTGTTGCAGTCAGAGTTGGTGGAGAAAAGTGACTGCTTGCCAAACTCCAAGTGTTATCTCCAGAATCCTTCTCATCTAATGCTTCTTGCATTTGCTCACTCAACTCTACTTCGTCTGCCCAGTTCTAAATTAACATTTAGAAAACAACAAACTTTATGAAACTTTGGCTAATTTTAATATTGAAGTGTAAAATAATCCAAAAAATATCACATCCAAAAAATATAATATTAATGATCACTAATTTTCAAAAGTAAAATAAATAATTATTTGTTGTCATGCTGCAGCCAAAGCGGCTGTTTTGAATAAACTGACGGAGGGCTGGGCTGAAGTCATTTGAATCCAAAAAAGGATTCATGCAAAAGGGTTTGTACAAAAAACAGTACTTTTAAGGTAAAAAGAATCTGCTGTAGTAGAGGAAATCAATTGAAAATTATTTTCCTTTTTGTTAGGGCCTAGATGGATTTGAAAAAGGAAAGGTTCTGTTTCAAAAAAGGTTTGTTATTCAAATTTGTTTGTGTTTTAGCGAATTTCAATATAGGGAAGTAGCTATTACCGTAGTACTCATGGTAAGACCTGGACCCGGGACCGATTTAACTTTTCATTTTGAGGTCCCTAGACGGCAAAAACACCATCCGTTCAAATTCATATATATGTGTGTGTCCGTTAGCACGATAACTCGAGCAAAAATGATCCGATTTTGATGAAATTTGGTACAAATGTGTCAACTTACGTTTATTCAAACGAGTTCACGATCCAGCATAATCGGACCATGGGAACGGGGGTTTATGGGGGGTTTTATGGGGTAAAAAGGGGGTTTTCCAATTTTTGACCCTAAAAACCAAAAATTTAGCTATTTCTTTCTATACCATGTTGTAGAGCCTAAAAAAAGAAATAATTTTGTATTTTGAAGCGCTGTTCTATGCCTAACGATTATGGAGAAAATTCAAAAATAGTGTAAAATTTAAAATTCCCGATGTAATTCTTATGGAGAAAATGAAAATTGTTGTAGTTTACTTGTTTATGGATATATATTGATAAAATTTGGCAAATTGATTTATTTCATCCTATACTATTGACGTATGGTCAAAAAGCACCTTTACCTTCCCCGTAGCAGCAAACCTAAGCACTTGTTAAATCTAATGTTATTTAAATAGGGAAAAAATATGTCTTATTTATGGAAATATTTCAGTAAAAATGTAAATCAGACAAGTTGAAATTCGCTTAGTCTGCAGGTTTGCCGCGGCGGGGGTATTTATCATAATGTTACATTAAATATGAGGGCTAACCATTATTAAGGTTGCCATTATAAAGGTCCATTATTGAGCTCCAGTTACAGCCATCAGGGTTGAAAGCGAGCAAGTTCAAATTTAAGACCCGACGTAGTATTCTTTACTTCACCCACTACTATTCAACTATAAACTGTATTGTTTGTTAAGATTTCTGTGCTCTTAGTAGTCAACCAAAGTCTACCAAACGTTGACTGACATGTTTGGGATAAAGTGTTTGGACATAGAAAATGTGTGTAAAGATTGGAGGGAGTACGGAGGTAGTTGTAATATTTGCACAATGATTTTGATGGTAGCCTATAGGCCAACTGTTTTGCATTCAAATCCTGGTGGAACTGAATGAAAAGGATTTTAAACAAACTGATAGGAGAGGTCCTTAATAAGACTATCAAGGACTACATTAAGCCCTGGAATTCATAAATACGCCAGTCACCAATCTCAATTTCATCAAATTCAAACACTGTTTAGTGAAACTGATAAACATTTACTGCCAGTCCCGTTTTGCAAACGTGTACAGTTTTACATCTGTCAACTGGCAACAGTAGGCCTTATCAACAGGGGTTGACCCCCTTACTAAATAAACCTCATCACAAAATGTGATTTAAGTACTTGGTGGGAGAGTCATCGGCTATCATGACGAGATTTTTATAGCAATGGGATCCTGCTAAGTTGGGGTTGAAGGTTGAAGTAAAGAGGAAGGCTTTAGTACCAGATTTGAATTACCGTAGCTCATTTGCCTCAACTGGAGCTCTATAGAGACCCTTATCTATGGACAACCCTTGTATTTCACCATGGTATTTCATTAATCTATATTTGAATTTCTTACTTCTCCTTCACTGTCCGGAGTAACATCTGAATATAACCTTACTTTCTTCAAACGACCAAAAAAGGTTAAGTTATATTCTGTACCGGTAGTTAAAAACGTCAATAACAGAAGTTTTTTTAGGTGACAAAGTTAAAATATATACAGGAAATAACGGGACTAAACATGCAGCATTGGGTTTGAGACCAGTTAAGGCTTAGTGAGAGTAGGCCTGCAAATCATGAACAAGAAAATGTTATTGGATTGCATTAAGCCACCCATGAACTTTGTTTTGTTTTTATTAGATGGATGTATTTTTCCTCCATGTAGGATTTGAGTGATATTTAGTATGCTACACTTGTTACATAGACTTAGAAGGTTAGTAAATACCAGTAATTTTACATTCCAAGGGATTTTCATCAATTAGTGGTTGGCTCAATAAAAAACCCTTAATTTAATTTAAGTTCCTTGTAAAAGCACAATTTTTTTGTTTGTTTAATCAGGCACATTATTTCATAGCTACATATCTGATTATAAGAATATAATTAGGCCTACATTACTTTCTCAAGAAATGTTATAAAGTAAAACTTACCATGCTAGTTGTAATCGGTTTTTTGAATATAAAATCTTGTGGACTCGTGGACTGAGTAGGGCTCTTGTTAGAGGTGGCACTTTCGTTTTCACTAGCATCCAGGCCACTGGTTTTGGTTTCTCCTAGTGATTTTTCTTCCTTTTCATTAGACCTTGGAGTGTTGGAAGCATCATTACTTTGAGAGGGTTCTTTTTCCTTTTCAAGTTTCAAACTTTCCTTAGGAGACAAAGAATCTTTTTCTTCAAACCTTTCAAGCTCCCCTAGAGCATCAGGAGTCAATGATCTTGCCATTCTTGCTTCTTCAAAGGCAATTCGTTCTCTCTCCAACTCATGATGGGGAACTCGTCCCCTTCCCCTACCTCTTACATGAGGTAGTGTTTGGGACCAAAAATGGGGAGGTGCCTGGGTCGTAATTAAGGGTGGTGGAGGATGATGGAACATTGTTGGTGGAGGAACGGTTGAGTAAAATGTTTGATTATTGCCTTGAAAAGTTAAAGAACCGCCATCCCATGCATCCTCTGAATTAGTTCCAATATAAGTTGTATTCATTCCGACATATGATGATTTTGCAGCGGGATTGAAACTAGATGATTGTGAACTGTAAAAGGGTTCTGACCCTGTCCCATTGTAAGTTAAGTCTGGATTGGACCCCATGTAAGGTTTATCATTGATATTGCCACTGTATGTAGGATGAACAGGTGGTTCTTGCAAACCATTTTCTTCCATATACTTTTTCTGCAATCGAGGCGGGAGTGATTCAAAAGACAAATGATATTGCTTGTGTTTGGAGTAGGACTGTTTGTTCCCTCTTCGTCCGTATTGGCCAGACGGTGGTTTTTGGGTGGACCTTTCTTGTTGCCACTGATGCTCATCGGTCGGTTCCACACTTCTAGTATCTCGCCCTTGTTTATCTATGTGTAGGGATGATAAAGGCAATGATCTAGGTTCTGAGGCTTGTCTCATGTTACGATGTTGAAGGGAATTGTTTTTCCTAGAACATAGAGGATCCCTCTCACTCTCATTATCAGTTGTCGTGTGTCCGTTAGTTTCATAGCCTGTAATATCAAAACTACTTCCTGCTTTGATCATTGGGTTGTAATCAAATTTTATATCTAATAAGGGAGTTATTTTTTCTTGGATGCCATTAGTTTGATTAATATTCTCATCCCTGATGTCTCGTCTGCTATTCCTTTTTTTATTTTTTCTCGGTCGACGGGTTTTATCTCTCTCATTTGGTTTCCTTGGTTCTTGTCGTGGTTTTGGTGGTTCTGAGCCACCTCTAAGAGTCCTGTTGTCTGACCATTGGCTTTCTTTGTCTTCATTCTTTCTTACAGGTGTTTCAACATCTCTTTTATGAGCTTCATCTCTTCTAAATGAATCACTTCGTTTTGTACTGTTATAGTTTCTAGTTTTGAATAGTTTGTTCTCTTGATTGTTCGGCAATGCTGGTGTAGGTTTTGGTGGAACATAAATGGGAACTTCTGGTTTCTTTGTTCTCCTTTTTGGGTCACTCAGATTACCAGTGCTACCACATAAGCTCGTTGACCTTCTATCCTTCAGTGAGTTACCTGAACAGATGCTCAACCTGTCAAAATCATCAACTAGTTTTTTAGAGTGGTTCTTTCTAGGGTATCGCTCTTCTCTTTCCCTGCTTGGATTACTTTCACAAAACCCTTCTCCGTAAAATTCTTCTTCACCATAAGCTGATTTTCGCAAAGGACCGCTTCCTGGTCGATAAATTTCTACTTGAGGCTTACCTCCCTTTCTTCCAACCGTAGACATCTCGTCTGAAAAATTACAAGTAAGTTAAGTTAGTTATAGTAATCCATAATCAAGAATTTGAGTTATACAGTAAAACCTCACTAACTCGAGACAATTTTTGGACCCAGAGGTTGTAGAGTTTGGGGGTGGTAAAGTTATCCAGGACAATCAACGTTTTAATGGGTGTTAAATATTAATAAAATGAATACATAAAAGACTAATTTTTACATATAAATTTATTAGGCCTACTTATACGAGTATTTTTACATATTGAGTAAATAATCTTCATATGAATGTTCAATATTAACCAATTAAAACTTGAAAAGTCTAACACAACTAAGACAAAGCCAACTAGACGTGCGTCCTGTCAGCTGTTGACTGTCAAGTTACAAGGATTGTTGAGTTACGGGGTGGTGAATTAGTGAGGTTTTACTGAATTTGTGTTTACTTGAACAAAATATTCAAGATGTTGTAACATTTTGGTTACTCTGCAAATTTTATCTCTTAAACGTGAAATTATTTTAATAAAATAACATTGGGATCTCTTAAATACACCCTTGCATAATAAAATATCAAGTTTATAAAAATTAGTTTATTTTGGTAGAAAACATTGAGGGACAAAAATTCCACTCAATTTCAGAATGGCCCATAAGCATTAATTTACTAACAACAAGGAGATGCACATGTGGAAGACATTATTGGCTGGTAATTCCAAAACACAAAGAGGTGCCCAGTGTAGAATTTACCAATAGATGACAAAAAGCTGTTGCTAGACGTAAATGAGGAGGTGAGTGATGGCAAAAAGTAGGTCACAGTGTTCCTGGAATGTGAAAAAAGTACAAACCCCATAATTTAGACAGCTATGCGACCTCTCCGGGTTTAATCTAAGCCCCATGTGGTTTACAGATACAATAAATTAAACCACCAACAAAGCGACCAGACGGGAGGCATAAACAGGACCAACCAGATGAACATACAATACCTTGATGAATACCATTGCATGAAACACTTAACTTAGGCTATTTATAAAAGTAATTTTTATCATTTTCGGCAATGATTTCAAATGCCTAAGTTGTCATGTTAAATACAGTGTGTAAATTAAGTCTTTAAACAAATATGTATTTTTTTAACCGAAATAGATAGAAATATTCTGTTTGTGGCGTTGATTGTTAACAAATGTTTCTGTCATTTTTTACATCAAAAATATTTTTTAACCCCCCTAACAGGGCAGGGGATAGGGGGTGACTTATTTTTTTTTTTAAATAGTAACCCCTATTGAGTCACCCCTCATTTTGAAGGATTTGTCAAAACAAATACAATGACGCAAACCCGAGATGGATATCTCTCCCCTAGCCAAAATGGCAGGTATTCCAAAATTTAATTTACTGCATGTGAAAAGCACCAATTATGGAAATAATCTGTATTTTTAAAACCGAAATAGATATAAATATTCTGTTTGTGGAATTGATTGTTAACATAGGTTCCGCAATTTTTTATATCAACAATATTGTTAACCCCTTTAACAGGGTAGAGGGTTGGGGTGATTTTTTTTATAACAACCCCTATTGAGTGACCCCTCATTTTGAAGGGTTTGTCAAAAGAAATGCAATGGCGCAAACCCGAGGTAGATATTTCATCCCTAGCCTAAATGGCGGGTATTCCAAAATTTGATTTATGTGAAAAAGCACCCATTTTGGAATACCTGCCATTTTGGCTAGGGGTGAGATATTTACCTCGGGTTTGCGTCATTGTGTTTCTTTTGACAAGCTCTTCAAAATGAGGAATCACTCAATAGGGGTTGCTATTTGAAAAAAATAAGTCACCCCCTACCCTGTTAATTGAGTTAACGGACAAACGTTGTTATCTTCGCTGATAACGCAAACCTAGGACATCTGGGCTCAGTTATTAACCATTTGCGTAACAGTGAACACTTCCGGACTGTAGTAATTATAAATTTGCTTTTACGTGCTTTTGTGTGTCAACGTGGTATATGAGGTCAAGTCGCAACAGGACGGTCGTCCAGGGCCGTACCTAGGCTGTGGCGAAGGTGGCCCCTGCCAAGGGTGCAGGTTAGACAAGGGCGCAAAATGGGAAAGAGGGGCAAATTTTACTTTTTTTATGAGCTAGATGAAAAAAATAGAAATTGACATTTATATAATTGACTTATGTTACGGTATAATAATGCTTATATGCTTATACTTATATGTGTTTGTGGTTATACTTATTTTGTGTTGTTTAATTATTTTCGTGTTAATTCTAAGTTGGCAACACTGGGCGTATTACTGTTTGATTTGCATGCCTGTCACTTGTCAGTTCTCCTCCACTCCACACTCCAGTCCAGTCCCAGTGCCACTATTGCCAGCGTTAAGCCTTTAAACTCTACTTAGTAGATTTGGGAATTATCGTTGTTTTCCGGCAACGGTTGTAACGATAATGCAGCTGCCCAATAACGTGTTGCGCCAACTTGTTATTTGAATAACGATTGCCAACTCGTTGCCGCTAAAAACCGTTGTCCGCCGGTCGGTGTTGCGGCGTTCAGTTATCTTTGTCGGTTGATCAATGATCAGTTCAGTTTTCAGTTGTAGTCGGGAGTCGGGCGTTTGGCAATTTTATCAATCGAGTATGACAGAGCATCAAAAATTGATTTCAATAAAGTAATCAATGAGTTTGCTCTCGTTAAAGCAAGGAAAGTGCAATCATTGGTTATATTGATGAAGTCAGAAAACAGTTGTAACTATTACAACTTATGTAAATAACTCTGTACAAATTGTAACTTATTGTAACTTACTTATTAAAATTAAATTCCACAAAAAGGGATACTTGATTGTTTACTTAATTACCTTAATATACATTGTGATGAAATTGGGATAACGGATCATTATGTTTTATACAAATATATTGTTTAACCAATCATTTAAGCAAAAACCATAAAAAAATCATTATAGTCTAGCAAAAAGTTAAATTTTCAATGTCAAAATCTGAATTATTTCTTTATGTTTTAAGAGCCAGAATTGCTTAAAAATGTGTTTTACTGATGTTAAAATTTAAATTTTTTTACGGACCCCCGCTTTTCCGGGGGGTTTTCCATACCCCCCGACCCCCCGGAGGGCGCACTTACGCTGGTTCGCCACGTACAAAGGAGCATCTAGGTACGGCCCTGCGGTCGTCCATGGTACAGTGTGGACTTGGTGGTGATTACAATGTAGTTTCAATGCGCGATCGACTTTTACTTAGGATGCACTTTTACTTTTACATTATGATGCACGCCAAAAACCTAAGGGGAACAGGAAACGCTGTACACTGTGACTACCCATTGGAGAAACGGACGAAACGATCATACTTGGCAGCTGTTAGAACAGAAATCGAGAGAGTGGCTGGTAACAACTTCAGGATGCCCCTGTCATTTGACCATCTAGTTGTGAAGGACTGTCGACTAACATGGGAGGCAGGGAAGCTGATGGCAGGACATAACTTCACCGACTTTCTGTCCAAACTAAATGAGAAGGGGCCGAAACAAATTAGTCAATCTCGGGAGACAGGACGACAATCCAGGTATGAGAGGGATATACCCGCCAGGGACGAGACCACGGCAGAGAACACCCAAGCAACTACAGAGAACAACCAAGACAACCAGGGGCAGGAGTGAGATGACCCCGCCAACCCTCAGCTAGAACTGCAGCCGGACATACACGACTGTGAAGACGGACTAACAAACTCTAAATTTGAAGTTTTAATTTATAACTGTTGTGGATAAAAAAAGGCCAAGGTTAGTGACTTTTATTTTTTAGATCTATTAACCTATGATTTGTTTTTTTTGCTAGAAAATTTTATATCTGAGTATGAAAAGGATTTTATAAGTAATAAAATAGAGTTCAAGTTTGAAGTAAAACACTGCAATTATGGTAGAAGTATTGGTGGGAAAATTATAGATATCAAGCCAGATACATATTTCTTTAATTAATTCAATGTACTGAGGTTAGGAGAGTTTAATAGTTCAAACCAATTTTCAGTGTAGCAATGAATTGATAACATTTTTCCCTGTATATTTAAACTTCAACAACTGGGAAGATAATTTTACTCAATTAAACAAATGTTTGCGTAATAATTATTTTGAAAATGTAATGTAATACTTTTGGGTAATTTGATTGGCAGAATAGGGACTGAACAAAGTGTTACAGCACCAGTGCTACAAAATGTAGGCCAAAACAAAAAAATTATCTGATGACAAAATCAAAAGACCCTACTCTAAACTCTAGGGGGCGTAAACTATTGGACTTATTTGAAGACTATGGATTGATTGTTTTAAATGGTAGAACTTCTGGGAAGGTTTATGGTGATTTTACCCCTTGGTAGGAGCTGGGGGAGTCAGTAATAGATTATGTCGCGACGTCATTTGACACCTTATTTAATTGAAGGTTTTGAAGTTGTATCTTTCCCTGGATCCGATCATTTATTATTTACTACAGTTAAATCTGTGTAGTGGTAAGCCTGGCAGTGTGGGCAGGGAGGGGGACAGCGTCACCACCTTGCAGCTTCTACGTAAACTAAGATAGTCTAACAATGATCATGTCCATTAGGCCTATTGTGAGTGAGTTAGCGAAAATATTGAAGTGCTCACTATTGCTAACGATAATCAAACAAACATTGATAACATTGCTAATTGCATTCACCAATCGGTATCTAACGCACACTTCAATAGAAAAAATGTTAGTATGAGAAATGTTGAGAGTTATTCTGTGAGAAAGCGTGTGTTCTGTTTATTAAATTTGAATAGGAAATCCAACTCAGTTTGTGTTAGGTCTAAGTAGGCTACATTGCAGGGAGCAAAAATTATAAGGCAGTGTGTGTATCTGGTTAAAAAGCATTGTAATTAATATATTAAGTCAAAGCTCTTATAGCAAAACATGTTGGTCCGCCATCAAAACATTTAAAAAAAGATTGCATCCAAATAAATGGGTGAATCTTTCTGAAATTTACTAAACCCCCCACTCCTGGCAGGTCTTGTGAGTTACGCGGCGCCTCTTATTATTGACGATAGTTTAGATAATGTGTTTACCTTATCAGAACTAAAGCATGTTTTGATAAACATCAAGTCAAATAAAGCACCAGGCCCTGACCGAATCCCCTATGATTTTTTTACCAAGCGCCGGATATATTATTGTTGAATTTATTAGCGAATTTCCCATATAGGGAATAAGCTATTACCGTCGTACTCATGGTAAGACCTGGACACGGGACCGATTTTTTTTTTCGTTTTGAGGTCCCTAGAGGCCAAAAACACCATCCGTTCAAATTCATATATATATGTGTCCGTTAGCGCGATAACTCGAGCAAAAATGATCCGATTTTTATGAAATTTGGTACAAACGTGTAAACCTACGTTTATTCGAACGAGTTCGCGAACCAGCATGATCGGACCATGGGAACGGGGGTTTATGAGGGCTTTTATGGGGTAAAAATGGGTTTTTCCAATTTTTGACCCAAAAAACATAAAATTTTGTAATTTCTTTCCAAACTATTTTGTAGAGCTTAAAAAAACAAATAATTTAGTATATTGAAGCGTTATAATGCGCCTAATAGTTACGGAGAAATTGTTAATTTAAAATTCCCATATTATTCTTATGGAGAATAAGTAAACTGTTGTAGTTTGCTTGTTTATTAACATATTTTGCCCAAATTTGGAAAATGTTTTAATTTCTTACTAACTATTAACATTTTACATAAAAAACACTTTTACCCTCCCTGTTGCAGCAAACCTAAGTATGTGTTAAACTGATTCTATTTAAATAGGGAATAAATTTGATATTTTTAAGGAGACATTTTAGTGTAAATCCAATCAGGCAAATGGAAATTCGCTTAGTCTGCAGGTTTGCTGCGGCGGGGGTATTGATTATTTATAACAATATATTCAACAGTAGTTCAGTGCCGGATAGTTTCAAAAAGTCGATAATATTTCCGCTCTTCAAAAAAGGGAATATAAATTCCACTCAGAATTATAGAGGGTTGTCTTTCATAGATTTTGTAGGGAAATTATTTGTAGCTTTGATAAATAATAGACTGCGAGACTGGAGTGATCTTAATCAGAAAATTACAGAGTTTCAAGCGGGGTTTAGGCGAGGGTACTCAACAACAGACAACATTTTTAATCTATGGTGTATGATCAAATTACGACTATCAGTTAAAGAGGGGAAATTAAACGCTTTTTTGGAGATTTCAAATCTGCTTTTGATACTATCGACCGAGGGTCTTTAATTTTTAAATTGTCGTACCTTGAGGTATTGACAAAAATGACAGCGATTCTACAAGATTATTACACAGGCACATCATTAGGGGTTTGGTGCAAAGACGGTGTTACTGAAAGTTTTGACGCAAGGTTGTGTATGCAGTCCTATAGTCCTCGCCACCCTAACTTGAGGCAACCCAAGGCCGCACTAGATATACGGCATGCGGCCTTGGGCTGCCTCAAGTTAGGGTGGCGAGGACTATAGTATGTTTAGTCTATTTGTTAATGACCTACCAGAAGTGGTGGGGGT
Organism: Macrosteles quadrilineatus; assembly: GCF_028750875.1. Taxonomy (NCBI): domain Eukaryota; kingdom Metazoa; phylum Arthropoda; class Insecta; order Hemiptera; family Cicadellidae; genus Macrosteles; species Macrosteles quadrilineatus. The sequence goes on along the minus strand of NW_026542594.1, from coordinate 29,577,331 downwards.
GGTTGCAATTTTTATGGAAACAAAATAAATAGGAATGTTGATCTCCCCAACAGCTACAGTTTTACAGCATATGATCAACAATTTGGGACACATGGAACCTTTAAGTCAACTTGGATAAATCCAATGTAATGGTTTTTAGAAATAGTGGGAAGCTGTGAGGAGGTGATAACTGGTGGTACAAAAGCGAAAAAATGGAGATACCGTAGTTAAAAGCTATAAATATTTGGGAGTCACGTATTCACTAGTACATTATTGTGGAATGATCACTTAAAAGAAAAGCCAGGAGTAGCAAAACTTGCCTTACATTCTGTTTGGGGCGGGTTGATGACAAATCGTGATATTCCTGTTGCTATCAAAATTAAATCTTTCAATTCGGTTATTAAATCAATTATTTGTTACAGTGCTGAAGTCTGGGGCTTCTAGGAAAACGAGCATGTCGAATCTGTGATAAAAATGTTTTGTACAATAGGCCTAACCCTGTACGCCTTCATTACATGTTGCTCGAATTCAAGCAATAGCAAAGTATCTATATATTAATTTGAGACTGTTTTTCTTTGTGACAGCTATTTTGAAAGAACGGGTGGGTATAGAAATTCAGTAGAGGTGTCCAAAGAAAGGTCTTGGTCTGTAGATGAGCCATCAAAAGAGAAACATGGTGAATTCCCTCGGGGCTCTGCCCCAGTGGCCTTTAAATTCCCATCCCATGTTATTCTTATGGAGGAAAACGGGGTTTTTGTCACAGCTAATTTGAGAGAACGGCTGTGCGTAAAAACTTGGTAGGGGTGTCTAAAGAAAGGTATTGGTCTGTAGGTGAGCCCTTAAAAGAGAAACGAGGTAAATTTCCTTGGGGCTCTGCCCCAGAGGCCTTTAAAGTTCACTCTGCAATTTTGTTTACATTACGACCATATGGATAATTTTACACTACTTTTAATGAACCAGCTGTTAATATTAAAATTGTATTCAAAGGTCTACTGAAACTGTCTAAATGTTTACATTATTATTTATGATTTAAATTGATTCTCCACTGCATGGCAAGTTTTTTTATAGTTTCAACAAAATGATGAATTTATTATACGTTTTAAATGTTTTGTTCAGAAATCTATGCTTTATTGCTCTTAGAAAATTTTAAATTATGAAATAAGTGTGGCATATCAATTTCGAAGGAATATATCATTATTCCTTATCGGGTTAGCTTATATATATTGTAAGGTTGGCACTTGCCTTTTTTTGCCTACTTTCAATCACCATTTATTTTTTAATTCAAGAAAGAACACCAGAAATTCATTTATTGGTATAAAAGTTTTTGATAATCGGGTTGAAAATTGTTTCATAGATGAGTACGTTGAGGATGAGAGCTGTGTTCAAGTTTTGTAATAGACTAACTATGATGATTTTCCTAAAGCAGATGGAATTAGTTGTTAGTAATAAATATTGACTCTTTCCATAACATGATAGACTAATTATATGAACTCATTCTCCCATATAGTGAAAGTGGCTTTGACATGAAATAAACTCATGAACAAACAATTATAAGACTCCTAAAAAACCTTTTGGGCAACCTAAAGCCAATAAAAAGGTAAGAAATATTGTGTTAAATGAATTCATCAATAACGTTTTTAGGGAATACAATCGTCATACTTATTATTATGCTTATCCTCCCTTCATTTAACTAAGATTTTAATGACTCCACTCTATCTATCGCAGTTAGCTGAATTTACATAAAACCTCAAGATTGACCGTCGATTTCGACGGTGTTCCACTAGTTACAGTAGTTATTTCAAAACGAATAACAGTCATATTTACAATGAGTTTAAAAGAGTCAACTCAAAGATTACCGGTGTGTAACTCAGATCATGTTTATCTTCGTTATTGATAAACCTATTTAAAGCATTTCGGCCGATTTTCTCCTTCTAAAAGTGCCTCGCTGTAGCCTACAGGCAATACAGGTCATTGATAGAGGGCCAATTGAGAACGAAAAGTCGTTTTGGGGTAGTGTTAGGGCGCATTGGTAACCTAATAGTTGAGATTGTCCAGGGTCAGGTGCTGACTGTGATGAGTTAAGCCTATTACCATCGATGTATAATAGCTCCCATTACGCGCCACTGTTCTGTAGCTGCGGTCGTTATCACGATTACGCCTCTTGTCTATGTTTCGTTGTCGTCGCGTCGGAGGCATTTAAAAGGAAAAACAACAAATAAACAAATTATAGCAGCTACACACAACAACGATAAATGCACAAATTTAAGTTGCAATCTTGCTAACTCGATCCGTCATAGCGACACAAAACAACGATAAATACACAAATTTAAGATACAACAACCATACTAATACGATCCGTCTTGGGGTTTATGTTTACACAAACTCAAATAGTAAATAAATGTACGCAATGCGTTTCATTGAATTGAAAAATAAATAACAGCAATTAAATTATACAGCTGATCAAAATGTAAACAATTATGTTCTTCATAAGGATAACATGGGAACTTTCAAAGCTACTGGGGCAGAGCCCAAGGGACTATTTCAAAAATGTAAGGCCAGTTTGCAAATCTAAGCGACACGCTCTTTCCAATGAGACGTAAATGGATAAAATCGGTTAAGAAATGGCGGATGTGTTCAACCAACAAAGTTTCATGTAGCGTATTAATTATATAGATTTAGGAACAGGGTTATTGTAGTGACCCATAATGTCCTGTATTTAAAGACAAAAATTGAAAAATTATTCTTTCATACCATGTCTTCACACATGATTATAAGCCTATTCAAAAAGTTCTTTAATTATCTAATGCCTATTTTACTTTCTAACTAAATAAACTAATCATATAAAAATACATTTACTGGAGCCGCGAATGGAAATCAATGGCTAACAAATGTGGGTTAAATATCAATTTGAATTTGGATCCTGGTGATCTTACAGTTTTAGGAGAGGAATTGAAGTGTGTTTAAAGGAACACTTGAAAGCTGTATGGTGGGGAGATTGTGTAGGAAGAGCTCATACGTCTTTGTACCACAGTCAGTTGCTGTCCCTTGACCTTGAGCTTGGCAACAGGAGTCCGCTCTGTGGTTGACGTTATCTCTTGGTCCATAAAAGCTAGAGTCAAACTTATCGACTTAAAACTATAGGCTAAGCCTTGGTTAGAACAAAATTATTTATGTTCGTTATGCAACCTTCAGGAAAATGAAACAACATTTCACTTCATAGCCAAATGTCCTGTCTTTCAGGATTTAAGATTTAACAGTTTTTTGTGGAACAAACTAAACTTATAAGTCCAATGAATTATGAATTATATTTAAATGGGATGAATTGACGGATACTTGCTAAATACAGTATTTGAAAGCCCCTTGGAAATATCGATAGGTATTGATTTAAACAAATTTAACTTTGACTAGAGTGTTGTATTATTAGATACCTTTTAATTTGTCCTTCTATTCATTCCTTGTTTTATCTATTGCTACTTATTTAGGACCCAGACCCCAGCTTAAATGTTCTAAAATCACTTTTAAACTATTCTAGGACATCAATAGGCTACTACAACTTTATTAAAGATTTTTTTTTTGCGCCGAGGCCTCCTTTTATTACTAATTAAATATATAAACAATAATCCCAGCACACAAGGGTGGGAATTCGGGGTTTTGGGTGGGGGAGATCAAACGTGGTTAATCATGGGGAGAAAAGGGTAATTCGACGGGTAAAGGTAATTTACAGGTAATTACCCAGCAAGAATGGGAAATTAGTTGGTATAAATGGGTACTTTCCTTTGCCGCCGCCAACGACGAGCAGAGCCGGCAGAGACAGGAAGACCATCAGAATTGTATTGTACCATATGATATAAATAAAAACAATAACAAAGTAAAAATAAAGTTGTTTGTTTATTTTATCCTATACATTTAGTCAAAAAATGGCTTTAAAAATATTTAAATAGGTCAATAAAAAGTGGTGTAACATCTATCACCTGTGTGATTAGCCTATCCTTAAGTTACCTCTAAAAACATGAAGTTTAGTTTTCAGTCTTTTTTTGTTTGAATATTCATTTATTCAAGTTCATTAAAAACTTACACCAATCTTAACTGAATTTTTACATTCAAAACATCAATAAAACATATAAACAGATCATAATCTATTTCCATGTTTGTTTACATTGAAAATAAAAATATTTTAGAAACGATATATTGAATCGAATCTATATCAATATTTCTGCAGACATATGTTACGAATACATAGAGAAAACAAACTCTTCAAGGAGTATGGAATTAACAAATAAACTAGGTGGCGTTCGCAGAGGCATCCACAAAATTGAGCGGAGTCATCAAGGGTTTATATTGTATTGTTTTGGTGATACTGCAGTAATAACAGTTGTTTTTAATGCATGCGTTGCGGGTCTAAAGTAGCATTTGTACTCTTTAGGATGTCAAAATAGTTTTAAGCCTCTATGGAGTAAAAATCAGCTGTTGTCAACTCAGTTGTAAATTTCTATTGTAAGCAATTGCATGTATCAAAATATGTATCGATTCGTGCTACAGTCTCTTGCCATAGCGTTTTAGCATTGTAGATACATTAATCCATTCCCACACTCAACACGCTCACCTTTACTACTTCCTTCACCACCCCCTACGTCGTGGACCTGTTTCCCTCTCATCCCATAGCATTTTAGGATTGCAGATACATTAATGTAATTGCCAAAGACAGTTCCCACACTCTGCACTGCAAGCCTTACTACTTCCTTCACCATTTCCTACGTCATAGACTTGTTTCCTTCCCTTCTCATAGAATTTTTGATTAAAGATACATCAATCTAACTGCCACAGACGGTTTTCACACTATGCTCATACTTTACTACTTTCTAAGCCATTTCCTACATCGTGGACCTGTTTTCATCACTTTCCATAGCAATTTAGTATTTTAGACACGTTAATCTAATTGCCACAAACATTCCCCACACTCCACGTTGCTAGCCTTTACTACTTCTTTCACTATTTTCTATGTCGTGGGGATGCTTCCGTCCCTTCTCATAGCATTTCAGCATTGCAGATACATTAATCTAACTGCTACAAACGGTTCCCAGTTCCCACACAGGGGGACTGGATCGCGACGTAAGAAGAGGCGAAGGAAGTAGTAAGGTGAGCAGTGCGGATGCTCACCTTACTACTTCCTTCGCCTCTTCTTACGTCGCGATCCTGTTTCCCTCTCTTCCCATAGAATTTTAAGATTGTAGATACCTTAATTTAATCGTCATAAACAGATCCCACACTCCGGACAGCTCACCTTGACTACTGCCTTCACCACTTCCTACGTCTCGGACCTTTTTCTCTCCCTTCCCATGGCATTTTAGGATTGCAGATCCCTTAATCTAATCGTCATTAACAGTTCCCACACTCCGGACAGCTTGCCTTTACTACTTCCTTCACCACTTCCTAAATCGCGGACCTGTTTTCCTACCTTCCCATAGCATTTTAGGATTGTAGATACCTTGATCTAATCGTCATAAACAATTCCCACACTCCGGACAGCTTGCCTTAAATACTTCCTTCACCACTTCCTACGTCGCCTACCTGTTTTCCTCCCTTCCCATAGCATTTTAGGATTGCAGATACCTTAATCTAATCGTCACAAACAGTTCCCACAGTCCGGACTGCTTGCCTATACTACTTCCTTCACCACTTCCTACGTCAGGGACCTGTTTCCCTCCCTTCCCATAGCATCATAGGATTGCAAATACCTTAATCTAATGGTCATAAGCAGTTCCCACACTCCGGACAGCTTGCCATGACTACTTCCTTCATCACTTCCTACGTCGCGGACCCGTTTTCCTCCCTTCCCATATAATTTTAGGAATGCAGATACCTAAATCTAATCGTCATAAACAGTTTCCACACTCCAGACTGCTCACCTTTAGTACTTCCTTCAGCACTTCCTACGTCACGGACCTCAAGCTAGTGTCGTCATTTGATTATATTTATGATTCATACCGTTTCTGTTCTAATATCTGTGGAATAATGCTATCAGCTATTTCTTTATCTACTGCATTCAAAAGTCAACAGCTGATCATATGTATTTATTTATGTGTCAAATACTGCTTCCATAAGGATTACATTGAAACTTTGAGACCCAGTGGGGCGGATTCCTGAGAGTTATTTTTAACGCCATATAGATGTTGGCACTCACCGATATGGTCTTTATCACCACCCAAAATTTGAAAACGATTGATTCAGCCGTCTAGGAGGAGTTTGCGTATTACGAAATGCATAAAAGTCGACGTATAAGAGCTTCGCTCGCTCCGCTCAATAAACATATCTATGGAATTAACCAAACACAAGTTGTTACTCGTTTATATCGTGTTTACAGTAGTTCATGTTGGTGACACTGGGTGCGCTGGTGTCTACAAAATCTAATTTATTAATAGGGTTATTTATTTGTTATTTATTTTTATGGTTTGTACTTTACTGTTTGGTTGTATCTGTGTAACGAGTTCTCTTATAAAACCGATTTTAAATCATACAGCAAACTTGGTTGGTTTGGTTACTTTTAGAACAGTTTCATTTCATAATAAACAATTATTTTTTCTATTGACTATTGACTATTATATTATTGAAACCAGGATTTTATGGGGAATACAGAGGGAATTCTGGTTCAAATGAGGGAATTCTAGGGGTAATTGTGGTACAGTGACCTGTCACTGCATTGTTATTGTTTGTGGTTTCTGGCAAAACAGATGATGTAATTGTGTAGATTTCTGATTGGCTGATGGTTTCTATGTTAGTATGTTAGTAAATTTAATATTTACTTTTAATTCAGAATCCGTAGTGAAACAGCTGGTGAGTGGTGATACGTAATCGTGCAGTTCTCTGATTAGCTGGTGGTTTCTTCGTTAGTTGTTTGTTTAGAACTGTCTCCATGACTCCATGTTGTTAGTTCAAAGTGAAGTAGTGACAAAGGAGGACGTAGCTCAAATTTGTGATTCATTTTCATTCTGATTGTGTCGGAAAATCGCGTTCGGACATTATAGGAAACGGGATGATTCCTGGTGAAATATGTGGATACCTATCAATATGTATTTGTTGGACAAAGTAATTTTAATTTTCGTTGTAGGCTAGTTGCTGGTTGGCTATCGGCAAACCAAAGACATGGTGCTCTCCGTGCGTGCCGGTTTTGGTTATTTTTGGGTGAGACAGCAGTAAATTACTTTGTGTAGTGTTTTGTGTCGCTGCAGCGACTCATAAACACTGTTTACGGCGAAGGCTCTATGACTGACAAAATCGGATTGAACTAGATCGAGTTAGGTAGGCCTATCGTTTTATTTGACAGATTCAGAGCTTTCTCCGGAGGTCTGTCTCTAAGCGCTATTCATTTTAGTTCCGAAAATATTGTAGCAGACAGCAGACGTGCGTATTTGTAAACAGCTTAGTTAACCTCGGACCGATGACTGATGTGTTTTATTACGTTTATCATTGTTTTAGTGTTAAAAATCAAAAGTAGTGATATACGTGGTGCATTATAAGAAGATTTAAGTGATTTTGAAGGGCTGGTTGATGATCCTGAAGAAGTATAATGTAGTGATATTGATGTAAATAATCAGCCAGATTCCTAGCTATGGTTAGGCTATGCATTCTTAGCTAAACGCTAGGCCTATGTACTGAAATCTGTTTTTCGCCCATAACTTATTTATTTGCAAATCTACTTCCTTATATTATTATATATTTGTAATCCTCATAAAATTTAGAACAAAGTGGCTATTTTCAAATATTTATAGGCCTATAGTTTAAACAATTTCATTGAGCGCAAACTTATTTTTCTTTTTTAATTTTCCAAAATATATTTTTTTTTTACCTAAAAAATTTTTTTGAAACAAATGTTCCTTATGTTCTATGTATAATATTGAAGCCCATGATTTTCCAAACAAAATGGTATATAGAACAGTATAATTAACATTGTTTTCAAGCTTCTCAGATCCGTTTTAATAAAACCTTGCAAATGAGCAAAAAATAGGCAGACATTAAGGCCAAAACAAGGGACACTCGGAGGGTTAATGTTGTCAATGTTTTGGTGAAAAATAAAGCATGTTTTTCTTTCTTCTTTTTTCTAGTCATGCGAATTTAGAACTAGCCTAAGTTTATTTGTTGTGAGCTATAACTTATGATGAGATAACTTAAGACTTACTTAGGGCCTAAGGCCTATTTAACAAGAGTGACTAAGTTATAACTTATAAGTTATCCTTAGGCCTACAAGTTTGGGATTTGTTCAGGCCGAAGAGAAACAATCAATTATAGCCTAGGTTAGATCAGTAAATGGGAGTCTTCATCAATGGAAAATCTTCAGGATAGAAAATCTATGCTAAGCCTAGCCTATTTAAATTGTATGAAGTAAGTTAGGCCTGGCTATATTTGGTTCTATTTGAAATATGCCTCATTGGTTTAAGATCCAATAGGCCTAACAGTTTTTACATTACTAAATGGATCATGATGATGATAAGGAAATAGGCCTAAATCAAATGTAAACATTGGACCCTTACTTTATGTCAAGACTTTTGGATTTGGTACAAGCACGTTATTTCAACCAATGCTAATTTTGGAGGAGCAATATTTTATAACTGTAGGCTTAGTCAAAAAATAACATCTTCCCAAGAAAATTACCTACAGACAGTTTAGGAGATAAGTAGGCCTAAACATGCCTAGGCCTAATTCTACAACTTCAGACGCAATAATCTTGCATTATATCAAGCACTACAATCAATAAGACATAAACTAAATAAAAACATTTATTTACCTTTGAGGTAATTTCTGGACAACTTTCCTTCTCTAAAATCTGTCATCTTAAACAACACAATCAAATATAAATATCAACTAAACATGATAGTTTCCAGAACAATGTTTTTTCTTTACTTTGAGGTTTGAGTTTGAGGTTCCAGCCTCAAGCCATTGAGGAATAGAATAGAATAGAATAGAATAGACATCAAGACATCCGTATTCCGTAGTTTTTCTTTCTCAACCTTTTTGCAGGCTAGCCAGAAACAATTAAACAAAGCAAAATTTACCTACAGATGAAACTAGAAATAAATTAGGAAGCCAAAATTATACATAATATATTATTCGAATAACCTATAATAAAAAAAAAAAATCAATTTGGAAGTACACCACGGTTTTCGCATTATAATGTAATATGAAATCTAAATTGTTTAACTGTAAAAGGGGTCTCAATGTAAAAAAATCGAATTATAACTTATTGTAATTTTATAATATAAACATAAATAAAACTATAGACTAACCAAGGGAGTATGTTTTATCATAGACCAACCAACACAAGTAGACTTCTCATCCCATTGTAAATTTTGAAGCTCGTTTTTCATGTCTAGTTCATGTACGCCACACTGGGCGCTAGTGTCGACGAAATTTTGTTTCTATTATTTTAGGGAATTTCTTGATTTGTGCTTTACTGTTTGGTTAAATAGCTAGGGGACAATTTATTGTTTATGATTAGATCGTATTATTTGGTTAAACGAGGTTTTAAATGGCTGTATTAACGGGAAACAAATTGTAAACAAAACACGACCTCTACATAAACCGTACAGAACTAACAATAAAATTGTCTTCAGGTGTTCCATTAGGATGAGAAATCTACTGGTTTTATTTATGATAAAACATACTCCCCCAAGTAGATTTCTCATCCTTATGGAACAGCTGAAGACAATTTTATGGTTAGTTCTGTACGGTTTTCTGTAGATGTCGTGTTTTGTTTACAATTTGTTTCCCGTTAATACAGCCATTTAAAACCTCGTTTAACCAAATAATACGATCTAATCATAAACAATAAATTGTCTCCTAGTTATTTAACCAAACAGTAAAGCACAAATCAAGAAATTAACCCTAAAATAATAGAAACAAAATTTCGTCGACACTAGCGCCCAGTGTGGCGTACATGAACTAGACATGAAAAACGAGCTTCAAAATTTACAATGGGATGAGAAGCTATGATATAAACATCGATCAAACATCCATGACACATAACAAGAAACTACCGTTCTACAATTTCCCCTGCCATAAACTCCGGAGTGTCCGGAGTGCCGCAAGGCTCCAACCTTGGACCAGTATTGTTTCTGATCTATGTCAATGATCTACCTGAATTTTTAACTGAAGGGAAAGTGTGGCTCTTTGCTGATGATGTGAGTCACTTAGTGCAGGACAGTGACTTTTGGGTAGGCTAGAGACAAGGCACAAACTGGCCTAAATGAAATGAGCGGATGGTGTAAAGAAAACGATCTTATACTATACTGAGGGGTAAAACTAAGGCTATACAATTCTACAACCGTAAGAAGCCTGAAAGCATTCCACTACTTCGCCTTGAGGCAGCTAGTATTGTTGTAGATGACTCCATTAAGTGTATCTTGGTCTGACAATAGCCAGTGACTTAAAATGGCAGAACCAACCAAGTGAACGCCACAGCAGCAAGACTGAAAGCTGTGTGTAAAGCCTGTGTCACACTACGCTACTTTACTAGCAGCTAGCGAAATAGCAGCTACTAAGTAGCCAATGTGACATAGGCAGTAGCAGCTACTAAGAGTAGCGCGCTAGTGAAATTTTACTAGCATGGAAAGTTGAACATGTCCAACTTTCCGTGCTACTAAACTGCGCTAGTGAGTCACGTGACCAACTAGCAGCTATCAAGTAGCGACTGTAGCCCAGTGTGACAGCTTCAATAGCAGACTAGCGGCTACTTGCACCACGTGCTTTCTGCTTGATTTGTTTATTCTCGTTCATTTTGAATAATTTCTGAAGTAATCATGAGTGATCCGAAGTGGGGTGGGGGGGATGTGATTAATTTTTTGAACCTGTATAGAAAATATCCGTGTCTTTGGGACATAACCTCTCTTGAGCTAAACTAGTAGTAGCAGCTAGTGAATAGACGCTACCAAAATAAGTGTGACAGGAAAAGTAGCTGCTATTTCAGTAGCTGCTACTAGGTAGCTGCTAGTAAGTAGCCAAGTGTGACACAGGCTTAAGAGGGCTCTAAACCTATCCCGAACGGCTGAAAAACACACCTCTGTATTACTCAAATTCTGAGCTTATTAAAGCACTTATCGACTTTCGGTAAACGGCAAAATGTTTCTCATGAAATAAACTAGGGTATTAACATATTTTAAGGTATTTAACTTTTACGAGACATATTTTATTCAAGGTTAAACTTAATGAAAATTGGTCATCTTCTTCTACACAATCCTTAAACTTTTAAAACAAAATTAGAACGTTTTTCCGTTTTAAATCCTTTATTAGTTTATTGAGATGATTTCCCGCTAAGTAGAAATGCATAAAAACCAACAGTTAACTCATAAATTGAGGAATTTGTGAGGCTTGTTTATGAAAATCGCTTCGCAAAACACCCCGTACGAAGGACGCTCTGGTGAGCGTTGATGGAACTATCACCACCGAGGAGATATTCGTCAGTGTTGCCAACCTGTTTCTCTGCCCATTGGGACGGGTGTAGTTCCCCAGAAAGGCCCATTGTGTCCTTGAATCAAAATAATAGACACAGTATTTGTTACTCGATCCATATCGTAATTCTTGATAAATGGCTAAGTCAAATTACATTATATTCGGAATTATACCATTCAGAAAATAATAAAATCGATATCGTAAATAAATATGATTAAACCTAATAAATGGCAATACACCAAACATTTGAATCAAATTAGTCCTTCCATAATTTTTTATATTGTCAGTTTTGGTTTTACAATAAAAAGTATAACTTCAATAACAGCTGGATTTTAAAGTTTGCAATCACTATTTTATGTGCGTGCAATCGGTTATTTCTGTTATTACAACTTAGTACATGGAGGCCAAGTCTTGTTTGGTTTTGGTTAATTGGGTTTAATCCTTACAACTATACCGATTATTAACTAAAGCGATTAATCGTAAGCAGAATTTTATAATTAACAAAAACATTATTATTACTGAATTAATAGTTCTCTGTTTTATACAAAAATATGCATTGAGTTGTGACAAAAACATTATTGAGCTGTGACGGGAATTACGTAAGTAATTTAGTCTTACATTAATAATAGGCAACCAAACAAAAATAAAATACACTTTTATGATCTCTCGTAGTTTAAATGCATCTTGAACAGATATTTTCTCCTCTCAAGTCATTGAAACCCGTTGTTCGTCTTTTACGGTCACCAATGACAGCAGATCAAAATATGATATACAAACAAAACTAAATTAGTTTCTAAATGGCTTGTGACAAAGATTTTCGCTTTTTGGCTACTACTTTTGAATAAATTGTGACTCTGTTTTTTTAATTGTGATTTTGCATAACGGATTGCGGTAATAGTGCTATGCCAATTAAAACCCTCAGATGTAATTAGTTTACTTGGAATGCCCCAGTACTTCGTGGATTAAATTTGGTGGGAGAGGGCTAAGTAAAATAATCAGTATTTTATCGGGACGATTTTCCCCTATACCGAGTAATCTTTGCTCAATGTATCAACTGATCTTTTTCCCTTAGAACCCTACTGTATTTTTTCACTGAGCTATAATTCTAACTGGAGGTAGCACTGAATGTCAAAGATGCGTGTCGCCAGCCGCCATGTTTGCGTGAGGTGGGTGTCCATAAGAAGCCATGTTATTGCTATGACAAAAATACTCACTGCTATGCAACCTAGTTATAAGAAGCCATGTTATTGCTATGGTAAGAAAACTTAATGCTATACCAACCTAACAAAATCAGCGACTCGCTTTTGACAGACTTCTGCCATGGCAGTGCTACCTCCAGTTATAATTTTAGCTCAGTGTATTTTTTAATTTGCTAGTATACTGTGGATGGCTTGTAAAACACATGTGCCAAGTCTGTTGTTTACTTTGTCCTTGTTCAACCAACTATTACTTGACAACCCACAAAGGCCAATGTAAAATTGTTAAATGAGTTTTATTGTGAAATACGAAATTGGTTGGTAGTGTGCCACCAATCACGTTTTTAGGTGTACAAGTCCCTAATTTCAAAATTCAGTCAAAATCCTTCCGCTGGATTTCGAGATATATATTTACAGACCAACAAACATAGCTCGTATTAATTATGGGATAAGTTGTTACACAGATATTAAAAGACGTTTCTGTGCTAGGGGGTTTCTATGGACGTAAAGTGGCAAGGAGGAGTGTCACATATTACGCCCATATATTATAAATTTAGGCTATTATATAATATACTACTGTTATGATCAACTGGCAATTTTACAGCACTTTGCATCAGTCCTCCGCCACTATGCTCATTGCAATGATATGCAGAAAAAGTAAATGTACTGTAATCAAATCACATTATAACCAATAATCAGGATTTAATGTTTAATCCTCCTAGATTATAACTAACGCATACAGGATTATGATTTTTCTGGTTTTTTAATGTCTAGGCTACAAGTTAAACAAAATATAACGAATTATAAATCGTTACCAAAAGCAAGCTGTTTTATATTAGTTTTCGTTAACCGTATAGTAACACTTGTTCATTAACAATCATAATTAATTGTTACTCATCGCGGATAACATAACTTGGCTAAGCATGGCTTCAGCCAACTTAATCACTATTTGTTTGTGACATTTTCAAAATGTACGCGATTAGATAATATGCGTTACCCATGGCGACAGCCGCACTGATTTCCAAGAACACTGAGCCGAGAGGCGACCCTTGGGCCGAGCCCGAGAGCAAGGGTGAAAGTGTGAATATGTACAGGCTAGGCTTATGACTTCCAGGAAGATCATTCCCTGCAACATATCTTTGTCCACAAACCTTCAGTTCGTCAGTTATTAGTTGTTCTTGTGACAGTGATAATGCCTCCAGTTTGCAAAAAGACTCGTGGCTTTCCCTCAGTGAAAAAGAAGCGGAAGAAACGCGGTAATATTGGACCAAGGAGTGCACCTCTAAGGTAAGAGTATTCAAATATTCACAATTTTGTATACATATTTTACTATCTCTATTAATAGTGTAATACAGTTAAATTCGTTTAATATTTCAAGACGCAGTTGTGTATGTTCAAGTCAATTGTATACAAAGCTAAACATTTTCTAAAATAGATATAATTATGTAAAAAACCATCAAAACAAAGTATTGTAAAATATTTTTACGCCACACTACATTATTTTGACGAACTTCCCACGCAAGGATTTAGTCCAGAAAACAGCTGTTTGCCGCCAGCTTAATCAAATGGGGTTTAATTGCGTAATACTGTTCTGCAATGAGTTTTACCGGACACCAATCAGCTGATTATACTGTATTTGCGTGGCAATGATTGGTGATATACAAAAACATAACCTCTCTTAGGTTATGACTGGTGATGTTTAGTCCTTTAGTTGGTGGAAATATATAAGGATTTGTACGAATTAAGTACTATGGCGTAAACTATCGTACGTAACTCGTCCCAAATGTGTGTACCGGACTCGTATGGTTAGGCCTATCTTGCACGGGAACGACCACACTCGTCCGGTAAACATTTATTTTCAGGACTAGTAACGCAATATACTATTACAAATCTATTAAAAATACTATATGACGAGGTGTTTGTCATATTTTAGCTCTTTTTCTTATGTCGTAAAAAAGTGGACCTAGAAATATGTACTAGAGTTTGCTATTGCTATTTAAAACAGTATGTTTTTTACGATTTACCGTAGTACTCATGGTAAGACCTGGACCCGGGACCAATTTAATTTTTAATTTTGAGGTCCCTAGAGGCCAAAAACAACATTCGTTCAAAACTCAAGGTTGCCACCATAGTGAGATGAAAATATTAATGCAGAATTCATGGTTTTAATTTGTAGTTTAAAAAATACATGGTACATCCGCTCATTGTACAATTGAGTTTTGCTGATTTCAGAATTTGGAAGTATAAATAAATAAATTTACGTAATAGATTCAGTTTCTTTGTGTGTTACTATTGAATAACACATCAAATTCAACCATTTTTGAGTGATTTAAGTTGAAAACAAAAACAGGTCCAATTATCATATAAGTGACATATTGTAAATTTAAAATTCCCATGCTATTCTTATGGAGAATATTGTAAAATGTTGTAGTTAGCTTGCTTATGGATATTTTTATCAAACTTGGCAAATTTATTTATTTTATACTGAGCTAATAATATTTTCCTTTTATTTACTTTTATTTCCAGGTCAAGCACAGAAAACGGTGAAATTGTGACTTCAAGAATGATCAACGACACCTTCAAACCACGACATAATGACCATTCATACTGCAATTATGGTCAGGGGGAAGAGGGAACCAGACTAACCGAGACAGATCTAGCTGATCGCGAAATGTAAGTACAGTATAAGCACAGATGACAATACTGTATTATTTTACAACTATTGCTGGTTAGGAAATATTCCCAAAGAAAATCATAGATTTGAATTATAAATATATTGCCATTGTTCGGGCTAAATTCCTAAATGTTGGCGAATACTTATAACAATTATTTAAGAAAAACTTGAATGGCTTATTTTTGGTGTTGCTGTCGTTACATTTTAAATTGCATAAAAATATGCCTATTATAAATAAAGTGTATAAATCATATACAGTATTCATGTTTAAAATTCAACAAAGACTACTGGACAAAATAAATTAGTCAATTTCATAAATGTATGCAATGTTTGGCTTATAACTTAATAAAAAAGAACGATTTAGGCGGGGAAGACACTTGTTCAAAAATAGATACAAATTATGTTTTTATAAGGAAGGAGAATATTGTAAAATGTTGTAGTTTGCTATGTTGATCATTCTTGGTAAATTTATTGATTTTATTCTATGCTATTAATATTTTCCTTATATTTACTTTTATTTCCAGGTCAAGCACAGAAAACGGTGAAATTGTGACTTCAAGAATGATCAACGACACCTTCAAACCACGACATAATGACCATTCATACTGCAATAATGGTCAGGGGGAAGAGGGAACCAGACTAACCGAGACAGATCTAGCTGATTCTTTTAACCATCGTGAAATGTAAGTACAAGCACAGATGAAAATATTATTTACCTAACCCGCCATAAGGAATGTATGGGGACTGAAAAACGTCTGCATTCTATCAGCTGTTACTTATTTATTTGCAATGTTTACATTTATTCCGAAAGTCAAGGTTGGTAAATAATGTTTCAAAATGAGTTGTTTGTTTAATTAAAGTTGTGTTATTGATTTAATCATTATTTTACCATTGTATTTCATCGGCACATCAGAAGCAACTAATATACGACTCCAACGGAAGGAAAACCAAGATA
This sequence comes from Macrosteles quadrilineatus, assembly GCF_028750875.1. Lineage (NCBI taxonomy): Eukaryota > Metazoa > Arthropoda > Insecta > Hemiptera > Cicadellidae > Macrosteles > Macrosteles quadrilineatus. The sequence goes on along the minus strand of NW_026542594.1, from coordinate 29,561,088 downwards.
TAAAACAAGAAACACTGTTAATTTTAAGTAACATAAAATTGATAATTTTAAAAACATATTTCGAATATTTGTCTTTTTATATATTGTAGTCTCTATTAATAGGGGCAATTGCCCCTGCACGCCACTAGTCATGGATTTGAATTTGATATATACTGTATTACCATTGTTCGGGCAAAATTCCCAACTGTTGGCGAATACTTATAAAAATTATTTAATAAAAAATTAGAATGGCTTATTTTTAGTTGTGCTGTCGTTACATTTTAAATTTCATAAAAGTATGCCTATTATAAATAAATTGTGTAAAATCATATACTTATGTTTAAAGTTCAATAACCAACAAAGACTACTAGACAAAATAAATTAGTCAATTTCATAACTGTATGTACAGTCAGACACCCCTATATAAGAAGGCACTTCGCCTAGGGCAAGTCGGCTACTCCCGGGGTGAAAACGCTCCAAACGCTCTACCATCCTCGAAGTAAACTTTGGGCCTTCCTTATACTCGACCACTCACCCGGCACTAATCGACTTAGTGGGACCGTGCGCACGGGGTATTGTTTCCCACTCAGAAGCGTATAAGCACGTGTCAGTGATATATATTTTTTTAGCCTAAACCATAATGTGTGTTATATATTTTTAATCCAACGGAGATCTTCATTTGTCCTAATTGAAAACACGAAGGTATAGCTTAAGCAGAAAAACTTCAATTATAATAAATACACAAGCTATAAACAAATTATAAATGAAATAACAATATAACGGCAATCTAACAAATGATTTATTACATTGTTGAATGCAATAAAGAATGGAATAAATGAAATCGAAGCCACTTTGTAACGTTTGGCTTACAACTAATTAAAATACTCCCGCCGCAGCAAACCTGCAGACTAAGCGAATTTCCATTTTACTGATTGGATTTACACTGAAATGTCTACTTAAAAATATAACATTTATTCCCTATTTAATGTGTACAATTTTTCTGTGTCATTGGCAACCTTATTTTTTAAGGCAGATGTATTTATTTTTATAAATAAATTCTTTTTTTCTAAATCAGCTAACATAATATAAAAACACCTTACAAAAATAGTATTAGTCCTTCTAGTTAGGTCAACTTGAAAGTGTCGGGGGGGTTAAGTAAAAATGTAATCAACACCTATTTATCTATATTTCACAAAACAAAAACACAGAGTTTTAATTGTAGTTATGTGATTTTATTATTAACAATGCACTTTGTAATGTCATTCATTATTTTCATTTACTAATAAAGGCATTTTTTAATTACAGAGCGGGCACGAGCACACCATTCTCAGTTCCAGCTCGCCGGAGGCTGATAATGGAAGATTCAAGCAGCAACAGAGACGACGCCCATGAAGACAGCGAAGCTCTTATACCCCTCGAGGATATGGAACATTCAAACTGTAGTCGATTGGACGCCAATGACCTTACACTCGAAGGACCTATCCCGCTAGAAGACATGACCAATATTTGCAATGACACTCCAGTGCCACTTTCTGTAACAGGTCGCCGGATCGTTGACTTGGCATCGTTTTATGGGCAAATCAAAGAAATTGACAATCACAACAAAGTGATGGGTTGTTCCATTAGTAACTGCAACATAATAAAGGAAAAATGTTACGGGCTGCGGTCAAAATTTACTTTGAAGTGCAACATGTGCAATATGCAATTCATATTGTCTACTGAGGACGATAGACGGGAATCAATGGGCATAAATACCGCGAGTGTTGCTGGTGCAATGTGTATTGGGATTGGCCATTCCCAGCTACAAGAACTCCTCTCTTCAATGGAAATTCCAGCAATGTCTGCTGTGTCATATTCTGGATACCACGACACGCTTTCTAAGGGATGGGAAGATACTGCGCTCGAAGAGATGAAGTCAGCGGCAACGGAAGAAATAGCACACGCCATCGCCGAAGGTCAAGTTACCCCGGACGGAACGCCGATCTTGACCGTTGTGGCCGACGGGAGCTGGGCGAAGCGGTCCTACCGGACAAACTACAACTCTCTGTCTGGAGTGGTAAGTTTTTGTCATAAAAATTACTGTCTTCTAACTTTCAATGACTTAAACATTGAATTAACTTAAACTTGAATTAAACTTTGAACATTACATTTTAACTACTTAATTTAATTTTTATAACTATTTAACAGTTTTAACTATTTAATTTAAGCAACATGTTTACAAACACTTGTAATACCTTAAATAAGTAAATTATCAAAAATTCGCCAAATATCACAAAATTTTTTTATATTAAATTTAAGGAAATTAAAAGGAAGATTTAAAATGTGTGTGCACTAACAATGAACTAACAATGAAGGGCGTGAAACTAGTTGGTCTGGAATATGCTCTAGAAAAAAAATCCAGAAAAATGTCTCTAGATTGTACAAAATTATAGATGCCCTTAGAACATTGTAGATCATTCAGGAGTGTTTTTATTACTATATAAGTAGGTCTTGAATAGTATAAAATATTCCTCCCACTAATGATGTTATAACCGCCATTGTATTTTGATACGGGTATCGCGGGGTTTGCTGCTAGTCTTTTAAAAACGTTGTCATTAAATTATAGAACATTTTAAATTTTTTATGCAATAATCCAAAAACTAAATATAAGCTAATCGTACTTTGTAGCAAACCTACTTGTTGCCTCACTCGAGAAACCACTCGCGTGAGTCAATTGCTCACTTTGCTCACTAGTTGCACAAATAACTAATTCCATATATGTTCTATTTTTAATTGACATAAAACTATTACCGTATGCGAAATCCATATTAAAAGAACAAGAAATAATCTCAATTTCTGAAGAAGTGGTACCGCAATAGAACAATTATCTGTAATTGGTTTTTATTTTGTAGTTTGCCTACGATTTGTTTTCCCTAATCACCACCATCACTTAATACTTAATAATTTATTGTATATTTTTATTTGGTCATATTTTACGTTTTTTCCACAGGCAGCAATTGTTGGCTTCAACACCAAGAAAGTTATTTTCCTTGGAGTCCGCAACAAGTATTGCACTGTATGTGCACGAGCTGCCAAGACTGCTCGCCCCCCTTCGGAGCATGCCTGCTTCAAGAACTGGACTGGGAGTTCACCTGGTATGGAGACAGATATAATACTGGAAGGTTTTTCACGCAGCATGGAGATGTACGGCGCCATGTACGGCAAAGTGTTAGCGGATGGTGACTCCAGCGTGTATGCCACTCTCTATGAATCAAGACCCTATCCGCATTTAACAATTGAAAAAATTGAGTGTACAAACCACCTGCTCCGAAATTTTTGTAACAAGCTCAAAGAAGTCGGCCAAAAAACCAGTTTAGGACCTAAACCATTGAGAGATGTTGTAAAAAAAAATATTCTTCGTCTGCGAACTGCAGTAACAAAAGCAGTCGAGCATAGGAAAACAAATGACTCGGAAAATGTCAATAATGTTTCAAGTTTGATGAAGGATATAATAAACAGTCCTAGTCATGTGTTTGGCGAGCATCTGAAATGCCGTGAAATTGGGTATTTTTGTGATGGTCCAAAAGACAACGAAAAGAACTATGTGCCAGAATTGAAAGAAGCTGGGATTTACACTGAAGTAATGTCAACAGTAGGGAGCCTTGCCGACCATGCCAGAAGTTTGATGATGAAAATGAACAACAACACTGCAGAACATTACAACTCCATTGTAGCAAAGTTTATCGGTGGGAAGAGGGTCAACTTTGCTCTGAAAAGATCCTATAAAGCTAGATGTTTCGCAGCGGTGGTGTCTCATAACAGTCAACTTCCTTTATACAAACTCCACAAGAACATGTACAGTAAAAGCCCAGGGAAGATTTTAAAAAGACACCAACTAAAAAAGAAAAGAATACTGGAACAACGGGCCTTAAGAAGGATTGCAAATCCTAACAGGAGGAAACAGAGACAGGTTCCTGCTAAAGAAACAAGTGACGGAATCAGACACTATGGAGGAGCTGCGATGAAAGCAGACTTGCCCGAAGAAATCTACCAAATTAAAAAACAAATATTTCTAGAAGCTCTCCAACGTACTGAAGAGGAAAAAATGAAGTTGGAACGAGGGACGCTGTTACAGGCTGGGAGCGGACTCTGGAAAGAAGAGAGGAGAAAACTTTTGACTGCGTCAAATTTTGGCATTGTATGCAAAAGACGGAAAAGTACAAGCTGCGCGGGACTCGTAAAAAATCTCTTGTACCGTGATGTACAAACTCCATCAATGTTTTATGGAAGGGAAAATGAAACGCAAGCCCTAACGGCGTTTGAAAAGAAGACTGGCCTCACCGTAAGCAAGTGCGGATTGTTTGTTGACAAAGACATTCCGTACCTCGGCGCAACCCCAGATGGTCTTGTAGGAGATGATTGCATCGTCGAGGTAAAATGCCCTGCATCTTGTAGTGAACTGACACCGGAGGAAGGGATTCTTAGGAGGAAATTTACATTTTGGGATGTAAGTAGGAATAAAACCGAGGTGGAAGCAATTAATAAAAAACACAATTATTTCTACCAGGTCCAAGGTCAGCTCCACATTACACAACGTAAATATTGCTATTTCGTAATGTGGACCCCTAAAGGAATGCGGATGGATGTTATAGAGAAAGACGACGAATTTTGGGACAGTCACATGAGAGACCAACTTCAAGATTTTTACCTGGACTGCCTGCTGCCTGAGCTTGTCGATCCTAGGCAGACAAGATCGATGTCTATCCGCAATCCTCAGTACATACTCGAGGCCATGGAACAAGCCAAATTAAAGAGGAAATAACCAGACGTATCTCATCCGGCTTTTTACATTTTAAATCCTGTTTTGTTTATTTGTATTTGTATATTTTTGTGTAGGTTATACTGTATCATCTTCAGGTATAATATTTATTTTATTTACTGTATTTAATTTGGGTTTAACATCATAAGGGTTGTTGTATAGTTGATTTTTAATACGCATTTTGTATAGGTAGTTACATATCAATGTATTTGTATATTTTACAGTTTAAAATAATTTATTTTATTATTTGTCGTCTACAGTACTAGAAAATTATTTATTAGTTCCTAATTCTTCGCAAAAGCTGCTATAAACTGTAAATATTATTATTATTATGTGATATAGCCAGTTTGTGCTGTACACTATTTCCGTGTGTACGTTTGATGAACAGTATTTCATTTTAGATCCTGCATTGTATATTTGTATTTGTTTATATTTGTTTTACCGGTCTTCAGTAATAATTATATCGTAATAAACCATATCCGTATGTAGGTTGTACTGTATTATCTTCTTGTGTAATATATTTGATTAATTTTGTTTTCGAAATCCTAAGGTTTGTTTAACAATTTATTCATCAGTATTGTATCTTGTATTGTACGATTGTACTTCTTATTCACGGGATTTCATTTTGTATAATAAGAGGTTTCACAATGTTGGTCATACGTCCCATTTTCTTTAGATGTATAGTAATGTACTTAATCTTTTCTTTTTACTCATAACACTGGTCGTTTACATTTTAACGCATAACTTTTTTAATGAAACATATTAATTTTTATTTGCAATGTACTAATTTTGATTTACTCACTTTGTGATTCCAGGGACATGATACAATACAAGCGTAACATAATTACTTGTGTCTTGTTTGGCTTATTCAACCATGTTTAGTTATATCCTTTAGTTGTTTATAATACAGCATTATTCGTAAATATAATTGCTATGTCTGTTTGGTTCATTACATGGAACACCTTTATTTTATCGGAACAAATCAATTTGATGCATATTACTAATAAAATCTTGGTTCAACTGTATGATGTGTTCATTTAATTATCCATCAAAATATATTCTTGGCAAAAAATGATCTGATATATTATTCGAACGTAGAGCACTAAGATAGAAACGTTGTTAAATCTTATGGAGATAAATTTAATTTTTTACTTTTCTTAGATTGTTTTAAAATATTCACATTTTACAATTTCTATTATTTCTTTAAGTGGTACGACAGCTGTTATTATTGGTATAGTATAACATTTTCTATAAAGTAAACAGTTAAAATTTAAACCAGTAGATACATGAATGCTCTCTCTATTTAATACGTTTCCAAAATATATTTGTTAACAGTTTCTATATTTTTGGATGATCAGCGCTAAGCGATCGTAATAACAAGGGCAAGTGTGAGTTCGGAACGACATCCGACCATTAGTATTTATGTAGTAAAGTGAAAGTCTGTGAGCTATGGAAGACAAGCGCAGCGAGGTGGCGGACGGGCAGCAGTTTGTGTTGTTCAACTCCCACACGATTCCATACATTCCCTTGGGGGTTGGTAGCAATGTCCAAAACCGGTTTAAGGGGCGGCTCGTTCAGCGCGCCACTGGCGATATATGGAACTATGTGGGCTGTTGGCTAAACACAGAAGTTGTACACTTGAGTAGCCACGCAAGTATAAAGCCCACTTAACATATGGTACGTAGGCTGCAACTGATAGTTGATCAAGCTGTACTGTTGAAAGTTTATTTTGGATGCTTCCATAGCATACAATTATGGTGAGTTCATGGGGAATAGTCCTTTGGTGAAGCGTATATTTTTGCTTCAAAAACGCATAGTAAGAACAATTGCGAAGAGAACCTTATACTTATCACATTGTAATTAAACCGATTTTTATAAAACTGAAAATACTCACACTGCCAGCTATGTTGCCACACTGCCTAGTTATAGAAGCCATGTTATTGCTATAATAAGAAAACTCGCTGCTACACCAACCTAACAAAATCAGCGACACGCTTTCGACAGACTTCTGCCATGGCAGTGCTACCTCCAGTTATTATTTTAGCTCAGTGGTGTTGATGCATAGATAAAACATACTTTGATGTAAACTATATTGTTTTGTCTGGTTTTAACCATTTTTAACATGAAATTACATTATTTATCATCGTAAAAACTAAGTGTCAGCAACAAAATAAACTCATCATCAATCTGACATACTTTTTCCCATTAGCTTGTCAACAACCCTAATCATGGGCAAGCGTAGGAGAATAAGAGAGAATGAGAATGAAAATGATTTATTTTTTCCTGAAAGCATAAAAATGTACGGTACAGGGAAAAGTCAATTCTAGACGCGGAGAGCGGAAAAGCAATTAACATGGCTCCGCTTCTAGGAAAACAGTAACATTAAATTAAATTACCTAAGACAAGAGGAGTCCGCTCTCCTAATCCCTCTCTCCGCGCACCGCTTCCGCGCCTAGGAAAACCCAGCTTAAGCCTGCAACACACCATGCAGAGAAGAAAATAAAAATCATTAACCATCACAATGGACACACATTTACTAAAAGAACTTATACTTACGTACTTGACCAGGGGAAATTAACAAAAAAAACTCTTTTAAGGAGTGAATCCCCTTTTTAGCGAATTTCCCATAATAAGCTACAGATTTTAGTACTCATGATAAGACCTGGACCCGGGACCGATTTACTATTTCATTTTGAGGTCTCTATAGGCCAAAAACACGAAGCGTTCAAATGCATATATGTACTATCTGTAACCCGCGGGCTTTGCCCGTTTAACTTCTTAATTTTCAAGATGATTTCGTTCGCATTGCTCCATCACGTCCTGACGTCCTGGTTGAAGTTCGTTCGCTACCCTCACTCACCTTTTGGTTGCAAATTAGCTGTTGTCATAAATGTAAAAGAAATAATAGTGCTGCACCCTGTTGGTAATCCTTGTAATTTTAATGCTATATTGAACATCATAGAACAGAACCAACTTGTTTAATTGAAACAGCTGTTAAGATTCCATTTCTCATAAGGTTAACATGGGAAACTCCAGAGCCACTGGGGCGGAGCCCAGAGGTCGGAGGGTAAAATCCTTTCTTATTGAGCGTCTACTACCCAAAAGGAAGATGCCTGCCAAGTTTCAGGTTCCTAGGTCTTATGGTTTCTGAGATTTCGTGATGAGTGAGTGAATGAGTCAGTGGTATTTGAGCTTTATATATATAGATATTAAAAAATAATATATAAAATAACATAATTAGGGTATCCTTTTAAAACCACAGCCAACTTTTACTCCAGGCCGCGGCCTTTAAAGTGGCAACATCGCAAGTAGGGTTGTAACAGCTGTTTTGTTTGGAGGCAGCTATAATGGTATTTGTGTATTTTTTATAATACTAGGTGGCGTTCGCAGAGGCATCCACAAAATTGAGCGGAGTCATCAAGGGTTCATATTATATTGTTTTTGTCATACTGCAGTAAAAACAGTAGTTTTTAATGCATGCGTTGCGGGTCTAAAGTAGCATTTTTATTCTCTAGGGAGTAAAAATCGTTTTTAGCTTCTATGGAGTAAAAATCAGTTGTTGCCAACTCAGTTGTAAATTTCGATTGTAAACGATTGCATGTATCGATTCGTGCTTCGTAATCATTTTAACCTACACAGTCTACAGTCTCTTCCCATAGAATTTTAGTATTGCAGATACATTAATAAATTCCCACACTCAACATTGCTCACCTTTACTACTTCCTTCACGACCCCCTACGTCGTGGACCTGTTTCCCTCTCTTCTCATTGCATTTTAGGATTGCAGATACATTAATGTAATTGCCAAAGACAGTTCCCACACTCTGCACCGCTAGCCTTACGATTGCTACGTCATAGACCTGTATCCTTCCCTTCTCATAACATTTAAGATTACAGATACATTTATCTAACTGCCCACACGGTTCCCCCACTCTGCACTGCCAGCCTTTAATACTTCCTTCACCACGTCCTCCGTCGTGGGGATTATTTCCTTGCCTTCTCATAGTATTTTAGGATTGAAGATACATTAATCTAACTGTCACAGACGATTCTCACACTGTGCTCATACTAGACGTTTTCCTAAGCCACTTCCTACGTCGTGGACCTGTTTTCATCACTTTCCATATCATTTTAGTATTTTAGATACGTTAATCTAATTGCCACAAACATTCCCCACACTCTGCACTGCTAGCCTTTACTACTTCTTTCACCATTTTCTATGTCGTTGGGATGCTTCCATCCCTTCTCGTGGCATTTCAGCTTTGCAGATACATTAATATAACTGCTACAAACGGTTTCCAGTTCCCACACTCCACACTAGAGATGTGCCAAGCAGTTACTTGGCCGAAACAGCTGCAGCTAGTTCCAAGGTCGCCGTGGAACTCGTTCCAAAAGCAGTTCCAGCTGCAGCTAGTTTTGCCCGCTGCAGCTGGTTTTCCCGCTGCAGCGGAGCTATGGCTGTGGAACGAGGCAAAAGGGCGGATGAACAAAATCTCAATTTATTACCATAATTTGAGACGGATTAGTTTAAGCTGTTCTTGAATTAGAATGAATATTGTTTTAAATAATGCAAAATAGCGACTGTAAAGAAATCAATATCATGTTTTGGAAAGTAATTAATTATTTTAGTTTGTCTATCTAGGGTCTAAAAATAATACGTGACAAGGCCGGTATAAATTATTTTAGAGGCTCTTCATATTATGCATTTATTATTCATATTATACATTTTTTTATTGTTAAAATAATATTATTCAAACACCTCTTACACTAACTCTTAATATAAAATTCTAAAGTTAATAGCGAAAAAATCCTGAATTAAGTTAAACACAAACAATTATCACGATACTGATTACTGAGGAAGATATAATTAAATTTGTATATATTATGAGCACGACTTAACTGGGACTGATGTACTTTTATTTAATTCCTGCCTGAAAAAAATAAAAAACAGGAAATGAATTTCTATTAAGGCATGTCAACCATATCCGCTAATCGAACCTTTGTAGATTAGACCAAATAAGTCAAAACGCATCAGTTGCACAGGCTAGAACTTGATGTTTAGTGAGAGTATTAATAAACCAGCTGCAGCTGTTTTGTTGTAACTAACTGTATGTGTTTTACAAATCCAGTTACTCCGGAACTTATCTTTAGAAATTTACAAAAAGGCTGCAGCTGTTTGTGCGGAACTACATTCAAATCGTTCCACCGAGCTGCAGCTGAAAAAGTAGTTCCAGTGGAACTGGAACTGGATTGTGGTTCCGCTTGGAACGGTGGAACGAGTTCCACTCTCGGAACTTTGGTTTAATGTAGTTCCAGCTGCAGCGACACATCTCTACCACACTGCTCACCTCCGTCGTGGGGATTATTTCCTTGCCTTCTCATAGTATTTTAGGATTGAAGATACATTAATCTAACTGTCACAGACGATTCTCACACTGTGCTTATACTAGACGTTTTCCTAAGCCACTTCCTACGTCGTGGACCTGTTTTCATCACTTTCCATATCATTTTAGTATTTTAGATACGTTAATCTAATTGCCACAAACATTCCCCACACTCTGCACTGCTAGCCTTTACTACTTCTTTCACCATTTTCCATGTCGTTGGGATGCTTCCATCCCTTCTCGTGGCATTTCAGCTTTGCAGATACATTAATATAACTGCTACAAACGGTTTGCAGTTCCCACACTCCACACTGCTCACCTTACTACTTCATTCACCTCTTCCTACGTCCCGGACCTGTTTTCCTCCGTTCCCATAACATTTTAGGATTGCAGATCTCTTAATCTACCCGTCATAAACAGTTCCCACACTCCGGACAGCTCGCCTTGACTACTTCCTTCGCCACTTCCTACGTCGTGGGCCTGTTTCCCTCCCTTCCCATAGCATTTTAGGATTGCAGATACCTTAATCTAATCGTCATAAACAGTTCCCACGGTCCGAGATGCTTGCCTTTACTACTTCCTTCACCACTTCCTACGTCACGGACCTATTTCCCTCCCTTCCCATAGCATCATAGGATTGCAAATACCTTAATCTAATGGTAATAAACAGATCCCACGCACCGAACAGCTCGCGTTTACTACTTCCTTCACCACTTCCCACGTCGTGGACCTGTTTTCCTCCCTTCCCATAGCATTTTAGGATTGTAGATACCTTAATCTATTCGTCATAAACAGTTTCCACACTCCGGACAGCTCACCTTTACTACTTCCTTCACCACTTCCTACGTCACGGACCTGTTTCTCTCCCTTCCCAAAGCATCATAGGATTGCAAATACCCTTATCTAATCGTCATAAACAGTTTCCACACTCCGGACAGCTCGCCTTGACTACTTCCTTCGCCACTTCCTACGTCGTGGGCCTGTTTCCCTCCTTTCCCAAAGCATCATAGGATTGCAAATACCTTAATCTAATCGTCATAAACAGTTTCCACACTCCGGACAGCTCGCCTTTACTACTTCCTTCACCCCTTCCTACGTCACGGACATGTTTCCCTCCCTTCCCAAAGAATTTTAGGATTGCAAATACCTTAATCTAATCGTCATAAACAGTTTCCACACTACGGACAGCTCGCCTTGACTACTTCCTTCACCACTTCCTACGACGTGGACCTGTTCTCATCCCTTACCATAGCATTTTAGGATTGCAGATGCCTCAATCTAATCGTCATAAACAGTTTCCACACTTCGGACAGCTCGCCTTGACTACTTTCTTCGCCACTTCCTACGACGTGGACCTGTTTTCCTCCCTTCCCATAGCATTTTAGGATTGTAGATACCTTAATCTAATCGTCATAAACAGTTTCCACACTCCGGTCAGCTCGCCTTTACTACTTCCTTCGCCACTTCCTACGTCGTGGACCTGTTTCCCTCCATTCCCAAAGCATCATAGGATTGTAGATACCTTAATCTAATCGTCATAAACAGTTTCCACACTCCGGACAGCTCGCCTTGACTACTTTCTTCACCACTTCCTACGACTTGGACCTGTTTCCCTCCCTTCCCATAGCATTTTAGGATTGCAGATACCTTAATCTAATCGCCATAAACAGTTCCCACGGTCCGAGATGCTTGCCTTTACTACTTCCTTCACCACTTCCTACATCACGGACCTGTTTCCCTCCCTTCCCATAGCATCATAGGATTGCAAATACCTTAATCTAATGGTAATAAACAGATCCCACGCCCCGAACAACTCGCGTTTACTACTTCCTTCACCACTTCCCACGTCGTGGACCTGTTTCCCTCCCTTCCCATAGCATTTTAGGATTGTAGATACCTTAATCTAATCGTCATAAACAGTTTCCACACTCCGGACAGCTCACCTTTACTACTTCCTTTCACCACTTCCTACGTCACGGACCGGTTTCTCTCCCTTCCCAGAGCATCATAGGATTGCAAATACCTTAATCTAATCGTCATAAACAGTTTCCACACTCCGGACAGCTCGCCTTGACTACTTCCTTCGCCACTTCCTACGTCGTGGGCCTGTTTCCCTCCCTTCCCATAGCATTTTAGGATTGCAGATACCTTAATCTAATCGTCATAAACAGTTCCCACGGTCCGAGATGCTTGCCTTTACTACTTCCTTCACCACTTCCTACGTCACGGACCTATTTCCCTCCCTTCCCATAGCATCATAGGATTGCAAATACCTTAATCTAATGGTAATAAACAGATCCCACGCACCGAACAGCTCGCGTTTACTACTTCCTTCACCACTTCCCACGTCGTGGACCTGTTTTCCTCCCTTCCCATAGCATTTTAGGATTGTAGATACCTTAATCTATTCGTCATAAACAGTTTCCACACTCCGGACAGCTCACCTTTACTACTTCCTTCACCACTTCCTACGTCACGGACCTGTTTCTCTCCCTTCCCAAAGCATCATAGGATTGCAAATACCTTAATCTAATCGTCATAAACAGTTTCCACACTCCGGACAGCTCGCCTTGACTACTTCCTTCGCCACTTCCTACGTCGTGGGCCTGTTTCCCTCCTTTCCCAAAGCATCATAGGATTGCAAATACCTTAATCTAATCGTTATAAACAATTTCCACACTCCGGACAGCTCGCCTTTACTACTTCCTTCACCCCTTCCTACGTCACGGACATGTTTCCCTCCCTTCCCAAAGAATTTTAGGATTGCAAATACCTTAATCTAATCGTCATAAACAGTTTCCACACTACGGACAGCTCGCCTTGACTACTTCCTTCACCACTTCCTACGACGTGGACCTGTTCTCATCCCTTCCCATAGCATTTTAGGATTGCAGATGCCTCAATCTAATCGTCATAAACAGTTTCCACACTTCCGCCACTTCCTACGACGTGGACCTGTTTTCCTCCCTTCCCATAGCATTTTAGGATTGTAGATACCTTAATCTAATCGTCATAAACAGTTTCCACACTCCGGTCAGCTCGCCTTTACTACTTCCTTCGCCACTTCCTACGTCGTGGACCTGTTTCCCTCCATTCCCAAAGCATCATAGGATTGTAGATACCTTAATCTAATCGTCATAAACAGTTTCCACACTCCGGACAGCTCGCCTTGACTACTTTCTTCACCACTTCCTACGACTTGGACCTGTTTCCCTCCCTTCCCATAGCATTTTAGGATTGCAGATACCTTAATCTAATCGCCATAAACAGTTCCCACGGTCCGAGATGCTTGCCTTTACTACTTCCTTCACCACTTCCTACGTCACGGACCTGTTTCCCTCCCTTCCCATAGCATCATAGGATTGCAAATACCTTAATCTAATGGTAATAAACAGATCCCACGCCCCGAACAGCTCGCGTTTACTACTTCCTTCACCACTTCCCACGTCGTGGACCTGTTTCCCTCCCTTCCCATAGCATTTTAGGATTGTAGATACCTTAATCTAATCGTCATAAACAGTTTCCACACTCCGGACAGCTCACCTTTACTACTTCCTTTCACCACTTCCTACGTCACGGACCGGTTTCTCTCCCTTCCCAGAGCATCATAGGATTGCAAATACCTTAATCTAATCGTCATAAACAGTTTCCACACTCCGGACAGCTCGCCTTGACTACTTCCTTCGCCACTTCCTACGTCGTGGGCCTGTTTCCCTCCCTTCCCAAAGCATCATAGGATTGCAAATACCTTAATCTAATCGTCATAAACAGTTTGCACACTCCGGACAGCTCGCCTTTACTACTTCCTTCACCACTTCCTACGTCACGGACATGTTTCCCTCCCTTAACAAAGAATTTTAGGATTGCAAATACCTTAATCTAATCGTCATAAACAGTTTCCACACTCCAGACAGCTCGCCTTGACTACTTCCTTCACCACTTCCTACGACGTGGACCTGTTCTCATCCCTTCCCATAGCATTTTAGGATTGCAGATGCCTCAATCTAATCGTCATAAATAGTTTCCACACTCCGGACAGCTCGCCTTGACTACTTTCTTCACCACTTCCTACGACGTGGACCTGTTTTCGTCCCTTCCCATAGCATTTTAGGATTGCAGATGCCTCAATCTAATCGTCATAAACAGTTCCCACACTCCGGACAGCTCGCCTTTACTACTTCCTTCACCACTTCCTACGTCACGGACCTGTTTCCTCCCCTTCCCATAGCATTTTAGGATTGCAGATACCTTAATCTAATGGTAATTAAAAAAATGGTATTAAACATATCCCACGCCCCGAACAGCTCGCTTTTACTACTTCCTTCACCACTTCCTACGTCGCGGAACTGTTTCCTTCCCTTCCAATAGCATTTTAGGATTGCCTCAATTTAATCGTCATAACCCGTTCCCACACTCCGGACAGCTCGCCTTGATTTCTTCCTTCACCCCTTCCTACGTCGTGGACCTGTTTTCATCCCTTCCCATAGAATTTTAGGAATGCATATACCTTAATCTAATCGTCATGAAAAGTTTCCACACTCCAGACTGCTAACCTTTACTACTTCCTTCACCACTTCCTACGTCACGTACCTGAAGCTAGTGTCGTCACTTGATTATATTTATGATCCATACCGTTTCTGTTCTAATATCCGTGGAATAATGCTATCAGCTATTTCTTTATTTGCTGCATTCAAAACAGCTGATCATATGTCTTTGTTTATGTGTCAAATACTGCTTCCATATAAGGATTACATTGAAACTTTGAGACCCAGTGGGGCGGATTCCTGAGAGACTTTTTTAACGCCATATAGATGTTGGCACTCACCGATATGGTCTTTATCACCATGCAAAATTTGAAAACGATTGATTCAGCCGTCTAGGAGGAGTTTGCGTATTACGAAATGCATAAGAGTCGACGTATAAGAGCTTCGCTCGCTTCGCTCGCTCCGCTCAATGAAAGGGCTATGAAATATTTACTGCACTTTAAATATACAAAAATACCCCCGCGGCAGCAAACCTGCCGACTAAGCGAATTTCCATTTGTCTGAATTGATTTTCAATTAAATATATTTTAATAACATTAGGTTTAACGAGTACCTAGGTCTGCTGCTACAAGGAAACTAATAAAGTGTGTTTTTGAGTAAAATATTGATAGCTTAGTACAAAATAAATAAATTTGCCAAATTTGATCAAAATATATCCATAAACAAGCAAACTACAACATTTGACAATATTCTCCATAAGAATAACATGGGAATTTTAAATTTACAATTCTTTTAATTTCTCGGTTACTAATAAAGCTGGGTTTTCCTAGACGCGGAGTCGGCCAGCGGAGAGCGGACAACGGAGAGCGGACTCAGCTTGTCTTAGGTAATTTAATGTTACTGTTTTCCTAGCAGCGGAGCGGAATGCCATGTTAATTTCAATTCCGCTCTCCGCTGTCCGCTCTCCGCTGGCCGACTCCGCGTCTAGGAAAACCCAGCTTAATCGAACAAAAATACTTTTATAAACTAAATTATTTGTTTTTTTAAGCTCTTTAAAAAGGTTTAAAGAGAAATTGGGAAATTTTGTGTTTTGAGGGTCAAAAGTGAGAAAAACCAAATTTTACCCCATAAAATCCCCCGTAAAGTCCCGTTCCCATGGTCCGATCATGCTGGTTCGCGAACTCATTCAAGTTTATCCCGCTTTACACCTTTTAAACCAAATTTCATGAAAATCGGACAAAAATTAGTCAAGTTATTGCATTCACGGACGTATATGTATGTATATATGTATATATATATATATATATATATTTGAACGAATGGTATTTTTGGCCTTTGGGGAAATCAAAATGAAAAAGTAAATCGGTCCCGGGTCTAGGTCTTACCGTGCCACCTAATAGCTACTTCCCTATTAGGGAAATTCGCTAAAAAAATACATTTTCAATTTAAATATTGTTTTCGTTTTCAATTCTATATGTTTTATTTCAATTTTAGCAAATTTCCCATATAGGGAATAAGCTATTACCGTAGGTCTCATGGTAAGACCTAGACCCGGGACCGATTTACTTTTTCGTTTTGAGGTCCCCAGAGGCCAAAAACACCATCCGTTCAAATTCATATATATATATTTATATATGTGTCCGTTAGCGCGATAACTCGAACAAAATTGATCCGATTTTGATGAAATTTGGTACAAACGTGTAAACCTACATTTATTCGAACGAGTTCGCGAACCAGCATAATCGGACCATGGGATCAGGGGTTTATTGGGGGTTTTATGGGGTAAAAATGGGGTTTTCTCATTTTTGACCCTAAAAACTTTAAATTTCTAAACTTCTCTCTAGACCATTTTGAAGAGCTTAAAAAAACAAATAATTTAGTATATTTAAGTGTTTTTGATTGTTCATTGACTACGGAGAAAATTAAAAAAATTGTAAATTTAAAATTCCCATGTTATTCTTATGGAGAATAAATAAACTGTTCTAGTTTGCTTGTTTATGGATAAATTTTAATCAAATTTGGCAATTTGGTTTATTTCATACTAAGCTATCAATATTTCAATTGAAAAAACACACCTCAACATCTTCCCCGTAGCAGCAAACCTAACTACTCACTAAAATTAATGTTATTTAAATAGGAAATAAATCTGAAAATTTATAGGGAATATTTTAGTAGAAATCAAGCCGGGTAAATGGAAATTCGCTTAGTATGCAGGTTTGCTGCGACGGGGGTATTTTAATATATTTATGTTCATAAATATAAATTTAAATTAATGATACGCGAATTAATGAGCTGGTGTCATACCTGTCTGCCATGTTATCTTATGGGACGTCTGGCGATAGACAACACTACTTGCAACGTTGCAAATTCGACCCAGGTTTTTGACCCATCCCCGCCAAAAAAATGTATCTTGTTTTTTGTTCAAAATTTGCTTATATAAACTATTTAATCAATGTACTCAACTGATTATTGTGCTTTTCATGCTAAATCTTTATTATTTTGTGTTCATATGTTTAGGCGCCATGGGATGTTTGGAAGTGATATTATATACATTTTTTATTTAAATATTATTCACTAAAATATATTATTGGAACATATTTTTTAAATATTAAATAGATTCAAAAACATTATATTTTTTATATTTAATATATTTTAAATATTATATAAAACTAGCTGGCCCGACAGACGTCGTCCTGTCCTATTGTGGTTTTATATCACATGCTCGTTCATTTTCAAGATGAGCTCGTTCGCATGGCTCAATCACGTCCTGGTTGAAGTTTGTTCGCTACGCTCACTCACCTTTAGGTTGGGCTCTTTCGCTGCGTTCACTTGCCTTCAGGTTAGCTCGTTCGCTACGCTAACTCGCCTCCAGGTTGAAGTTCGTTCACTCACCTTTTGGTTGCAAATTAGCTGTTCTCATAAATTAAAAAAAATATAGTGCTGCACCCTGTTGGTAAACCTATTAACTTTTTAATGCTATTGAACATCACAGAATCAAATTGTTTAGCTGCACCAGCTGTTAAGATTCTTTAATTCCATTTAAATATGAGTACTCACAAGGTTAACATGGGAAACTCCAGAGCCACTGGGGCGGAGCCCTATTTGACGGATCTGCACCAAACTTCACACAAACCATCCTTGAATAATGCTTAATAATGCCTCAAAGTTTCATTACAATCTGTTGAGTGGTTTTGGAGTCCATAAAGGACAAACATACAAATATACAAACATACATTGGATTTTATATACAGGGTGTCCCGGAACTCTCTACCAATATTTTAGGGCATTGTTCCTGGGTAAGAAACATATCTAAATATCATACTTAAATTGTCCGGAAGTCATTATTTACTCAGATAGCCGCCATTTTGTTTTTTTCACTTATTAATTTTTTTCTGAAGATTGGTTAAACATACGAAGTTGAAACTTTGCACAAACATTTATGACAACTAGACAAAGCTACAAAAAAATTATGACGATTTTTCAAATTCATAAAACAAAATGGCGGCTGTTTAAAATTTTGTTTCTTAAATTACTCGAAAACCGTTGATTTTACAAAAATTTTACAAGAATAACTTTTTTAAGGCAATTTTATTACAAATCGATCGACACCTTAATCTTTAAGATCGGACGAGTATTAACTGAGATACCGGTATGGCAGTTTTAGTGATACGTGACCGCTTTCAGCATGCGCTGCAACTAATATCCGGCGGTCACGTATCACTAAAACTGCCATATCTCAGTTAATACTCGTCCGATCTTAAAGATTAAGGTGTCGATCGATTTGTAATAAAATTGCCTTAAAAAGCTATTGTTGTAAAATGTTTGTAACATCAACGGTTTTCGAGTAATTTAAGAAACAAAATTTTAAACAGCCGCCATTTTGTTTTATGAATTTGAAAAATCGTCATAACTTTTTTGTAGCTTTGTCTAGTTGTCATAAATGTTTGTGCAAAGTTTCAATTTCGTATGTTTAACCAATTTTCAGAAAAAAGTTAATAAGTGAACAAAACAAAATGGCGGCTATCAGAGTAACTAAGGACTTCCGGACAATTTAAATATGATATTTAGATATGATTCTTACCCAGGAACAATGCCCTAAAATATTGGTAGAGAGTTCCGGGACACCCTGTATATAGACTAGCTGAACCCGCGGACTTTGCCCCGCTTAACTTCATAAGTATTCGCATGGCTCAATCACGTCCTGGTTGAAGTTCGTTCGCTACGCTCACTCACCTTCGGGTTGGAAATCGTTCGCTGCGCTCACTTGTTTTCAGGTTAGCTCGTTCGCTATGCTTACTCGCCTCCAGGTTGATGTTCGTTCGCTACGCTCACTCACCTTTTGGTTGCAAATTAGCTGTTGTCATAAATTTAAAAAAGTCATCCCTTTTATTGTTTATAATACAGTACTTAGATAAAGGTTTTTATGTTTTAATATTTAACATTGAAGAATATAAACGTTGTTAAGTGCACAGGTGTGCTGCGATTGGGGTTTAATACATTTGGACTTATTCAAAAGTAAAATAGTTTTCTGTGCTGCAATCTGTAGAAACACTGTGGCACTATTTCAAATCATGAATAACTAGTAAACACGTTGCTCGAAATCGAGCAATTGCAAAGAAGTTATTTAATCATAATTTCCGATGAGTTTAAAAGACTTTGAAATGAAAAATAACAGCAATTAAAATATACAGCTGATCAAAATGTAAACAATCATGTTCTTCATAACATGGGAACTTTAACAGCCACTGCAAAACAAATTATAGCTACACAAAACAACGATAAACGCACAAATTTAAGTTACAATCATGCTAACACGATCCGTCTTGGGGGTTATGTTTACACAAACTCAAATAGTAAATAAATGTACTCAATGCGTTTCATTGAATTGAAAAATAAATAACCATCGATCTCTATGCAAATAACATCAATTAAATTATACAGCTGATCAAAATGTAAACAATTATGTTCTCCATAAGAATAACATGGGAACTTTCAAAGCCACTGGGGCAGAGCCCAAGGGACACTTTCAAAAATGTAAGGCCAGTTTGCAAATCTACGCGACACGCTCTTTCCAATGAGACGTCAATGGATAAAATCGGTTAAGAAATGGCAGAGGAGTTCAACCGACAAAGTTTCATGTAGCGTATTAATTATATAGACTAGTGTACATGTTGCTCGAATTCGAGCAATTGCAAAGTATTACAGGAGTTATTTCAAAACGATTAACAGTCATATTTACAATGAGTTTAAAAGAGTCAACTCAAAGATTGCCGGTGTGTAACTCAGACCATGTTTATCTTCGTTATTGATAAACATAAAGCATTCCGGTTGTTTTTCTCCTTCTCAAAATGCCTCGCTGTACAGGCAACTCAGTTCATTGATAGAAGGTCAATTGAGAACGAAAAGTCGTTTTAGGGTAATCAGAGCCGTCTTTATAAAATGCGAGGCCTGGGGCAATACATAATTGCGAGGCCTTGTTTAATCAAGCTCACCGGTGGGTCTGGGGGGTACGGAGTATCCCCCAGCTGAGGGGGGGGGGGGTCTGGGGGTCCCCCCCGGAAAATATTTGTAAAATTATACTTGTAAAGTCGTCATTTTAAGCACTTTGACGAAAAAAAATTAATACTTTACACTCTGAAAATGGGCGTGAATATTATTGCTAATTACACATATAATTGTTCCAATTCCAAAGTGAATATCATAAATATTGTCCACGAAGTTCTTTACAATAATTAATAAAAAAATGAACACTTCTCTTCACTGTGGATTGTCGTCCCGTCACTTTGTAAATAGTAAATGCTCATAGGCTAACTTGTTTATGTACTTTTTGTCAATATAGGTTTATTGTGTTTTCGTCAGTTGGTCTGTAATGGGGGGTTTAAAGGTAAAAAAATATTACCTATAATTGTCAACGAGTTTTTAATAATAAATTAAAAGAGGTAGTATCATTACAGTGTAATTGATTCACAGTATTACTTTTTACTTTAATGACAAATATTGTTATAGGTTTATGTTTATTGCGAAATGTGAGTAGTTTACAGTCAGTCTTATCCACGCTGATTATCCATTCAATCCAGTAAACATTTACATCTGTAAATAAATTGAACTTAATTAATCATAGGTACAATAGAAGTTTAATGGCACCAGTACCAGTAAGAGTAAGCGTTTGACTCACTCACATTCACCGGGGTGGCTGCCGCGAGGCTCGGGTTCTGTCATCGCCGCCGAGCTGCCAAACGTTGTTTGATATTCTTTTGTGTTTTAAATGTCGTTTGTAGGTTTTTAATCGATACAACAATTGATATAGGCTAATTCATAATAAATAAGACATATTTAGGCACATGTATCTGTCTGTCCTTTATTTTTTTATTTTCATTCCAAAACATTAACTTATTTCTAGCGATAGTAAGGCCTCTCCGGCGCGAGGCCTGGAGCGGCCGCTCCACTCGCTCCACCCTAAGGACGGCGCTGAGGGTAATGTTAGGACTCATTTATAACCTAATAGTTGAGATTGTCCAGGGTCAGGTGCTGACTGTGATGAGTTAAGCCTGTTACGCGCCATAGTTCTGTAGCTGCAGTCGTTATCACGATTACGCCTAATGTTGTCGTCGCGTCGGGGGCATTTAAAAGAAAAAAAACGACAAATAAACAAATTATAGCTACACAAAACAACGATAAAAGCACAAATTTAGGTTACAATCATGCTATCACGGTCCATCATAGCGACACAAAACAACGATAAATACACAAATTTAAGATACAACCTTACTAACACGTAACACGATCTGCTTGGGGGTTATATTTACACAAACTTAAATAGTAAATAAATGTACTCATAATGCGTTTGAAAAATAAAAAACAGCAATTAAATTATACAGCTGATCAAAATGTAAACAATTATGTTCTTCATAAGGATAACATGGGAACTTTCAAAGCCACTGGGGCAGAGCCCAAGGGACTTTTTCAAAAACATAAGGCCAGTTTGCAAATCTACGCGACACGCTCTTTCCAATGAGACGTCAATGGATAAAATCGGTTAAGAAATGGCGGAGGAGTTCAACCGACAAAGTTTCATGTACCGTATTAATCATGTAGCGTATTAATTATATAGGTAGATATATAGATTTATATATATATATGTGTCCGTGAACACGATAACTTGAGTAATTTTTATCCGATTTTGATGAGATTTGGTTTGAAGGTGTAAGGGGGGATAAACTTGAATGACTTCGCGAACCAGCATGATCGGACCATGGGAACGGGGGTTTACGGGGGGTTTTATGGAATAAAAATTGGTTTTTCTAATTTTTTACCCTCTAAACGCAAAATTTCCCAATTTCTCTCCAGACCTTCTGAAAGAGCTTAAAAAACAAATAATGTAGTATACCAAAGTGTTTTTGTATAATTATTGGTTACGGAGAAAATTCAAATAATTGTTATTTTAAAACTCCCATGTTATTCTTATGGGGAATATTGTAAAATGTTGTAGTCTGCTTGTTTATGGATACATTTTGATCAAACTTGGTAAATTTATTTATTTTATACTTAGTTATTAATATTTCACTAAAAAACACACTTTTTTACCCTCCCTGTAGCAGCAAGAGCAAGCCTATGTACTCATAAAAATTAATGTTTAATTCAATACATTTAATTGAAAATCAATTCAGGAAACTGGAAATTCGCTTAGTCGGCAGGTTTGCTGCGGCGGGGGTATTTGTTATATTGATATTTAATAGATTTTTCTTTGATTGAATGTTGTTGTTAACAATTTGCATTTGGGTTTAAAGTGTGTGTTCCTTATGTTAAGTGTGTGATTCTAATGTTATGTGCCTAATCTGTACCTTATTAGTGAGTACTTAATACTTTTTTAATACTTAGTAAAGTGGTGTATGGATTTCATAACCATTATTTTACTAGAGACCGTTGTATTTAACCACAACGGACTCTGTTGCTATAGTTGTCAATAATTTGTAAACACTTAAAAGACAATAATTCATTTCATGCCATGGTGACTGAAAATGTGTGAGAAAAGGAGTCTAAAAGCATATTACACTTAGCCTCACACACACATTTACACTTATAACACTTATTACACTTATATTACACTTATAAATTTATGTCCCTAGTATTGGTATAATATTCAAAACTAATCATATTGGGTAATTATTTATGTTATTTTAATTTAGCTGATAGCCTAGTTTTTGTTGTCATATGACTTATTGTTTATAGTACAAATTTAATGGACAACAGATAATTTATATGGCACAGAAACGATTAAATTAGGGTTATTAGATACATTTTTCAGGCTGAACATATGTAATTTTACTATTTGTTTATGTTTATATCAGTTAGAAAATTTAGTAATAACAAGCATACAGACACAGATAAAAGGCTTGTTTTGATATAAGTGTTTGTAATATGACTAAAAAATTAATTAAAATATGATTCTGTTATATGTTGAATAAAATGTCAAAGGGAAAATTACTGGACCTCCCACTATCCCTCAGAATGTAAGTTAAATAGAAAAATTGGTTAATAGATTCTTAGAAGATTAGGTGACAAGTATTGTGGCTTCTGAGCACATGTAAGGTGACTGTCCAGTGAATGACTGCTGCCTATGAATCATCTATAATAAGAGTTAAATTAAGACATCAGGAGTGAAAAAAACTAGATGAGAAAATAGATATTACTCTATTCTTCATATTAAATTATCAGTTGTTAATTATTGTTAGTTATTTATGTTTATTTTGATGATCTATTTTGGACATGATTTGAATTTTAGTTTTTAGCTTCTGCCACTATAAGAACTCTACAGGTAAGGCATATTACATTACCTTCATTTTGTGGAGAAAAAAAAATCGGTTGAAATAGTGATTTCTTAGGGTTCCTTTTATTTAATATTAAGAGTGTATATTTAGAAAACTATCTGTTTTCATACGTAGGCCTACTAAAAAAATATGTTTTTTTTTCAAGCGGTCACATGATAGGCCTATGGGTCATTTACTGATATGGGGTCATTTACTGGGTTTGGACTCTAATTTACAATTATTTACTATAAAAATGCTCAGAACCTATTGAGAAATATAATTATCAATACCTATCAGATTTAAATCATAATTAATTGTCTTTCTCAACCAGAGTGAGTGACTGGCATCGAAGTCATCTACTTATTTTTAGTAAGTAAACATTTTTTATTAAAATGGTTATTAATTGATGTTTTATTCAGTCCAGGAGTTACGATTTATCCCAATTGAATATCCTCTTTGGCACTTTAAGACGTTTTTCCAACAGCTAACCAGGCCTATACCTATGTTTTTGATTTTACATTCCTAACGTAAACGTATAAAACTTCGTTAAAACTTTTAAACCCTTTTTCTGGTATATTACTGATTTTATAAGTGATTTACTAAACCTTCCGAAGTCGGTCATTCACTGGCATAAGACTAGTCATTCACTGGCATGACATCGGTCATTTACTGGACTCATGACTTTGGTAAAAAAACAATTCTTACAATGCGTAATTGATCTTTTATGAACAACTTATAATATAAAGGCAAACCCTTAAATATCAACCAAAAAGTAGTTAGGTACTGTATACCTAATAATATATAGCATTAATACTCTCATTTACGAGCAGTACCTGGGGACCGAGCCTTGCTCGGGGAAAATTATTAGTTTACTCTGAAAAGTATTGCAGATACATTAATCCACTCCCAATCTCCACACTGCTAACCTTCACTACTTACTTCACCACTCCCTACGTTGTGGACCTGTTTGCCCTCTTTCCTTATACCATTTTAGAATTGCAGATACATAAATGCCACAGACAGTTTCCACACTCTGCACTGCTAGCATTACTACTTCCTACACCATTTCCTATGTCATGGATCTGTTTTCCTCCCCTCTCGTAGCATTTTGGGATTGTAGATACCTTAATTTTATTCCCATAAACACTTCTCAGATTTCAGAATGCTCACCTTTACTACTTCCTTCACCACTTCCTACGTTGCGGACCTGTTTCTCTCCCTTCCAATGGCATTTTAGGATTGCAGATACCCTAATCAAGTCGTCATTAACAGTTCCAACACTCCGGGCTGCTTGCCTGTACTACTTCCTTCATCTCTTCCTACGTCGCAGACCTGTTTCCCTCCATTCCCATCGCATTTTAGGATTGTAGATACCTTAATCTAATCGTCATAAACACTTTCACACACTCCGGACTGCTCACCTTTACTACTTCCTTCACCACTTCCTATGTCGCAGACCTCTTTCCATCCCTTCCCATAGGATTTAAGGATTGTAGATTCCTTAATCTAATCGTCATAAAACAGTTTCCACACTCCAGACTGCTCGCATTTACTACTTCGTTCACCACTTCCTACGTCGCGGACCTGATTCCCACCCTTCCCATAGCATTTTAGGATTGTAGATAACTTGATCTAATCGTTATTAACAGTTCCCACACTCCGGACTGCTCACCTTTACTACTTCCTTCACCACTTCCCACGTCGTGAACCTGTTTCCCTCCCTTCCCATGGCATTTTAGGATTGCAGATTCCTTAATCTAATCGTCATAAACAGTTTTCACACTACAGACTGCTCGCCTTTACTACTTCCTTCACCACTTCCTACGTCGCGGACCTGTTTCCCTCCATTCCCATAGCATTTTAGGATTGTAGATTCCTTAATCTAATCGTCATAAACAGTTTTCACACTCCAGACTGCTCGCCTTTACTACTTCCTTCACCACTTCCTACGTCGCGGACCTCTTTCCATCCCTTCCCATAGGATTTTAGGATTGCAGATTCCTTAATCTAATCGTCATAAACAGTTTCCACACTCCAGACTGCTCGCCTTTACTACTTCCTTCACCACTTCCTACGTCGTGGACCTGATTCCCTCCCTTCCCATAGCATTTTAGGATTGTAGATAACTTGATCTAATCTTTTTTAACAGTTCCCACACTCCGGACGCTCACCTTTACTACTTCCTTCACCACTTCCTACGTCGTGAACCTGTTTCCCTCCCTTCCCATAGCATTTTAGGATTGCAGATTCCTTAATCTAATCGTCATAAACACTTTCACACTCCAGACTGTTCGCCTTTACTACTTCCTTCACCACTTCCTACGTCGCGGACCTGTTTCTCTCCCTTCCAATGGCATTTTAGGATTGCAGATACCCTAATCAAGTCGTCATTAACAGTTCCAACACTCCGGGCTGCTTGCCTGTACTACTTCCTTCATCTCTTCCTACGTCGCAGACCTGTTTCCCTCCATTCCCATCGCATTTTAGGATTGTACATACCTTAATCTAATCGTCATAAACACTTTCACACACTCCGGACTGCTCACCTTTACTACTTCCTTCACCACTTCCTATGTCGCAGACCTCTTTCCATCCCTTCCCATAGGATTTAAGGATTGTAGATTCCTTAATCTAATCGTCATAAACAGTTTCCACACTCCAGACTGCTCGCCTTTACTACTTCGTTCACCACTTCCTACGTCGCGGACCTGATTCCCACCCTTCCCATAGCATTTTAGGATTGTAGATAACTTGATCTAATCGTTATTAACAGTTCCCACACTCCGGACTGCTCACCTTTACTACTTCCTTCACCACTTCCTACGTCGTGAACCTGTTTCCCTCCCTTCCCATGGCATTTTAGGATTGCAGATTCCTTAATCTAATCGTCATAAACAGTTTTCACACTCCAGACTGCTCGCCTTTACTACTTCCTTCACCACTTCCTACGTCGCGGACCTGTTTCCCTCCATTCCCATAGCATTTTAGGATTGTAGATTCCTTAATCTAATCGTCATAAACAGTTTTCACACTCCAGACTGCTCGCCTTTACTACTTCCTTCACCACTTCCTACGTCGCGGACCTCTTTCCATCCCTTCCCATAGGATTTTAGGATTGCAGATTCCTTAATCTAATCGTCATAAACACTTTCACACTCCAGACTGCTCGCCTTTACTACTTCCTTCACCACTTTCTACGTCGCGGACCTCTTTCCATCCCTTCCCATAGGATTTTAGGATTGCAGATTCCTTAATCTAATCGTCATAAACAGTTTCCACACTCCAGACTGCTCGCCTTTACTACTTCCTTCACCACTTCCTACGTTGCTGATCTGATTCCCTCCCTTCCCATAGCATTTCAGGATTGTAGATAACTTGATCGAATCGTTATTAACAATTCCCACACTCCGGACTGCTCACCCTTACTACTTCCTTCACCACTCCCTATGTCGTAGACCTGTTTGCCCTCCTTCTTCATACTACTATTTTAGAATTGCAGATACATAAATGCCACAGACGGTTCCCACACACTGCGCTGCTAGCCTTACAACTTCCTTCCTCATTTCCTACCTCATGGACCTGGTTCCTCCCTCCCATTACATTTTAGGATTGCAGATACCTTAATTCAATCGTCATAAACAGTTCCCACACTCCAGACTGTTCGCCTTTACTACTTCCTTCACCACTTCCTATGTCGTGGACCTGTTTTCCTCCCTTTCCATAGCATTTAAGGATTGCAGATACCGTAATCTAATCGTCATAAACTCACACTCCACACTGCTACCCTTGACTATAGAATCTAGTAATCTTCAGTATAATCTTTGCTCAATAGTAACAACTGATGTTTTTCCTTTTGTACTGTATTTTGTTTTGCTAGTATACTGTGGATAGACAAATTACAAGTCTTTTGTTTACTTTTTCCTTGTTATTTAATTCAGCCAACATGGTTACCTAGCAACCCATAAGACTAATGTTAAAAAAATGTGATTTTCAGTTTCATTTTTCTACGTAATTAGATTTTTGTTGGCAGTTCTAATTGCAGTAAACTCGTTTTTAGGCCAGAAATAAACTATATACAACATTTCAAGAAAATCGTCAGAGCCGTTTTCGAGATCTTGGTGAAAGCATACATACAAGCAAACTTTGCTCGTATTAGAGTATAGGATTGTTAAGTTAACAAAACATTTTTACCTTAACCGGTTATTCACTGTACAAGTCACCCTACATGGTATTGTATGGCTAGCTAAAACTTTAACCTGGCTAAGATATCTAGGATAAATGAACCAACTGGTCTTATGGTGTGTAATTAATAATTTTACTGTAGCATTTCGTCTCTATAACACTTCTTTTCTGTTTATTTATCTAGCCTATTTATTCTTAATGGCAAACACCATTTTACAAACAATACATTAATACAATTCAATACATTAGCAAGCAAACAATAGCAAAAGTAATTCTAAGGTAGCATATTCAAGCAAAACAAACAGTGATGAAATAAAAATTAGAAGAACTGAGCAAAACTCGGGAACTTGAGCAATCAAAATATAAAATCAACAAGAGAAGAAGAAAAAATAAATACAACAAAAGTAACAGGTAACAAGAATAAACTATTTGAGAGAAAAAAAAATAACAAAGGTGCAGCAGTGTAAATAACAAAGTAAACGAACAGTGATCATTACAAGAAACAACCAAAACAACAATAGATAACTCTTAAGTGGCAATAACAAAAGTATAATTTTAACAAGATAACAGGAACTATTCTGATATTGAACAGAGGGAATAAAATATTAACAAAATAACAGGAACTTAGATATTGAAAAACAGAGAATAAAATAATGTGAAACAACAACCAACAAGAAACAACACACAAAAAGAGATAACAGCAATAAAGGCATTAAGTACAAAACATACAAAAAGTTTGGTGATGAGCAAAAAAAATAAATAAGCAGCACAGATTAATTTGTAATACTGAACATACAGGCACTTAAATTTTTGTGGCCCATTAATAGGATACTACAAAATGCACCACCAAAATAGGAACTTTCACAAATTGCCCTCACTAAGCACAACAGCGGCTCTTCTTTTGAACGAAGCAGTTGCACCGGAGAATAAGTCTGTTGAAATTACTTATATACTTTATTGTGTAATGGCAAAATGTTCTGCTTCCTAGAAACTGTCAAATAGTTAATAGTTTAATATCATATGTTTTTGGTTTTGTGTTATGAAAATAAGATCAATTAATAATTAAGAATGGTTTTGTACAGAAATAAAGTTTGTTACAAGTTCATCTATGTCCTTATTTAAATGTTAAAAGCTATAATAAATTTAATAAAAGTAAAAGTAAAACTACAAAAATAACAGAAAGTTATGGGCCCAGTCCCAATAAAAGCTTGTAACAATAACTAAAAATATTTATGTGAAAAGAAAACAGTAAGGGTAAGATGACATCAGTAAATAGTGATGAAATAGTTTGCATACAAAAACTGAAAGAGGCTAGCACATTTCCTATGTGGCATTTTGAGGTAAAAATATTATTCACAGCAAAGAAATTAATGGACATAGTGGATGGAACAGAACTTTTGGCTGAATGTGGACGTGATACAGGAAAAATTGAGAAATGGAAGACAAAAGATGCAACTGCTAAACATGAAATATTGAGAACAGTTAATAACAAAGTCAAAGTCCATCTCATGCCATGTGAAATAGCAAAAGAAATGTATGATACAATATTGAGAATATACAGAAAAGACACTGGTCAACAAAAATGTTTACTACTTCAAGATTTTTACAATTTCAAGTTTGATCAATCCAAAGATGTAAATACTAATATTAGTGAAGTTCAAAACATTGTTTGTAAATTAAAATGTCTAAATGAGGAAATCACAGAACAAATGATGATTTCAAAGATAATGACTATCCTCCCGGAACGCTTTCAGCATTTCAGCAGTGCCTGGGATTCCACTCAGGAGACACACAAAACCCTAGAGAATCTCATTGCAAGACTGACTCTAGAAGAGGATAAAGTGAAAATGGCAAGTAGCTTAAAGAGGATGAAAACGTATCTTTTAAAGTGGAAGTAAATTATGGAGGCAAGAAGAAAGTAACATGTTTTTCGTGTGGTACAACAGGACATCAAAGCAAACTTCCCAAAGAGATGGTGCTCAATGTGTAAGAAAAACAATCATGATGAAAACAACTGTAGATTTAAAGTCTGTTGAATTTGTAAAAAGACAAATCATAGAGAGGAGGACTGTTTTTTTTTAGGAATAAAGGTAAGCCTGAACAAAATAAATTTAATAAAAGTCACAAAAACACTAAAATAGCTTTTTTGAGTAAAAGTGAAAAATGTCTAGTTAAAAATGTGTATTGTGTTCCCGAATTGTCTATAAGAATCTTATGTCTGTAAACAAAATCACAGAAAACAACGGTTCAGTATATTTTGACAATAAAAAGGTATACATTTTAAATGAAAAAATTGAGTTTCCACAAAACTGTGTTGTGATTGAGGGTGATAAAGCTAAGAACGGAATGTATATAGTAAATCTAGTACAAAATGAGTCTGTTATGATGTCAGAACAAGATAGTAATAATTTAGAAACTTGGCATAAAAAATTGGGTCATCTAAATCATAAGCAACTGCAAGAACTTCCTAAAATGTGTGAAGGTAGGCCTATACGTTTTGGAAAGCAGGAGAATAAAACTATTTTGGACTGTTCAGTGTGTGCTAAGGCTAAACAGGTAAGATTACCTTTCAAAACTGTGAGACCAAGAGCTGAAAGACCACTACAAATAATACATAGTGATCTTTGTGGTCCCATTGATCCTCCTACATACGATGGTAAGAATTATTTTTTGACATTGCTTGATGTCTATACACATTTTTGTAAAGTGTATCTGTTGAGTACAAAATCAGCAGGTGAAGTGTCAATGTATATAAAACAGTATATCGCTGAAGCTGAAGCTCATTTCAATCTGAAAGTCAGTAAACTAAGATGTGACAATGGCGGGGAATACAAAAATGTAGAATTCATTGATTGGTGTAAAAAGAAAGGTATACAAATTGCTTTTACCATTCCATTTACTCCACAATTGAATGGGAAATCTGAAAGACTAAATCTTACTTTAATGAACAAAGCCAGATCTATATTATTTGAAGCCCAATGTGACAAAGAGATGTGGGGAGAAGCTGTGTTAACAGCCGCTTATCTTGCTAATAGAAGTCCTGCAACTGGATCAAGTAATACTCCCGCTGAAAAGTGGTATGGAAAGAGGCCCAATTTAAGTAATCTTCAGATTTTTGGCAAAAAAGTATATGCCAAAGTTATAAAGCCTTTAAGAAAACTTGACCCAAGGAGTAAAGAAGCCATGTTTGTTGGATAAGCCACGAATGGATACAGGCTATGGGATCCAGAAAGAAGAGAGACATTTGTAAGTAGAGATGTGATCTTCACATCTAAATTTTTCTGTGAAAACAAAGAAAATACCGTAAATCTCAAAATGAACAAATATTTGAACAATTTGAAGAAGGACATGAAGAACATAGTAATTGGGAAGATGAAGTAGAAGAACATCAAGAAATAAATGAAAGGGAAAGTTAAATAATAGAACACCAAGAAGTACATGAAGAAAGAGTAATACATGAAGATAGACCTAGAGAAAGCCAAGAAGTACATGATGAAAGTCAAAGTGGAGTTATAAATGAAGATAGAAACCTGGATCAAAGTATGGAAGAAGAAGGATACAACCTTCGGCCAAGAGGAGTGATAAAAAAGCCCAAAAGATATGAAAACTACTGTTTTGAGGAAGACCAAGTGCTAATGACAATATAGTGAAACGATGAAAAGTTCAGATCGAGATAAGTGGATGCAAGCAATAGAAGAGGAAAAACAATCTCTTAAAATTATCAGCACTTGGGAATTGGTTGATGAAAAAGAGGCTGAGAGAGAAAAATTACTTACAGCTAAATGGATTTTTGAAATTAAGGAAGATGGTCGGTATAAAGCACGTCTTGTGGTCAGAGGATGCCAACAAAACCCAGATGATATTGATTATAAAGACTTATTCAGTCCTGTCGTTGATTCAAGTGCACTGAGATTGCTTTTTTGCAATTGCTGCTAAAGAAGACATGGAAATGCAAACGTTCGATGTAAAAACAGGATTCTTGGTGAATTAAATGAAACAATGTACATGAAACTACCAGAAGGTTACACTGAAAAAGGGAAGGTCTGTAAACTGAAAAAGGCCCTTTATGGTCTAAAACAAGCACCATGCCGATGGAATAAAAAACTTACAACCTTTCTGAAACAACATGGCCTTGATCAACTAAAATCTGATCAATGTATTTTTAAAGGCAACCAAGGAAAAATCATAATCGCAATTCATGTAGATGATGGTATCGTTTTTGGAAAGGACAAATAACGAATAGAGCATTTGATAACCATGTTAAACATGGAGTTTGGCATCACAAGAAATGAAAAATATAACTAGGCAGATTGCAAGTCAGTTAAAACCCCAATATCACCACAAAATCAGGAAGAATAAATTTTAAAATCTGATGACGATAATTCTAACTACAGAGAAATGATTGGAAGCTTACTATATCTCACAAGTAAAACTAGACCTGATTTGTCATATGCAGTTAGTTACGAAAGTAGATTCATAGAGAGACCTAAGAAAGAAGATGTACAAAATGTTAAAAGAACTCTAAGATATCTTAAAGGTACCCAAGACAGAAGAATAAAGTTCTCTAAGTCACAAGAACGAGAAAAAGAAGTACTTGAACTTATTGCATACAGCGATGCTGATTATGCTGGTGATAAGAATCAAAGAAAAAGTACCACTGGTTATTTATAATTTATGCTGGAGGACCAATATCATGGCGATCACAAAAACAGAACACTGTTGCAAAATCTACAACAGAGGCTGAGTACATTGCCGCTGCAGATTGCTGTACGGAATTCATATTTCTGAGAAGTTTGATTGAAGAGATAACGGGAAAACAAGTAAAAGTGACTTTGTATGTGGGCAACCAAAGTTCTATGAAACTAATTAAATCTGGTCAGTTAAGTTTAACAGGAAGAAGACATATTGAGGTGAAATTTCATTATCTGAGTGAAAAATATCAGAATCAAGTATTTGAAATTAAATACTGCCCGACTGATGATCAGATAGCAGATTTGTTCACAAAACCTCTCACATATCCAAACTTCAACAAATTCAGAGACATGTTGAATGTTTAACGATAAAGAGAACATTTTACCATTAAGGGGGTATGTTGAAATTACTTATAGTACTTTATTGTGTAATGGCAAAATGTTCTGCCTCCTAGAAACTGTCAAATAGTTAATAATGTTAATAGTTTAATATCATATGTTTTTGGTTTTGTGTTATGAAAATAAGATCAATAATTAAGAATGGTTTGTATAGAAATAAAGTTTGTTACAAGTTCATCTATGTCCTTATTTAAATGTTAAAAGCTATAATAAATTTAATAAAAGTAAAAGTAAAACTACAAAAATAACAGAAAAGTCGACCCGCGCACCAATCTGACTTCCCGTCCGCTGCAATCTGCACAGGCCATTGTAGTATGCAAAAAGTGTTGGTTGATAATGTCGCTGGAAAGGAGTTCTGGAACGTGTTCCTCTGGGCACAACAAGATAAATATTGCGGAGAAGTTCAGGGCAGTCTATATGTGCATTGATCAGTTTGAAAAGGAAAATAGCATCAAAGGTCATACGTCTTATATGCAGTGGTTGGATATGAAGCTGCACCTTAAGCTCTTGAACAGGTATGTCCCCAGTATCTGAAGCCGAGTCTGGGTCCAAGCATCCTAATGAAGCGATCCTGAGTTCTTGCAAGCATCTGGATGTGACCAACTTGATATGGAGACCATATAACAGACCCTTATTCCAAGATGGGGCAGACCAATGACTTACAGGATCACTTGTGTGATTGGTGACTTGAAGTTCTTGGTAGATCTGTGTATGAATCCTGAGAGCGAGTTAGCCCTGGCCGTTATATGAGCAAGGTGTTGAAACGGACTGAGATTTTGAGTCATAATATGATGCCCAAATCCTTAAGCCTGTCCACTTTGGGTAGAATAACACGATTTAAACAGTAGTCATAGCTGAGGATTCTAGTCCCACGCTTGAGAGACATAACTTGGCATTTTGCAGTGTTAGATTCATTCCATTATTCATGCACCAGTCACTGATGCTATTTAGGGATCTCTGAAGATTATCTTGATCTAACACAGAATGAACCATCTTCAAAAAGCTTTTTAAGTCGTCAGCAAACATAAGGAAATTACAGTGTATAATCTTGCCAATATTGTTTATAAACAGATTAAAGAGAATAGGAGCCAAATGTGAACCTTGTGGAACTCCAGATGGCACAGGAAAAGGCTGAGATATGGCACCATCACATTTAACCATTAGCTGTCTTCCAGTAAGGTAACTTACTAGTAGTCTCAGCAGGACCTCCACCATCTCCATAACCAGAGAGCTTGGCAAATAAAGACAATGGTTGACTTTGTCAAATGCTTTTTAAAAGTCCAAGTAGACACAATCAACTTGGTTCGATTAGGTAAGGGCGGCCATAGTGAACTCTTGGAATACAAGAAGGTTGGAGACTGTAGATCATCCATGAAGAAAACCAAGCTGCTCATCGACTATGCTTCAAGTGGAAGTAGAGGAAGTCCAGAAGTAAGCTCTCAAAAACCTTTAGACTGAATAACAATAGGTCTATAGTTTATAACATTCGATCTGTCTCCGGACTTCAAAATGGGGACAACAAAGCCTTCTTTAAGAGAGTCGAGGAAGGTATATTGTCAGGGCCAGCACTTTTGTTGGGGTTGAGGGTCATTAGTTTCTGAAAAACATCATTCACAGTTACGGTGTACTTAGAAATCCTAATGCTCCATCCATAGTCGTAGTAGGAATAGGCAGCACATCATTGCTAAAGACAGACGAAAAGTAATTGGTGAAGGCTTCACATTTATCCAAAGGGTCCACAGCTACAGTATTTTCAAAAGATAAGGTTGGAGGAATAGCAGGGCTAGATTTGAGATTATTGATATGTGACCAGAAGGATTTAATATTTGTTGGCATGCTCTTTTCAACTTTTCTCAAGTAGTTATCCTGACATATTCTGGCGAGGTCCTTGCATTTCCTTCCAAGTGCTCTAAATCGTATCAGATCAGAGTAACAGTTGGAATCTTTGTACAATTTGTGGGCAATGTTCTTTTTAATGAAAGTTTTCTCAGCTCAGCAGAAAACCATTTAAGAAAGGTCGTACTTTTGATCTTTTTTAGAGGAGTGAACTGTTTTACAAGATGTCCTAGAAGTCCAGAGAAGTTGTTGGAGGAGTCATTTGGGTTTAGTTGATCAAATTTCAGAGGATAAGTTAAGTTTTGTATTGAAAGAAAGATTCCATCCAGATCACAATTGCGAAAGTCCAATACAAACTTAGGAGGCTGGTGAGAGTAAGAATTATGTAATGTAAATGAAACAGAAAGTGCAGGATGATGCGTGTCCTTGTCAAGAAGAGTGTCCTCAGCCCGAGTTGTATTAGAGTCTTGAAGGGAAGAGAAAACCAGATCAAGACACACCCCACGGAGATTACGGACTGAGTTGATTTGTCTAAGTCCATAAGCTGAAGCAAGGTCATTCAGATATCGTGGAGAGATTGATGTAGGGTTGTCGTCATCACTTGACCAATCAGTATCTGGAAGATTGAAGTCACCAAGCAACAGTATATTTTTATCCCAGGTGCTAACAGATGACATCACTTCATTAAATGAATTAGATAAATTTAAATAAGCACTTGATGGCTGGTTTGGAGGAATGTAGACGCAGCAAAAGACAAGTGTAGATCCGGGAAGATTAATAGAGGCAAAAATGCATTCAGTCGAGCATGTAGTTGGGGTTAATGCACTGCTCGGAATATCATTGCGTATCGCAATAAGAGTACCACCTCCACAGATTTTAGTACTAGTATTCGTGGAACGGTCGCATCTATAAACATTCGAAACCAGTAAGCCCTAGTTCATTGTCCTTGTTGTCTGAAGTGAGATTTGTTTCTACTAAGGCTATAAAGTCATAGTTTAGATGAGGAAGAGAAATCTTGAGAAGTGTAGT
The DNA here is from genome assembly GCF_028750875.1 of Macrosteles quadrilineatus. Lineage (NCBI taxonomy): Eukaryota > Metazoa > Arthropoda > Insecta > Hemiptera > Cicadellidae > Macrosteles > Macrosteles quadrilineatus. Next base: position 29,525,500 of record NW_026542594.1, on the reverse strand, counting down.
GACAAGGCTGAGATCATGTTTCTTTTTAATGTCGATTTCACGACTGGGAGACTCCGTCAAGTTGAAGCTCATGATATTCTTTGCCCGGAATGCACGTTCATTAATTTCAGCAATAATGTGTTCAGGATCCGAGGCTCCAGTGGCGTTGTTGGTCTTCTAAGACTCCTATTCAAGTTTGGAAATCTTTAGCTTCGACCAGCATGACACGAGGTTCCGGTGCAGATAGCTTGGCATTGATCTCCAAAACTTCAGACTTGATGCCAACAATATCGTTAGAGATTAAATCGATTTTATTTATTTTGGTTAGCAAATCATCTAATTTTGAGATAACTGTTTCCATTTTTAATGACAATTGAGAGAATGGCTGATTAGAAGGGACAACACAATCGGTTCTTGAGCAGTTCCACTTTTCTTTGTTATTACCGCATATGCGTTGATACTCAGCTTTGGTCATTTTGATACATTCACGATGGAACCACCGCTGGCAGGCTCCATCACAACATATACCCTCCTCAGAGTCTGTTGAACTTTTTTTGTAACCGGAACAGAATTATTTTGTATTTTGCCTTGCAGCCCTTTCAACCCCATGAAAATTTATTTGAGTTAATGGACTAAATGAAAATGTTTTCAATTCCATCATGAAGAGACCATAGAACTGATAAATATACTCCAGCCAGTTATTAAAGTAAAAAGAACTCTTCAACAATAATCCATCAACCATAAACAGAAATTGTTACATAATTACCTTAGGAACTTTATTAACTAAGAATTAAGTTAAAACAAATTGATAAAATGTCTTAAGGTAATTTGTGTAAATTTACATGTTTTGTTTTATGTAAGGGAATGGTCCAAACCCTTGTCTTATTACTAACGCCTGATATTTTGTTAGATATCACCAATAGCCCAATAATAAATGGCTAAATTAAAGAATAACTAGTAACAATCACAGTTTGAAATCTTTCATTGAAGTGGTGAATGAACTGGTTACATTAAAGTAATTACTATTTTTAATTAATTAGTATGTACTTATTTATCTGTTTTAGTGATTGTGAAAAAGATGTCTTGTGTTGCAAATATTCTCCGAACAAAGAATTTTTTGTAGCAGGGCACATGGATGGCATCATACGGGTTTATAGTGCCTATGATGGAAACCTGATCAATAAACTAGTCAGGCCAGACATAACAGAAGATTTACCTGTGACAAGTGTTCAGTTCCGACTCAACGCTCACAATTCCCAGGCATCAGCTCTCTTGTCAACATGTTTGTATACAAATATTAGTAGGCTACCTCTCATTTCATAACATTAATTTTTTGTAACAATTTTAAAGATACATAATATGTAGATAAAGGTATACAGTATGTGAAAACATATTTACGTGCTTGATGTTTGCAACGTAAGATGTTTTCCAGAAAAATATAATTTTTAGTACGGTATACCATATGCCATTATTATCTGGGAATTTACTATTAGAAAATACACATGCCATTGTTATGTTAAATCTGTAGCCAGCCAGTTTGTATTCACAATTGTGTAACAGAGTGCCCCTTACAAATTTTCTTCCTCCTTAATGCCAATACAAAGGCAAATGACTAAGCGAATTTTTATTTTCCTGATGATGATTTAAATTATGTTTAACACATTGGGTGCAGTGAAAATATTAGTGGGAGCTTCCCCAGGGCCTGCAATTTTTTTCATTAAATCTTACCTTTTTGTTCCCAGAAGTGAGGATCCAGGCCGGAAATGGTTAAATTCAGGATAAGAGTAAACCACCCAGTAAGGACACTCCCCCGCAGACCCTGAGTAAGAGTAAACACCCAGAACCCCCGGTGTTTTACCCTCCCCCCCCTCTCCCCAAATGCCTAGCCCCCCTTTGGCCTATCCTGGAGGGAGTTTCCGACTTGCGCTAGGCTCTTATCACTGCTCAAATAAAAATGAAAATCAATAAAAATAAAAATCATTAGTTTGCTACTCTGACAGCAGTCTTAGTATTGCATCTGATTGGAATGTCTTAAATCTGTTTTGATTTTCTGTTTATATTTTGTTGTTATTTTGTCACCAACATGGTAAACCATAAGGCCCATGTTAATTTTTTTTTAATTTAAAATTAATTTGATGTGCTTATTTCTATTTTAATTTATTAAGGGATTCTGCACATCTACAGGAAAATATCTTTCATTTGGTACCAACCGCTTGTAATTCGGTCCAGTAGTATGGTCAGGCTAGCTGTCATAAGTTTTGCAAAATTTTTTTTAGTATATAAGATATTTTTTTGTTTTTGAGTAACCCATGGCATGGTATAATCCTGACCTCTAATCCATACAAGTATGGTACGTTAGTTTAATATGTATATTTCCATAAATATTCATTCTAAAAAAAAAGTTAATAATAATACATAGGCTATCTCTAAAGTGCACCAACGTCATTAATCTTGTATTCACATCATAGATACTGATGGAAGAGTACTAATCTGGGACTATGAGAATGGCAAAGTTCTTCTCGATTTAAAAGAGAACAGGCAAGTTCTCGGAAGTGCTTACCACCCAAAACTCAATAAGTTCCTTACTGTTGGTGACAACGCTGCTATCTATCTCTACAATGCAGAAACAGGACAGAGAGAACAAACCTATGAGAAAGGGTGAGTTTGCTAGGACAATGTGAAACTAAACTTTGAATAAGTGACAAATGTAAGATATCTCAAACCACTTTAGAGCCTAAAATTATCATTGCATTGCATTGGTACATTTTTCTGCAGTACAGTCGCTAAACTCAAGTAATACAGTGAACATGTCTTGGCCGTCTATACAGAGTGAGTTTCTACTAAGTTCGTTAATTTTTACCAGCTATTCTACTCACTAAAAGGAACAAAAAATGACAAACAAAAATGTTCCATCCCCACCCGTTATGCTGTAATGGCCGATTATTTGAATTTTTAAAATTACCCGTAGTAGCTTCACTAAAACGAGCATAGAAATTAAGCCAATACACGTACAGCATAATAACTTATACCAATAAAAAGAGCGTTAAATTTCCTACAAAACCATTGCAACACCTTTAACATACAACCATATTTTCACCGTTGTATGTCTCACATAACATAAAAAAAGAAGTTTCAAAATTAATTCTTTACAACATCAAAGTGGTTTTACAACTATACATACTAATGTGATGTTTTGTCAAATTACGTAAAAAACTTTCCCATTTTATGCCCTTTAAAATGATGTAACCCATAAGGTTATTGCTGTATTTAAAGTTCGAAAAATTAGGTCAAAACCTCGTCAAGGTCAGAGTTTTCGGAATCAAAACATTGAACCAAATGTAATACAGTATCTGTTAATTTCTTTGCTATCTTATAATCAGCTGATATCTGATCAGCTGGGTGTTAAACTTTGTTTACAAAACCAGCTGATTTCAATTGTTGGCTTGTAAACATTTAAATTATTAACTATTTCATGAACATACTTGGAAAATATTATAATTGTTTAGTGCTATGTTCCGGGTTCTGTTCTCAAATGCAGCTGTAATCTGACGTGAATACAATCGTCAGTTTCCTAATAGGTGACTTTCAAATGAACGAATATTCATCAGTGTCCATACAAGTTTCCATGGACACTAAACATCTTTCTGTTGGGAACGTGATACAAGATGTGTATTGTGTATGTGTTTAAGAAGCTATTTCAGATTGTTGGGGTGGTTTGAGGACGATCCACGGACAAGAACAATGACAGTTTCTCGTGACTTAGGTATTTCTCAGCTATTGAGAAAGGAAAAATTGCATCCCTACCATTTTACACGAGTACAGATTATTGAACCAAGAGATTGTCTACAGAGACTTCAGTTATGTCGCTCTGTTAGTTGACTTGATCATCGTGACTTCCTCAAGTCAATTTTGTGGACAGACGAATCCAAGTTTACTCGGGATTGTATTTACAACATCCATAATGGACATCACTAGGCTACAGAAAACCCACATGTGATACACCAGTGTCGAAACCAAACAAGATTTAAGTTGAATAGATTACTCTAAAACCAGTTAGTTGGCCCTTTCATTGATCTTCCATATTCATTAAACTGCTGTCAGTATGTCAACGTCCTTACTGATATTCTACCAAGGCTCATTGAAGACGTCCCGTTGGATGTACGTAAGCGAATAGTTTAGCAAGCATATGGTGCACCTCCCCACTTCAATAATGGGGTGCGAATTTACATTGGAAATACTTTCCCAATGTGGATTGGAAGAGGCGGATCAATTTCTTGGCCACCACAGTCACCAGACTCCAATGGACTACTACGCTTGAGGTTACCTCAAACAGGAAAATTGCCTAACACTAGTTCAAACAGCGGATGAGCTAAGAAATCGGACTTAAGCTTCCAACCTTCTTCAAGAGGAGCTAAAATTAAAGGCAATAGTGAAAAACTTTCGGAAAGACCATATTTATGACCACATGTATTAGAGCAAAAATGGTGGACATTTTGAAAACCTAATTTGATTAAAAATCTAGAAACCAGACTTTACAGGATTCATTTTGTTTATTTGTACAAATGTATTAACCTAGATTTTTATCAAATTTATTTTTATTTTTTTTCATAGAATTATGAAATAGTTAATAATTTAAATGTTTACAAGCCAACAATTGCAATCAGTTAGTTTTGTAAACAAAGTTTAACACCCAGCTGATCAGATGTCAGCTGATTATAAAATAGCAAAGAAATTAACAGATACTGTATTACATTTGGTTCAATGTAAAGGGCATGAAATGGGAAAGTTTTTTACGTAATTTGACAAAACATCACATTAGTATGTATAGTTGTAAAACCACTTTGATGTTGTAAAGAATAAATTTTGAAACTTCTTTTTTTATGTTATGTGAGACATACGACGGTGAAAATATGGTTGTATGTTAAAGGTGTTGCAATGGTTTTGTAGGAAATTTAACGCTCTTTTCATTGGTATAAATTATTATGCTGTACGTGTATTGGCTTAATTTCTATGCTAGTTTTAGTGAAGCTATTACAGGTAATTTTAAAAATTCACATAATCGGCCATTACAGCATAACGAGTGGGGATGGAAAATTTTTGTTTGTCATTTTTTGTTCCTTTTAGTGAGTAGAATAGCTGGTAAAAATTAACGCACTTAGTAGAAACTCACCCTGTATAGCAAACCAGTTTTTAGCGAATTTCCCATATAGGGAATCCCCAGAGGCCAAAAACACCATCTTTTCAAATTCATAATATATATGTGTGTGTGTCCGTTAGCGCGATAACTCGAGCAAAAATGATCTGATTTTGATGAAATTAGGTACTAACGTGTAAACCTACGTTTATTCGAACGAGTTCGCGATCCAGCAAAATCGGACCATGGGAACGGGGGTTTATGGGGGGTTTTATGGGGTAAAAATGGGGTTTTGTTTTTAGACCGTTTTGTAGAGCTTAAAAAAATAAATAATTTAGTATATTGAAGCGCTGTTGTATGCCTAACAGTCATAGAGAAAATTCAAAAATAGTGTAATTTAAAATTCCAGTGTTATTCATGGAGAAAATGAAAATTGTTGTAGTGTAGCCTACTTGTTTATGGATATATATTGATAAAATTTGGCAAATTTATTTATTTCATCCTATACTATTGACGTATGGTCAAAAAACACTTTTTACCTTTCTCGTAGCAGCAAACCTAAGCACTCATTAAATCTAATGTTATTTAAATGGGAATAAATGTGTCTTATTTATGGAAATATTTTAGTAAATATGTAATCAGACAAGTTGAAATTCGCTTAGTCTGCAGGTTTGCTGTGGCAGGGGTATTAATAATTATAAGTTCTTTACTTAAAATTAAAAACAAAAGTCCATAAACAATATAATTTTATTTGGTTTTTTATATACATTGCTAATCTAGGTATGGAAGATGCGGTAACTCAGTTTCAATCCTTAACAGTAAGTAATCACACCAACATTAGCAACATTGGTTTGTAACAATGATGTTTTGCCGCAGCACACTGTCGGATGTTGTAGATGGTCACACCTCTCGGGTGTTCACTGCTGTGTTCCATCCTCAACAGACGTCAGAGTTTGTGTCCGGAGGTTGGGACAGTGTGGTGCACTTCTGGGACCTCCGCACTCACCACTCCATACGCTTCATCAGAGGCGTCCACATGTGCGGCGAGGGACTGGACATCAGCAAAAGTGGACGAGAGGTGATCACCAAACTTGCAAAGGAAACTGAAATTATATACCGTGTTTGGGACCTTTTCTGTTTAACAACCACTACTTTATTAATACTTTTCAATAAAATGGCGACCATACAAAGTAGGTATTTTAAGCCAAGTATGAATGGAGATGAGTGTAGATGAGTGGCGCGATCTTATTGTAGTCTTGTTAGTGACTATGACCGACATATTCCTTAGACACAGCTGTTAATTAATAGCCCATATAGCTAATGGCAACCAAGCGACCTACAGTTGGTACAGTGGATTCCGAACCACATTTTTGCCTTGGTATTAACGACTTGGTCTAATTATCAGGATAGTACTGCGGATAGTTGTAGTACTCACTAGTGCGGACGTTCATCCACACCAGGACCAGGGTCAGGGAGTATCGTATCCACAGTGCATGCCTATAAATATCCACAATTCGTGACCTCCTAGCAGCTGGATTACAGGACGACGCCACTAATCTATTGAATATTTTATTTTATTGACCACTAAAACATTTTATTGAAAAGTATTAAAGTATTTGTGTGTAAAAATACTTAATTAAGTTTTAGGTTATCTCTAAGGTTCAAACATAACTTAACCAACCCAACCCAATAAAAATTTAGCAAATAATTATAACATTTTAACAAAAAAAAGTGAAGTGTAATAGACACAGTAGTGTAAACACAAGTTACCGGTATTGGAATAGATTGAACATTTTTTTCTATATACAGCATGATCAGTAAATATTGTGGTAGTTACAAAAGAAGTACCAAAATTTATTTAAAACATCTTTTTCCTAACTTTTTTTATAATCCTCAGAAAGATATCATGGTTTTTTTCATTTTACTCATAATTTACTCATTTTAATTGGAATCAATCCCACACCGTATTGTCTTGCACTGATACCTTTAAGTCTATTACATTTTAAATAGTTGACTTTGAATTCGGGTCATTGGAACTTTGTCCTGCTGTTTTATGAGCTTATATGAATCATTGAACAGTAAACTTCATATCACAAAAATATCAACAATTACATTACATTAGTCTGAACCTGACCCAACCACTTTGCAATGCTACGTCTAGTGAATATCGATCCAGTGATCCAGACAAATAAAAATCAGTGTAACTTCAAAGCCTAGCCTCGCTCTCTTCATTGATTTTATTGCTATAGGTTACTTCCAAAAATGAACATAAATAATTTCAAAAGTGCAACACTTACTTCCGCACTCTCGACTGTGGACAAAGTACGAGATTCACATTGCTCTAGCTACTCTACCACTCAAACACCAAGATGACAGTGCATGTGCTGTGCTAGTCCTAAATCAAATCTCTGTTACTTTCTAGACAGCTCTCTGGCATTGAAAATGAAACACCGAATATTTTAAACCGCTTAAATAATGAGCCTTCTGAAAATTGACCCACATAGGCTAGTCAGTTATTAAATTGTTAGTCTGGCTATGTTTGTTTATTTATTTTCCTATAAGCTTTCTGAAGAAACTATGTTATTTTAAAATATATATAATAATAATGAATGATTGCTTATAACATTGTTGTAACTAATAGTTTGAATCCCAATATTTTAGTTATTGACCTGTTCGTACTCAAAAGACAATTCTCTTCAACTTTGGCACTACCAACAGGGCAGACTGCTTGCCAATATTGAACCTGATTTATTCAAATGTCAGGTACCTAATATTAATTTTTTTTATTTACAGCAAGTTAAGTCATCAAGTTTGTTAATCAATTTTACTGTAACAGTATGCCTGTTATAACATGCCTGTAACAGTATACAGCACTTAGATTTTATCGTATTGATGTATTTATAATTGAATCCTTTGATATCCTATTTTAAAATCTACGTACAGTACAATACACAGTTATTTGATTTTTAGAAACTAAACTGGTAGTGTTAATGATTGAGCAAGATCTGGACAACCATATTTTGTGCCTTCAGATGAAGATGGCTCATTAGACATTCTGCAGACTACTATTGAAAATCCAAGGACATCAGTTAGATCTGTAGCATCTCGTGAATCAGCTCATCAAGTTTTAAACAAGTCTGGTTTTAAAGCATACTATATGTTTGAAAGCAAAGACTATTTTGATCGTCAGGTGGAATTAGCTGCAACATTATGATGAATAAAATTGACCAATGACACATACTTTTGGACTTGGACAATATTGTGTTTTCAGGCTTTTAAGTTGAACTAGTGTACATGTTGCTCGAAATCGAGCAATTGCAAAGAAGTACAGGAGCTATTTAACAACAGATAACGTATTTAAAAACGAAACCGTCATAATTCACGATGAGTTTAAAAGAGTCAACTCAAACATTATTTAACTAATGGAACTACTCACAATGTACATAACAGTTCCATATAATCAAAATTTCTTGTAAATAGTTAATCATTTTCCAAAGCTGATGTGGTTTTTAGTGTGTTCTACAAATGTTTCCCACATATAGCCGCATTAGGTTGTCCATGTTGATCTTCGTCAATGATAATGTAGTCTGTCTTCATGGTACCACCCATCGTCACCAGTATGTTAACAAATTTCAGTCATTTTTTAATAGAAATTAAATTTTTTACAGAACTACCTGATTTCCTGCATAACATCTCTGTCACAATTTTTATTTGCTTCAATTGGCATTACTTTGGTTAGTTATTGTTATAACGTAAATTCTATTTACCAAGAAAAAATGCGGAGTTGAAAAAAGGCCTTAATTTTGTTCAGATGGATTTTGTTTCTCTTAAAAGTGAATAATAGCATTAATATTGGATACAGAAGTATTAATAGTCAAAGATAATTGTTAAATCCTACAAAAAAGTTTTAATACAGGTTTCTTGGATGTTGTCATATTCTTCTAAAATTACTTGACTGTTAAACAAATTAATTTCCTTGCCGTACCAGTTTTATTTAGTTTTAGAGGGCTTTCCTCTGCAATTATCACAAAGTAAGGTCCATGTTTCCTACAAAAATAGTAGCACTTTGGCTATCATCATCGTTCATTGTTTGTAGGAATCTTCATATTGTAGGTGTTCTTTATTATATATAGGCTAATAAGAATAGTAAATTCTTTAAAGAACTTAATCGCTATTTCTTTTACTTGGTGGCGTTCAATGGTTTTCCTATGTTTCCCTAGTTAACAACTCGGTCCTTTCAATGATTGCTTAAGAAATACAGTACTATATGTCAATTCATTTTTACTTTCTCCCCCTATACCATAGTATATGGAGAAAGTATTGTTTTCGTCAAAATTTTCGAGTTTGAGTTTTGAGTGGATATATTCGTTTTGGGTCCCCCTGGACCCAAAAAAGTAGTTTTCGAAGTGATGTCTGTGTGTGTGTGTGTGTCTGTGTGTCTGGATGTGTACAGAGCTAGGACTACACCTGTGGTCCGATTTCGATGAAATTTGGTATGTAGGTTCTAATCCATGGTATCTCCAGGCGTTTTTTTCATTTTTTTGAAATTTTGATTTTTAATGGGGATTTTCCCATAAAAACCTATAAAAAACCGGAAAAATCTAATTTTCTAAAAAATGGCCCGAACGATTTTGATAAAAATTTAGTATGTTGTAGCCCTTTAAATCTTAAACAAACTGGTGAAAATCCCATTTCTCTAAAAATTACGGTTCAAAAGTTATGGCAAATTATGTTATTTTTCCATAAAAAAAACCCATAAAATAACGAAAAATAGGATTTTAGAAAAAAATCCGGTTTTTATTCAACATAATATGTTATGGTCCTTACAATTTGATAGTTTTTTTAATTTTTTAGAAATTTTGATTTTTAATGGGTATTTTCCCATAAATCCCCATAAAATAACGGAAAAATCAGATTTTCCCAAAAACGGCCCGAACGATTTTGATAAAAATTTAGTATGTTATGGTCCTTTATATGCTGAACAAAATGGTGCAAATCCCATTTCTGTAAAAATAACGGTTTAAAAGTTATTTTAAATGATGTTATTTTCCCATAAAAAACCCCATAAAATAATGGAAAAATCGGATTTTTCCAAAAATGGTTTGAACGATTTTGATAAAAATTTAGTATGTTATAGTCCTTTAAATTCTGAACAAAATTGTACAAATCCCATTTCCGTATATTTACTTTCACTGCTTACACATGATAAAGGTTGTTGACAAACTTATGGGAGAAAGTATGTGTCAGAATGCTGATACCGTTTATTCTTATTTGGTGTAATATATAAAATTGTCCAGGATTTCTGGATTGTTTACATTTAATAAGTACGCAAACCCAAATCTTTGACTATTAATACTTCAGTATCCAATAGTCAATGCCCAAATTCAATAATAGTAAATATTTAATTTCAACTAACAGTAAATGTACCCAATGCGTTTCATCATTTCATTGATTTCGAAAATAAATAACATCAATTAAGTTATACAGCTGATCAAAATGTAAACAATTATGTTCTTCAAAAGGATAACATGGGAACTTTAAAAGCCACTGGGGCAGAGCCCAAGGAAATTTTTCAAAAACGTAAGGCCAGTTTGCAAATCCACGCGACACACTCTTTCCAATGAGACGTCAATGTATAAAATTGGTTCAAATAACAGCAATTAAATTATACAGCTGATCAAAATGTAAACAATTATGTTCTTCATAAGGATAACATGGTAACTTTCAATGCCACTGGGGCAGAGCCCAAGAGACTTTTTCAAAAATGTAAGGCCAGTTTGCAAATCTACGTGACACGCTCTTTCCAATAAGACGTCAATGGATAAAATCGGTTAAGAAATGGCGGAGGAGTTCAACCGACAAAGTTTCATGTAGCGTATTAATTATATAGATGGCCATGTTAACAGGCATATAACTATGCTGGTATTGGAATGATGTTAAGTAGTAATATATCCAGGGGTTTGGCACTGATTCCTTAGTTTTTAATTTAAAATTCTTTACATCAACTTCGCACATATTCTACTTTAGATTTTAGGGTACTAACTAAATTGTAACAGTGTTTAAATGTTGACAATTGATTTTTCCAAAATTGTTTGGTTAAATAAAGTGTCAAAATATTTAATTTGTAGTACTATTTTACGCTCAAAAATCTCCTTTTTTTAATGGTAATTTACTGTCCTTGTCAAATTAAATCAAATTGAACATGGTGACAATGCCTAGTGGTTTTTGGCCACTATCACTAATTCCACAACTGAATTATACTATAAGAATTATTCTTGATTTACAAAAACAAAAACAAAAAACATGCTGTGTTAAGGTAGTTTTATTTTCTGAGGCTTGGGTTAGGGGGGTGTTATCCACTGGTGGGAAGGTTCTGTGTGCCAGTAGCTCTAAAAATTCAGTGTTGGTGGGTTTATTTGTGCATTTTCATATATTTTTGTCCAGAGACATTGGGTGGTTTGGGGCCCAGTAAAAAACATTTCTGAGCAGAGGCCTCTCCTCAATCCTCTCCTCAATCCAAAAAGTAGAATCCCAACACTAACACAAAACTCAATGTATAAATAATGTTAATATTTATACACCGAAATTTTCTTTTTTGGTAATTGACGTATAATTTACTGACTTTTTATGTAGGCTACTTTGCACCTACCGCAAAGCCCTATGTGTGCACACCTAAGGCCGGCTCTGTTTTTGACAGTAAGGTTAGACTGCTGTTGCATCTATCCATTACAAAATCCTTATAAACCTTAAACCTTCTTTACCAAAAACGTTACAAAATGAAACACGACTGATAGTGGCATACGTCAAAAGTAATAACTACTTTAAACTATAACCAAATTAATTTTTATAAATATTTTTAAATCTTTAATTTTGCATCTTGTTTTTTTTTCAGTTGTATTGTGGGCAATGGGTAACATCTGATACTATTATTGTTGGGGGAACAGATCCTAATCTCCTTCGAGTTGTATCTTTGAAGAGTTTATCAGTAAGTAAAAAATTAAGAATTTTTAAGTGACCTGATGTAGATAGATATTAATGGGCTTATAGTTATTAATATATTCTTGATAGGTAAGTGATTTGAACTAGTGGAAATAGATTCAGGTTGGGGCTTGGGGGTAGGTATGATCTTAAAACAGGCTTTGCAAAATAAATTAAGGAGGTATTTTTAATTCTGTTTGTGTTTATCTACCCCACTGGCATTTTCTATGGGTTTTATAAGGGAATAGTCCTAGTCTTGTTATTCATAACCATTAAGGATTCAAAACTTTACGCTAATGTTGTACCATATCATGGTTTAAAGATTTTACTATTTTCTTGAACTGAAGGTACTGTACTTATTATAGTTGTACTGGTATAAAATAGGTCAACAATACAAATGGTAAAAATATGATAAAAATAAGTTAAAATTGTAATAATTGTTTATATTCCAGACAATCATGCACTATAAGGGGAACTCGTCAGGAGTATACTGCCTTGACCACTATATAAAGACCTCAAAAGCAGGCAAGAAGGATAGTGTTGGAGATATAAGGACTGTGTACTCCATTGACAAATTGTTGATACAATCTGATTTTATGTTAAAATAAAGCTGTTTTTATACCGTATGGTAGGTATTTTAGTAGTATGTCATAGTCATGTTGTAAGAAATGCATGTGTTTTGAGTTCCTAGTTTGTTTGTTATATCATTATCAACATTATAAATGACACTACCAATGGCCACCTTAGTATCACAAATATGTATTTTATAAATACTAGTGGTCATCCAGTGGTCGAAAATTCGACCAAAAACATGTAATGTTCTTCTATTGACTATTGGATACTGAAGTAGACATCCCATCTATATGGACCAGCTGTCGCAATTTTTTTTTAAACACATAGTTTTGTGAGCCAGTCACCGAATGTGTGTCTTAAATTCTATGTTCTACCTTATTTTTTGTTGCTGACAAAGTTGATGGGTCATAACAGTTGCTATAGCTCATAATAAGTCATTCCATAAGTTTGACTTGGTAAAAAACATTGTGTATTCGACATAAATTAGTCATTTAGATCAGCGCAATCTGTTGGTGGCTCACATCAACTACAACGAATGTAATTTTTAAAAACTGGTGACAACTTTAACATGGGGATGGAATGTAAAGGTACAGGCATTGACTGTTGTAGTACTGATAGTCAGGTACAGGCTTCTCTATTTTCACCCCACGCTGTAAATAAAACATCTGATTGTAATTTCTTCCATTTGTTTTGATTTTCTGTTTATATTTCATTGTTATTTCGTCGCCAACATGGCAACCCATAAAGCCCATGTTAATTTTGTAAATTTTCAAATCCATTTTTTGTGCTTATAGTTGAGCCTATTTTAATATTTAAATGGATTCTGCACTTCTACAGGAAAATATATTTCTAACAGTACCTATGCGTAGATTTTCCCTACGATGCACACGAGCTGAGGAAAAAGGTTTTAAAGAAACATGCTTGCCTATTAATATATAGATAGATTTTATATACCGGTATTCGAAGTTGTATTTGATGGAACCTCGAATAAAATATATAAATAATATATCTTTAATAATAGTTTGATATATTCAAATATATATTAAAAATATTACCAAATAGCAATGCAAAATACCAATTAAACATAAGTTTTAAATATATAAAATAGATTCAGAATATATATTGATAAAATAAGTATAGTATCTATTATTATTACTATTATTATTATTTTATGGCCAGCATTGGACCACTTAAGTCAATATAATGGTTAGATTCTTTTTAAATTCTGTCTCTTCTTCTTGTCCCCCCAATACTTCTTCATTCTTTCCGACCGTTGTTTTCTTTCTTCTTCCAAAACCACTCTTCCTTGTCTCTGATTGTTTGATCCTATTGGCAGGATGATATTTTTGTCTTTGAGTACTGCAAGCGCCTCTGACTTATTTTCCAAATCTTCTAATGATATTTTCAACCTTCTCACGTCCTACTTAATCTCTGTAATCCACCTAGTCACTCTTGCTATTCCACAACTTGTCAATTATTTTCTTGCTTATTCTATTTTCCGGTGTCCTTAAAAGATGTCCAATGAATGAAATTCTTTTCTTTTTAATTATACTTGTCAATGGCTCTATTTCCTTATATACAGTTTTATTAGAGGCCAGTCTCCAAACTCCATCTTTTTGATATTTTTTGTTTATACATGTTCTGATGATTCTTCTTTCTATTTTTACTATTTTATCTATAAGTGATTTGAACTAGTGGAAATAGATTCAGGTTGGGGCTTGGGGGTAGGTATGATCTTAAAACAGGCTTTGCAAAATAAATTAAGGAGATATTTTTAATTCTGTTTGTGTTTATATACCCCACTGGCATTTTCTATGGGTTTTATAAGGGAATAGTATGTATGTTTTACAAGTATAGTATCTATATTATACATATTTTATATGTATATTTTTCCTATTAAATATTTAAAAATTTTATGTGTTGAAAACATTTTAAATATATATATATATAATATTTTTGAAAATATATTATATATTTTATGTATTTATAAATATATTTGAGATATGTATTTTGAAACACATCACATATTTTTATTAATAAAATAATAATATATTTGTAGAATATATATAAATCTATACAGGGTGTTTTTTTAAAAACTTGCATCTTTATTTATGTAAAAACCGCAATAGATAGAAATATGCAGTTTGCGGGAATCATCTATTGACGTAGGGGGACCAATTGTTTTGAATTCAACGTTACATTCACATTCCCCCCCTTTCCCCCCCTGCCACCAACTTATTTTTTTTAAATAGCGAGGTACCCCTTGTGACATATCAAATAAAAGAGCATAAAAAAAGAAAATGTTTGATGAAAAAAAATTGAAAATCGGTTCATTAATTTGTGAGATATTCCCCCCCTCACCCCCCCGGAACTTAATTTTTTTTAATAGCAAAGTACCCCTTGTGACATATCAAATGAAAGAGCATAAAAAAAGAAAATTTTTGGTGAAAAAAAATTTAAAATCGGCCCATGAATTTGTGAGATAATCACCCCCCTTTTCCCCTACCCATAACTTGTTTTTTAATAGCAAGGTACCCGCCCTTGTGACATATCAAATGAAAAATAAATTTCGCCAAAATTTTTCTTTTTTCATGCTCTTTCATTTGATATGTCACAAGGGGTACTTTGCTATTAAAAAAAAATAAGTTCCGGGGGGGTGAGGGGGGAAATATCTCACAAATTTATGAACCGATTTTCAATTTTTTTTCATCAAAAATTTTCTTTTTTCATGCTCTTTTATTTGATATGTCACAAGGGGTACCTTGCTGTTTAAAAAAATTAAGTTGGGGGCAGGGGGGGAAAGGGGGGGAATGTGAATGTAACGTTGAATTCAAAACAATTGGTCCCCCTACGTCAATAGATGATTCCCGCAAACTGCATATTTCTATCTATTGCGGTTTTTACATAAATAAAGATGCAAGTTTTTAAAAAAACACCCTGTATATATAATTCTTTAAGACCAAATATTTACCAGAAAATCGTGGATGTCTGGTAAGTCGCAGAAAAGTGGGAGGGGTCTTAAATTAAAGGTCTTGACCCCAGGGACTCGGGAAAAATAGCAGAATTCCCATAAAGTTGCCAGAAAACGCGATTAACAAAATAAAATATTTCAGAATTAAAACATAAAATATCCACCATAAGAAATGCATGGGGGCTGAAAAACGTCTGCATTCTATCAGCTGTTACTTATTTATTTGCAATGTTTACATTTATTCCGAAAGTCAATGGTCAATGTTGGTAATTTTCTGGTAAAAATTTGGTCTTACAGAATTATATATATAGATGTTTACATTTATTCCGAAAGTCAATGTTGGTAAATAATGTTTCAAAATGAATTGTGTTTAATTTTTTTGTTTTCCGTTTTTATAATGACTAATGAGTGAAGTAACTAGACAGGGTAGGGGAAGACTTGCAAGACGTGGAAGAGTGTCCAGGAATTCAACAAACTTAAGAAATGCCAAAGAGAACGTCATGTAGGGCCTAACTTTAAAAGAAATCCAGAAGCTGTTTTACAACCTGTCTTAAGAAGAACGCTGGAAAATGAGTTGAGTTTTGTTTCTCACAATATACGTCCTCTTAAAGCACTTGCATGCATTGTGGCACATTTCACTTCGCAGAGGAGGCCACAAATGGACATTTCAACGCATGTTGCCACAATGGACATGCCACAACCACAAGTAAATGACGAACTAAAATAACTGTTTTTACATGATTCGAAATTCATACAAAACAAAAGGCAATACAACATACAATGTCTTTTGCGTCGCTTTGCGCTACACAAAAAGAGATTCCGGGAAATGGGCATTACTGTCTTAAAATTCAGGGACAAATTCATAGATATATTTCTGACTTACTACCACGAAATGGGTTGCCTTCATAATAATTAATAATAATTTTAACCTCTACATTTGGTTCTCAAAATGGAAACTATAACAGAATTTGTAAGATTACAAAACAAATCTTCAATTTTAAACTAAAAAAGATGTGCAATGTTTGGCTGTATGATTTCAGCTCTGATTCGTCGTTCTCCGGGCTCAGGCCAAACCGTGTGCACGTTTCCATTTTGTTAATATGTTGTGTTATTGATTTTAATCATTATTTTACAATTGCATTTCATCGACACATCAGAAGCAACTAATATACGACTCCAACGGAAGGAAACCAAAAACATATTTCGAATATTTGTCTTTTTATATATGGTTTTTTTTATTGTAGTCTAAATTAGGGGCTATGGCCCCTACAGGCCACTAGTCTATTATAATTGGTAAATAAATCAATAGCATCTTTTTGTTTTTAGTGAATTTCCCTATAGGGCTATTACTGTAGGTGGCATGGTAAGACTTAGGCCCGGGACAGATTTACTTTTTCATTGTGATGTCCCCAGAGGCCAAAAACACCATTCGTTCAAATTTGTATATATGTATATATATATATATATATATATATATATAGACCTTTTTTAGATATTTTTAATTGTTTTGTTTCATAATGTCGACGCGCATTGTATTCCTTTAACAATGATTGTTTCAGAAAATAAAAAAGTTCCTCGCTTACTAGGTACATTTTTGACGTTTTTAGTGCTGTTAAAAATTGACCATCAATCTTAATTTGCCTAAATAAACTATAAAAAAATATGTTATGGTTCAAAATAACTACACAGTAATAAGCACTGTCTAAAAATATATAAATTTGAAATCTTTTATGTTAAAAATAAGTGTAGCAAAGGTATGTTTGTGTAAAAGAGAGAGGTCCATACAACCCGCCGGTGGCGCCGGTCTCAGTATCCCACCATTTTGAATGGTGGGCACGGCCCGTTTTTCCACCACACAGCGCGCCAGTATCCAGGGGAGTATTAGATTAAGCATAGGCCTACTCCGTATTAAGTTATAATATAGATGGTATCTGTACTACATTTCCCCGCCAGGCGGGTGAGCATGCGACACTGCGACGTTGATGGTGTATACACTCGAACGCACATGTCTACGTGAGTGAATACTCTGTAGAAACGACAGTGTGGTAGTCAGGTAGACATCGGCAACGTCGCACTCATAGTACTGTAATGGCGGTTGCTCAATCATGAGTCTAGACTAACCTAACTTAGAAAACAGCTAAGCAAAGCCTTAAACGCTTTCATTACTTAATTACCATTATAATTTTGTCATGTGCTTGTGCTTAAGTGGAGGGATGCACATAGGTTGAATCTTGTAAAACTGTGTTACTAATAAAAAACCCGTAACAAAACCAATACTCAACTGACTACTCAGCTGCATTTTTTTATAGTGGGTAGTAGGATGTACTGTATGACTGACGCACTGACATGAGGAAGGCATAGGATGGTGGGGAACGGGGATGTGCGCGGCAATTTTTAATTCAATTTTTCAAATTATAAAGCTTGAAAAAAAACTGATTCTCGGGGGGGGGGGGGGGGGGGCATGGCCCCTATGGCCCCCTCTCTGGAACCGCCACTGCTACATTAACCTAGAAGTTCACTTTGTATCCTCGAACATGAGGTGCAGGGCTACCGCCAGAACAGAGCCAAATAACACGTAATGTCACGACCAAAGTTTCACGACCACCGCGGATTTTTCACGACCAATCCAGCCTTATGGATTATACTGTGTTTGGTCGTGACAATAGCTTAAATATAATTGTAAATTGAACAGTTTAGTTCAATTGAAACACATATTTTTATTATAACTAACAATATAATTGAAGGATTGTTTAGAAATATTTAGATTATTCTAGACAATTCACGACTATACAGCTTGTCCCTGACCATCGCGTTTATGATTTATATCATAAAAATTTCAAAAATTAAAATATCATAATATTTCAATGTTGTATACACAAAAGAAGCACACCTCTATAAAACATTAAGATTTTTCGGGTCTCAGGTAAGTTTTTTCGGAGTTATACAAACTTAAAGAGATTTTATTGGTTTTTTTTCAATTTTTTGAGTTTTTTATTTTTTTCTAGGAAGACCAAATATACCAAAAGCTTAGAGCTGTTTATTGTATAATGGCCATAAAATTAAATTAATTTATAGCAAAACATAGTTATAAAAATAATATTACCTATTTATAATATTCAGTTTTATGTCCGTGGTGGTCGTGACAAAATTTCATGTCTTTCCATCAAAGATGCTCTATTAATGAAAAATCACCAAAGATATTGCGTTACCATGGACATTTTATGAAACTTCAAATGTCAATGAAATAAAAAGAAATAAAAAAAGTTTCAAAAAACGGAACAAAAAATTTTAAAAGTGCTTTTCCTGAACACCTACATTTTTAATTTTCACTCTAATGGTCAGGTCAAGTTTGGCTTTCTTGATTTCTTTGCGGTACTGCAACTTTAATGAGTTGTACTTAGTTTTAATTTCAGCAGTCCCTGCATTACAAAACAAAAAATATAGCCGGTCCAGCTCATTTTTCATTTTTACAAGTCCTTGATACCGCCTTTTGTTAGGTTTGTTGTTAAAACCGACAGTACCTAGTTTTCAAGGGAATCGAACCATTTAAGGCCCACAACAGTTTGTCAAAAAACACTTTGAATTTAGCATTTAAGTCTAGGCTATGGTCATATAATTCAAACCAATTCAACTGACTAAGGTGTTAGATAAGAACTTTAAGGAATTCTGAGGATTTAATTTCCTAGTAACTTTTCTCGGTAAAGAAATTTAATTAGAATTAGAATATGACTCGATGTTCATTGACAGAAAGGCCGCATTATGATCTGAGACAGGAGTGTGTATATCTGAGGCTTCCCTCACAATTTCAGAATTTCTTAAGACCAGTTGGTTGCATTTAGGGTTTTGATGTGGGTTTACTTTGTGAAGGGCTTTAAGGGTATAGCAGCCTTCAAAATTTTGGTTGTGGTGAGCAGCATGATTATAGATTGGTTTTCTTTTGTCTTCATGTACCACATCAAAACGATGGCCTGTCATTCGAACCCTTAAAGAGTTTGAAGTCTGGCCAATTTAATCTTTTGGACAATGTTTCTAATGTTTTCTAATGTTTCTAATTGTAATTGTAGACTTTTTATGGGGTAAAAACTGGTTTTTCAAATTTTTGACACTCAAAACATAAAATTTCACAATTTCTCTCTAGACCTTCTTAAAGAGCTTTAAAAAAACAAATAATTCAGTATATCAAAGTGTTTTGGTACAGTTATTGGTTACGAAAAAAAAATTAAAAAAATTATAATTTTAAAATTCCCATGTTATTTTTATGGAGGATATTGTAAAATGTTGTAGATTGCTTGCTATATAGTTCAGAGCATATTTTAAGGGATTTTCACTGGGCGACAGTGGAGCCGGGGGTTACTGTGGGGCCCCATCAAAAAAGGGGTCCGGGGACCCTCGGAAAAATTTTGCTTGGATTAAAGTGAAAATCAAACATTTCTACGTATCTTGTAATGCATTTTTTGATTGTATTTGCTTGTAAATCGTCCAACAAATTCTAGAAATATTTACACAATGTTATTTTTCTAATACTTTTAAAATCCTAATACATTTAAAATTTGAATCATTAAAAAAAATATGACGGCACCATCCATAGCCACTGGGCGACAAAATCTCAGCACTGGGCTACACTTGTGTCTCCCAGTTAACATGTTATTTTATGCTCTGATATAGTTTGACCAAACTTGGCAAATTTATGGATTTTATACTAAGCTATAATTATTTTACCTTAAAATGCCACTTTATTAGTTTCTTTGTAGCAGCAAACCTAGGTACTCGTTAAACCTAATGTTATTTTAATAGATTAATTGAAAATCAATTCAGGCAAATGGAAATTCGCATAGACGGCAGGTTTGCTGCGGCGGGGGTATTTAACATACAATAAAGGGACTATATTGAACAGTGTGGAGCCAAAGGTTAAATTTCATTTTGGATGTTGAGGCTTAGGTCTAGTTGCACCTATAGTGCAAGAAAAAAGTGTAAAATTTAGACTAATAGTGGAATTTTAATTTATCAGGCTGAAAATTGGTGGAGATGTCGTACATACAGCTGGGAACATCATACTAAAATTCCCAAAAAATCCCACTTGGGCAACATGTCGCCATCTTGGAAAATGGCCGCCATAATGGATTTCCCCCCTTGTGTCACATATTCAAGCATAAAACTACCCCTAATTGTGATAAAAACATGCAGTTTCTTCAAAATTATTTGTCGGGATGTAATTAAAATATTTAGAGCCAATTTAAATAATTGTGTGTAGTAATTTAACATTTTTATGCAAAAAATAACCAAAAAGTTTTTGAAAGAAGATTAGTCTTGGATTTAAAATCGATTTAAGACCTTTTTTACTCATCATCAGGAAAAAACTTACCAGCATAAATTTTTTGAACAGGTGTGTGCACAAGAAAATGTAATAATATTTGTTTTTGGTCTATAAGTATGCCGTCATATTGACGTTGAACGAGCGATTGCAGCCTAAGTTTTAGACCAGTCGTTGTGGAGACTGTAATATAATGCTGTAAATGAAACGAGTTTTCATGCAGCATGCTGAAGTGAGGGGATATGTTTCCACATTAAAACCCTTTAGGAGATCAGACAAGATACAGTCACATTTAGCCATGGGAAATGTGGTCGTTGTGCGGGGTGAAACTAATCCTATTAGCCAAAATTAGCTATTCTATCAAATTATGTTCTTGTCCGTAATGATTAACAGTTGTAGACATGTTTTGAATACGAGTTGGCACCATTACCAACAGCATTATTCAACGATGGGACCAATAGAAAACCCAACAAGGCTGCGTTAAGGACCATGAGGGAGATATTGTGTCCTTCTACGGATTGTCTTCCACTAGCTTCAAACCTTGTGATAGATGGTGGGCATCTTCTTCACATGGTAGTTTGGCAAAAACCGGCTATTTTCTCTGACATTTTTGTAAGGCGTACCAGACATACATTGTGTAAAACATTACGGAAATAAAGTCATTGTTTTTTTTGACTGATTCCAGGAAAGTACGATGAAGGATGTAGAACACGTTAGGCGAACGTTTAAAGCGACATCTGCCGAAGTTCTTGTTGGTTCTGATGTGCAAGTGGTATCCCAGCAGCATCCATTCTTATCCAATGCGACCAACAAAACAAGGCTCATTGATCAATTAGTAATCCATCCAAACAGAAACTGAATACAAGCGGTCCATGCGAAAGCTGATGCAGACCGTCTAATTGTCCAAACAGCCATCCTACTAGCCAATGAAGAAAAAACTCTGCAATTGTTGGAAAGAACACTGAGGCATTCGTCCTTTTATTGACCCTTACTGACCCTGACAAATATATCTTAATGCTCATTCCACTTTCAAAAGCTCATTAGCAAAAGATATTTTCATCCACAGCACTGCAAAATAGTATGGACAATGTCAACGAGCATCTTGTTTTCCTGCATTCTATGTCCGGTTGTGATACCACGTCAGCAACCTACAGGAAAGGGAAGATTCAATGTTCTGGAGAAATCACCAATTCTTTGTCAACCAGTGTAATTGTATGTGTTCAATCGGGCGGAATCCACACAGATGGAAATCGTCAAAGCTGGATAGGAATTTTTTGTAGCCCTATATATGGAGCAAAAAGTGGTCAGGGACTCAAAAGAACTCGATACAAACAGTACCTGAAAGTAATATCAAAACGTCTTGAATTTTAATTTGACCTTTCAACACTTCTACAAACTTCTGAAGCTGCTAGAGAGCACAACCTTAGATTGTACCACCAGGGTCAAGAATGGCTAGGGGGTTCTCTTCCACCTACAGAGTGGGGATGGAAAAAGAACGAAATAGGTACATTTACTCCAATTCCTACTTCAATGCCCCTTTACCTGACAACCTCCTCAACTTGATAAGATGTGCATGTAAGACTGGATGTAACAGGTATTGTGGGTGCCTGAAAATGGGTTATCTTGTTCACGATTGTGTATCTACTGCACCAACGGTTGTGGTCACGGGATCAATGCCACATCAGTACTAAATTAATGAAGAAGGGGACATTAATGTACCTGATTTACCAACCCAGTTCCGTTCTGACCGGGAAGTCAACACAACCGACATCCAAATGATTCCATTCCACTTTGCAGCAAGAGGAAAAAGTCACATAAAAGAAAATAGTTTTTATAACTCACGAACTTATCAATTGTCTAACAGAATATATTCCGTTTTTTTGGAGTTTATATAAAAAAGAAAAATATTACGTATGAAATAAAAGTAAGTTATAAAAGTAATACTAACACAACGGTTTATTTACTATTAGTAATTTAATTCCATTTACATAATTTTATTACAGTAACCACCACCACCATGATGCGGTTTAAAACTTAGGCTGCAATCACATGTCCAGCGTCAATATGACGGCATACTTATAGACCAAAAACAAATATAATTACATATTCTTGTGTACCTTGACTTGTTCTATAAGATTTAATCAGAGAAGTTTTATCCCCGATGAGTAAAAGAGGTCTTAAATCAATTTTGAATGCAAGACCAGTATTACCCTCCAATTATTTTTGTTTAATTCTTAGCAAAAAAATTTGCAATTTCCATACAAAACTATATATAATGGCTTTAAATATTTTAATTACATGCCGACAAATAATTTTGAAGAAACTGCACGTTTTTATCACAATTGGGAGTGGTTTTATGCTTGAATATGTGACACAAGGGGGGAAATCCATTATGGCGGCCATTTTCCAAGATGGCGGCATGTTGCCCAAGTGGGATTTTTTGGGAATTTTAGTATGATAATCCCAGCTGTACGTACAACATTTCCACCAATTTTCAGCCTGATAAATTAAAATTCTGGAATCCAACACTATTTTCCTGCACTACTACTGATTTTGCCAATATTTAACACATAGACATAACATAACCCCAAACTGGTGTTTGTTGACAGACGACCAGACGACAGACAAAAACTAGACCAAGTAAATTTGGGATCAGCTGTCTTAGTAGTAGGCTACCAGATAAAACATACTCCTCAGTATGTTTTATCATAGAATAGCTGTTGTACTCGTGCTTTGCAACGGGAAGAGGACACAAAATAGAAACATTTTAATCTTTACATATGTTGCATATAATAGTTACACATCCGCCAACGCTTTTAGAAACAAAATTAAACTCTTATGGCCTTAATAGAAACGTTTAAGTTATGACTTTTAAGTTATGACTTTTAAATCTGGTAATTAGTGGATACCACCATTTTGGTTTTGATTAATTTTAAATCTTGTGTAGGCTAATATGAGAAAAACTGACCAAATCTTTGAATAAAACTTTGACATACATGATTTACCTTAATCTCCCTTGATTACATATCTTTTAATTTATTATTGACATTTTAAATTTCAATTTTGAAGTTGAAAAAATACTAATTATTAAATTTAAATGAACATTTTTTTAAAATACCACTCTTCTTTTATAGGCCAGTCAAATTGGACAATAAAATCGCAAAGCGTGATGTATTGCTGCATTTTTAATATGTTGTTGGGACCCGTTAGGGTAACTCAAAACCAAGTTTGCAGCTTCGAGATCCCTATGCTCCCTGCGTAATAAGTAAAATATTACAAAATTAATGTATTTTTTTAAGTTTTTGGTTTATAACTTATTAACAGTGCATTTTTCTTAATACTACTCAAATGTAATAATTAGAGTACATAAAACTTCCAACAATTTAAGCATAGTTTCATTTTTGTGTGTCAAATAGTTTTTGAGAAATGATTTTTCAAATATTACAATTTTTTTAAGTAATTACCATAATTTAAATTTTTTCTGGGTTGGACCCACAAAAACTGTGTAATACCCATATTATGGCAGAATTCTTAAAAACTGCTTTTGTAGTAAATGTTATTGGCTTTCGTTTTATCACAAAGCCAAGTCTGTACCTTCAACACTTGTCTGAAAACTATACAAATAATAATTTATGAATATCACGATTTTTGAATTTAATGAGTTTGAATAATATGCCCAACCATTAAGTGATAAAAACGAAATAAGGATAACATATTTAAGGTTAAAAGTTGTATTTAAAGATAAATTATGACAAAACATTCTTATAATTAATATTTTGGCTTTTTGGACACTGAAGGCAAGGTATTAGAAATGTTTCCTGATTCAAAATCTTCGGGAAAAGACATATTATCGTCAGGGTCATCTTCATCCTCTTCAATAAATGTGACATTTTGGCAGTTCTTAGCAGAGCAAGGAGTACATAATGGTGAACACTTTATCCCGGCCTTCCAACATGTGCAAGCACCCGTGCATCCCTTTTTGCACCTACATGAAACTAGTTTCATAAGGTTGGATGGAGCTGGACTGCATGTTGTTGTCACTGGAACAAATCCTGCTGTGCTATTTGACCAACCCCACTCAGTGGGATCCTTTTCAATCCCTAACCATTTTTGCTCTTGGTGGTATGCTCGAAATAAGTGGAAGGAAGCTGCATCTTGGGTGGGGGGCAAGCGTGAAAAGTTTACCTTAGCGCGGGCTGCTGCCTTTACAAACAGACGGAGCCGAAGGTTTTCGAATTCATAGTGGAATGTGTTGCCACCATACAAAGCAATTAGGCACTTTTCTCCAGCTTCCTAGGACGAATTTTTAGGGTGAGAATGGGGAAACCTATTTTAATCCCATAAAACCCCGTACTCTTTAGTACCATCATACTGGTTCATAACATTTGCTTTTAGTTTAATCAAAATCGGGTGAGTTTTACTCTAGTTCATGTGCTGATGGACATACACCCACATTTACATAAACTTGAACGGAAGGCGTTTTTGACCTCTGGGAATTTGAAGTTGAAAAAGTAAATCAGTCCTGGATGTGTATAAATAATGATATTTTTTCGACATCTAAATAAACGAAATTATAAGGTTTTGGCAAATTTCCTATATAGGGAATGATCTATTACCGTAGTACTCATGGTAAAACCTGGACCCGGGACCAATTTCAATACGGTACAAAATTAATAATATTCACCCTATAGATATAAATAGCAGATCAAAACACAGCTTATCTTTTGCCATTTTAACTTAACAAAGTCATTTTTCCATTTGTTTAAAACAAAATCCTGCAAGTGACGTCCTTGTCCTTTTAACCAGTGAACAGGGTTGACACAACAACAGGAGTTGTTCGTCTTTCAGGCTCTCGGAAAAGGTGCTGCGGGAAAAAATACACCAGCAATCAGCATGAGTCTTATTGATGTAGAACCTGTACTATTGTAGTTAAAATGCATCATATACATATTTGAAACAGCAAAAAACGTATACACCGTAGTAGTAGACGCAACGATTGTGTTCAAATCAAATAGTCTTTATTTCATATTGTACATAAATCAGTACATGGAATGGCGTCAAAAACTATATCTAAAACTTAACATAAAGAAAACTAGTATAATATAAATAAAACACTAATTTAACATATATTCTTCTTTTTTGCTTACTGATAGGAAGTAGCTATTACCATAGGTGGTACAGTAAGGCTTAGCGCCGAGACATGTATATATTTGATCATTTTCTGCGGTGGTAATATTTACTGTAAATTGTTTTTACACAAATTTATATTATATTTTTAAAAAATTTGCTAAAACATAGTAACATTTTTTTATCTCTTAATAACTTACACATGTTGTAAAAACAATTAAGTTCATTAAATAAAAAAATCGTGATATTCATAAATTATCATTTGTATAGTTTTCAGACAAGTGTGGAAGGTACAGACTTGGCTTTGTGATAAAACGAAAGCCTATAAAATTTACCACAAAAGCAGTTTTTAAGAATTCTACCATAATATGGGTATTACACAATTTTTGTGGGTCCAACCCAGGAAAAATGTAAATTATGGTAATTACTTTAAAAAATTTGTAATATTTGAAAAATCATTTCTCAAAAACTATTTGACACACAAAAATGAAACTATGCTTAAATTGTTGGAAATTTTATTTACTTTAATTATTACATTTGAGTAGTATTAAGAAAAATGCACTGTTAATAAGTTATAAACAAAAAACTTTAAAAAATACATTAATTTTGTAATATTTTACTTATTACGCAGGGAGCACAGGGATCTCGAAGCTGCAAACTTGGTTTTGAGTTACCCTAACTGGTCCCAACAACATATTAAAAATGCAGCAATACATCACGCTTTGCGATTTTAGCCTCTTTTTATGTACGATTTGACTGGCCTATTATCACAAATCCTTCCATCTTCAGTTTCTTCACTCACAATAAATCATTAGCAAAACTAAGTCAGCTGTTACAAACTTTAGAAATATTGCTGTGCCTTATCAATGCAGTCTTTTGAAATATTAAAGAACTATATCTATAGGTACTATAAAAAATTTGAAACAAATAATTTAGCATTAAAGACAGCAGACAAAACTAATATAATTATCAAAGCATCAAGGACTAAACAATTTAATAGCACATACAGCATATGCTTATTGCATCTCTGCTGATTCTACTCTACAAAAATATCAACAAACAACTTATTATACAAACCAGTTCTTTTAATCAGTTCCATCGTCCATTGCCTTTAAATTTTCACACTTACCATTAATTAAACATAGTAACAGAGATTTCATTGATTTTAGAAACAAAAGAACACTGTGTACTGTACTGCTTAGTTTTATGATATTTTCCTTGGTTTAATTTATTAAGTGGTGTGGCAAATAATACACAAATAATAAATGTATCACATAAAGTAAATGTGAACTGAGAGCTATGTTAAAGTAAAATAAGAGTATTTTGTATTACCATTTGATAATTAAATATAGTCACACATATACAACAGATTTTAGAAAACAATAATCAACCACGTACAATTTAGTTATTGATGATATTCTTTAGTTTAATTTAAGCAAATTCATACAAAACATCTATACATTGTAATTTTCATACTGTTTCCATGAAAACATATCAATAACATTATTTTCATAGCTTAGACGCTTTAAAAAATCCAAATTAGAGCCGGAGTTGATACAGCAACGGTTATAGAATCTTTTTTTTCTATAATCATTGACATAGTTTTAGAATAAATAATCCATGATAAAAGGTTAGATTCAAATAAACCTACCTCATAGTTATGGAAAATATTATTTTTTATTTCTTTGTATCATAGCTGTCTGAAATTGTGAAATATGCAGTTTTAGCAGTTCTTCTTGTTTACATTTAAATGTCAAAGCAAATATAAACAAACATTTATAGTGTTCTCATCACAGCCATGGAGACCAATCAATATTTACTTTTAAAATGTTCACCTCAGAACTTTTAAAGCCAAAGGGGCAAAGCCTACGGTCAGTATCGAAATGTGAATAGTCCTATAATGGTCCTTGGTATGGTAGCTATATCTTTCTAAAATTTAAGGCCAGTTGGTTCAGTAGTTTTTGCACCTATTAGGTAGTAACACATACAGACATACACCATTAGATTTTTATATAATAGTATTGATAAAACAGTCTATGGTTTTATCTATGGTAGTACCATAGATAAAACGGACTGTTTTATCTATGTAGTACTTAGTTCGTTGCTAGAGCATGTAAGCCTCGACTGGACTGGTATGAGGGATTTTAAGACAAGACAGAATTATTCGTTCGCACGCCGTCTACAATGTAACATCGTCGTTTACCTTCACTTCGCTTACACGTCGATCATTGTAAATTTGTTTACTTAATAATAATTAGCTAATAATAATAATAAGCTATACCTAAATAGTCCGAATCCCACGATTTACGTTTAATTTTTTTTCAATACAGTACCACTATTCTTTTCTACGACTATTTTCGTTTAAGAATTCGATTTAAAACCTCTAAATTTAATAACTTGAATTTCACCGACTTGATTCCAGACCTGCCAGTTCCTGCCTGCCAGTGACTAGTGGTGGCTATCTTTCGATTTGTTTTGAATAAATTATAAATTAGCTACGAAATTACGCTTGTTCCGTTCATTTAACGAGTAATTATTACTTAAATTTATTTTAGTTAATTCACCGTTTTAATACCCCGAGACTTGTCATCTGAGTTCTAAGCCCCGTCTTTGGCGGGTGAGAGAACCAAGTCTTGGGTGTATTCAGATTTGAACAGTTAACTACCTACAAAGAACAATACGACTCTGTAGGATTTTTTTAGATTATATTCTCTTTTATATTATCAAAGATGTTCACCAACATCTTCCAAAAATAGTTTTAAGTCTAATACATGTAGTTTGACCAAATTGGCTGAGATAGAATACTCGTCGACCGCGGTTTGCATGTGTTACGCTGGGTTCAAGAGATAATTGAGCACCCCTCCAACTACCTTATTGGGGGGGGGAGGGGGTTCTCTTCCTTGCGCCCCCAACAAACCTAAAAACTTCTTGCACCCCAGAAAATGGTCCTGGCTCAAAGGGTTGATATGTGGCACTTTTTTAATTCATTTAGGTTGACCACCAGAGACAAAGTGAGTCGTAGTTTGGACAGAAATTTACTATGTATCATTCATACGAGATAATATGAAAACCCAAAACTTAGGTACGATAATATAAGTTTACTTTTACGATTCAGATATTTACACAACGCAAATTTTATATTCATGGTCATTCTTGGCACTGATTAAATTACAAATGAAGTCCTCCGAGGACAGAACACGCGAGCAGGATGAGTCCAGGAGTGACACAGGCTGCAGAGCTGGCCTTGGTTGGGTTGAAGGTCCTGGGGGGTTCGGTGGGACCATCAGTGGGGCCAGCAGCAGGTATTGTCGCATTGGAGGCCTCAGTCTCTGCTACTGCCCCAGGCTCTGCTACTACAGGATCATCTTGTAGTTGAGGGACCACAGGGGAACTCTCACTCAGGCTGACTGCCACCAGGACCATCATGCACACTAGCAGGCTTCTCATTGTCAACATTTTTAATGTGATTTAAGTCTTTGTTGCAAAAATTAACAGAGTTTTTAGGAAATCGCTGGAGAATTTAAGAGGCGGAGATGAATCGTCACAACAACAGACAGACAAATCAGCTGATGTGAGTGACGTCACTATGAAAGCCACCACACTGACATCGAATGAACATACGACTGGAGTCACAGACATCGCATCACTGCCTCTAACAGCTGCGAGTGAAATAAATATGAATGATTCTATTCTTCAATTAATGCGAATGGTTCAACAGAATAATGCATTAATAATTTCACAACACGACACATTAAAATTAGAAATACAATCTGAAATGTCAGAAATAAAATTACAAAATGATAATTTAAAATCAGAAATTCAGCGTGAAATTAAACAGTGCCAGATTTCCCTTGAAGAAAAAATCACCTCTGTTAAAACTAACCAAGAAAACATGCGTAAGGAAATGGATCAGATACAAATAATTCAGATTCAACATTCCAAAGAGATCCTTACAATGAAAGAAACGTTTAAAGCAGAAATATATGAATGTGATACCAAAGTACGTGAAAATTTAATCCAAGACTTAGAAGAACAAAAATCCGAAATGAAGTCCATGATAATCCAAAATAATTCTCAAACTCTTGAAAAAGTGAATTTGGAAATACAAAAACAAAAATATGATATTCATTCACAGATAAACCAATTCAGGTTGGAACATGAACAACTTATAACAGCAAAATCAAAACAAAATGCCCATGAAATACAAAATTCACTGATCGTTATTAAAAAATCAAGGTCAAGAAATTTCAGCTATCCAACAGAATCTACAAAAACAAAGTGAGGAGATTATTAAAATAAAACAAAATATCACTAAACATGGACAAGTAACATCGTCCCCTCAACATATCTATGTTACATGTAACGGAAACTCCGGAATCGTGTCAGATATGACATTACCAAAATTCAATGGTAGAGGACATAATCCGAAAGAATTCATTGCTAAGCTACAAAAATACTATAAAAAGAGTATACTAAGGAAAGATCCAAATATTGACAACATAGAGTTTCTCATCGACCTGATTGAAACCAGCCTTGAAAATCACGCTGCACGTTGGTTCAACCTCGTAAAAGGCGACATTAGAAATTGGGAACAATTCCAACACCTGTTTGAGAACAAATACTGGAGTCGAGACACACAACGAGGAATCAGACAAAGACTGGAAACTGAAAAATACCGAAACAATGGAAATTTGTCTCGATCAGAGTATTTCGTAGAACGTGTACTCACACTACAATCATTGACACCACCCCTTGATGAAGAAGAAATAGTGGATTGCCTGTGCGAACATTTCGAAGAACTAATCCAGAATGCACGACGAGTACAAAATATAACTACTATCCAAGGGTTTGAAGCCTTACTTTTACGGGAAGACATCAAAGATCAACAGAAGAAAAATCAACATAAACCATACATCTCAAACTTACATCAAAATCCGCAAAACAAATTCAACGAGCAATCACGAAGAAATGAAGATTATAATGATCCACATAAGAAAGAATGGAGGGGATCAGATTCAAATCGAAACCGTTACGATAATAGAGCCTATGTTCCAAAGAACCAATACTACCGGACAGCACCTCAACCAAATGATCACCCTTATAATAGATATAACGACCGTAGGGCAAATAATTATCAACCACCAGCGAATAACCAGACAAGTTCCAAACCCAATTACCACGTTAATCAAAATGACGGAAGGCGATATCCTACCCATGAACAAAAACAAATATGCCACATGACTATCGAACGAAGTCCAAATCAACCAAATATTTCCCCAACAACTCCTAACGAATATAAGGAGCCTTTAAACTGTTAGGCACTGTCGATAATAGTTGCCTACAATCAACATCAGAATCTAAATTAAATGAACAAAGATCTTCAGTGCCAAATATTAACAAAATCGGATTAAGTAGGCAAATTAATAATTATAAACCAAATGACGAAGACGCTCAAACTATATGTAATATCTATTGTGACCGAGAATTCCTACTTACAGAAGAACCAAGTCTTAATGAACAATGCTCATTAAAACAAATTCCAATTCATTATCCAGAAATCAAAATTAAAATTAATAATATTTCTGTAAATGCTCTTATTGATACAGGTTCAAACGTAACGTGTATGTCTGAAAATTGGTACTCTGAGAACCAAATAAACATTGGCCGTCATGAACAATTACCAGTTGTTGGTACAAGTATTAAAACCGCTGTAAATGATAAATCAAAGAAAATATCAAAAATAATAATGTTGCCAATCACCATAGATGATCAAATCACGAACATTCAAATGTTGATTGTACCCAATTTAGTAAGACCTATTATATTCGGAATGGACGTGTTAAGCTCATGGAAAACTGTTATGGATTTCAATCAAGAACAAATAATAATAAATATAAATGATTTACAGAAAATATTAAAGTTTGACAAAGTTAGTACAGAAGGGATATTATGTCATATAATAAAAGAAAAGCGTAATAAAATAGCCAACAATCATAACAAATCACATACAACTTATTTTCATCCAGGCGATTTAGTAGGCTACTCATAAGAAATCATCCTCTTTCAAATTTAGCGCAAGGCGAGACTGCCAAACTATTTGAAGTGTATGAAGGACCATTCAAGATTAGCAGAGTGTTAGGATCATCGACATACTTCATTAGTAGTTTAGAAAACCCAGAAGAATTCGGTCCATACCACATTTCTTCAATCAAGAAGTATTTCCCCCCCATGAACAACGAAAATGTTTAATTCCCTTTCCTGTTCTCTGAAAATCAAGTGCATAAACAATCTTTTAGTGAAAATGACCGTATTGTTTAAAAGACAATTATAGTGCTCAAGATAAACTTTTATAAAAGATGAGAGGACTGTGTGTTCAGTGGTGGTAGACTGATAGACAATAGGAAATGGTTATTTCCCACACACTCACACATCACAAATATATAGACACAAAACCACTTTATGTTTTCCACTGTTTCTGTTCTTTACCACTGTTTGTTTGTAATAATAATATTATTAATCATGTTTTGTTGTGTTAACGTCCCATGTTATGTTTTATCAGGTTATATTTATGTTTTCAATGTTTGTTTTTATTCTAGATAAAAAAAAGGTTCTGTTTATGTAAATTAGTTAAGTTGTCATACATTCATTCATTATCTTATCGAAATAATGTTCTGTTGATTCATCCCCATACCATCATTTCTGAGGGGATATTGAGATAAAACATATGAATGTACTCATATGTGAATTGTAGCTAAATTACTTTTAATATTTATTAATTACTGTATTTTCAAAAAGAATATTTAAATTTAATGAAATATAAATTAGTGAAGAAGAAAAACTATATTCAAAAATACCATTCTAAAATTAAATAGTGTCTAGGTAGGAAATATTTCTTTTGTACTGTCCAGTGTCCAGGTGTGAAGTAATTGTTGGAAGGAAAGCAAAAGAAAAGGAAGAAAATGTGCTTGTGGTGGAAGATATAGAGAGAGATGGATGTGGGAGCCAAGTCTCCAGTGATTTTAATATCCAAAAGTGAAAATTAACATTCAGAATACATATAAATATTGAATATAAAGAGACCTAAAGAAAGAAGAAAATCACTATTCAACAAAATTGGTAATATCAACCTCAATTAACACTTAAAAAACTCATCATCAATTTCCAACCACCACATTGTGAATTGACTAAATCCAAGTGACTTTCAAATTAAGAACTTGTAGCCTAAATTTTTTTATTCTCATTATTAGCTTATCTCATATTTAGCCTATATTAGTACTGTATAAATTAAATTAATCAGCCTATCAGAATTTCATACCCGGCACGAACCAACCCCTAGATTAAGATAATTTTCTCTCCAAATTGTTATCTAGCCTAGCCCATCATAAACCTAGACCAAAATATATTTCACTGTCATAGCCTAGCTCAATGAGATTGTTAATAGCTATAGAACCTAAATATATTTTATTGTAACTTTATTTTAATTTTATTATCTAATTTAAGTAAATTCATATTTTGAAATTCATTAATAAAGAGGAGTAGGTTGCAGGGTATTGACGGAAATAAAAAAATAAAAAGTATTTTTAAGTAATTGCAGAGATTATGATTGTGTAAAGCCAAGGTAAATGTAAAATATATCTTTTAATACTTAGAAAAAGATTGTTGTCAATTAAAAAAAAAAATTAACATGACACTCTTTTATCTAATTTCCAAGGGAAGTATCTATTACCGTAGGTAGCACTTAGTTCCGGGACCGATATACTTTTCCATTTTGATGTCCCTAGAGGCCAAAAACACTATTACCGTGCTGGGTATTCAGTATTTTGACCGTGACCGTGGTAAGTCAATAACAATATCTACAAGACTGCAGGTGACGATAATGATGTTTACTTGACCATGGTGGATGATCGGAATTTTGCCGCGATTGCGAAAGATGGTGATAATGTCTACATGACCACGGTAGATATTTAATATTTTACCGTGATCGCAGAAGGCGTTTTGTTACGTTTCCTTGACCGCTGAGCGATATTCAGGATTTTGCTGTATCCGCAGAAGACAGAGGTGATGCTTCCGTGATTGAGGATGATATTCAGGTTTTCATAGTCATCAAATAAGACGGCGATGATGTCTCCAAGACCGTGGGAGATGATCACAAATTTACGATATTACCTCGAGTTTGCCTTGATTGAAAATTTCAATCTGGCACACCTCTAGTTATAATAACATTTTCTTTTTGATTTCTTTTTGTAAAAGACTTATTTAATAAAGATCTTTATTTACCTTCAATATTTATTTCATGTGCTTAAATAAACATGTGCTTAACCTATAAACATAGGTAAACTAGCAGTTTCTTGGGATTAAGACTATTTCTCCTTTAAACTTACCACTGATAATTTTTGCTTCAATCAATTTTGGTGTCATTTTTCAAATCATCAGTCTGGTAACGTTGCACAGCTTCGGTGGATTTAAGTTTCGTATTAGTATTACTGGAGTTCCTTCTTTTAATGACTGTAATGTGGTGGGTTAATGCAAAATTGAGAGGCATTTTAATACCTGAGATAGCACGCACGATTATTATTCACTTAATAATTTATGTTAGACTGTCATTTAACATTGGAGAATCTAAACGTTGTTGAGTGCACAGGTGTGCTGCGATTGGGATTTAATATATTTGGACTTATTCAAAAGTAAAATAGTTTTCTATGCTGCACTCTGTGGTAACAATGTGGCACTATTTCAAATCATGACTAATGTAGCATGTTGTTATTATTCAAACCTACAAAACAGTTGCCGGGTAACAGCTAGTTATATTTATTTGTAAACATTGTAGTTCAAAAAGTCTGACTTTGGCCCACTTAAAACCCTCTGGGGCGGAACCCTTTTGATGGATCTGCACCAAACTTTACACAAACCATCCTTTAATAATGCTTACTAAAGCCTAAAAGTTTCATTACAATCTGTTGAGCGGTTTCGAAGTCCATAAGGTATATACATAGTTTCTCTTTTATACATATAGATTGTCAGTTTGTCATCATCGTTCGTAGCCATACATAGCGCGAGCACATCTGATCTGATTTGTTATCGTGCGGAAAATTTATAACATCGTAAAGTGTGTTACGATTTTGAGAACTGATTATCTTATCGCTGGAGTAAACAAACAACTAACTTGTAGGGAGGGCAGGGAAGGGAGGTTAACAATTCCCAAGGTCAAGATAGTTTTTGTGCCTCGAGCCAATCAATACACAAACTATAAAGAAGAACAGGTCCTATGGATAATATTCAAACAGTATTTTCAAATTTGGCACGCAAAATACTACACTGAACCAAGTGGTCAAGTTTAGCACGCGGTGAAGTGCGAGAGAGAGCGACATACACTGTTTTCGTCCTCTCTCTCTTTCTCTCGTGGCCTGTCCCATAGGGGACGAAAACAGTGTATGTCGCTCTCTCTCACACTTCACCGCGTGCTAAACTTGACGCCAGCGCTGAATCGTGGTTCAGTGCAGAACTACAGATATTTCGCGCGCCAAATTTGAAAATACTGTTAGAATACTGTCCATAGGATCTGTTCTTCTTTATAGTTTGTTTATTCATTGTTCGAGCCTCCAGTGAGAGGCTATAAAAATAAATAAACATCCTGCCTTGTAACAAAATGGTTGCTTGTATCTTTAATTTCGACAAAAGGTTCTGTACTGTATTACGATGTATTTGGAAAGCATCAATTAATACATTACAGTAATAAATTTATTAAAATAGGAATTTTTATTGACTCTTGCCTAGTATTATAATATATTCCACTGAAAGTAGGCCTATTTGACTTGTTTTGTGTTTATTTGTGACTTTTCTTAAGTACGAAAAACGAGATAAGAGTAGTTTATTTTACCAAGTATGACTTCAAAATAATGATATAATTTAGGGATGGTCAAGTCTCGAAATTTCGGGAAATTTTAAATCTCGTTACACGAGACGAGATTTCTTTTGGCCGAGATTTTTATCGAGACGAGAATTAAAAAAAAAAAAAAAAAAAAAATTAAAAACGCCTGCAGAAAGTCAATGCAATACCCGCAATACAGGAGCGTGTTGTAGTTGCGTTTCCTTTGCGAAGGCGTTATTATTTAATTAATTCTATAAATGTAAATATTACTTTAATTATTTTAATAATATTACTTTAATTAAATTTGAGAAGTTTAAGTGTAAGCAGTGTGAGGAATGTTTTATTACTATAAAAAGTCAAAACAAGTAGGTAACTATTTTATAAAAATTAATATTGCTTTTATTTTATGATTTATTTTATTTTAGGATAAGTTGAACTCTAACCTAACTGATATCACTATGTTTCCTAATCGTAGGCATTTTTAATAAGTTAGGCGTGATTAATAAAAAAATGTTATGCTGATGTTTTTTAATAAAAGATTGTAAATATTCTTGCCTATTATCATTATTTTTGTATTTAAACAGTCATCTAACAATGTTACAAAATCAGGTAAAAATTTTGAACGTGCATTTCCCGTTGTGTATGAGAAGGGAAATCCCGTCTCGATCTCGTCTCGAAATTTTATGAGAAATAAAAAATCTCGTCTCGTCTCGTCTCGAACTAAAAATTCAATCTCGTCCATCCCTAAATTATATAATTCCAAATGAATAGCACTTCATTATGTTATGATTTTAGGGATTCCCCGTTATAACCGACCATAGGTCCCATTAGGGTCGGTTAAGAGGGGGTCTACAGTACTAGATATTTACATTATAACCACTTCTGTGTTTGAAAAACTATTTTATTTTTGGATGATAATTAACTCTTCAGCAGCTGTTTGAAATCATCCAAGATGGCCGCCAGCCTACAAGGACTCTCAAGTAAGAATTGTTTCTCACTATTAAAAAAAAAATAATAATTGTAATTTGTAAACATACTGACGACAATGGTGGTACCCTACCATGCAGGCTACATTATCAATGACGAAGATAAACATGGACAACCTTTTGCGGTTATGAGTAACTCGGGTAACATTTTTAGAAAACAGAAAACACTAAAAAACAAGATCTGCTTTTGAAAAATGATAAAATATTTACCAGAAATGATGATTATATCAAACTGGTAAGGACATTGTGAGTATTCCATTATATTGTGAGTATTAGTTACATAGTCTTTGAGTTGACTCATCGGATATTATGACTGTTATTCGTTTTTAAATAGCTCCTGTAATACTTTGCAATTGTTCAAATTCAAGCAACATGTACACTAGTAAAATAAATAATAAAAGGGGTTTGAGAAATACCAAAATGTTGTAAGCAATAACACTTTACTTTTTTAATACAAACTATAATACAAAAAATGTACACTCAATAAAGCTAGGCACAGAAATAAAGTAAACAAAGCCGAGAGCAAAACTTAACAGATTTTTCTTTTATACAAACAATACAAAAATGAAAAATTAGAAAATAATAAAATGAGCATTTGAAAGAATAAAAGCTAACAATTGTCTCAAAAGCAGAATCATCTTTATTATCTGTGCACCCATTCTCTCGGAATGTTGAGTACCTACTTATATAAATGGCGACTAGATTAACACGGCTTCAGCCATTAATTTACAAAGAGATTCATCAGTAACTTATCAGAATCACAGTATATTAAAATCAAGTAGCAACAGTTAGTCAAAATAAAAAACCTCAATGACTTAAATAATTTTAAAAAATTACACATCAGATAAGTGAGTCAGCAGTGAATAAAATTTCAATTGATGAATTTCACCATTAAAGCAAAATGTTCATTACGACATATATAGAAAAATAAAGTATTTTTATGAACGGTTCATATAATTATGATTGTTAAAAATATTTTTGAAACTGTCTACTTTTTACACTAGATCACAAAGAGCTTGATGGAACTTTACATCGTATTGTAGACAGGGTTGTTGTGCCGTTGTTTGTTTAATGCTAACCTGGCTAGAGGATGCGTTTTTCCTTGTTGCTGCTTTTTGCTGGCAGCTTTGGCATTAACAGTTGCTACCACAACATTGGGGGAAGGAATTGAAGTCTTTATAGGTTGTCTCGCTTTTTTAAGATTATGCACAAAGAGAGTCGAATGTTTTATCACTAACGGTGGAGGATCTAGACTAGATTTTCTCGGAGGTACGGGCGGTTGGGGAAAAGTTGGTCTGTCTTCATACTTTCCTACGAGTTTACGAACGGACAAATCTTCCAAGGAAGTAGCAGGACTAGGTTTTTCTGTCCTATCACTGACAGGAGAGGAAGGAAGACTCCTGACTTTCCCACTTTCTTCAGTTTTAGGTTCAGCACTACCTTCTTCTGCATTCACACATTTAGCACTGCCAGAAACCGATTTGGCTTCAAATTCTTTTTTCAGATTCTGCACTAAACCCGGAACACTTTTTTGACCACTTTCGGTAAAAGTCTCGCTCTTAGTTTCGTCAACCGAAACACACCTCCTGGTAACATGAACAGAATTTTCTGAGTTTTTAATTTCCACTACATTAGTCTCTTTGGCAGAACTGTCTAGCGGAACAGTTATATCCGGACACACCCTTTTCACATCTATTATCCCCTCCTCCAGTTTCTGCT
Source organism: Macrosteles quadrilineatus (assembly GCF_028750875.1). NCBI lineage: Eukaryota > Metazoa > Arthropoda > Insecta > Hemiptera > Cicadellidae > Macrosteles > Macrosteles quadrilineatus. Next base: position 29,486,854 of record NW_026542594.1, on the reverse strand, counting down.
TGGTGCGCTTGACTGTGCCCCAGTTCTCTGTAGGTCTCATGTCGTACGAGCCCCAAGAACTGTTCCTGGAGGGCAGCGTACAACACCGAGTGTCCCCTGAGCCCCATGAGCTCTGTCGACTCACACAGTCCCGGGGGTCGCCCAACACCACTGCACTATCATAGGAACTCCAGCTGCTCTGTCGCGAGACCTCACACTCCCTTGTCACTTCTGCGTCCTCTGTCACCACACTTGGCACACTGCGACGCTCCTTGCGCTCCTCTCGCTCAAACACTCGGTCCAGGCGGTTAGAGAAGGGATCTCCATCTGGCCTCTTCCTCACCGTCTCTCCAGGATCCCAGGTTTCTTTTTTTGTCTGTAACATTTTACATTACTTAGACTTTACAATTACCAAGCTATACCAAACACCTTTTTCTTTTATCTTAAACAATTCCGCTTTAAATATCTTAATTGTAAAATACACAGTATTTTCTTTTAGTCAGGATTAGGCTTTAAGATGAGAAATCTAATAACCTAAGTATTAAATAGAGTTTTTAACATTTACTCTAGATATTTGTTAAAAAATGATCAGAACGTGCCTGCTAATCATTCCTTGTCAACATATTACAGTGAAACCTCACAAACTCGATACCTAATTTGTGGACCCACAGGTTGTCGAGTTTTGGTGTTGTCAAGTTATCCAGAACAATGAAATGTTTAATAAGATTTAATAAATAAATAATATAACAGTATTTACAAATGTAATATATAAAACAAGTTAACAATAAAATATACAACAGACAAATTTTTACATAAAAATGTATTGCGTACATGAGTAATTTTACATATTCAGTAAAGAATCTTCAAAGAAATGTCAAAAATTTAACAATCAAAACCTAAAAAGTTGAACAAAAGTAAGGCAAAGCTAGTTATACGTGCACCTTGTCAGCTGTAGATTGTCAATTGTTACAAAGAGTTACAAGGACTGTCGAGTTACTGGCTGCCAAGTTAGTGAGGTTATGTATATACATAATTATGAAAATGTTTTGATGTTTATTACATTTGCTGTTTTTTATATGGCAAACTAACTCATTTTCACATAGAACTGTTATTTAGTGTGTTTTTACACAGTGTTTACCTGTGACAGTGGTGGAGGGGGTGAAGACGTGGTCTTGTCCTCCTCAAACTGTGTGGTGAGGTTGAGTACGAGACCTCGTCGGTCGAGGCCAGGCCTTCGTCCCATCTGAGGAGTAGAGTTGCCGTTCTGAGACTCCAGAGCATTCACTCTGTGCTTCACTGTCGTCACTGTGGCTGACTCAGGGCTAACAAAAAAAGTTACATGTTAATAATTATTATGTATAAATATTCTGCTTTTAAGGTATTAGTTTTTTACAATTTATATGTTTTTAACACACACCATTTAAGTTTGCATGGACAGACATTCACATCATCAATAATTTACTGAATGTGTGTTCTGCTAATGTTGCTATATAGGCCTACTATACTAGCAGATTACCCGTCCTTCATGTGGGGTTGGCATATAAGTATAAAATGCTTATTGCAGTTATGGAAGAGGACACAGTTTAAGGAAATTTGGTTTTAGCGAATTTCCCTATAGGGAAGTTGCTATTACCGTAGGTGGCACGGTAAGACCTAGGCCCGGGACCGATTTACTTTTTCATTTTGATGTCCCCAGAGGCCAAAAACACTATTCGTTCAAATTTTTATATATGTATATATATACACAACGTATATATATATATATATACGTCCGTGAACGCGATAACTTGAGTAATTTTTGTCCGATTTTGATGAAATTTGGTTTGAAGGTGTAAGGCGGTATAAACTTGAATGAGTTCGCGAACCAGCATGATCGGACCATGGGAACAGTGTTTTACGGGGACTTTTATGGGGTAAAAAATGGTTTTTCTCATTTTTGACCCTCAAAACACAAAATTTCTCAATTTCTCTCTAGACCTTGTTAAAGAGCTTAAAAAAGCAAATAATTTAGTATATCAAAGTGTTTTGGTAACGGAGAAAATTCCAAAAATTGTAAATTTAAAATTCCCATGTTATTCTTATGGAGAATATTTTAAAATGATGTAGTTTGCTTGTTTATTGATAAATTTGGATTAAACTTGGCCAATTTATTTCTTTTATACTAAGCTATTAATATTTTACTAAAAAAACTCGCTTAATTAGTTTTCTTGTAGCAGCAAACCTAGGTACTTGTTAAACCTACAAGTCTAAAGTTTACTCGTGGCTGTTAGAAAATCCGTTTTACACTCTTCAAGAATTCTTGGGTTCGACTGTCCTAATCTAGCCTTAGATTAAGCCTTTTTTACTCTGTTACTTTGTATTATCGACCAATGTAAATATTTAGCCTAATTTGACAATGCCTATCTCAATGTATTTGATCAACGGCAATAAAGATTCTGATTCTGATTCTGATTCTGAACCTAATGTTATTTAAATAGATTTAAATTGAAAATCAGTTCAGACAAATGGAAATTCGCTTAGTCGGCAGGTATGCTGCGGCGGGGGTATTTTTAATTTATACGGTATGCTATAGTAGCTTATAGCCCACAACCATAGCCATAATTTTCTACCACTGCACCTAAACCATAGAAAAAGAGTTAAGTTATCATTGTGTACCACAGCTTTTTGTTGCTAGTTGGTTCAAATTATAGTCTGTCTGAATTTAATGTGCGGTTGAAGGACAAATTTGTTTTCCCCTGCTTTCTCCCTGACCCTGCCACCACCACATATTAGCCTACAGCTGGTGCTTACTGTTCATAATTTTACAACAGGTATCACTATGTTTACATTTAGTGGCTTAAATAACATTGCGACTATTCTGATGGTATTTTGTGCAATTTAATATTATTCAGTCTGAGTTTACTTGATTAGTGTTAATTAGAAATGGCCAAAAGGTGCCAAGATATTACAATCCAAACTAAAAACAAATTAAAATAAATCTTCTAGTTTTATTCTGTGGTAGTTCAATCATAATAAACAAAGGCTTACTAAAAACACTGTCTGCAATATTAAACAGATGATTGTTAGGGGGATTTCAGTGTAGAAAATGGTAAATGAGTGGGAGATTTCCAGTGGTAGGGAAATCATATATGGAATTCCAACCGCACAATTATTTTAGACAGACTATAGTTGTTGTCATAAATGCAAAACATAATAGCGCTGCACCCTGTTTTAATGTTATTTAATATCATAGAACCTGCAGTTGAAACAGCTGACAAAATTCTTTAAATCCTTCTAAATATGAATACTCATAAGGTTAATGTGGGAAACTCCAGAGCCACTGGGGCGGAGCTCGAAAGGATTTTTGAGATAAGAATGTCTATAAGTTAATCGGGAATGTAAGCTATCATCATACCAAATTTCAACCCTCTTTGTTTAGTATTTTTCGCGTTTACTTGTCATACAACTCTTGAAAAGTTTTTTTCTGAAACTAAAATTTGGATTATCACAGAGTAAGATTAGGCTATTGTCTTTTCATTTACAAAGTTAACATCCACAATATCAATCATTAGTTTAACTCAGGCTCAATCCAATTTTCTTAGTACATTTTAAAGCTCTTCCAAAGAATCAAAAGACAAAGGCCTAGACCTAATTATTTAGGAGGGCCTATATATAAATTGATTAGGTTACAATGAGGGTAGCAAAATCGTTATCTAGTTCATAAGATTTAGATTGCACAATTTACCTTCAACACAACACAAAAATACAGGAAACTAAAAAACATTTAAGCCTTTAACAGCCACATCCAACAATATAAGACAAGATACAGAACATGTAATGACATAATTTGAGACCGAGTAGGCTTGAATAACAAAAACAAAAATTATGCAAACAACAACTATGCATGTGATTGTCAATAGAAAGATAAAATATCTATAACAAATATTTTAACTTATAAAATAAGATTGTAGATCAGTTACAAGTTTAATATGTAGCCATAAACAGTTTTATGGCAGTAGGCAATGGCCAGCGGCAAATTGAATATTCACGAAAATACTGACTGAGTTAGAGATAACATTTAACAGTCATCATAAAACTATTATTTTTATGATAAAATAGAATTGGGGAAAGTCGTAAAGAAATGAAAGTGATAAAACAACAGTTCTTTGAAGTACTTTAAAACAACAATTTGTCGTGATAAAATGTTAATGGATTTGGGACTGCTAATGGGGTTTTTTGCATCATCACCCTAGTAATAAATTATGAAGATCATAAACAAACATCTGATAAGACTTTTATGTGCTTGGGGGTTGACTTTCAGTGCACCGCAGACCCCCTACAAAAGTGTGATGTTTATTGTGAAGCGTTATTGTGCGCCTAATGGTTACGGAGAAAATTCCAAAAAAATGTAAATTTAAAATTCCCATGTTATTCTTATGGACAATAAGTAAACTGTTGTAGTTTGCTGTTTATCACATATTTTGATCAAATTTGGAAAATGTTTTTATTTCTTACTAACTATTAGCATTTTACAAAAAAAAAAAAAAAAAACAGTTTTACCCTCCGTGATGCAGCAAACCTAGTTCTTGTTAAACTAATTCTATTTAAATCGGGAATAAATGTTATATTTTTAAGTAGACATTTCAGTGTAAATCCAATCAGTCAAATGGAAATTCGCTTAGTCTGCAGGTTTGCTGCGGCGGGGGTATTTTTTATTCTCGTGTTATTCTTATGGAGAATATTGTAAAATATTTTAGTTTGCTTTCTGATGGATATATATTGATCAAAATTGGAAAATCTATTTATTTTATACTAAGTAATTAATATTTTACTAGAAACCACACTTTTTACCCTCCCTGTAGCAGCAAGCCTAGGTACTCATAAAACCTAATGTTAATTAAATACATTTAATTGAAAATCAATTCAGTTAAATAGCAATTCGCTTAGTTGGCAGGTTTGCTGCAGCAATTGTATTATTGTTTATGTTTTATATTGTACTTTTTGCTAAATTTACCTGTAGTAAAGTAATTGTAACCAGAATTATCGAGGTGGGTCTAGGAAGGTCCTTGACCATTGTAATCTCTCATACTAACAGAGATCGTCATTAATGTTATGGTCTTTTTTATTATTTGCTCTTGTCTCCCTAACTACTGCTTGTGAACAGTATGTGATCACATGTTCCATCGCAACTGGCACTATTGGAGTGGTGGTGTATTGCTCGTCGGAGGCCTACTGTCGGAGCCCGTCGGACCAATGGGTTAATGCCTTAAAATTGTGGAAGGTGTCGTGTCGGAGAGCGTCGGACTAGTGGGTTTCCTGCTTTATCAGTAAAAGTAGTTAGTCTTACCCGGAGCTAGAGGGTGTGAGTTGCAGTATCTTGTTCTGAGAAACACTGTAGGCCAGGCCGTTGCTGCAGGGCATCCTGACATGCAGACTGTAGTTGCGAGCCTCCACTACGGGGGGTGGGGGAGGTAGAGGTGGTGGAGCAGGTGGGAGTGACACACCCTCCTCACATTGCCTCTCTGCTGCCAGCCGCTCCATGGACAGTGATAGAGGAGCTGTTACACAATACATGTTAGTACTTGGCAGAACCGAGAGAATGACAGATATTAGGTTAAAAATAGTGAGGGTCGGATATGAATATCGGAGTATCAGATCCATCGGATCTGAGCTAGAGCCGACGCATGTTCGGATCCACAAAAAATTGGATCTTAGGTTGGATTTGGTTTTGTTTTGATGGATCCGATTAGGTTTCATAAAACAAAAAATTTTACTAAATCATTGACTAGTTATTTACCCCACCATTTGATTCTATAGGAGTGAAAACAATGATTCAATTAATGCAGGAAGAGGCTGATTATAAGGCACAAACTGTGAAATTGCTTATCTATATAAATTATTGACATCGGTATATAATATGACATCGCCTATCCATTAAAATTATTGACATGGGAATATGATCTGACATTGCCTATAGAATATAAATGATTAAAGTCGGAATATACTGTGACATTGCCTATCCATATGTTGAGGGAGGGGGAAGAACCGGAACCGAGAACCAAAATCACAGAGCCGGTGTCGGAACCAGAACCGAAAAAATATGAAACCGACCCAACCCTACAAGTTAGTCTCCACGATTAATGATTCATTCATTAGCGAATTTCCCATATAGGGATAAGCTATTACCATAGGTCTCATGGTAAGATCTGGACCCGGGACCAATTTACTTTTTCGCTTTGAGGTCCCAAGAGGCCAAAAACACCATCCGTTCAAATTCATATATATTTCTATATATATATGTTGGAGATGGGCGTTATTTAACTTAACAGGATGAATAACAGAGTTGCGGACGCATCAACGTTATTGCGGCAACAGGTTGCAGAGAACTCCTGTTATTCTATTCTCTGTATACACTAACTTGGCGTCTGAACCCTAGTCTACCTGCGGACGGACCGGGGCCGAAACCTTTCTCGCCCCCGTTGAACAGCTGTTACCATAATTAGTCACCTAGTAGCACCTCCACTGCAATTATGAACTTTTTTGTGCGGGACGGAATTTTAATTTTTTTTCTGCACAAGCAAAAAGTTCATGAAATTTTAAGAAAAATTATACTAAACTTGACCATATTCCGTTAAGTTAAGCTTACGTTTAAATGATTTTTATCTGTTTGATGGTTATAATTGTATTTAAATTTAATTTACCAAAATACCTAACAATGTTATTCATATTAAAAATATGTCGAGTGGGTGTGGGGGGGGGGGGTAAAATATTCATATTATGTATACCGTTGATATTGTTATTTATATCTTTAAACCAACCCCCATGTCTTCCGGGAAATGAGTGATTCACGTCCTAAGACCTCTGACGATTCTGACGTGGGGGTATCGTCATTAGATTAATCGCGTATTGAAATGCTATTGATGAAATATGTATAATCTGACGAAAAACTACGGTAGGCCCGTCGTAGGCCAACGCTTTATACAAAAATTTAATTAGCTTAAAAACATTTACTCAACACATACACATAATTCTGTAATTTTTTATCGACAATTGCCCTATCCTTAGAAACATGATGATTGTATGATTATTTTAAGTTTCATTTGGCCCGTACAAAATGACGCAATTTTGACTTTTCATGCCAAATGCTACTTTCGCTCGCATTTACGATTAGTTTTTTTTACCTTTTAACACATAATATTACGTATACTTAATGAAACGTACGGTTTAAAAGTGTTTCACGTTTACAATAGACTTAAATGTGATTGGTTAGATCTACTCAAAGAAACATATGAATTAAGTTGGGACAAACTACATCGCCTCAACACGTTTTACATGTTTTTACTTCTTAAACTTTATTCCCGTAACAATATTAGGAAATTTAAATATATAAATCACTATTCCTTTTTTGTGTTTGCAGATTCGCGGTGCACGTCTGATTTAATTAAAAATAATTCATACATAACGATATTACAGTTTTATTTCTATCCCTAATAAAGTTTCTATTCCTCAGTAGCTACTGTACTTATGCCTGTAGGTTCTACAAACGTAATAAGAATATGGTCAAGTTTGGTATCATTTTACTTATTTATTCATGGACTTTTTGCTCGTACAGATAAAAATGTAAAATTCCGCCCCGCACAAAAAAGTTAATAAGTGCATTTGGGGTGTGACTTGGTGACTAATTATGGAAACAGCTGTTTAAGAAGTGAGCGAGCAAGGGACGGTCCCGGCCCGGTCGCAGGTAGTCAAGGGTCCAGACGCCAAGTTAGTGTATACAGAGAATAGTAACGTATCTATCCACACCACGTTGCAGGAAAGCCGTGCGGACAACGAATTATTACGAAAAAGAAAACATGCACTATGCACTGCCGTTGCCAGAGCAACGATAACTTGGGAAACGAACTAGAATTATAATAACACATCCTGTCTGGACAACGCCCGACTCCCGACTACAACTGAAAACTGAAGAACTGAATTGATCAACTGACAACGATAACTGAACGCCGCAACACCGACCGGCGGGCAACAGTTTTTAGCGGCAACGAGTTGGCAATCGTTATTAAAATAACAGGTTGCCGCAACACGTTATTGGGCAGCTGCGTTATCGTTACAACAGTTGCCAGAAAACAACGATAATTCCCATCTCTAATATACGTGTGTCCGTTAGTACGATAACTCTAACAAAATTTATCCGATTTTGATGAAATTTGGTATAAATTTGCAAACCTACATTTATTCTAACGAGTTCGCGAACCAGCATGATCGGACCATGGGAACAGGGGTTTATGGGGTAAAAATGGGTTTTTCCCATTTTTGACCCTAAAAGCATACAATTTTGGAATTTCTTTCCCAACCATTTTGTAGAACTTAAAAAAAGAAATAATTTAGTATATTGAAGCATTGTTGTATGCCTAATAGTTACGGAGAAAATTAAAAAAAGTGCAAATTTAAAATTCCAATGTTATTCTTATGGAGAAAATGAAAACTGTTGTAGTTTAATAATTGTTCATGGATATATGTTGATCAAATTTGGCAAATTTATTTATTTCATCCTATACTACTGACGTTTGGTCAAAAAACACTGTTTACCTTCCCCATAGCAGCAAACCTAAGCACTCGTTAAATGTAATGTTATTTAAATTGGGAATAAATATGTCTTATTTGTAGAAATATTTTTGTAAATATGTAATCAGACAAGTTGAAATTCGCTTAGTATGCAGGTTTGCTGCAGCAATTCATACTCAATTCATACTGCAGCTGAGTATCATTCATACTCAGTTGGTTCAGTTGTAAGACGTTGATTTATCTGTCTTTTAACACTGAATTTTTAATAAAAATAAAAGTCTGTGACCTCCTCCTTTTAACTTACGTTAAGAAAAGCAAAACAGGTGTTATGTGTAATCCATAATAAACTCACTAATGCTGTAAACTTCCAGCCAAGTTGGACACCATTTATTGAAATCATGCCCTACCACTAACTAAGTGGGTACACACATTAGTATGCTTAATATGGATTGCGTAAATTAATCAAACCTGTGCATGAAATCAATCTCAGAGAAACACTCGTCAGTGCAACAACACATCAGTCAATCAATTCAGCCACAGTGTAATCATTGACCGGACAGATGTGAGTGACAAAGAAAATCTGTATACTTAATTTAATAAGGGTTTTCACTGTAGTATCCCTTTTTCTGCCTTCCTACTAGTGATGGGTCGGTACTTGACGTCAAGTCGGTTCAACAGGTTCTTGGGTTATATTTTTATTTACTCATTTACAAAATTCAAATTGTCAACCATGATGATTATTTTTCACTTAAGGCTATTTAAAAAGGGCATATTTATCATGAAATATTATCAATAATAGGCTATAGGATGGTTATTTTAGTGTTAGTTGGTTAAGTTGCCGTCACTATTGTCAGCTGACAGAGTGGTGCAAACATTGACTGCAATTGCTCCACCATCTTCAAGCAGAAGACAGAAAGCAAGCTTAATAAAGACTGGATCAATTAAATAGTTTATTTGGACTCAACAAAATTATTACTTTACCTACCATCCTTTCCTTATCTGATTTTGATTAATGGGTAACATTAATAATATAGTTACAAGTTACAGGATTATTTAATTTAATTCATACAGTTCTTTTTTTACTTTGTTTTGCACAAACTATCGAAATACAGAAGCAACATAAATATCGCTGAATGTACAACTCAAACCTCAAATTCATTCCGGTTCACTCTAACTGTTTGACTCAGTCCAGTCCAGTCAGTAGCTTAATTCATATATTAAAGCCCAATGGTTAAATGTTTACGATTTTTACGAATCATATTGCATTCGATCTGTAACCACTGTGACAAATGGCAACACTGCGCATTGTGCAAGACTACAATTTTAAATTTCAAGTTCAATGGTAAAATTTAATTATTGATGGATGAAACTACCTGGCTACATAGTACATGACAAACAGCATAGCCTTCATTCAGCAAACCAAAATGGGCTTTTATTTGTTATTGTTCGTTTGCTTTGTTTGGTTGTTTGTACTTAATTTTGTTTTTGTTGAGGGAGGTGAGAAAGTTTAAATGTATAGTTTGGCCGCTTAGAAAACGACCTGCGCGCTAATGCTAAACCAATGCTGGAGGAGGTCGCTTTCTAAGCGGCCGAACTATAGTTTAGCGTCATCTGTAAAGTTTCTGTGAAATTGAAGAATGGGCCTTTGTTTTAGTCAGATTTCTCAAATAATTTATACAGGGTGATTGATATAAGTGTGCCAGCCGTTTTATTCGAAAACCATAAGAGATATCAAAAAAAGTTAAATGGTAAGTGCCTTGGACTTTTTATTTTAAAAAATGTAGTAAAGTCGAAAACATTATGTTAGCCGCCATTTTTCCAATATGGCCGCCAACTTTGATTTTTCTTATGGAACACCCTGTATTTTATTATGTATTCTGGTAGAAAATGTAATTTTAAGACGATTTTATTCTTGTAATTTTTTTCATAAACCTAACCGTTTCAAAGATAATAATGGTTTAAGTTGTGAAATTTTGAATGGTTTTCGAATAAAACAGCTGGCATGCTTGCTTAGGCCTTCATCGAAACTCTTTCTCATGCAAAATCTCATGAAATTTCAAAACTTTAACCATTATTATCTTTGAAACGGTTAGGTTTATGAAAAAAATTACAAGAATAAAATCGTCTTAAAATTACATTTCCTACCAGAATACATCATAAAATACAGGGTTTTCCATAAGAAAAATCAAAGTTGGCGGCCATATTGGAAAAATGGTGGCTAAAATAATTTTTTTGACTTGACTACAATTTATTTAATAAAAAATCCAAGGCACTTACCATTTAACTTTTTCTGATATCTTTTATAGTTTTCGAATAAAACGGCTGGCACACTTATATCAATCACCCTGTATGTTGATGTGAATAATTAAACTTGTTTTTTTTAAATAATAAGTGAAAGTGGATTAGTTTTTCAAAGGAATGTAGGGCTACCACAAGTTGTTGTTTTTATAGACTAATTTGTGATAAATTCTTAATAATTGCTTCCCAAGTTTGGAAGTATTTTAAAATTGATGAAGCAAACAACAGATTTGCGATATGCATCGTATAGGCTTATCTTTAGAGGTGGGGGGTCTAAAAGGGCTTTTAACCTAATGAAATGTCTAAAAACCCACAATACCGGTACAGGCACTAGGCCTACAAAAAAACCAAAACAGTCACCAAACTAAGCCTTTGTTAAAACTTTTTTTTCAACAAGCTTGCACCTTAAACTAAGTTATAACCTCAAATGAATATGTAGGCCTATTTTCTAAAAAGTTTAGTTCAAAACGTCCTTTCCATAAATGCATAAATACTTTTGTTCTAAATTTTCCTTAATACTGGAGCCTAAAATTAACTTAATGCAGGCTATAACTTAGGTACAAAATGACTCAAAACAAAAAGGCATATATATTTAACACTTCTGAAATGGTATATATTTAATATATAGGCCTATATATATATAATTGTTCTGATTTGAATGAGTTTGGTTCTTAAAGTGTTTTTTGTACAAACACAGTAGGCCTAAGATTTATTTTCTTAATCCCTTAATATAACGAACCTACACTAATGAAAAATAAAACAATTAAGTAGCCTAATTTTATTGAGGTACCGATGGTACCGGAACCGAGAATAAATTTTGGTTAGGTACCAAACATTGGTACCTACCAAACATTTGGTCATACCAGTACGAACATTGAAAAAGTGGTACCGACCCATCACTACTTCCTACCTAACGAAATCTTATGATTGAGATGTTAAAAGCTCATGATCCAGTGCAGGGACTTTGGTAATTAAAAAGGTTGGTTCCATGAGGGCTTCCCAACCTCAGCCTTTGATACATTTATAGATGGCAGTTTCAAAGATCCAGTGCTGCTGAATAGTTTTTCTTTATAGCAGCTTTACATATGGCTTGTAATTCAACAGCTGGCTAAGTGCAGTTTAATTTTTAACCACTGTCAGATTATAAACAAAAGAGAAAACGGTTTCTGAAAATGGATTTTAAATAGGCCACATTAATTGATATTTGTAACATGATTGAGTAGGTAAATCAATCTTTTATATTGCAGTTTTATTCACGATAACTTTGAGACACATTTTCTTAAATGTTGGATTTTCCAACTCACCTGTTGTTGCACTGAACAGGAGGTTAGCTGTAGCATGATCTGGAGACCAACTCTTTGGCCGACATCCAATCTTGGCCAGGTCGCTGCCAGTCACGTTGAGTCTCTCCTTGGTACCTCTCCTCTCTCCCCCCTCTCCTTCACTGATAGAACGTGCAGTAACACTAGGTATTGTAACACAGTCTCTTGTTTTTAGATTGGTTTCTGACTTGGACCTCTGAAGCTTTTCTTTGTTCTTCATCGCATCAAGAATTCCCTGCAGAAACATTGGTGATTGTAAAAAGATAATGGTATTTATAATTATAATTACCTAATACTGCCTTAAGTGCTTTTTTGGTCAGTAGATGTCTAGATAAATATTTGGATACAAAGTTGAATTATAAAATTACAAATGAACAGAACAGGAAAGAGAGAACATTAAGCCTCTAGACACTTTTTTTTAATTTTAGCTACAAAACATCTAGACTATTACAAATTAGTGAAATGTTTGTTGTATGCTACTACATCTTTTCATGAAACAAAACAATTATTTTACTCATTTTTTGTTTGTTTGTATTTTAATCATGTAAAAAAATGACTTTGAAGTAAATTTTTGAAAGGAGCACAAGATACATTTTTTACCCCACTAATTTTACCCCTGAAAAAAAAATGGTAATGACACACATTCAGAGTCTGCTTGTCTAAAAATTTAATATTTCTAAATTAATGTCCACCTTAACCCTTTATTTAAGTGGATATTGGCATTGTATGTTCCGAACACCCAATTTTCTAGCCTATAATGTTGGTTGCACTGCACCATGTTAGACTCTAGATTTTCAAGATCTCATTGCTGTGTTTGTCTAAATAATAATAGTCAGTTTTCTTATCAAAATGGAGAATAAATTGAATGCTCTAGATTTTTTACTGTTCTTTTAAAATATTAAAATAACAATGTAAAACATTAAGAACGTTATTATAGTTAAAATCATGTTATGTTTGACTTCAAGACATAAATTGTTAGTATATTGAAAGTATAACAAACCTGATAAGTCACAAGCTGCCCAATGAAGTTGGTGTTTGGTTTAATACAGTTGCGTTTCTGTTGGACGTAGTCCAATGCCTTTTTGAGATCCCAGTTGTAAGCCTTCATTGCATATGCTATTACCACGGACGCTGATCGACTGACACCCATCTTACAATGAACCAAAACCTTGGAACCTTGGGTTCTGTAATTATAAACAAAATCTTTCTTTAGAATTCTGCTTAGTATCAAGCTAAAAATGGTAGTTATTAGTTATTATTAAAAAAATTAAGTTATTAGCCAGTCACGCTACATTAAACAATGCTTAAACACAAACCATTCGTCTAAAGTAGGGCTACAAAAGTAGAAACACATAAAAATACCCCCGACGCAACAAACCTGCAGACTAAGCAAATTTCCATTTGCCTAATTGGATTTACACTAAAATGTCTTCTTAAAATTATCACATTTATTCCCTATTTAAAAAGCATTAGTTTAACGGGTACTCTAGGTTTGCAGCAAAAGGGAGGTTAAAAAAATGTTTTTTGTAAAATGTTAATAGTTTAGAATGAAATAAATTCATTTTCTAAATTTGATCAAAATATGCTCATAAACAAGCAAACTACGACAGTTTACGTATTCTCTGATTATAACTAGGGGTCTGCGGTACAGAAAATTTAAGGTCGGTACGGTTCGGTACGGTACAATATTTTGTACCTCGGTTCTCGGTACAAAATCGGTACGGTACGCGGCTACCCGTATTTTTGCGGTTTTCTGCTCAGAACTGTATTTAATCCATTATTTTTAACTTTAATACATTGACATTACTATGAAAATTGATAGTATCCTACTTTCCTGGTATTCTAACAACAATTACTGTACCACACATTATTAAAACTAAACCTTTTACTACTACGAGGATTGTGTCAAGAAAAATCACAGTTAAGATAAAGGCTTTACCTATTTTACTCTGAGATACTTTGAATAGCCATGATAAAAGTGGTTTTAAAAATAGGGTAAGAGTTTTTAGAAATATACATGTTTGAAAATTTATTGGCAAGATAATTTCACACAACTGGTAAATTATTTCCAACCAACACAATGTCTAGTTGTTTTTTAGATTTTTAAAAACATATAAAAGCATTCAGTACAAAGACAGTGCAGTTGCCAGCTGTTCACAGCAGACAACAATGAACAACTGGAGAATATGATGAAGTAATGGCAATGAGCATCTTTTTTTATCAGCTCCAAAACTAGTTATAAGATTAGAGGTGTGCGGATATCCGAAAAATCGGGTCGGATTCGATTCGGTTCGGATATCCGTATCCGAACCGGGCCCAAAATTCAATATCCGACTTTTTCGGATAGACAATATATTTTGACGTTTTGGACAGAAAACTAAATCTCCATAGCCACCATTAGGTTCCCAGGACAAAATTACAGCAATACGTTTCCAACGACCTAACAGCAAACGGCAAAGAAGCCGTATGATGCAATACTGATAACTAGTTTAGTCGTTATCGGCTGTTTTGCTTTACGATTAGATTCGTCTGGAACGAACGGACATAAAGCAGAAAAGAACTACCATGGTCAAATGAAAGTCAACTCGTGCTTGTCTCGCTCCTGATACTAGGGGCGCTGCGTAATAGTTTTTTTTACAGTACTGTTTCAAAGTAGAAAAATCTAGCCTACTACTGTGATGTTACGTAAACAATAGATTTAATGTTTCCCGAAAAAAGTCAGAATAGAAACAATAGAAAGGCAACACAATAGAAGGGTGGGAGGGGTTGGGCAATGACCTCGAAAGGAGCGCGAGTAGTGAGTCAAGTAGGACCGGAGGGGGAAGGGGTGGGTAAGACCTTGAAGCTATATATAGACTTGCACTACTTCCCTAAACGTAAAGGACTGGCCGGCGAGTGGTATTCCAATCACAGGACAAGATACGTTGTTTTTTGGGTATTCATTGCCCGGTTTGACTTTGGATTGTCTTACTGTGTAGAAACTTTGAATAATAAAATATAAAGTTAGAACTAACCACGATTATTTAGCATTGATTGTGTACATATTCAATGATTAAACTATAGGGACCATGGATATATACAAACTTTTGTCAACATCAAAATACAATATTGCACAATCGTGATATTTTAGGTCATTGACCTTTATTATGCATCCGGTATTGCTGTTTCAGAAGAGAAGCACGTTGATAAATTATAAATTGATATTCCCGCAGTTAAAAAGAATTATTTTATAAACCTATAAAACAAAATCATAAAATCTTACATAAAGATAACAATAACGGAAATCGTAAAAAGGGTATAAAGATAACAACGTCATTCTTTCTCTTTGTTCTTCTATTCTTGGGTTTCCCTTCATACGCATTCAACAAGTTGCCATGGTTACTAATCACCCATGTCGTTATCAGCTTTTGTGACATAGCGCACAGCAGGGGGGTAAAACTTGACGAAAATCGGTTAATTTTTACCTATTATTTAATTACCAATGAATGTACTACTTTATTGGTATTTGGTACTGTATTAATAATCGGTCAAAATGGCCGATTTTTGTCAAATTTTACACCAAATTTATTGAAATTTCAAGGTGAATATTAATAAAACAATTATTACCAAATATTTGTATTCATTTAAAAGATTGATTTGTGGTATTGGGTTCCCCACTGAGTGCAGCCGAGCGGCACTAATGAGGGTCGGACCTTCTTGGGGGTGAACAATAGACGGCTTATCAGACCCTCCCCTCCCCCGTGGTCTGGAGAAAGCTTGTAAACAAACTATTGCACAAGCGCAATGAATACACAAACTATTGTATTCATTGACAAGCGTGACTTGACATTGGACTGACAGTAGGCATACGTAGGCTTGAATAACGAAAAAAAAATTATGCAAACAACAACAACTATCAACAACAACTATGCTTGTGGTTTCGTTAATAGAAAGATAAAATATCTATAACAAATATTTTAACTTATAAAATAAGATTGTAGATTAGTTACAAGTTTAATATGTAGCCATAAACAGTTTTATGGCAGTAGGCAATGGCCAGCGGAAAATTTAATATTCACGAAAATACTGACTGAGTTCGAGATAACATTTAACAGTCATCATAAAACTATTATTTTTATGATAAAATTGAATTGGGGGAAGTCGTAAAGAAATAAAAGTGACAAAACTCAACAGTTCTTGGAAGTACTTGAATACAACAATTATTGTCGTGATAAAATGTTAATGGATTTGGGACTGCTAATGGGGTTTTTATTGCATCATCACCCTAGTAATAAATTATGAAGATCGTAAACATACATCTGATAAGACTTTTATGTGCTCGGAACCAGCTGTCGTTGACTACGATAGTAACTGAAAGTAATTTATTATTATAATAGGCTGTACCGAACCGAATTTGTACCGTGTAAAATGCTGTACTGAACCGATGACGGTAATTAAGCTTGTACCGTACCGTACCGACTTTTTCGGTGCACCGCAGACCCCTAATTATAACTGAAGCAGCTAAGACAGAAATATGGAAATCCTACAATCTCCCACGCTTGAAGGTTTGCCTAGAAATAATCTTAAGTCGAACGGAATGTTTCTTATTTGTGTTGGATCTCCGGGAACTGGTCTACCTTGATGAATCTGGGTTTTAGAGGTCGAGTGTCTTGAAGATAACGGGGATTGATGGTGGTCGACTATTGTGGTGTTTCGATGAGAGATTGAGTCAGCTACATTATGTGGACTTGAATAAATAGGATTTTCAGTCATAACTATTTCACCTCTAGGTACAGTTTATGATGGAGTACTACGGTAATAACTTATTCCTTATATGGGAAATTCGCTAAAACGGTAATAAAAACTTTCATTTTGCTGAAGTTTTTTACAAGTAAATAAATACACAAGATGCATTTTTTCCTCCTCTGTAAGTATTTTTCACAAAATGTAATGCATAAAGTTAGAGAAAAATGTTCCTCTTATGTACTTACTGAGCTTTATTAATGTACTTGTATGTGTCGTCCCAATGCTTCAGCAAGTTAGTCTTTTCATCATCATAAACACGGACGTTCATGTAGTCGAACATCCCAGGAAAAAAGTTGTCAATCTCCCTCGTCACATTTAAAATGTGGCAAACCCTGTAGGCAAAACAGAAACCTTTATAAAAGCGGTTACAATTATACGACATAAATAAACAAGATTGTTGTATTAACATTCACTCATTAACTTTCTTGGTTGAGAAGAGGGAGGTCGGAGGTCACGACTCTCTAGATTGCCAGCCAAGACTGACACAAGGCAGGCAGCAACTGTCAGTGAGATCTCTTCTCCACAGCAAGATAAGGTTACACTAAAGTTGTGCCCAAACTCCTTGGATGTTATGAAGGCTGCGGGAGGATTGTAATGCTGGAGCATCACTTCCACCACATCGCCCACAGTCTGTACTGGCTGGATACACCATCATGGACAGCCCTAGTGGTATAATTTAAAGGCTTAGCCCAAAGTAACATTCTGAACAGATCCAGGCTAATGTGGTTTGCTTAGCAACCAGACCAAATACCTTTTCAATATGCTTTGTCAACCACATACCCATTCTTGTTGAGCTCCTCCAGGTTAGAAGCATTCCACTCAGATCCAAGGTAAACGTGAGGGAAGATCTCAGTGGCAGCATCCATCTGTCCCAATATCACCAGCATCTCCTCGTCTATGAAGCTCTTGTACTCTCCCAAATCCATGTCTAGCATATCCTCTAGTCTAGTGCGAACCTGCAGTCAGTAACTAGCTTTATGTATCAACTGTTCTGATTTCCATTTGTAAAAAGTAAGTGGCTTAACAGAAAGACTAAATTTACTATTTGTTGGGTTATATAACGTTAGTTTTTGTCCCTATTTTCAAAGCCATCTCTATATAAATGCGAAATTCCGATCAACGCAAAGGCCAAACCATAGCACCTAGAAGCATGCGATTTTGCATTCATATTCCTCTCATAGCGTAGGCTGACAATAAGATGGTAGGCTGACAATAAGATGGTAGGCTGACAATAAGATGCGATTTTACAAAATTACCAATTGTCTCCGCCCCACAGAAGGTCATAGTTAGCATGGAGTTCGTATAAGAAGAATATTTAATTTGTTTTGGGTTTTTGTTTTCATTATCGCAGATGAGAAATATTTGAAATGACAGTTAGTAGTTGTCTGCAATTTATTTAATTTATTTTGGAATTCAAGGTTTGAAGAAAGATTTTAAATTTGACAATCCGTTAAGTAGAGGAGATTCTTTATATTGGTTGTCTTATTTTAGCCGGGATCGTTGAAATTGAGTTAAATCAAGGTTGTTGATATGGTTTGTTTGTTATTTAGAGGTAAAATGTACAATGTGTCTTATGGAGAGAGTTCTAGGCAATTAAAGAAATCGATATATCAAGGAGTTTGTTATATTGAGGTTCGTTATATCAAACTGTATTACCGCAATCCCGAGAGATGATGGCGATGTCTTTGTGACCACTGACCATGGAGGGATATCCAATATATTGCCGAAATCACGGGATGAGATCACATAAGGTGATGATGATTGTCGCGGCCAAAGATTATTGTCATGATGACTTAGCACAGGCAGACACTGATTTCTCGGAGATGGCCGGTAGAAAGAAAAATAGTTCTATATTATTTTCTTTATTACCGTAGTGGCTACCCGATCTTGCGTCCATCTGTTTATAATGTCAAATTGTGTTTGCATGCCAGCTTTCATTTAAGAGGTGTTGGAGGAAGAGACCGTCCCAAATTTACTATAATGAGCATGGCCATTTCATCATTTCTTAATTATCTAACTATCTATGGTGACTGTTTCATCGTCCTCATAATTTGTGTATCGGAAAAAGAATGTTCTTATAAAATTTTCTGTATTAACAATTACCTGGTGTTTATATATGTATTAGTATATTTACTTTTGAAAATCCTTGAAATTTTAGTTTTGGTGTGGGAAGGTGGCGGGTGTCTATTTTTTTTTAATAAAGGATAAAGGGCAGTATGAACTAGGGGAGGGGTCTTTGCACCCCTGACCTTGGGAGGGATTGGCACCTCTGCTTGCAACAATCTTTTTGAATAGATTTTCATTGTTGTTTAAGGCTTCAAATTCTCTTTCAAATTAATTGGCCCCCAAGGTCCTGCTATCTTACACCGTTTGACTTTTCTGTTTGGAGATCATAAAAAAATTAGATTTTCTGCAATTCAGAGCAGCCTTCGCCTAAAAATTTGAAGCCTTAAACAACAATAAACATCTATACAAAAAGATTGTTACAAGTGTAAAAAAAGCTTTAAAAAAATGCATTGCAGTTAGTGTAAAGCATTTTGAACAATTCTTTTAAGTTTACAACCTATGTGTAGTGTAAATTCAGTTTCAATAAAATTAAAATATAATAAAATTGATTTATTATAATTTGGTCCAAAATCAACTTATTGATTTGTGTATTATTGAAAGGTTTGGACTTGTATCAAGCAATTCAGGGCATTTTAAAACACAAGAGTTACTATACATAAAAATCTGACACTGCAAAAAATGCAGCTTTAAATTTTGTATTTAGAGCACAAAGTATGATCATTTAAGTTATGACTAACTAGTGCAAGACTGACCTGCTTACTGGTAACTTCGTCGAGATCCACTGACATCATGATCTCTTTGAGAGAAGATTTTACTAGAGTCCGCGTGGCTTCTCTCTCGCAGGGCCTAAGAGCAAAGTAAATGGTAAATGACAAAATTAAAACTATGTTCTTTATCACTATTTTTTAAAGTAGTTGTGAGTAGTTATTCTTTTACAACTAGATTCAAGATCTTAATCTAGTTGTAAAAGAACCTGTTTAACTAAAGGAGTAAGCCCCTTCAAGCTAAACAATGACAAACACTTGATACAAGTACTGATATGCCTGTATTCTTACTTAGTCCTTATATAAATACAGGTTTAATTTACTTTATAATGATATTTTTACGTTTTTGAGGTGTACTATGCTTATGGAAATATCTACCACATATCATAACACGGAGAGATTATAAACTAAATGTATTAAACTTAATATTAAGCAAAATATAGTGGAACCTCGATATAACGAGCCTCAATGTAACAAATTACTCTATATAACGTAGTATTTTGCAATCCCCGTGAAAACACCATAACACTCAATGGAAAATGTGCCCCTATATAGCAAATAAAATAGGTACAAAACCCTCTATACAACGAATAATTAGTCATTTTGTTGGTACTTTACTTACCCCTGTATAACAAATACCCAAAGTACGGAACCCCTACATAACGAACATAACCTCTATATAACAGATACCCACGCTTTCTACCCCTGTATTACGTATTTTATCCAAATTTAGTCGACCATTCGAACACGTCTGAATAGGAAAGTTTTCAGTTCCTCATTCTCACCGTCAATATCCACTCCGCAGTCAGTGCTTCACATCCTATCGATCTATCACAGTTTTCATATCGTGATACGTATTGTGCACAGTTTTTACTTTGATTTTTGTCACGCAATTTTTACTTTGATTTTTGTGTTATAGTTTACAGGCGTGAGTCACGTATAGGTGTTTTTTTTTTTTTGTATTCGCGCACCAAATTTAAACGCAAAGCCTTACAAGCTGTAGAAGAAAATCCACATAAGAAGAAAGTGGATGTTGCGAAGGACTTTAACGTAACACCAACTACTTTTGCAACAATCATTAAAAATAAAAATAAGTATGAAGCTGGGAGTGGACTGTCTTGTAAAAAGGCTAAACAAGCCAAATTAGAGGACAGAGAAACTGCTGTTATGTTATGGCTTAGACAATGCCGTGACAAAAACGTACCCGTTTCAGGACCTGTACTTCAAGAAAAAGCTCAACAATTTGAGCTTCAACAAGAGAAACAAAGTAAGTTTCAAAAAGGTGTGAGGCGAAAGCGGCAATGTTGATGATGCAATATGCAAAAATTGGAAACAAAAACTAACATAGTTGACAGAAGGATATCATCAAATTGATATTTATAATGTAGATGAAACAGGCTTGGTTTTTAAATGCCTACCAGACAAAACTTTTGACATTTAAAGGCGATCCCTGCAGTGAAGGGAAAAACAGCAAGGAGCGGCTTACAATCATGCTTGGAGCTAATGCATCAGGCACCAATAAGCTAAAGCCCTTAACTATTGGGAAATCAAAAAAGCCACGCCATTGACATCTCTGCCTACAAAGTACGTCACCAATAAAAAAGTGTGGATGATGACTCGGGAGATATTCATTAACTGGCTTAAAGAAACAACCAAGCAAATGAAACAGAAATACCCCCGCCACAGCAAACCTGCCGACTAAGCGAATTTCCATTTGTCTGAATATATTTTAATAACATTAGGTTTAACGAGTACCTAGGTTTGCTGCTACAAGGAAACTAATAAAGTGTGTTTTTGAGTAAAATATTGATAGCTTAGTACAAAATAAATAAATTTGCCAAGTTTGATCAAAATATATCCATAAACAAGCAAACTACAACATTTGAAAATATTCTCCATAAGAATAACATGGGAATTTTATATTTACAATTTTTTTAAATTTTCTCCGTTACTAATAATCGAACAAAAATTCTTTTATATACTAAATCATTTGTTTTTTTAAGCTCTTTAAAAAGGTCTAAAGAGAAATCGGGAAATTTTGTTTTTTGAGGGTCAAAAGTGAGAAAAACCAATTTTTACCCCATAAAACCCCCCGTAAAGCCCCGTTCCCATGGTCCGATCGTGCTGGTTCGCGAACTCATTCAAGTTTATCCCGCTTTACACCTTTAAACCAAATTTCATCAAAATCGAACAAAAATTACTCAAGTTATCGCGTTCACGGACGTATATATATACATATATACAAATTTGAACGAATGGTATTTTTGGCCTCTGGGGTCATCAAAATGAAAAAGTAAATTGGTCCCGGGTCTAGGTCTTACCGTGCCACCTACGGTAATAGCTACTTCCCTATAGGGAATTTCGCTAAAAGAAGCTCTTATTGTTTATCGACAATTGCTCAGCTCACCAGGACATCCCATATTTTACTAATATTTAAGTTGAGTTCATTAATGTACTACATCATATAACTGTTTTCTAAATTGTGACGTACCCATGTTTAGCGAATTTCTAAACGATTCCTAGAGTGTGGAGATGTTTCCTGAAATGGCCGTGTCCAGTGATAAGAACAAGTACCTGCTTGACCTGCCCTCTCCCCAGCTTTAGCAGCCAGTGAGTGAAGAGAGTGCTAGGTTCTGAGAGCAGTTTTTTGCCAAGTGATTGTCCAGGATAATTACGCCAACGCTCAAGATGTTTTCCCCTGGACCAATTGTTGATTACATGTTTAGCGGCCGCTTTGCTGATGCCACAAAATGGCTCTGGTCCAAAGAGTGGCATGCTCGCACCTTTTTTTGCCAGCTTGTCTGCACCCTTGTTGCCTCCAATGCCTACATGGCCTGGGACCCAGCCGAGAGTTACAGAGTTCTGTGATGCAAGTCTGCAGAGGGTGTTGAAACACTCCCAGACCAGTTTTGAGGTGACTTCATTTGAGTCAAGAGCTTTGAGAGCAGCCTGACAATCAGATAAAATCACTATCCTTTTGTCTTGGTACCGTCTGGCTAGTCCTAGGTTGGCACAAGCCAAGATGCCATAGATTTCTGCCTGGAAGATGGTACAGTATTGTCCCAGACTTCCTGATAGTTCTGTTCTGGGTGATCGACAGTAAACCCCAAAACCAGTCGATTAGGGAGCCGTCTGTGTACCAGACGAAGCTCTCCATATCTTGGAGATGCCCTTCCTGATGTTTCCACTCATCTCTGGAGCGGAATTTAACATTAAAGGGTTTGGTGAAAACTGCTTCCTTGCTTAGGAAGTCCGAGGTCATGTCAAGCACAGGACACTCAGCCAAAGTCTTAGCAATGGCGCAGTGGCCTGCCCCTGACAGGCCTTCCCTCCACAGATTTGCAACCCTCAGACGGTAAGCTGCCTTGAGGGCCTCAGATCTGATGAAGATGTTCAGTGGTAGCAGCCCAAGAGCGACTTCTAGAGTAGCTGATTGACTGCTCCTGAAGGCTCCAGTGGCCTGTAGCGTGCCGAGCCTTTGCATGCTTTCTAGCTTGGCTATGACAGTTACCTGATTCACCTTTGTCCACCAGACTAGTGAACCATAGGTAATCTGAGGCCTGACCACAACCTCGTATAGCCAGAGTGCTATGTGGGGTTTAATTCCCCAGGTGGTTCCTGCAAACCTCCTGGACGTCATGAGCGCCCATTTGGCCTTATGCAGCGCGTTATTCAGGTGGTTGTTCCACGTCAGCTTGGAGTCAAGTGTCAGTCCTAAATACTTGACCGCACTCGACACTCCCAGCTGAGTAGTGCCAATTCTCAGCCTGGAAAGAGAATCCAGGTTCTTTTTCCTGGTGAAAGGAACTACGACTGTCTTAGAAGGATTAATGTTGAGTCCCTCTCTGAGACACCATTGTTTAACACATTGTAGGTTGCTGTTCATGACGTCAGCTACAATGTTTGTGAATTTTCCTGGTACCATGAGGACTACGTCATCTGAATAGCCCTGGACAAAGATGCCCTTGCTGGTGAGTTCAGTTAAAAGACCGTCCACCACAAGGTTCCACAGTAAGGGTGAAAGTACACCACCCTGTGGACATCCTTTTGTGGGTGCGATCAAAATTTTTTCACCAAGAAAGCCGGCTACGGTGCGTCTTGAGTTAAGCATAGACTCTGTCCATCTACACAGAGACTGCTCAAGTCCACGCTCACAAACTCCCCGCACCATTGCTATGTATGTTACATTGCCGAAAGCTCCTTCAATGTCCATGAAGGTGCATAGGGCTATTTCCTTAGTAGCCAGGCTGTCCTCAATTCTGCTGACCAACTCGTGCAGAGCGGTTTTGCAGGACTTGCCTGGCTGGTAGGCGTGTTGATTTCGATGAAGAGGTGTGTTGAGAAGTACACCCTTTCTTATGTGCCTCTCCACCAGCCTTTCCAAGGTCTTGAGGAGAAATGAGGAAAGACTGATAGGACGGAATGATTTAGCATCAGAGTAGTCTGCTTTTCCTCTTTTGGGAATGAAGACCACCCTGCTGAGACGCCAGGCCTGAGGGATGTACCCGTAGGCCAAGCTCGCTCAGAAGAGTTCACATAGGAGGAGCTTGAGGGCATCCAGTCCTTGCTGAAGCATGGCTGGATAGATGCCATCTCCCCCGGGAGACTTAAATGGACCAAACTTATTGATTGCCCATTTAACTTTAGAGTGAGTGAGAACCCTTCTGGCTGTATTCCAGCTTTCACGATCAGTTCTCGGCCAAGAACTTGTATTCGTGCAACCGGACACTCCTGTGTCGTCACTCTCAAAAATGCAACCAGGGAAGTGAGTCTCAAGGAGAAGTTTGAGACTTCCTCCAACCCCAGTGGTATATTGCCCTCCTGGTACCTTAAGAGATCCCCAGTGTCCAATAGGTTTGGACGCTAGAACCCGCTGAAGGCGGGCCACAGCACTGAGACTGTTTACCTCCTGTGTAAACTGTCTCCATGAATTTTGTTTAGCTTTTTTTATTGCAAGGCTGTATTCTGTAAGTGCCCTTCTATATGGCTCCCACATACGGCTCCGTTTGCATTGGTTGAATAGTTTCCTGACACCCGCCCTCATGCGAGTCAAATCCGCAGTCCACCATCTAGTGCTGGTACTGCGTTTTCTCTGTCCCAGAGGACAGTTGTCATGGAAGCAAGTGATCATTGCGTCCTGTAAGTCGGTCGCAATTTGGTCAATGTCTGCAAAGCAGCTGACCCTCCTACTCACGGATCCCAACTGGAACTGTAGGTCTATATATAGATAGATTTATATATACTGTATATATATATCTATATCTATAAAAGAGGAACTATGTATGTATAAATATATGTGTATATACGTTATGGACTCCGAAAACGCTCGACAGATTGTAATGAAACTTTCAGGCATTATTAAGCATCTTTCAAGGATGGTTCGAGTGAAGTTTGGTGCAGATCCGTCAAAAGGGCTCTGCCCCAGAGGGTTTTAAGTGGGCCAATGTCAGACTTTTTGATTTAGAATGTTTACAAATAAATATAATTTAAAAGCAGATGTTTACTTTCACCAACTGTTTTGTTTTTTGAATAACTACAACATTCTGTATTAGCATTAGTCATGATTTGAAATAGTACCACAGTGTTTCTACAGATTGCAGCACAGAAAACTATTTTACTTTTGAATAAGTCCAAATGTATTAAACCCCAATCGCAGCACACCTGTGCACTTAACAACGTTTAAATTCTCCATTGTTAAATATTAATACATAAAAACCTTTATAAAAGTACTGTATTATAAACAATAAAAGGGATGACTTTTTAAATGTATGACAACAGCTAATTTGCAACCAAAAGGTGAGTGAGCGTAGCGAACGAACTTCAACCAGGACGTGATTGAGCCATGCGAATACTTATGAAGTTAAGCGGGGCAAAGCCCGCGGGTACAGCTAGTATAAATATACGTCCGTGAACGCGATAAATAAAGTAATTTTTGTCTGATTTTGATGAAATTTGGTTTGAAGGTGTAAGGCGGTATAAACTTAAATGAGTTCGCGAACCAGCATGATCGAACCATGGGAACGGGGGATTTACGTTTTATGGGGTACCCTCAAAACACAAAATTTCCCAATTTCTCTCTAGACCTTTTTAAAGAGCTTAAAAAAAACAAATAATTTAGTATATCAAAGTGTAGTTTTGTACAGTTATCAGTATCGGAGAAAAAATTATAAATTTAAAATCCCCATGTTATTCTTATGGAGTAATGTAAAATGTTGTAGTTTGCTTGTTTATGGATATATTTTGATCAAACTTGGATAATTTATTTATTTTATACTAAGTTATTAATATTTTACTAAAAAATACCCTTTATTAGTTTCCTTGTAGCAGTAAACCTAGGTACTCGTTAAACCTAATTTTATTTAAATAGGTTTAATTAAAAATCAGTTGAGACAAATGGAAATTTGCATAGTCGGCAGGTTTGCTGCGGCGGGGGTATTTTTAATTTATTACACAGTTTATAACTACTGTACACAACATTTTTGTATTAGTTCCTAACCTAGCTGCAGTACAATACAGTAGAGTCCCGCAAACTCGGCGTAATGTGGACTGGAAGGGTGCCGAGTTTGTGAAATGCCGGGTTATCGAGAACTAGGGTTCAAAATAAAAACAATACAATTTTTAATCCTTTTACCTGCCTTCTTTTTATACATTTATACTACAAGTCAGTGTTAAGTCATCAGATATAGTACAACAAATCCTTGGTACGAGTTGCGAGTGATTTAACTTGAGCTGGCTTGAGTCCATATTGAACTCGGACTCAAATAATCACTAATTTTCTGAGCCAGGTGATGGCCGAGTTATCCAGACTCCTGG
The DNA here is from genome assembly GCF_028750875.1 of Macrosteles quadrilineatus. NCBI lineage: Eukaryota > Metazoa > Arthropoda > Insecta > Hemiptera > Cicadellidae > Macrosteles > Macrosteles quadrilineatus. Next base: position 29,460,282 of record NW_026542594.1, on the reverse strand, counting down.
GTTATCGAGTGCCGAGTTTGCGGGACTCTACTGTATTACTGCATTGCTCTCTTCCGTAAATAAGATCTCGTATTGCATTCAAAAGTTTAGTAGTAAAACATATTCCTGTGTGTATTTATAGGCCTAGAACTAGATTTAAGTTATGAAATTAAATGAAAAATGTCTTTATTTAAAAGGCGAAGTTAGGACTTGGTTAGTCCTCTCTACCACTTAAACTCTAAAGTTAGTTCTTTAAATAGAGGTGAGAATCATCACAACATCACATGGCATGGGGGCTAAGTAACTAACCCCTATATTATCAATTTTGGCCGCATATAACCTCAATTTAACGAACCTCGCTTTTCAGAATACTGCTATATAAATGAATATATTTCTTGTAACCTTGAAATTAGTTAAGCCGAGGTTCCACTGTAATATTAATCTCTTATCATATTTACATGAAATTGGAAGTTATAAAATTTAAGTACTCAATGTGCTGGGAGGCTTTTTTCCTTCCCAGCTATATTGTTGTATAAATGTACTAACTTGCTGTGTAGACAGTCTGGCGAAGGTGGTCTACGTGACTCGAGACTGTCCATCGCGTGCCACTCGTTGAGGCACGAGCGGTCACTCTCGATCCTCTGCTCATAGTAGCTCACCCACTCGTGAGTCACTCCACCCAAGAAGTAGTTGTGCTCGCGTGCCTTGGAGCTCACCTTGTGTAGAGTCTGGAGAGCCGACCTGTGGACACCACAACAAAAACTGTTCAGAATACAGGGAATCCTCAAAACAGCTCATCTTTCGTTTAGCAGCATTCCATATCATTAACTGTCTATGTGTAGCTAGAGGTGCTTGAGCTACACTCTATAGGAAAGGATACGCAGAGAACACAGGCTAGAGGATATTTCTAAATCAGATATAATAACGCACGCTCACACAGGAATTGTTCAGCTGACTGTGTGATTCTTTATTCTACAAACAATATTGTATACAAATTCCTCTATACTCCTAATGGAAATTGTACCTGGAAGGTTGCCAAATCAAGACGTTTATAAGAATACCTGGGTTTGTATAACGCTTACAGTTAAATACCCCGTACCTTGTGCGAAAGGAACTTCCGCACAGTGCTCAGAGCTCAATCACTCCCTTGCTCGTCACAAGGATATTTCCGGCACATCATACTAGAGCTGAAAGTGCACGGTCATCTTCAGCTGTTCCATAAGGATGGCATATGTATATCAAAGGTAGTACAACTTTATGCTTATGCTAAAGTTTTAATTTTACTTAAAGAAAGATTTAGTTTAGCATCAAGCAAACAAATAACACTCCTTAGTTACATTAAGAATCATACTTTTACACGATTCTTTCTAAAGAAATATCATTTATCAGAAAAGGTCAAACTCAAAATAATCACCCCTGAAAAGAGCATAATCCTCAGGAATACTATTTAATATCCAATCTCATGCTTTGATGAGCAATGTGTGATTGTTTTTGGATTTTGTTACATAACTCATAAAGCTATAAGCCTAGGGGAAGAATTATACTGAACTTTAAGGAATAGAGAATTTTGGAGCTAACAAATCTATTGGTGGACCAGTAGGCCTATTAACACGTTCACTGCGGGCGTATCCGATCGGATATGGGCCGAGTTGTGTTCAGGTGCTGCCGTAACCAATCGGATACGCTTGGCAATGCCTTTCGTATATCTTCGTTTTTGCTCTAGCGTTGGTCGGAGGCAGACCTATACCACGTTAGCGTGTAGTGGGTGACTTGCTTTTGGTTGTGTTGTAGGTTTGTAGTAAAATTTCCCCATAAAATCCCCGTCTGGCAAACTTAAAAATAAACTTGGTGTCCCGTCTTTCTCCCTCCTATTGGCAATACAATGGGACCGGCTATATTCCAAGCAGTGCTGCTATCTGTGGGTGTTTAGCAAACTACGTCGACTCTTGTCATAAAATAGGGCATCACCACACGCTATTTGATAATCGTCATACCGAAATATGAAAGCCAATCACCCGGCAATCGGGTTTGTTCGACACTGCGGGCTGCGCCGCACTGGGGCTACACCTGCCATTTGATGGGCTGCAGCGAACGTGTTAAAACCAGTAATTTTAGCATTAATTTAAGCACTGGAGTTTTAGATGGGAAAAATTACAGGAGCAGAAAAGAAAGAGATTTGAACTTATATAACTATATCTGGTACTTTTAATTGGCATAAAACTATAATGCTAAACCTTGAAGAAAGAGAAGAATCTTAATTTCTTCAGAAGTAATAGCGCAAAAAAAAAATCATTGTCACTTAATATACCCCCATGAAGTTACTTTGGGATAGGCCTACGCGATTTAAGAGAGCTATGTTGAAACTTATGATCTTATTTAGGGAAAACTGAGCGAGTGCCATTCTATTTTTGCAGTGGATGTTTATGTTATAAACTGTCAAAACCGTCAGATAGGCCCTAGTGCCGTTTGACTCCCCAGAAGTGATTCAGGGGAGGGGTATTAGTAGGAGGGGCCAGAGGGTGTAGTGGCCACTGGCCAGCATGTAACGGAGTACCAGGTACAGTTTCTTAACTGGGCTACCGGGCTACCGGCTACCCTAATAAAATTGAAAATTGATGTCAATTCGATCAAACCTTCGTTCATTTTTTCATAATCAGCAAGTTTGGTTTGGTTAGGTTATAAAAAAATCATTTATCCCTAAAACTAATTTTTTATCATCCACCCCTGGTCGATCTTTCCACCCCCATACCCGGTGCACAGTGGAACCGGTCACTGATACCTGGCCGGCACTCGCCCACCAAGCCTCAGGCTGTAAAATGACCCTCGTCAAAGTGTTTAGGCAAAAGGCATTTGACCCTGCACTCCTCATTTAGGCCTATTTTTAATTTGTCTTTGGTGAGCTGAAAAATACATTATTAAATTGCAATGACTAGAGAGGATAAAAATGCTGTATGAGTTGCACAAGTAAGATCATATTTATGTTTATATCAATTTCGTTTAGTTGTGTATTTGTACTGTACATTACAAAGTTATAATTTCAGCGATTAAATGTTTATGGCTAGTAATAAAATCTAACTTACTTTCTTAAACTATTATAAGTGTGTCTGTTTATGATATTGTTTTATTAAACCCAATTAACCACAACAGAGCAAGGTACTTAATGAGCATTTTATTAGGTAGAAATTATTCAAGGAACAAGGAGAAATAGTTTTTGTTGTGACACTTTCTCACACTGGCATATGAGTGATGCGAGTTCTGGTCTGCCTGCCTCGGTCACAACACAACAGAGCTGACGTCAATAGGTACCCCCACAACAATGGGAACACACGTCACAATGCTCGGTCTGTGCGGAGTTGGTTGTCAAGGGGAAAGGAATTGTTTTGTTTAAAATGTACTTGTTACCTAGTAATACTGGTCATTTTATTACAGTACAGTATATGTGTAAGAACCCCCTCCCCCTCCAGATAACATAGACGTCTCATATCACCATTTTGTTGCGATGTTATATCAGTATGTGATGTAGTAGAGAACAGTAGTCAGTATCACTTTCAGGTAGACGAGACACGACCTTGGCTGGACTGCACGATGTGGCAACGTAGCTAAGTTGGAACTGGAACTAGACTAGACAGCCCGGAGCCTAGACTATATCAGGTCTATTTTACTACAATAGGCTAATTATTTAATGGACATAGCGCAGTAATAGTAGTCATTCCTTTCTGAAGCGTAGTTGCCAGTGCACAGTGCACCGCACCGCGGCGATGAGCAGCCTTGTGTTTACTTTGTTTGGTTTTGAGTTGTTAATGGAAATAGTCAGGTACTCAATGATGAATGCTGATTACTTAATAAGTCTAGTGAGATAGGACAAATTAATGATCTGTGAAGTGATGGCTTCTGAGGCAGTCTATACGATGACAACGTGGCTCGATTTTTTCACAGACTGGTGAAAAATATATAGAATCCATCCAGAGGTGAGGTTCAGTTATAATGGTGTGTAGTGATACGCATCTTGAGCAATAGCATCAGACGTATAGAATATCTCACAGAGACAGTCGGCCAAACGTAGTCGTACATGTATAATGGGTACATGTATAATATAACATCGTGTATAATGGGAATCTTCAGCAAGCAAGACGTCGCTCTTATTATTATACGTTTGTAAACGCCAGAAAATATCTGTAGATAAATAATGCTACAACATAAAAATAACCCGATTTTGATTATATTACTGATATCATAACTCATAAGTATTAAAGAATAGTAGCCCTGGACGAAGTAACTTTTCAACATACACAAAACACGAAACTGCTGTACCTGTACCGCTACTGACTTTGAACAGAGAGGGGATATAGGAGAAGTGTAACTATGGTCAAAGAAAGCCAGACATATTAAAACGGTTTGTAATAGAGATTTTGTAGGTCGTAATTTTGTACATCGCCCATATAGCCAAGGCCCACTCTGTAGTGAAGTGTACGTAGAAGGCAGAGGTCTGAGAGCCGGTGCTACACGGCCGCGTCCATGTTGGGATATGCCCACACTGCCTCAGCCACGGCATCACACACACAAGCACAAGTGATCATCAAACAGTCCACCGTCCACCACACCACAGCAATCCTAGGGTCACAACTCGCCACCACCGGCAGTGATTAATCATTATACTCTACTTACATTCAGTAGGGAACGAACTTAACCTATTAGGCCTATATTATGATGCGGCTCTCACTAGAAAAGGTCCCAATCGCGTTCAAACTACCATTTTCGAAGGACCATAATCTATTTGACAATTAAACCGTACTACAACTGTTGGTTGACAGCAGTGTGTGTAGTACTATTTGGAAATCGTAATGACTTTGACGATTGGATCGATTGATATACTGTATTTAAATGTTACATCTCGATATCAATTGATTCTTGTCACGGTTCTTCCTTCCAAAATTCTTCAGGTTGGAGTGACAGATTTCAGCAACATTCTTTGTATCTGTTTATCAAATTGCGTTGTTTGCCCTGGACTCGCAGAAGGAACACTTATGAGATGATAAAGAATATCATAACTTTCATTACTGTACTGATAAGACAAAGTACGAGTGGTGATTGATTGTACGCCCCCCCCCCCCCCGTGGTGACAGTTCGCGTGGTCGCACGGTTGCTGACGTAGTTCCTATTCTAACCACTGACTCAGCAACCTTCAGCACGGCGAGTGCCGCCATTTACATATCCACGCAAATTTCACTTGCGTTGTACTACTTCAAGGTGCCTTCACGGAATGACGCCAGTAATATTGTTGAAGGTTTGTAAAACATCTCAATAGGAATATATCGAATCGAAGGTTCAAAATCAATGTATACCTTATTACGACGTATTCCACGGGTTTCGTCTACAATTTACGGGGAGAAAATTGCATAAAAATAAAAATTAGTAATTATTTAAAATTCAGATTATATTTCAGTGCGACTGATTTTGTGTGTCTTGTTTATTTTTTATAGGAATATTGTTTGCAGAAAACCAAGTATGTAAAAAATGCGTTGTAAGACATTTACCGAAAGTTATTAATAGTTAGTTGGTTATATGTCAACAGAAATTTTGTTTGATCTCAAAGTAGGAATATATCGCCGTAAAAGCTACGTTCCTACAAATTTGTGCCAGGCACGTGTGCCCGCCATGTGCCCGGCACAAATCTCCAAATTTGTAGAGATAGAAACAGCCTGGCACAAATTGCGACAAAAGTGCCCGCCGAATACGCGACAAAACATGTGTCCCAGTGGCTGGCACATGTGCCTCGAGTTGGAATGGAAACGGCCGGGCACATGTGCCCGCAACGCAACTCGTGCGTGCGCACGGCTGCCGAACAACTACTATTGTTATATACTTAAAGTTTTTAAAAGCCATAGGACATAGGCATTTCACAAAATATCATCCAAACCCACGAAAAGGCACATCTAAGATAAGACCTTTAATTTAATACCAAATATGTCTAGAAAGATATTTAGAGAACGATAATTAATTATGATCCATACAAAATCAAGAAAATGATTGCATTCATCGTACATGTGTAGATGATGGATATATTTATTTAAGGTTGTATAGATATTTGATGGATCGATTCTTATCTAAATGTAGCTCTTAATAAAACTAAAGCAATGGCTTTGCTTGCAAACTACAGGTATGAATCTTGATATGGTTGATTTAGATATCCTATGAAGGTACATCAATGAACTGTAGCTATTGCCCGTTGCTAAAAATCGTAGTGGTAGCTAAAATTTTGCCATGAAAAATAGGTTTTAGATTTGTAAGGTACGATGATATAACATTTTCACTCGTGATCGAATAGACTGAAGATTGATCGACACAACGTGACCAACCTCACATTAGATATGCACTTAGACTAGAGAGTTGTACACAAGTGGAAGGGGGCAGATCCGTTGTGTCACATAAACGACTTTCACAAGCTAAATGACTCATCTACATCAAAACAAAGTGCAGCTGATGAATGAGGAAATGCAACATAGGCTAAATAGTGAAAGAAAGCGGCGGTGTAGTTGAGTGATTCAGCTTACTGGGGTCCATTTCATAATAAACTACAAGTTACAAGTTACAACTTGTAACTTGTAATTTCCATTAGATTTGCATTGGGCGATCAGCTGATTTACTAATAATATTAGTTTGTACTTTATTATGAAATGGGCCCCTGGTCTGCTGAAGATGTGTGTGAGCAGACCAGCAACAAGATATATTACACAAGAGTCAGTTTATTTAATCGATGCAGACAAACAACAATTATTTAACTTGGTTTCTAACACAAAAAGAGTGAAACATCCCTGTTGCGAATACAGTACTGTGCACAAGTAAAGATAGGCCCTAAGTGGCGCCCAGCTTTTTATAACATATGTATTGAACAACAAATCGCCAAATTACAAAGATGTTTAAAAGCTTCACTCAAAACAAAGTCTTTGTCGGCATTAAATTATATAAAGATGCTTATTGTTATATTTGAACGTGTAGTAAAACTAACAGTCCTAATAACAAATTATTCAAGGACATTGTGTATACAATACGTCAATGATATTGTAGAATTAACTGATGTAATATTATGACACGTATTCGAGAATACAGTTTGGCTTCTATAAATTAACAAGTATATACATGCTGTCGTGTATACCACTAAACATATCGGTAGAAGTGCACTCAAATACCATCTGTCAGGAAATGACATAAAACCATCGTAAACAATGTTCAGTGCAGTACAGTGCGGGGCGTGAAAGTTCGTTGACACTGTTGTGCGTCGACGCATATCGATTAGTCTATTCATGACATTTCGATAACCTGGATATCATATTTCTGATGTTTCACGCTCCTATTTATCTGACATTTCACACTGACCCAAGTCATTTGACTCCTTAAGGTTGTACCGTGTGTGCGGTGCTGATTGGTGAGATTGTATTACAATTTTATCCAGCCATTAATGTGAGTTAAAGCTCTCAATGCTTGAGAACCGTATGCTGTTGATTTGTGAGACATATCTATATTTCCTGTTGGGCAGGTCAGTAACATTTATAATGTATAGGTAGAAGGGTTCCTATTCGCCACTTCCACCAACCCGCGATCATAAAATTGAGTAAAATAGAAGTGCTGCATTTACTCGTATACATGTGTGATAATGATTCAGTAGTTCATTTGGAATATCGTCGAAGGCTTATGTGTTTATCGAATAACAATACCCCGTCATTATTGTATTCCAATTGTGTTTTGCTGCTGGAGTAAATTACTAACTAATGCATTATCTATCGTAAAGTAGATGATTAATAAGATAGATTGATATAGTTGGATACAATAATCCGTATCGTAAAGTAAAAGAATTCACACAAAATTGTATAATTGACAAAGACATTTGCTTTAGGATTACCTTCGCATTTTATGACGAGAAACAACTAAATGTATAGTAAAATAATAGATACCATGACCTTGAATTGTTATATAAACATCTTTGCTTTCAGCTTATTCTCACATCGCAGGCCGACTGATAACCACCGCAGGTTCCGATAAGATTATTGTGCCACATAATCAGTTATCAAAATGAGACGGCGACATATCAGGAGAGCGTGGTTAACACCAACACCGACACACTTCCTTAGGTGATAAGATGTTCCCGTTCTAGCGCAGAACGGACTGCATTAGCTAACGTGGGCTAGTGTGTTTAATTTTCAGTTTCGTATTTTAAATTAGTTTGTAAAGGTATTATTGATTAACTACAATTTTCAATATGCCACAATGATGACCACAAGCAACTTCATATAAAGATGTTATGAACATTTAGTAAAATAAGTACAATTAATTTTACGTAGCTATTATTTCATAGCATAACCATTGATAAAAACAACACAGCACGGGTTTCTAAAATTTAACAATGTAGTTTAATTAGAATACAAATACAAATAGTTGAATTTAAATTAAAAGAACAGTACAGTTGGATAATATTAAAATACATTATGATGTTATTAATTGTTTATTATAAAATCGGCCAAATAAACGCCATTTGAAATATAGAAATATTGCCAACCCTCTCTTTCTAGCCATAAAATATACGTAAAAAGCAAGATTAGAACTCTTAAAAACGAAATTAAAAAAAAATTGACCAACGTTTTAACTAGGCCCTTTCGTAAAAATAGGGTGAAGTGGGGTAAGAGTAACCGGGGGGCTAGTGTAACCACGGCTTATCACTCAACTAATAAGATAATTTTGGACCTAAATACTATCATATCTTGTTATTTGGACCTTCCTTTGTTATATTTAGCCTTAAGAATGCATATAAAATATGTGCAAGTAATAGTTTTAGAATGTTCAAAAAAGGCTTACTTTTCCACTCCATCGGCAAGTGCCGACCTCAAACTTTGACAATTTTTCACACTCACATTTTTAATGTAAATTTGACAGTTTTTGGTTTACAAACTAATTTTTGCATGTAGAATCTGAATATAATTTCAGATCTGTGCTATTTCCTATTGTTTAGATTTTACAAGCATGGTTACACTTACCCCTGAAATTTCGCAGTCGGGGCAAGTGGCTTTTTGGATTCGGGGCAAGTGTAACCAGGGTGTAACTCATATAATATTCAGTATAAAGAAAAAAAAAACTTTGTTGTAAATATAAAATTAGGAATTTAGAAGATGGTAACATTTTACACATATTGTTACTGAGTTAAGTTGGTTTGAAGAAAAACATAATTGTTTGTGAGTGAACTGCTTAAGGGATTATATAACTTTTACGTTAAACTTACCCCGTTTTATAATTTAGGATTTTCTTGCCCAAATGTAAATAAAAAAACAATATTACTGTGAGATTTATTCTACACATGTTAAACAACATTAAAAACCATGTATTTAAGTACCAATTAATGTTGTGTTTTTTTTTATGTTTTAACAGTAATCTTTCCGTTTTGCATGTTTGCGTTTTTCACAAAACGCGAGAAGAGGTTCACGAAAAAGTTCATAACTTGAGTAAAAATTAAGATATTTTAATAAGTCAAAAAGTCTTGGAATCAGCAAAAGATTTGGAATCTGGCCACTTGCCCCATATCTCTTTTTCAATGCTTTATATATTTTTAACAGGCAGGGGTTACACTTGCCCCGAACCCTGGGGCAAGTGTAACCACAAAACGCAAAATTTTTAGTCATTTTTTTTTACCAAAAAAGATTTTATTTTTTAATAACAATGCATATTGTTTTAAAGCCCATTAGTCAAAGTTTATGCATAAAAAATTTCAGAACTGTATCCTGTATAACAAGATGGCAATTTGAGGTCAAAGCTGAACTATGCCAAAACGTGGTTACACTTACCCCACTTCACGAAAAAAAGTATTGCAGTAATTACTTTTTACACTGAGCCTACATTAGATATACGCATCGATGGATAAACGTTCCTACTAAACAGTACTATATCTGAAAACACCACACTTCAGAAAAACAATTAGAGGCACCGGCATGTCAAAATATATGCCTACGAACCATGGGCATCCTAGAACATAGGGTGCAATATATAGGTCCAACGAACGTCTGGGGGGTCCCGCCAAACAATTTTAAGGAAAAGTAAATTTACAGTTGAATAAAGCTTAGATAACAGCCATGAAAGTTGATATTTTGTTTTCTGAATAGTTTGTTAAAGTATAAAAGAATGGTAAATCTGAGAGTCAACAACTTATTTGAGTTAAACATCTATTTAAAACATTTTGTAGAAATTACCATTATGAACGTACTTCATAAGTAAATTTTCATTAAAACCCAAGTGATTAAAGAACATTATGGTTATTAAATTTATTTATTATTTTTTTAGCCAGGGGATGCAAGTGCACCCCCTTGCACCCCCCTGTGGACGCCCATGCTACGAATAAACGAAATGGTAAATACACTTTCATTTGGAATATGCTGTTCTATGGATACGAGAATAAATTTATGTATTACTCTACAATGTAGTAGTTACTTGAACACGAATGCTTGTTACTGTTGCATGACGATGGTTAGCAGTATTAGGCATACTAACATGTTACGATTAGCTCGACCGAAATCAAATGATAATACTGTAGTGTGTATTAATTTTATAATTTAGTACTGTTACTCGACAAGCAAAAAAACGCGCACTTACTGAGCATGTGTTCAGTGAGCTAGCAGAGAAATATTACTTATCCCGCTTGTGTATCCACTATAACTGGCATCTTACCGTATGATTCTGCCCATGGCGACACTCGCGAACTAACACCAACACTACCACTGACGATGACGACTGACGATCACACACCGACTGAGGGAGTCAGTGTCAGAGAGTAGTGAGAGTGGGGGCAACCCCGCGTCTACCTACTCACAAGATACCGTATTTAGCCGTACTCAATGGACGTAGGACATCAGACAGCCTCACACTCACTTTACCCTTGGCCATGGAAAGTCTCAGACTCACGAGCTGCGATCGCAATTCTACACTATAATACGAGATGATGTGTAGGATGAATGAGTGTTTGCGATTGCGGTAGTACTGCACTGTACTAGGATTTGCTGGAGGCTATTCACAACACTACACGGGTATTACACAAAACGGATTTACTAGTTTCTATAAACAAATACGGTTAAAACAGGTACCGTATTATTCCTCAGCGAACAAATGATATATTACTGTACAACATTACTCATAACAGACATGCGGTTTAATAGTGCTATAACTAATTGCTTTTGACACCTTGACTTATGAAGCGGTCGCATATAAATTATACGTGACATTCAATAAAACATACAAAGTAAATGCGAACATTATAAACAAAGGGTATATTCTAATCAAAATAATTTATTATATTTCACATATTTATTATAGGTATTTGCAAAAAAAAAAAAAAAAAAAAAACTAGACCTTAGGTGGGGTATTGACTTTTTATAAGACAACACTAGTCAGCTGTTAATAGCATAGACATTAGTATACAACAATGCAGTTCAGCGATTAAATTCAACACGAAGCTCTTTCAATAAACAAAATGAGAACATTTATGTATAAGCAAATCTCCAACTACGTAAACATACAATACCAATCAGACGGCTAGTCTTTCGCTGGGAACAAAACAAACAACCAGCGACCGCCAAAACGCGCAATACTCTGCAAGGCCGAAACTTGCCACTGCAATATTTTTGCAACACGGACGGCTCTAGGTCGGCTAAGAATGAACTTCTGGATACAAACCAAAAACATAAAGGCCGCGCGTCACATGTTATGGACCTCAACAGTTATACAGTACTATTCTCGTCTCGTAGTCTGGAGGACTTGTGGTTGGAACTGTTACGAGGTGATCTCGAGTCACCAGAGTCTACTCTACAATGAGGTTGGGTAGTCAACTGTCATAGGTCCGGGGAACACAGACCGGGGCTATAGAATACATACAGTACACATACTACCATGTAGTTAGTCTAACGAAGACTGACTGTAAATCTTAATTACCTGCATTTGCATACAAAAAACTAAGATCAGTGTGATTCAACATAGGCTACCATTGTCATTGATCTAATAGTGATGAAGGTAGATGGACAAAGGTGGAATATATCACGGCACGGTTTACACCAACACGTTTGTCCGTGTGCGATACGGATTTATTGTGAAGTAGTGAACTTATACGTGCAATAAACCATTTGTGATGGCAGTTTGTAAATTTTTGTAGATTTTTTTGTAAATGACGTAACTAATAAATGAATGCTTCAACCATGGAGTTTAGCACAAAGGAATTGACAATTGACATAATTGTAGATGGTACAGGCGGTGTTATAGTGTACCTGCGGGCCTAGTAGGGAACGAGGTCGATGTGAGACCGCTCACCGCTCTCCTTATTTGGTCCTCCTTATCACCGGCGAACATTCCGTTATCAACTATGTTACATGCAAACATCTTCCAAAAAAACATCTTTACAAACTCAGCAACTACTGTACTTCAAGCCACAAAAATGCCAATAGCTCATTAACAGGTTCACAGAATCCAGAAGTACTTTCACTTCAGACATATACAAAGGTTAACATGGGCTAAAATTAAATAGATTGTTGTATTAAGTTTTAGGTACAACGTGAGTGATACACATCCAGGCCAGTAATCTATGTAGTTAATTAATGTAAACACCAATACACTCCCTCTCCAGTTAATGTTCCAACTGGTAATGTCACGTGTCGGCCACGTGAAAAGCGAAAAATGTTCCCCTCCGAATTAAGGACTGGCGAAAATAGATTGATCCTGGGATCTTGAGTAAAACAATTTTAAACAGAATCCAATAAATCAAGAATTCCAATATAGGGTTCGAGGTAAACAGGTCCAAGTTGTGTGAGACGGGGAGTGAGTGAGGGGTAAAACTCAATACCCGCCCCCGTCTAACCATCATCTCACACCACAATAGAATGGTAGAAGCCACATACTGTAGTCGGACACTCGTACAACCAGGATAAGCTGTACCTCACCTGCGCTGCTTATCTGTCAAGACAGAAGTGATTTGCATGGAATAAATTAAAAATTGACATTTACAGACGTTTGCTGCAAGAGTGCTATGTGTTCATGACATTGTTAAGACCCTAACAGTATTGTAATTTTGGGCAGTACAATATTTGCCCTTAACAGGCATTAACCCAGCAAAATGAATGAGATACTAAATCATGCGAGTTAAACATGAATTACACTAGTATGAGCGATTCGAAGTACACTATTTAAACATTTATAGGTATTTTTTTTTTTTTTTAATGGCCTAAAGTGAATACATTTGAACTTGGGAGATGTTCAACGGTTTTTATAGAATGTACATTACGACATAGGAACAACGAAGCTACGAAAAATTAATCGGACATAGTTCAAATTGATTAATTACATCAACGTCCGTGATTTATGGTTTTAGTCATTGTATCAATCAACATTGGAGGTAAACTTGGAACATATCGTTATACAAGAAGAAGCCACAACGGAGATACGTCGGGGTCTCTGGACCTACAAGTTAGTTTGTGTCTGTAGCCCAGCAGATCTGGCTGGTCGTACACAGGCCGACGCCAAGTTGCCCATTTTGGGTTTGGTTTACGACGCAAGTTTTGGAAACCGGGACTCTTACTTAACTCATTCACTTGTCAACAAGAAAATATTAAAACAGTCGCCGTTAACGAGGTTGCCTCGCAAGAAATTTGCAAGAAGAAGTCTTATTTTAAATTCACGCTTTGCATACTGTCATTGACTATATATACCTACTGTATATGCATTATGATTTTTGGCACTTTACCTCTAAAGGGAACGACTAATTAATTCAATTGTATTCAAATCTTAAACTCTTGCTATACCGGTAGTTTTGGTATAAACGGTTACACTAATAACTTGGGCCACTTTAAACGCCAATTGAACTCTCGAATTTCATCTATGCCATAAATAATCGATAACAAAAATATATGACACGCCTATAATTTTACCTTTCGACTTAATTTCGATTTGAATTTACCTTAACATATTTATGTTTTCGATATACAACAAGAAAGTCTATAAAAAGCAACCAAGAAGTCACCATTGGGGATTTTAGCGATGTTACCGTCAGTCATAGTAGTGCATTAAGTTAGTGAATATCATCTGCAGCAACTTCATATCTCGGTCTGTTACAAACCCATCTTGCATTGCAACTATGACAGTGTTGCACTTGGATTACAAGCGGAACCGCCAATAGTAATAATACAGAAGACATTTAGTCAAACTGCTCTACATAATTCAATGTCTGTCCGGACTGCTCTAAGTTGTGCAAGGCCAGCAGCAGCAGCAGCCTGCGGCCAACTTTCCACCACACCGGTCCTGGGCTCTGGTAGTACTGCAGTTATAGTTATATCATCAGTTATCAACCGCATCTGCACACTACACACACAGATGTAACGAGGCTACACTTATACTTCTACCGACATACGATCCCGAACACTTTCTGTAGAGTATAGACTAAACATAAAAGGCTGATCAGGTCACTGAGCGAAAAATTGCGTAGTAAACGTGGCGTCAGAGCAATATTGAAAATTGTATGACATCCTAAGCAAGTAGGAACAAATCGTTGAACTAAATCTACTTACAATATCAACTTAGAGCGATGAACGCAACGAAGGCCAGAGAAGAGACAACCCCGACAACGGACAACCCTTGAGTGGCAGGCGAGTTTCTGGTCTGACCAGTCTACACTCCAATGCGGTGTTGTCACTGTATGTCAGAGGCTTTACATATATTACATAGACCAGTGGATCCTTTGTGTATACCTTGGGATGGATAATTGACGCGACGTACGGAAGCTGACCTAGCCATCAGGCTCGAACATTGGACTGGGGCTGATAAATCTTATGCGATTCATTCGAGTAAAAACACAATGTTCAATTTAGCCAACATTTGTAAGGGTCAATTAAACGCAGCAGTCATTGGTCATTTATCAGCTCCCAGATGAAGGGAACGGAATGAATAACTTAAACAATAACAGCTTCGCCCTCCTGGCTGTATGCTAATCAGGGAGCAAGTCGAGTACAACAGATTACTTGGTGGTGTGAGAACGAGAACAAACCTCACCCCTGACATCACAACAGCGAATGCAGCGAATGTTCGACACTGCAGTGGACTTAGCAAGTCATGATTTTACACATTCTTACAACGATGACTGTGTTCGACCAATTTTGTAATTACTTGTACACCGTAATTTACAAGTACGTTGTCGCCAACGTTATACTCTCTTAATCGAATTGTTTTGTTTAAAAATAGTACTAAGCAAGAACGAAAATTTTAATGTATGTAAAACAACGACGATACCCGTTGATGAACTAAAATAAAAGATCCCAACACAATGTAATAATACAAATAAGTATACTGTATAAATTATGGAATGGGCCTAACATGTTTATAATGAATGGGTCTAAGATAAACAAAATGCATACTGACTTTTGAACACAAAATATAAACACCCTTAACGTGTTTAGTGCATGTTTTGGTCCAATAATAAAACAGATACAATGTGTTGTGTTCCAATGCTAACAGGTCCTGGTAGTGTATGGCCTTGTATCATCCCCATATAAGGCTCGGGGTCGTCTGCTCCCTTGACACTGGCCTTACCCAGCCAGGTCCGTGTACAAACACTACTACTGTCCCGTTTTTTGGATATGTAATGGGCCTGGGGTCGTTAGTTTCTTGGGTTTATTGTGTTGCTTATAAACTGGTCTTCGTTTTTCAACTTTATTTATAATAAATTACAAGTTCATTGGTTAGCACGGTACAAAGCTCAAAATATGAATAGATTATGATAAATATGGTAATACCTTAACAACACAGTAAGCCAGGAGATTTGTGTAGTTTTAAAATCTTGAATAGACATTTTATGTTTCTTTACAACTCAAATGTAATTATAAAACCAGTACAATACTACTGTATTTGGTACTGAAGTTACCCTAACAATGTTTATTCATTGTGTAACTTAACGTTCGCGCGACACTACTACTGTACAGTAGTAGCAGGCAGAGACACAGTCGTGGGGATGGGAGGCTGCGATATTGGAAGACAAGACTAACAAGTGCTACGGACGTGACGAGGGTAGAAAACAGCATCAGCTGATGTTGAGACTTTCTTGCGGAACTGGTGACGGAAAATCTACAGAGAAAGTGTGAAATTGATATCAGCATGACAGCTATCAAATAATAGATGCATTAATGTACCTCTCAAACACTACAGCCTCTCGACCGACAATCTAGTTGCGTAATAGGACGGTCGTCACCGCCACGACCGGTCCACGGCGCGGCGCGGAGTTACTCTGGTTAGTTTCTGGCAAACCGGTCACTTATGTTAACGGCAATCTCGAGCTGCGTTTCGTGTTTCAAATGGACTTCCTTCTCCGGCCAACAGTCGGCCCGTCGACACCCGATAGCCCTAAATGTTGGCGTTCTTATATTTCTGCGGTTAACGAAGTATAAAAACAGAAACAGATACAAGACGAATGACGACCGGTTTCGACCACTTAATTGCTCTGATTGACTATCGAGGCTCTGTTGTCGAGGTTGTTAACCTGATGTCGCAAAACGGATCTCCAAATGTGATTTTGGCCAGCTTTCACTTTAACAGAAGAGTAACGGAACTGCTTGGTCGGTTGTGTAAACTAGCTTAGTTCTTGTTATATTACAGTTACATATTTGTACAATCCTCTTACTTAATACAGAAACAGTCTCCAAGTCTTACAAGGGACGTGGGTGTACAATATAGCCGAAGAAAATGTATCTTATGTTAATTATGTACGGTATTTTCTCTTAAATGGTCGGGGTTAAATGAACATTTACAGTAGGCATACCTAGTTTTTAGCGAATTTCCCTATAGGGAAAAGGGAAGTAGCTATTACCGTAGGTGGTACGGTAAGACTTTGGCCCGTGACCGATTTCATTTTTCATTTAGATGTCCCCAGAGGCCAAAAACACCGCTCGTTCAAATTTATATATATATGTGTGTTTGTGTGTGTGTGTGTGTGTGCGGGGGTGCGTGCGTGTGTGTGTGTGTGTGTGTGTGTGTCCCTAAACGCGACTTGAGTAATTTTTGTCCGATTTTGATGAAATTTGGTTTAAAGGTGTAAGGCGGAAAAAACTTGAACGAGTTCGTGAACCAGCATGATCGGACCATCGGAACGGGGTTTTACGGGGGTTTTATGGGGGTAAAAAGTGGTTTTTCTCATTTTTGACCCTTAAAACACAAGATTTCCCAATTTCTCTCTGAACCTTTTTTAAATAGCTTAAAAAAAAAAATTAGTATATCAAAGTGTTTTTGTACGGTTATTGGTAACGGAGAAAATTAAAAAAATTTAAATTTTAAATTCCCATGTTATTCATATGGAGAAAATTGTATGATGTTGTAGTTTGCTTGTTTATGGATATATTTTGATCAAACTTGGCAAATTTATTTATTGTATACTAAGCTAGTAATATTTTACTAAAAACCCCACTTTAACAGTTTCCTTGTAGCAGCAAACCTAGGTACTCGTTAAACCTTATGTTATTTAAATTGACTTAATTGAAAATCAATTCTGACAAATGGAAATTTGCTTAGTCGGCAGGTTTGGTGCGGCGGGGTATTTATTATATGGTCTATTCAACATTTTACTGAATATAAAAGTTAATACATTTTACCATATGTTGATTGATTCCTTATGATTCATACCTACACAATTGGCTCATCACATAAACAGAATTACGTCGATTGATATTGTCAATAGATTCAGTTGATAAATTTAACCTTTTCTTCGATCAGATGTGTGCTTGGGATTTCATACAATTTTTAATGTTAAACCTGCTGTAAGCTAACCTAAATTTTCAAATTTAATATTTTGGTTATTTACTAGGATTACACAACTAAAAACGACTGAACAATAGTAATCAAGTTTACCAAACTTTGTGATATGAATTACAACTACAACTTTAACAACAACAACTTTAAATAAAAACAATGGTTGGGACTAAAGGTTTAACTGATTCCTAGGAAGAAAATTGTAAAACCAAATTTCTAAGAAACTTTTAAACTGATATTTGTATGGAGAATATTGTAAAATGTTGTAGTTTGCTTGTTTATGGATTAATTTTGATCAAACTTGGCAAATTTATTTATTTTATACTAAGCTATTATTATTTTACAAAAAAAAAAAAAAAACACACACTATTAGTTTCCTTGTAGCAGCAAACCTAGGTACTCGTTAAACCTAATGTTATTGAAATAGATTTCATTTAAATCAATTCAGACAAATAGAAATTCACTTAGTCGGCAAATTTGCTGCCCCGGAAAGTGTATTTTCTATTATTTTTTTGTCAGTAATGGTGGGTCGATCTACACAAATAATCCACAAAATTCAAGACTTCAAAGGAGCCTTGTCACGGACTAGTCAATGATATAAATATGTCCATGGACTTTTATTGCACTAACCTACAGAATTGCATTCAGACCCAAGAAAAGATAACTGAAATTGTTATTTGTGTAACTAATGCACACTTTGCTGCACTTGAGAGAAATCTTTCTTTTTACCATGCAGTTTCACACAAAAACAAATTCAAACCTCAATGAAATTGTCACACACACATCAACACCTAAATGAAATAGTTTCACAAATACAAATCTGAATGAAATTTTGCAGAACGAATCAAAATCTGAATATGATTATTGGTTTGTATTGTTTATGTTAACACAAAAACAGGTCTATAGGTTAAATTAAGTCATTGAATCAATGGTCGGAATGACAAATAAACACTGCACCAGCTAATCGATTTAGCAGTGTTGACAACTTGTTTTCAAGAATACCCATGCCTAATACAAGCACACTAATTTTGTAATTAGTACAAGAAAGCCCACTTTGTCAGGAAGCTGTAGGAAAATACAATTAATGAATCTTACATACTTTATTGTTGTTACCCAGAACATTGAATTTAAAAATCCAATATTAGTAACAATAAAGAGTAACACAATTTTTATGATTTCACTAAATGATGTTTCCATTCTTAGAAGAATGATTGACGGAGATAAGTAAAATACTTAAATCAACTACTCAGACTTGAGAACACTCACTCTTGAGAACCTCAATCAAACACTTCAGCTGATATTGTCTTTGTAGAGCTCCGATGGCGATAATACTGCTGTGTTATAAGATGAATAATATATAACAGTTTTGATTTGTGAAACAATTTGCAAGAAAGATGCAATATGACTTTGGATTCTTAGGTGAGGGTTTTAAACTCATTAAACATACATTGGTTAACAGATATACATATATTAAGTCAGTGCATTTATGTTTCTATATATTTACTCAAAAGAAAACAAATTGTAAAATACAATATTTTAAAATTATAGTATTCAGATTAAATTTTTTTATAACATACATCAATGCATGGTAAATTGTCTATAATATTAAAACGTAAGGTTTTTTATTTCACGATTCTGAATCAACCACTCGACGGATTTTCATGATTTTTGTGTTGAAAGAAAGATAATTTTGAGAACTAGGGAATGTCGAAGCCATAATTTTAGTTTAGGGTCCCAGTTATTTAGAAATTAACTTTTAATTTTTGTAAAGTCTAGCAGCTGACGCTAAGATTCTAAACTAGCTTTTGGTATAACATCATTTGCTTAACATAACAGCTGTAAACATTCAGCAGTTAATAGCTTTTTCTGATTTGATCCAGGAGGACAGATGTTTTGTTTGCTTCATTAAGTAGTTTTGGTAACTTTCAGCATTTGTTACACAAATTCAGCATTTGGATCAAATTAAAAGACACTAAGGGTTGACTTATTTATACTATGTGTAATGCTAATCATTGATACGTTCAATCCTTCGATAAGAGGATGACGGATTATTTAAATATGCATGGTAAAATACTAGGATCTTCAAATTATTTTTTTAAGTAATCTTTGTAATCTTTGGTTTGTTTTAGTGCAATATAATTTGTCATCGATCATAGGAAATAAGTAAGATTAGTAGACCACCGAGATAAAGAACACCATCGATGTGTACAAGTCGAGGCTCTGTACACGAGTTTAAAAAAATATATGCAAATTATTTTACTGCTCAACCTTTTTGGAAAGGGTAGGAAAATCACAATTTGTTCATGTTTTAATTCATCTTGGCAGCTTTTTGTTTACAATCAATGTTTTTGAATGCTTGAACTTTGTTTGGATTAGGCCCGGAAATATTGATGTCATAAAGATGGAGATCAAGAATCCTCAGGAATACGATTTTAAATTACCACCACAAACTCAGACGGGTTTTATCCAAGGATATACAAATGAATGACATAGATTGAACACAACGTCATCATTAACATACAATACTGCAATTAGATTAACCATCCTTTTATGAAATCTAAAAAGTTGTTTGGCGTGTGTGGTTACGTTTGGAGACTGAATATTTGTATAGTTTAAATAAATGAATATGGGGAATTACAATGCACATTGATTCAATGAGGGTGGTTTAATTATAATGGATATTAGAACTGATAACTGAATGGATTATAAACATAGACAATTAATTACGTCACTAACTTTACTAGCGTTTTTACTTATTAAATTCCTTCAACATGTGACCAGTTCTTTTGTTCAAATGAATATTATTTTATTTTTGACTCAGCTGTTTATAAAACAAACTAATATGTTGTTTTGTTTACTTTTCTTTGTTTACACTTATTTATTTAGCAATTTGTGCAGTGAAATTGATATAAAGGATGTGTGGACGATTCGTTTAATGATGTCAGGACACCAACATAATTATGTGTACCATGAATTTTATTGGATGTTTTCGTTTTATTTTAGGGAGTTTCAATTCAGACCTACTGGAAATTGTGTATAGTATGAGTAATTGTATTGTGGTGATATTGATTATGGAAGAGGCAGGTATGCAATGGAAGGTGATATCATTGACTAGGCCTACACACTTCTCAATTGATAATTACTCTTTCTACTGTAGGCTGCAATAAAATTTGTCTTTATATGTGTAAACTAGCTGTTCTGAATTATAAGCCTACACAGTTTTAACTGACTCCCGTACGTAGGACGGGCTAACACCTTGTTTATATTAAAAGAAGATAACACCTTATACTCTGTATGAAAGTATTCAATAAAGAAGGTAGGCTATAAAGTGAGGAACAGATGGGATGGCAAATCCTTGTACAGGCTGGTACAATATTGATTATGGACTAGCCGTCCTGTAACATTGGAGGCTCCTGTACTATGCTACATACCGCAACAGTTTATTTGACAAATCAAACCACAGGCAATACAGTAAACTACTTTTCAATGAACTCTATTATTTGTGATTAAACTACTTTGATTGATACAAATATAATTATAATATAAATAATATTTGCTAACCTATTTTAACAAACGAGTATGGTTTGTTCTGCGATTTAAATGTTTTTATGTGTACAATGACTACAAAATGTAAATCATCATATTATGTGGATAAATATAGTGCTTTATGATTTTGACACAGTGACACAGATTACTAAACCTTAACATTAGTAAAGTAACACGTAGGTAGTCTGAGCGAATTTCCATTTGCCTGATTTGATTTTCACTGAAATCTATTTAAACAACATTAGGTTTATTGAGTACCTAGGCTTGCTGCTACAGGGAGGGTAAAATAAAGCGTGTTTTAGTAAAATATTAATAAATTAGTGAAATCCATAAACAAGCAAATAATAACAGTTTACCTATTCCCTAAAATAATAACATGACAATTTTCTACTGACAATTTTTGAATTTTTTCCATAACCAATAACATAACTGTAAAATAACATTATAACAAAGTCATTGATTTTTTAAGTTCTTCAAATTGGTTTGGGATGAAATTAGGACATTTTTTGTTATGCGGGTAAAAAATGAAAAGATCATTTTAACCCCATAAAACCCCCTTTTCCATGGTCTGATCATGCTGGTTTGCGATCTCTTTCAAACCAACGTACACATTTGTACAACATTTCATCAAAAATGGATAATCTTTGCTTGAGTTATTGTGCCAACAGACATTACATATAAATATATATGAATAGGGACTGAAAGTGATTTTGGCCTCTGGGTACATAAAAACGAAAAAGTAAATCAGTCCCGGGTCCAGGTCTTACCATGAGACCTATGGTAATCGTTTATTCCCTATATGGGAAATTCACTAAAACAGGCATATTTTTCATGATGTCATTAAAATGAATGAACATCTAGCTGTATAGGTGGGTTTTTCCTGATAAGCTGCAAGATCTATGAAAGCAATCAATTAATTATATGGTAAAAAATACATGTATAGAGAGAGCAATTAAATAGCAAAGATCAACACAAATTGCTTGTAGATTTATGACAAAGTAACCAATATGTAGATAAAAAAAATCGTTTTACTGTTGTTGCTCACGATCCGCAGCTTTAACATTAAGATTATAAACAGATGATGATTTAAACTTTGAGAGCAATCTGTGATAGTAGGATGAGTGTGAGTTTCACAGAACAAGTCTTGGCCTTATCTGGTGATTGGATTGTCTGGACATATAAGGCAACAGCTAAGTCCACTGAACCTGCCCTAGTCACCTTGACAATTGATTCATCAGTAAATACATCAAATCCCTTTTTATTATACATTTAGTGATGTAATATTGTACTTTAAGCATTTCCATTATTTCTCAAAACCAATAAAAATGTGCGATACTCATTCGTTCACATATATTACTTGGAGAATTATAAACATTGTTGTCATGATTTTACAGGCATTACTGAGGTTATCAAATATGAACTACATTCTGAACAACAAGAAAATAAATAGTGGAAAATGAATTTCATTATACAGGTTAAGGATCAAATACATAGCTAAAGGACCTAGGTTTCAAAAATGTTGCTTGGATAACTCGTTTTCCTGAATGGGAAAGAGTCCACCAGGGTACAAGAAACACAAAACCTTTACACTATAAAGTTACAATACTTCACTGTCATTGACTTTATTTTCAACTGGTTTGAGATCAAAAGAGCTTGAACCAGAGAAAGAAAGAGGTTGGAGACATTAGAGGTCGGAGTAATCTTTCTTTTGAATGTATAACTTCTTTAACTGGAAATTCCATCAGATATATTGAAATATTAAAACTCTCATGTATACTAACTTTATGTTTCTCTTCTTTAAGTTTTATGTTCCTGTCGCCAGGGTGGACCATTCATATAAGTTAAGCCTGTTAGCCAAAAATTCCTTATGAATTTAAAAAAACAATTCTTTTAAGGGTTTCTATTCTTGATGAAGCCAAAATGATGGTGGTCATTATGAAATAGAACATTAAATATATTTACTGAAAAAAATATAAATAAACATCCACTGAAATAGTTGCAAATTTCAACAAAATAAACTAAGATGCACTTATTTTACTATCGGTTATGATTTGTATTTACTTTAATAAATCAACCATAGTTAGTGTTTTTTAAACAGTATCAACCTTTGTTTTGAGTGATATTTTCATTCATTGTCAACTGCTTGATAGTAGGGGAACTTTAAACTAGTAAAACACAGAAATGACGTGAAACACTGGGTTATCACAACCCAACTTGATAACATAAGTGTTTACAGTTAGATAGACATTACTCACTAGTGTTTACATGTTTAGACTTATTCAGTTCAACTAAATTTGTTGGATGCAATATTCAGAAGGCAGGAGAAGTTAACAGCCTATATTTTAATAGTCCAACAGGGTAGCTAAATGGATCCTAGGAGGTCTGTTGCCAGCACCAGTCCGGGAATTTCGGCTCTCTGGACTATTACTTTTACCTATGAGACCTTTTGATAAAAAAAACCAATAATTGAATCGTCTATGTTACACTCAAACTCCAAATTTGAACAATGTTTGAAATTTACCCCCTTTGCGATGTGGAAAGTGTGAAATGTCAGGACCGCGATGTGGGTAACCTTGATTGCCTGAAAAAATGGTTTTAACAGTACAATTTTAATATATTTTAGTTTTAGTAGAGGGTCACCCAACCCTATAATGTAAGGGACTTGCCTCCTATTCCCACTATATCACTGGTTTGAAGAGTTGTGTGATTTTTACTACTGTATACCAAAGGCACAGCTTTGACTGGATTTTAAAACTTGTAAGAACAAAACAAAATTGTATTTTCCCGACCTCTAATTAATAGAAATCTGTTTTAGAATAAAAACCAGCTTTTTAGTTTTACGATAATTTCAATTGAACAGAGCTAGAGAGCCCACAATACAAGGGTGGTCACCACTTTCACTGACCCCTGCAACAATTACAGCACTGATCTGCCTCCTATATAGAGGAGTTTCACCTGAGCTTTCACATGATCCCTGTTTATTTGCATGTATTACACTGGCT
This sequence comes from Macrosteles quadrilineatus, assembly GCF_028750875.1. Lineage (NCBI taxonomy): Eukaryota > Metazoa > Arthropoda > Insecta > Hemiptera > Cicadellidae > Macrosteles > Macrosteles quadrilineatus. Next base: position 29,435,953 of record NW_026542594.1, on the reverse strand, counting down.
GAACCAGTTCTCAGATTATCTCAGAGTGTTCCTCCAACGCTTGATTGATGCCATTATGTGTTGATTTACTTCCGCATAGATTATCTGTCAGCTGGACATCTCACCCGGCCAAATGCAACTGGTTATACTTATTTTGTTCAGGAAGGATTTACAAAAACATATATTGTGTTAGAGTGGCTTGATAAAAATTGAAATATTAAAAAAAATTCTCTATTCACAATAATTAAAATTAACTGGGGAAATTGTAAGTTTATCACACAACCGTTACATTATGACTTATAGAACCACTTAGTAATACGATTGATCTGTGATCCATACCACTTTCCAGGAGTTAATCTACTCACATCGGTGTGATATGTATTTAACAAAGCCTACTGCTGATGGACAAGCTGCATACCGCCTATTGTTGGATCTTGTTCTAAATGTATAATTTATTGCCAATTAATTATTATATCCCTATCATTCTTTATTTGACAGTTGTTTCCAAAGATTTTGAGACTTTGGAGATGATTGCATTCAGAAGGGTGGTTAGCCAAGACGTGTCAGTAATAGGCAGAAAAGATATACATTAATCTTTCACAAATTTTTCATTAGATACTTACCTAGCTGAGTAAATAGTGTTTTTGATCTCATTCGAAAATGTAGAAAAAAATATGATCACAATATAAAATGAGGCACACAAGATTAACTCACCACATGGCTTGGACAGAGACTGGCTTGAATATGTGACATCTGCCACAAACAGTCACACTGAATCCCCTGTAACAGACATCATGTATAAGGTATTGTCAAGATATATTCTATATCTCCTTTAAACTCCCAGCCTATCAACATAATGACAATTTTACAGTAGTCAAACAAACATTTTCAATGGGAGGGAGTTAAACACATTAGTCTTTGTATGGGGAGTGTAAAAGTTTAATTCAAGAAATTTTTATGTTATGATATAAGTTGTCAAGATAAGTTCATTAAATTTGCTTGTTTATTTAAATCCAATCATAATAGTTTTATTTATAGAAATGTTATTTATAGAAAAAAAAAAAAAACAGTGATACAGAATATACAATTTAAAAAGTGGGTGGACCCCACATGGGCGAAGTCTGTATGTGAGCAATAAGTTAACATAAGTCCATAGTCTTAAAACCTAATCAACACCTCTTTGTTTGAAGTTCATCGTTGATAATGGTGAGTTTATGTTGTGGTTTATTGTGGACATTTTCTATCACAATGGTAAAATACAATACACATTGTTTCAGGAAAAAAAAAACACAACTACCTCATTAAAACTAACAACACACAAAATCAAACCTAAGTTAAAATAAACTACAGAGAGTAGCAGTGAAGTATATGTACTGTATAGCAGTCAAGTCATGATACAAATTGCAAAATATTATCAATCACAAGACACAAAAAAAATCTATCTGTAGGAAAATAAACAATTGTAATAGGGTATATTGCTTACAACAGTGGAACACTAATCACAATGGTGCCACCAATGAGACTGAAGCCTAATGGTCAAGCAATCCGAACTACATAGATTTTTGTCTTTTGTGATTGGCTATGTTTTACATTTTGACTTACTCTCTGTAGTGTATTCCAACTTTTGTTGGGTGCTGTATATTGTTAGCTGTAATGAGTTATTTAAGTTTTTTTCCTTGAAGACAGGATCAGATTTAAAGTCCCGAAACGATGTTTATATTGTATTTATCATTGTGATGGAAAATGTCCGCAATAAACCTTTCAACAACACTTATAATCCCGTTATAATAACCTTTCATCAGATTTAAAATTTGTCAACATGCTTAAAATTTACAAAGAGAGAAACACAATCTCCTTAGGGAGCCACAGCAAAAAAAAAATAAAAATATAGTAAAAAAATTATATTAAGAGAGGATTCCCGATAATTAGGAAAGTATGTGTGTTTACAAACCAATATGTTACAAACAATTGGTTCAGTTCCTTTGCTATTATTGGTTGGATTGTGTACTTGACAACTAAGGCCAATCATGTAAAAAAGTAAGAGGGACAAAGTAAATCATACCAAGGAAAAAAATAAATTGGATGAAAGTCCTAATACGAAAGCTGAACATAATAGAACAGCTAATATCACCAGAGAATAATACCACTCAGTCTGGTTCTTTGAGATAGGACATCATAGCCCTGACTTATTTTGCTGTTGAGAATAGAGAAGAATAAAGCACAATTGAAGAAGAAAGAAAAAAACAATATTTATTATGCTAATCAGTGGATGACAGAGCCTATACTGGGGCTAGGAGCAATAATTGAGAAAAAGTCAACAATTTTATATATCTAGTTTTACACTTACACATAATAACTCATAAGAACTAGAAACTACCAGCAGAATAAGCTACAGTAATAAAGTGGATATGCTGCATATATCAAGACTTCTCTCATGCTCCAAAAAAAAAGGCTCTATAAAATAATTGTTGGATGTCTACTGCTATATGGTTCAGAAACCTGTATCATGAAAACGAAGGCAGACAGGAATGTGCAAGTTTTTGAAAACAAGGTTCTTAAAATCATCTTCGGCCCAACTTAAAAAAAGATGGAGTTTGGATGGTCAATCACAATTCTGAAACCCACCACAGAGATCCTGCTATAATGGACAGAAAAAGCCTAAGGTTACAACGGACTAGACACATTTGGAAAAAAGAAGACTCAATAGTACAAAAAAAAGGGAAAAAAACAACTATGAAATGGTCCTGAAGGCACAAAAGCAGGTGAAAGACCCAAAGCCAAGAGTTTAGGACCAGGTCCAGAGGGATATGAGAAAGTGGGGACTGAAAGGGGAAGTGAGGAGTATTCTGCAAACTAAACCATTTGGGGAGGATGGGTTGATGAGGGCATATACTTAATTTGAGTAAGTTTATTTAGTTGCACTTTGATGTTTACTCACCCGTCGCCGTCCAGTCTGATGGTCGTATCTGCCAGCACTTTGAGCACCAGCCCCACAGTAGTTTTTTCATTGCAGTCTATCCCTAACAAACAACTCTCCTCCCCCTGGCGACCCATACAAGACACCACCACCAGGTATCTGGTCCTCTGTACATGCACACTCTCCAGCTTCACAGCCTGAAACAAACAATCGCATATCATTAGCAACAAGTTGAAGAATTCAAAATACAGATATATATCTTATATATTTTAAAAAATTGGTTTTTCTTTTCCGAGTTCGTTTGGCTCTTCTACCTGACCGATTTTCATGATTGAGGTCTCAAATTGAAGGTATGCATGCACAGATTTGCCATCAAGTATCATCATATAATTATCTATAGTCTCACTCGGTTTATACGTAAAGGAAATTTCCTTTCCATGTATTTCTTATGGGAAATAAATTATGTTTCTCTTTTACGAGTTCGTTTGGCTCTTCTACCTGACCGATTTTCATGATTGAGGTCTCAAATTGAAGGTATGCATGCACAGATTTGCCATCAAGTATCATCATATAATTATCTATAGTCTAACTCGGTTTATACGTAAACAAAATTTGCTCTCCATGTATTTCTTAAGGGAGTTAAATTTTGTTTCTCTTTGCCGAGTTCGTTTGGCTCTTCTACCTGACCGATTTTCATGATTGAGGTCTCAAATTGAAGGTATGCACGCACAGATTTGCCATCAAGCATCGGCATATATACCTACTGTATTACTCGACCAAAAACCATAATTTGACTCATTTTCAAATTCTCACTTCAATTTAAGATGTATTTCACCAGTAATAACTATATAATCCTGTAAGTTTTTTCTAAGAATCTTGAGTGAAATACCGACTTTTATTTTGGCTATTAATTTATTCAAATGGGACGAGTTTCAAACAAACGCAAGGTGAACAACTAACATAATTTTTTTTTCATAAGGTTTTTCTGTGATTAAAACTCAATAGCTCCAGTACTGTTTATGTTTTTATAAGTTTTGGACTAAAAGAAATCCGTAAATTATGGGTTCTAATTTGAGCTTTTGATTGTTTGAATCAGTTAAGGTCATGTTACTGTATTACTCAATCAAAAATCATAAATTTGATTATTTCTCGGATATTACGTATTTTAATGCTGTGGAGCAGCATGGATCCTCTAGTATTGGACTGAAAATGTCTTTCCATTAGTTATTACCAGGTTCCCCAAAAGGTATGAGAAATCCTGACAAAAATCTTGTAGAACAAGGGCTTAGACTACATGGTGGATTCCTGCCTTATTGGCGCCATTATTGTACACTTGACTGCCCATGTGTCTTTTAGTTCACATTTTCACATTTTGAAATGTTCTTTAAACAGTGCTCTGTGTCATGTTTTTTTTTCATTGATGCCACATAGGCGTTTGTGCTGGATGGCTAGAAATACAAAACCCAGTTGAATTGCTGAAAAATATTCCAAATTTTTTGAAGCTTTTGTCAACTGTATACTCTTGTTTAACATGAACTGATAAACTTAACAAATTAAATTTAGTTTCTCAAACTCCAAGCTAGTGTCCTAATAAAATATCAGTTTATGAATAAAGGTAGCAACACAATAACATGGTCCATAGTTTGGTTAGCCTAGTTGTAAACATTTCCCCACAAACACAGAAGACCATTTGCAAGTACCTTAGTGACTAGTTGAATCAATCACCAACAACAAAAAATCTAAAGTGACAAGGAAACCCTCTTAGTTCAAGTGGACAAGGCATTGTGCAACTGAAGCTTTTTGTTGATTTGTGCCAACTAATTGTGGCTTGAAAATGTAAGCTTAAGTAACAAAAGGTTATACCACTTACCATCAATAAATGGGGTTTATGATAAGGTGATCAATTAAATTATAAACTAATAAATATACACAAATATTCTGGGCACTTTCTTATTTCCCCTACTACTCTGAACCAAAAGTTTGAACAAAATTTCCTTATATTACTGAATTTGGGGGAAAAAACTGTCATGCATTTTATACTTGTTTCTGTGGTTATATAGTATTTTAATTTTTGTTTGTTTTATTTGGGGCTAATGTATTCTATAGCCCGGGTTTTATTGTAGCATGTTTGGTGCATGCAAACAGTTGGGTTGCAATAGGGCCAATCAGGTTTGCACCAATAGATCAGTTTCTCGTAGGACGGCGATCATACATCCTTGAACCTCGACATGTCCAGTAAACTATCAGCTGTAATCGGGTTACGTGTGGGCTGGACGTCGCGCGATAAACATGACTACAACCACAACATACTTTGACCTTGACTGTCAACAGCTGACACTGACACTGACTGACGATCAACTTGCTTCTACCATCTCCTGGTTGAGGATAAACAGTTTTACTAGAATTATATACACTAGTTGCGGTTCATGCATACAAAAAATGCGCAATTGAATATTTCAGTCCTAGGAAAATTACCTTGTCGAAAACATGGGAGAAAGAAAACGCGCATGACATTAAAAATCCCGCAGCCGTGCGGCAGCTAATTACCAAAATTTAGCAGCTAACAAAACCCGCCGTAAACCTCGTTTTCAAACATAGGCCTACTGTATGAAGCATGCTAGGCTTACTATCCAATGTTTATAATATAAATCAATGGTACAACATAACTGCACAGTGACTTCAATGGTACGTGGAGTAAATGCATCAGTGTAGCTCTGTGACAAGTTCATTTAGAGCACTCCGTCTCAGTAATTTGCCTACAATGGCGCGATAAATCTAGTTGAGGACGGCGGGCGGCCCTGTGACTACAAACTGTAGCGCAGAGCCGAGAGCCGCCGACCACGTGGTTCTGATACCCGCTATAGCTTAACTAGGTATTACCTCAAAACATACAATAATAAGCAAGAAGCTGTCCACTGTCGTGTTTACTTTGCTACTGTCAAGGCTAATGCACATAGCGGTACCACGCCGCGTTAGTCATCGTCCCAAGAGTTTTATATCACAACACGGAACTGTGGAGAAAGGTCGACGGACAAAGAACAGCCAGCGACAGGGTCAAACTAAGCAAACTACACGAACTAGTCAGTCTGAGTGGTTACATGATGGTGACAAAAAATGGTAAAAACATACCTAGTCCAACAATCATCTTGTCGTGTAGTAAAGTACTGTAGCGAGAAGTTGAGAATGGAGCAAGTTTTACAAATGGAGGATTCTTTACCTGTCATGTTTCAGCATTGACTATGCCAGCCGTTTTTTGTCATATCACGCCATCCGGGGGAAAACTAATTACTTTCGTCGCCATCAAAAAATAAATTCAGAAATGACTAAACTGAAGGACAACACAAAATTGAGCTTGTGTTCTTAAAAAAATTAAACAAAAAACTAAAGCTTGATAACATTCTTAAAACAATCCAAACGCACGAGTATAAACGTACGGTAAATTAAACTGTGAAACAGTCTTTCAGCAATGAATAAAACCCAGTCTCTCAGCAAATGTACTTTAAAATATATATTGAGGTTTTAAAACTGACTAGGCATTTCACGACAATTCATGATGTTTATTTGTGGAACGAGGAAATTCAACCTACAATCTAGCATATAATTGTATTCAGTATGCTGTGTGGACTGTCTAAATCCTACAATCAAGCGGCATTGAAATGTTGAAATGTGTCGCTCATTTCATCAGTTTAGTTGGAGGCGGAGGCAGGTAATGTTTTGTTTACATGTAACAGACGAGATACGATCCACAGCCAACGCCTGGGGGCCCCTTCACTGTTCAATGAGTCATTCGCTGACGGTAGCTGGTAGCGACCTATCATCATCAAGTTGTGTAACGGCAGTATTGGCCCGCGCCGCAGCAGCGGTCAATAGCAACATGACGATGACAGGATAGTCACAGCCACAGCCTGGGGGCCCCTTCAATGTTTACTGAGTCATTCGCTGACGGTAGCTGGTAGCGACCTATCATCATCAAGTTGTGTAACGGCAGTATTGGCCCGCGCCGCAGCAGCGGTCAATAGCAACATGACGATGACAGGATAGTCACAGCCACAGCCTGGGGGCCCCTTCAATGTTTACTGAGTCATTCGCTGACGGTAGCTGGTAGCGACCTATCATCATCAAGTTGTGTAACGGCAGTATTGGCCCGCGCCGCAGCAGCGGTCAATAGCAACATGACGATGACAGGATAGACACAGCCACAGCCTGGGGGCCCCTTCAATGTTTACTGAGTCATTCGCTGACGGTAGCTGGTAGCGACCTATCATCATCAAGTTGTGTAAGGGTGCGTTCACAAAGAAAGCTGGTTACAAGTAACTTACTTTCAGCGCTTGTTCCAAGCGCTTGAGAATGCTGTTGTGTGTTCACAACAAACGCTTGCATTTCAAGCTCAGTGTAGTCTTTGCTCTGGTTGAGACAATATCTTCCTCAATTGATGAAGAGTTATTTTTGATTGAAAATGTAAAATTAAAAATTCATAGAAGGAAAGTAGGGTGTTCATTAAATTAACCCCGGAGGAGGTAAGTTCGAGGAATACCACCGTCTATTTCTTCAATTGAAATTGGACAAAGTGAGGTTTTTTCTTATATGAGAATGGAGTTAACTACGTTTAAAGTTAAATACGTGGGTAATCTTTTTTTTTTTTTTTTTTTTTTTTTTTTTTTTAATTGGAAGCTCTAAATACTTGAAGTATCAACTCATCGATATCCAGACTGCACTGTTAGTTGTTTGTAACTGACTGGTTCGGCCAACAAGCGCCGGAAAACAAGTACGAAACGTTCTTGCGTGCTTGTCAGAGCTTGTAACAAGCGCTTGCTAGCCGTCACAAGCTTTGTCTGTGAACGCACACGCTTGATACTATGTTGACTTTTCTCACGCCGGTTTGAGTTTGCAAGCGCTTGCCAACAAGCGCTTGTAACCAGCTTTCTTTGTGAACGCACCCTAACGGCAGTATTGGCCCGCGCCGCAGCAGCGGTCAATAGCAGCATGACGATGACAGCATAGTCACAGCCAAAGCCTGGGGGCCCCTTCACTGTTCACTGAGTCATTCGCTGACGGTAGCTGGTAGCGACCTATCATCATCAAGTTGTGTAACCTGTGTAACTCGCCTGCGGCTCGTACGTAAACATTGCTCTCGTGTGCAGCAAAGTGCCACTTTGCCCACTAGTTACACAAATAAGTATTGATTTAACGAGTACTTAGGTTTGCTTTTACAGGGTATCGGATGAAATAAATAAATTTGTCAAATGTCATCAAAGTAAACAAGCGAACTACAACAGTTTTCTTTTCTCTGTAAGAATAACATAGGCATTTTAACTATCGTAAACTTACAACCATGCTTAAACTTACAAAATTGTGTTTTAGCTGTACACAATGGATGTACCCTAATAGAAATTGATAATTCATGTTTTAGGGGAAAATTACAAATTTTTTGAAAATTGTCTGCGTGAGGTGGTTATTAGCGAATTTCCCAGTAGTATTTAAAAAAAATATGAGTGAAGTATGAATGTAGAATGATGTGAGATGATCTGTATGCTTTGTTACTGACTAAGATCAGCTGTTTTATTAGCCACCCTGCATAACTCGGTCCCGATTTTACCCTTACAATTTATTTCGGAACCATTTTGTAGAGTTTAAAAAGAAATAATTCACTAAATTGAATCGTTTAGCGCTTAATATTATGGAAAACATTATTAAAAATTTGTAAATTTGGCAGTGGTATTTACAGTAATCAATCCATGAATCATCATAACAGCAACATCACACTAATGTGTTTGTTCGACCCAGTAAGTTTGTTTTGAAAGGTCAAACACGCCAGGGAAGGTAAATAAAGACTGAAGTGGTGTTGTGTATAGTGAAGACTGGAGAGGTGTTTGATGTCGAAGAGACGAGTATCCATTCACCTACGAGAACATGACGATTAGACGGCGCCTCTGTGACTCTCCGCCACTACATGAGAGCTCCTTGAGCTGTTGGGGAATAGACAACAACAACAACAACAACAACAACAACAACGATGACACGTCGGCACAACGAGTGTGAGGCCCGCGCAGTGCTGAGTGCTGAAGGGAGCGAATTTAGCAACGACCGAGGCATGGAGACAAGGATAGCACGTTGATCACGTGGAGGAGATCCTGGAACACGTGACGTCCTCGTGACCGATCAGCTGATATGCAATCAGCTGCAAAAGACGCTTCTTGTGTAAGGAGTGGATGTGCCTCAGGACTCTAGCTAACTCATTTGATTCAATGCAGGCATATAGATACACCTTATCATTTTACTATTGTAAAACTATTATTTCATAGAGTTTGTCTGCATTTATTGCCCAAAACGAAAAAAAATAACACTAAACCGAGGTGTATCATAGTCAGATTTCTGTTTTGCTATTTTGGGCAGTGATTTACTTCTGTATCACCAGTGAATCAGTGAATCAGTTCTGTGGTAGGGTTTGCAATGCAATTTAGTTTGGTCTTCATGGCAACAAAAATAATTTCAATGTTTTTATTTTTCTTTGAGTATTCTGGCACAGCTGGTTGAAATGAAGCATTGAGAACATTTTTATCTTTGTAAATAAGCAGAAGACAGTTTGAATGAAATATTATCAAAAGCGGAACAGTACATATTGTTTAATTATCTTAGAGGAACGGTGTTATGATATTTTTATCGCGAAGCTCAGCTTTTAGTAAATTAATAAATAAACCACATAATGTCAATTGTCGCAGCACCGCCGCAGTGCGACCACCACTATCGGCGGGCGCAGGCCGAAAGCCACGAATGTTTATCTCTATAATCTGGGGGGACGTAAGCCACGTCAATTAGCGAGGGTTTGAGTAGTTATAATCCTGGGGACGAAGGCACCAGTACCTATCGCAGTTTCTCCGCTTCTACAGAGATTATTGATAGCGATAAAGCGTGCTAGAGAGCAAAAGGGAAACCTACACGTGTAGCCATAGTAACTTTGCTGTTTCAACACTCATATAGCAAGTTCAGTAATGGCGAACATGGCTGAAAATGAGCCAATCCACGAGGGAAAGGGGAAACAGTAAACACCGACGGCAACACAGCCGAACCTATTCACTGAGCATTGAACAGGCTACTGGACTTGAAACACTGTACGGTAGAGACGACAAGCATTTTACGATTTTTTTCTTGGATAATTGAATGATAGAAAATTTATTATGAAAATTTAAGAAAACAACACTTCAATCTTACGCCCACTTTAAGATGAATAGACAGGATTTTCAGCATGTTTTTTTCACATGTCTATATCTGTTAAGGTACAAATATTTATTATTAGAATTTTATAGAATTCTAAAGTGTATTGGTCTTAGTTATGGTATAACTTGTCTCAAATAATATGTCTATTAAATTTTGCAAAATATAGGCTACTACGGTACCTATTTTGTAACAGGAATAAATAATTGGTTAAACGAATATTAAATTATGTGGAATGGTTTATTCCACATCAAATTGTTACATACAAAATTTACAATTCCAACAATAAATGAACAATTTTGAAAAACATAAGTACAGTACAGCAACACAAGTATGTACAGAGAAAAGCATTAAAATAATATGACTTAAAGGTGCGCAATAAAAAAAACTAACGAAGCGAAAGAAAATAAAAATTATAATTAACAATTAAATCTCTTTATAATTTAGGGTAGTTTTTAATTAGGTCTGTAAGGTGCCTAAATAAAATACCCCCGCCGCAGCAAACCTGCAGACTAAGCGAATTTCCATTTGACTGATTGGATTTACACTGAAATGTCTACTTAAAAATATAACATTTATTCCCTATTTAAATAGAATTAGTTTAACAAGTACTTAGGTTTGCTGCATCAGGGAGGGTAAAACTGTTTTTTTTGTTTGTAAAATGTTAATAGTTAGTAAGAAATTAAAACATTTTCCAAATTTGATCAAAATATGTTCATAAACAAGTAAACTACAACAGTTTACTTATTCTCCATAAGAGTAACATTGGAATTTTAAATTTACAATTTTTTGGAATTTTCTCCGTAACCATTAGGCGTATAACAACGCTTCAATATACTAAATTATTTGTTTTTTTAAGCTCTACAAAATGATTTGGAATGAAATTGCTAAATTTTATGTTTTTTGGGTCAAAAATGGGAAAACCCTATTTTTACCCCATAAAACCCCCCGTAAACCCCCGTTCCCATGGTCCGATCATGCTGGATCGCGAACTCGTTCGAATAAACGTAGGTTTACACGTTTGTACCAAATTTCATCAAAATCGGATCATTTTTGCTCGAGTTATCGTGCTAACGGACACATATATATATATAGATATATAAATATATAAATATATATATATATATATATATATATATATGAATTTGAACGGATGGTGTTTTTGGCCTCTAGGGACCTCAAAACGGAAAAAAATCGGTCCCGCGTCCAGGTCTTACCATGAGTACTACGGTAATAGCTTATTCCCTATATGGGAAATTCGCTAAAAGAATAAATATCCATGAAGTATACTGTGTTACACAGTGTGAAGCATGAAGTATACAAATCAATATAATGCATTAATCGTCCGAATGTGTAATGCTACATACCATACTAAAACGATCGTCATACTTAGGCCTTAAAAATTGCGCCTCGCATAAAGTATGCTAGGTGATTTGGCGTTTGGCGGCCGCGGATGCTATCACAGTTCCATTATCCGGTTCACTACACCGCAACACTGGTGAGCCGTAGCTTTACACTTTATTGATAACCAATGCACTGTGTAGATGTAGATCAAACGCTTTGATCGCCGAGGCAACATGTCGCTGACGCACCAGCGCGGCAAACTGTGCGCTAACGATATATATCGTTGAATCGATGGAACATCTGGAGTATGAAGTGTGAAAGTGTCCTTGTGAGGTGTAAAGGTTAGGAAGTGCAAAGTGGTAGTGTGTACCGCGTAGTCGTCACAGGAGGAAAGTGCTGTAAAGGTAGTTTACAATGATACAACTGGACCTGAGTGGTTGTGAAAGTCAAGATGTGCATCTGAGATGATAGAAACTTACCCTAGTCGCAGTAGTTGGACAAAACACGCCTCGAGTATACAGCCTAACCCCGACAACAACTATACATATAAACACCTACCATGCTAGTGTTGGCCACAAGTTGTGGTGTTAAGGTATGTGTGACATCATCGCAAAGTCGCGAGAACATGTAAACCCACTATGACGAGCACATCGGCATCCATAGTGCCTGTCATTCGACTGGGAGTGGAGAAACTGCATACTGACCTCACCACTTGACCTCGTGTAAGAGAAACAAGACGAAAACAGACAAATCTACACAGTATATCGCAGTTTGGTTATATGTTCAGCAACAGTAAAATGCATGATATATATATATAGATTCAACGAGTACTTTATTTATTTCCCAACGGATTGCACCATTTTAAACCAGTCCAGTAAAGTACTGGTTTGTCGTAGTACAGTAGGTTTGCTGCTATAGGAAAAAGTGGTTTTAGGTTAATGATGTAGCATGAAATAAACAAATTTGAAAAGTTTGAACAAATTATATGCTTAACAAGCAAACTCCAACAGTATTCTCCTTCAGAATAACATGGGCATTTTTTTTTTGTTATGTTTTAGGGAATATTCTCCGTAACGTTTAACCGTACAAAAAGCTTAAATAAGCAAAATCCTTTGGTTATACTAAATATATTTTATAGGGAAGTACCTATACACGTAGGTGGCACGGTAGGACCCAGGCCCGGGACAAATTTACTTTTTCATTTTGATGTCTCTAGATGAAAAAACAACAACAAAAACTTCTAGGTGAAGGGCGGGGTGTATAAACTTGAATGAGTTCGCGAACCAGCATGATTAGACCATAGGTTTATGGGGTAAAAATGTGTTTTACCCATAGCCTATTTTGACCTTCAAAACATAAAATGATCAAATTTTTCTCCAAACTATTTTAAAGAGCTTAAGAAAACAATTTAGTATATTGAAGTGTTTTGTACAGTTACGGAGAAAATTCGCAAAATTGTAAACTTAAAATTCCCATGTTATTCTTATGGAGAATAGTCAAACTCTTGCAGTAGGCTTCTTTATGGATACCTATACCTATATGATCAAACTTGGCATTTTTTTTATTTTATACAGTACTAAGCTTATTAATATTTTATTAAAACACATTTTTTTACCCTACCTGTGGCAGCAAACCTAGGTACTCACTAAACCTAATATCATAGATAAGTGAAAATCAAATCAGACAAATGGAAATTCGCTTAATCTGCAGGTTTGCTGCGGCGGGATATTTATATTTATGACGTGACGAATATTACATTTTCATGTTTTAAAGAGCATTTACATAAAAAAAAAAAACTCATCGCCCCAATATTATGCCTTGATCTCATCCAGTTCTACACATTTAAAAGCCAAATGTTATGAAAATCGGCCCAAAATTACTCGAATGATCGTGTTCACGGCCACACACACAAATATAAATGTGATACGTAACTTTTTTGACGTATGGTGTTTCACCCTGGGGACATTAAAACTTAATGGTAAATCGGTCACGGGTCTAGGTCTTACCGTGAGACCTACGGTAATACGGTACCTTATTCCTTATGGGAAATTAGCTAAAACTAAATAATGATTTGCTATGGGTAATATATATATATATATATATATATATATATGAAAAATAGAAAAATAGGGCTACAATATATAAATAAAGATTAAACATTAATAAACTTTGTACCCAAGTAAAATTATTTATTAAAATATTTACTGACTATAGTTTCGGCTCTAAGGCCATTTTCAAAGTAAACAAAAATCAAAATAAGATATGTAAATATCTTTTAACTTGTAACATAATTTTGTCTTCATTGATTAATTTATATACTATATGATGTGTTGTACTTATTTTCATTAATATTTTCTCAATTTTGCTATAAAAGTTAGAAAAGTTTTATAATATCATATGTTATTTATTTATTTACATATCTTATTTTGATTTTTGTTTACTTTTAAAATGGCCTTAGAGCCGAAACTATAGTCAGTAAATATTTTAATAAATAATTTTACTTGGGTACTAAGTTTATTAATGTTTAATCTTTATTTATATATATATATATATATATATATATATATAAAATACGTTTAATTTGTTAATTTTTTTGTCATGTTGCCAATATTTATATTATTTTACTGCAAAAAGTTAATTAAAAACTAATTGAAAGATAATAGTCAATTTAGCCTTGAGAGAGGAATATCACCGCTCTAAAAGTAGGCCTACATCACATCAATGTATTGCTTGTTCAAAAAAAACACGTAGGCCTATAACAGTAAGCAATCTAACCGAAACTAATGCAAACGATTTACATAATCACCTGGAGCTGACGACAGTTAACAAGGTCATCAATCGATGCACTTATACACTCGTAGGCCTACATGCAGCAGTTAGAAAGTGCATGTTGTTGTTAACCGCCACTTACCTGCCGGGTTTATTGATCTTCCATATTCTTAGCCTTACGATCGTCCTGATAACACGCCAGACGATGCGACGATGGTTGCATTTACATAATCGTTCGGACTTTCCCCGTGATTTATGTCCAGAGTTCCCTGATGTAACGGGCTGCCGTTTATTCCTTTCGCTACTTCCAGTGGTGTAAATAAACAACTATACTTGGAACTCCGTATGAATTTTACAACTTTAGAGCTTTAGAGCTCTCACGGTTGCAAAAGAAACGCATTTTTGTCTGATTTCTGTACTTGTGCCTCGATCAACAGGCAATCCTAGTCTAGTGTGACTATCTTTATTTAGTGGTCAGCGCACTTAAAATTCAAAATGGCAGATTCAAGGAATATATCAACCTATGTTTACATTTAAAATTTGTTTGTTACTCCTTGCGGGCCGTCCCCCGGAGGAGGTAGTGCATCACTGAATAATGTGTTAAAATGATTTTAATGTCCAGTTACTCTGTACCAAGCATTGAAACTATATCTCTATCACTTTTTGAAATATTTAACCGTCCCGGGACTTTTTTCCACCCTGTATAGTACAGTATCCACAAGATAAATGAGAGTGCTCTTATGCCAAGGCACTGCCAAAGCTATAACTGCTATTGATACTTTGATCATTGAATTGAACATGCCTACCAGCAAGCAAGGAATATATTATATTATATTATAAGTCTTTGTGAATTGTTTATCGTACCACCAACTGCTTCACGACTATGAGCAGAAATATTATATTTGTACGACAATTATTTGTAAGAATCTAGTAGTTGTAGGGAATGTTGAACAAGTTGCAGTATATTATTGTATTTTACAGTGAATTAGGTAACATTAAAATCACTCGCTTCAATAAGTATTTGACTCTTCGATTAATTAGTGAGTCAAAGATCATAACCAGTTAATTCTCAGATGGGCTGTCATTACTGGTTACAACTTGGAGTGGACGAAAGTCAATCCGATTCCAGCTGAACTCTCTCGGACTCGCAGCCAATTTATTGTCCATTGTATCGCAGGGGTGTTATCGACAGCACCAAACCCAAGAACAATACAGTATTACACACGGGTCGTGCGTGTGTGGTATTGGTCAGCCCGGTGTGGCTCGCGGCGGTTCGTGCGCGGGTCGGAATCATGTAAAAAATGAAGTCATCATTTGAGTTAGAATTTGTATTGATTGTGAAGTAAATCATACAACCGGGCGGGGGATATCTGAGACTTAAAAATATGTGTACAGTATTATCAGGGTGTCCACAGAAATGTTGTCATTAATTTCCCTGACTTTCCATGACTATCCATGACCATTAACCATTGATTTCCATGACTCACGAACTTTACTCGAAAATTATAATACTGTAAACACACAAATAATACTGCCTAGACAGAAAATATTGAAATACGTATTAACAGATAACAATGGCGTTCACAAGGTACAACAATGAACCAAATACAAACTCAAAACCCATAAACTAAGACAACTGTATAAATTGAATTGTCGTATATTTGTGAAAAATTCTTAAAAATGCTACAATAGTTGGGGTTACGGCTGACTAGATCATTGAAAGGACCCCTGAAATCCATCCATCATTGGTGATTTCCATGACTTTCCATGACTTTTTGCCTATTTCCATGACTTTCAATAACCAGAATTTTTTTCCATGACTTTCCATGACTATCCCTGACTTTCCAGAATGTGGTCACCCTGATTATGGTATTTTATATTTACAATTATTTTTGAACGATATGATTCCGTAATGTTTTGACCGAACAAAACGACCAACCCTACCGGCAGAAATACCTGTGAGTAGCCAGTAGCTACCGATGTAAGTGATCCCATACAGTTGCAGTGAAAGTGCTCCGACGGCATCTATCTCAATAACCAGTGCCATTTATCTAGCGGCCGCGCTGAATAAACCATCTCACCCACCCTGTCTGTACCTGTACTGACGATATACAGGTAGTTCCGCAACGCAAGGTGGAACACTAGTCACTAGTCCCACTGACTATTTGCCTCGCTGTTTTCACTTTTAGCTTTCACCCGCGACACGGTACAACAGGCGATGTCAGTTACGCGTCGTGTCATGTCAAATGTGACTTGAATAGTCAGAGAAGTGTCCGAGGTGCGAAAATTGGAACGATGTGTTGGAATAATGAGTCACTCTGCTCGTGAGTCGTGACCGAGGGATGTCGCACGTGCGATTCAGTTCAAATTCATTTTACTCCGTTTGCATGTCAGGATGTGATTCGGTTAGATCAGAGGGGAGAAACAAGTTAAAGTAGTCAAATTAAGAGAACACCGCCTCCCAAATTCACTACATCATTTCCACCACCGGTACAGCACTCTTTTTAGTGTCATACAGTGTTTTCATTCCTGGAAAAAATTTAAAGTTAGGTGTACAACGTATTCCGATATTTGTCTATAGCTGTTCACAAGATTTGTCTTTCCAGAAGCTTCCTCCGAGACGTATTCATGGTAGACTCGCTGTGTAAACGTAATGTTATTTTGTGTGCCGATCTATATTTTATAACAACTACACACAAACGAGTTTTTAAAACCAAGCCACAAGCTATTATTGCAATGACGGTCGTAATAGAGGCGTTGATATGTGATCCATCGTCAAGACAATACCGGCACCACACGTATCAAGGTCATCAGCGTATTTGGGTAGCGTCTGATGATAGCGTCATTGTGTCGCCACGGGCCACGTGTGTGACGGACAAAGGAACACGAACACTGTGCAGCGATCAGCGGGCGTGCAACGAGAATCTAGCAGAATTAAACCCACACCTGCTAACTTTTACTCAGCTACAGAATCAGACAAATCAGATCACCTAACCTAACCTAACCTAACCTACAGTTACTGCCAGTGACGTGACTGACCATTGGCCAGCGAGCCACGAATTCTCACAGCACATGCAACAATTACGCAAACTCTCTCTGAATCAACGACATCGGCGGCGGCGGCGCGGCGACCGAATTGTCAACTTTCTACCATACGGCCCCCGGAGAAAGTCAAAAGAGCCCACACGGACATAACTACTGCCCCTACGCAACCCTGGACCCTGAGATAGGACACTGGCAATGGGTCAACACGTAAGCTAAAACAGGGTAATAGTATGTTTAAATATGATTAAGAGGGTAGATAAAAGTTATAGATAGGTGTATATATAGCCCAATGTAAGGGACCTCTTGTGTGAAGGCTGGCAGGTCAAGGAAAGTGGGAAGTGATGTAGTGATGTGCTACCTGCAACGGTCGCTGAGATGTTTGGAGCGTTTGTAGCCAAATATTGCAATGGTCGAAGGGAAAACATATGCCAATCAGCAACATTCATTGGACGTCGATGAAGCCATCGCTATTGTCATATATCATTTGTTATTAGGTTTGATAATAAGAGATAAAAACCCTACATATTATTTACCGTTCACAAAATCGCTTAGACTAGAACCATGGGTGTGAGGGATGCTACCAACCAAGATATAAATTTCCTATTTCCCAACGTTACATTAACCAAATAATGCTGACAACTCACCATTTTCAGAGTTTCCTCAGGTCTTAGGAGATAGAACATGGACTGGAGGTGTTGCTGTATATCGGGTCCGCCGGTGCCGTTTTGGCGGGCCCCGGGCCATGTGACCAGGCGTTCGTTAGGGGGCAGCACCACCGCGGCCCCCTTGCCGGCGAAGTAGCACTCGCTCAGGCTGCAAACAAACAGTCCATGTCAATACAGTTAATGTGTTGCTATATGTCGGGCCCACCGGTGCCGTTTTGGCGGGCCCCGGGCCATGTGACCAGGCGTTCGTTAGGGGGCAGTACCACCGCGAGCCCTTGCCGACGAAGTACCACCGCTCAAACTGCAACAAAGGAGTTCATGCCAATAACACAAGAGGTGTTGCTGTATCGGGTCCACTGGTACCGTTTTGGCGGGCCCCGGGCCATGTGACCAGGCGTTCGTTAGGGGGCAGTACCACCGCGAGCCCTTGCCGACGAAGTACCACCGCTCAAACTGCAACAAAGGAGTTCATGCCAATAACACAAGAGATGTTGCTGTATCGGGTCCACTGGTGCCGTTTTGGCGGGCCCCGGGCCACGTGACCAGGCGTTCGTTAGGGGATAGCACCACCGCGAGCCCTTGCCGGCGAAGTACCACCGCTCAAACTGCAACAAAGGAGTTCATGCCAATAACACAAGAGATGTTGCTGTATCGGGTCCACTGGTGCCGTTTTGGCGGGCCCCGGGCCACGTGACCAGGCGTTCGTTAGGGGGCAGTACCACCGCGAGCCCTTGCCGACGAAGTACCACCGCTCAAACTGCAACAAAGGAGTTCATGCCAATAACACAAGAGGTGTTGCTGTATCGGGTCCACTGGTACCGTTTTGGCGGGCCCCGGGCCATGTGACCAGGCGTTCGTTAGGGGGCAGTACCACCGCGAGCCCTTGCCGACGAAGTACCACCGCTCAAACTGCAACAAAGGAGTTCATGCCAATAACACAAGAGATGTTGCTGTATCGGGTCCACTGGTGCCGTTTTGGCGGGCCCCGGGCCACGTGACCAGGCGTTCGTTAGGGGGCAGTACCACCGCGAGCCCTTGCCGACGAAGTACCACCGCTCAAACTGCAACAAAGGAGTTCATGCCAATAACACAAGAGATGTTGCTGTATCGGGTCCACTGGTGCCGTTTTGGCGGGCCCCGGGCCACGTGACCAGGCGTTCGTTAGGCCCCGTTTATGCACCAAGTGCGGTAGCGGTAGCGACAGCGGGAGCGATTTCTAACACCATTGAGTTAAATGGGGCTGTTTATGCACCAAGAGCGATAGCGATAGCGGTTGACCTCCCGCTGCGATTTATAATTCGCCCGCTGTGTAGTTAGGAATCGCAGCGGTTGCTTGGGCTGAAGCCAGGGTTGCCAACTTGACCCACGCGCACGTACACTTAGGACAAATAGTTGTGTTAATTATTTGGCAGAGTTTGAGTTGGCAAGACTGTGTCCCCCTTCCATTCTCCTTTAACCAACCGCTACCGCTATCGCTCTTCGTGCATAAACAGACTCATTTACAGCGGGAGCGGGCCCGCTATCGCACCGCTCCCGCACTTGGTGCATAAACGGGGCCTTAGGGGATAGCACCACCGCGAGCCCTTGCCGGCGAAGTAGCACCGTACAAACTGCAACAAAGGAGTTCATGCCAATAACACAAGAGGTGTTGCTGTAAATCGGGCCCACTGGTACAGTTTTGACAAGCGGTCAACCTCCTGAATTTAAGCCGACACAATTCATTGTTTTAAGATGAGCTATTGAAGAGAAATTTTACGTCAGAAGAGAGGCTGTGGAGACGTAATGAGGCAGAACTAAATGTTAAAACACAAAATTATAAGACTTTAACAGTAAAGGGATAGAGGTCGATACCTCCGAGTCCGAGAGCTTCTAATGCGTATTTTACCCCAACTATTGGTTGCTCGTGACTACTCCAAAGACAGATGTACTACCAAAATAATTATACAGTTATTAAAACGTCAACGGAGTTGAAAGTTGTCCTACTTCCTTCGATTAAATGAAAAGTCGCGCTCAACCGATGTCATCGATCTAGTTTGCTGGGGTCGATCAATTTTAATAGTTCCCTTTCTCGCTCGTAGTTTATCGTGCTACAGTTCAGCTTGAAAGTAAATTATTTTTCCTACAGTCACCCGACAAAGTTGGCTTCCTTGTACTGTTTATAGTACAGAAAGCTGCTAATTGCTGCATATTTATACTTTGCCGTACGGTTTATACTTTGCCGCACATCAGGATTCCAACGAAACAACACAAAACAGCGTGGTTCCATTATGCACGTAATCCGTGTACGCTTGGAAATAGGTTGGCAACACTTAAAGATAATTGGACGAAACGAAGTGAAGTCCTCATACTCCACTAAAGAATTTGGTTGCTAAATTTTTGTTACGGAAAGGCTTTTTTACTAAAACATCAAAAAATCTGATTCTTGTACCACAGATTTATTTTGTTGTGTAGTTCTTTCTAAGGTATATTTCAACAATTCACGATTATGTTTTCGATTTAATGTTATTAAGTAAATTAACGACTTTTGTGGTCGTGGTTTGTTCATTTGACTAGCGTAGCTTACGTCAGTTTAGAAATAATGTCAGCAACGTAACATAACATAACATAAGTCCTTGTCTATGTCTTGTCAACAACAGGAACTACTATTTCGGCTTAAGGTATTTCTATTTCTGATATACAAATTTCAAAATAATTGGTTTACAAGTATTTTTTCAATCAAATTTTCTGTCGTCGATCGCCAGGTGGATTGGTGGATTGAGAGTGAAAATCTGAGTCGTGGATGAGATTGATGAGAAAGAGATTGGTGGTACGGTAAACAAAAACCAAGATAAGTTGGTGCATTTTGATTAAAACAATAACAGAATAAAATCACGTAAGTAAACAATTCAATGGCATAGGCTTAACCACGCCTTAACAATGCAAGTCTCAAACAAATCGGCCTCAACGCCTAAGTTTAACTTAACCTAAAATAACTGAACTTAGTGAAGATAAACTAACTAACTTAAAGATTATGGTTGGCTGATGATAAGGGTAAAAATGTGTGTTTGTGAACCTTTGAACATCCATGGGAAACCTGTACATAGTTTCCAAGATCTGGTTTGGTTAATGATTAAGTCAATGAGTCTAATTGAATCCAAAGATAACAAAATTATTACCGGTATCCAGCTACCCTAGGTTGTGGACACATGTTAGTAGCCTAAGTTATAAAACATTAGTTTATGATCCCAAGAAAAAAGGTCTAGGCTATGCTGAGCAGAGACTGAGAATGTAGCCTATGCCTACCCCATTAAGTAACTTATAGTGTTAACTTAACTTAATCATCTTGTAAGTTAGCCTATTGTTCAGTTTATTGGCCCTAAAATGTATGCCTAGGCCTAGGTATGTGAGTTAGATTAACTGTAAGCTAAAATTTTTAGGGTTAGCTAGGACAGTTAAGAAGCTGAACTAGGCCTATGTTCTGAGGCTGCTTAACTTATTTTGTGTGATATATACGCTAATGTTTTTTTTTTTACGCAGAGGATACGCGTCCGGTAACAGGACGTGGATTAGGCGTCCGGCAGTTACTGTCATAACCTAACATAACCAACCAAACTTGTTGATAATGAAAAAAATCAAATGAAGGTTAAATTCTTTTCATAACATAAAATTATAAATGCCAAAAATTCTACAAAAGATGTACAGTTAAGAAGAAATTAAGTACATTCAAAGCAAAATCTTTGACAAAAAGTTAAAGAAACCGATGGGTTTTGAACCAGGGACCTCTTGGATATCAGCCGAGCACTCTATCCACTACACCACGAACAACGCTGGCCAAATTTCGTATTGTTGTGGTAATGGCGTTCCGGGACCCCACAACCCGGTGACGTCACTACCGGACGCCTAAGTTAATCCACGTCTGGTTACCGGACGCGTATCCTCTGTGTTTTTTTAAATGTTTTGAAAGTGAACGATCCAAACCATGGTCTTGTTACTACCCAACAACCTTATATTTTTTACACCTTTTTGTTATACACAGAGTAGCCTACCTATACACGTCCGGTAACCGGGCTTGGATTAATAGGCGACAGGCGTCCTGCAGTGACGCCACCGGGTTGTGGGGTCCCGGAACACCATTACCACAACGATACGATGTACAGCCATCGGTGTTCGTGGTGTAGTGGATAGAGTGCTAATATGCAAGAGGTCGCTGGTTCGAATCCCATCGGTAACTTTAACTTTTTGTCACAGATTTTGCTTTGAATGCAATTTCTTCTTAACTGTACATCTTTTGTTTGAATTGTTGTTATTTATAATTTTATTTTATGAACAGAATTTAACTTTCATTTGATTTTCTCATCATCAGCAAGTTGGGTTGGTTTGGTTAGGCTATGACAGTAACTGCAGGACGCCTAATCCAGGTCCAGTTCTCGGAAGCATATCCTCTGTGTTTTTGTTATTCATAATTACAAATAGTATCTGCGTCTGAAAACAATCTCCCTTGGAATCAAATCAGCAACCTGTAGATTTTAAGTTGAGCTCTATAACAACCTCTCTTTTGGCCTACCTAGACAATATTTAACTTCTACAAAGTTGTTTGTTTTCTTGAGCTAAAACAACACATTATTTTCTAGATAACTTAGGCCTTGGCATTAATTTTAAAAAGTGTTGCACATAATTTTGATAAAACGAATGGCATCCTTTTTAACAGAAAATTTATACCTAAAACCCCAAATTTGCTCTAGC
Source organism: Macrosteles quadrilineatus (assembly GCF_028750875.1). Classification (NCBI taxonomy): domain Eukaryota; kingdom Metazoa; phylum Arthropoda; class Insecta; order Hemiptera; family Cicadellidae; genus Macrosteles; species Macrosteles quadrilineatus. Next base: position 29,413,300 of record NW_026542594.1, on the reverse strand, counting down.
CTAGCCGGCTGCACGTTAGTTTGTGACGTCCTACTCATTCGAATGAAGAATATCAATATATAGACTATTCGATATATTGATTACGGTATTTCATTCGTTTAGTTAGGTTATGTCAACCTAACTAAGTTAACCGAATGAAATAGGCTAATCAATATATTGATTTCAGATCGATATATTCATTCGAATGAGTGTATGACGTAAACTAAAGTGCAACCGCCTAGCCCCTTTTGTTAAAATGAGGGAGTTAGTAACTTAAGTTAGTTTGTGGTCTCAGATGACAACAGTGGCATTTTAGACGACAGACAAAATATAAGTTGCGCTTTTAGGGAAAGCGGTCCAAACGTGTAAGTTGAGTTAGGCCTACCTGTATGTGCCGGATGTGCCGGAAATCAAATCCATCCTTTCCGCACTAAAATCTGTAACCCTAACCAATAAGTTAGGCTAGCTACATACACATACATGTAGGCCTATTGTAATTAACAAGGGCACATCATATGTGCTTGGGAATATTTAGTTAATGTAAATTGATATCAACCCATAAAGGCCTAACAAACAAATTATTCTTAAATTTACTTGAAAATTGTTTTAAGTTTTTTTTCGAACGCTTGATAAATACTCTGTAAAAAGTATTATTGCTTTGGCACTTTGATATACCGTAATATATACAGCTAAACTTACAATGATTGGCTGGCTAAGAGTTTACCAGCTAGGCTTTTGTGTGTCCGTAACATAAAAGTGAATTGTGGATATTTATAGGCATGCACTGTGGATGCGATTCTCCATGGTGTGGATTAACGTCCGCACGAGTGAGTACTATGACTATCTGCAGTACTAAACTGATAATTAGACCAATTTCAATTTGTATATACCAAAGGCAAAAATGTGGTTCGGATTCCACTATAAACTGTAGGTCTCTTAGTCGCCATAAGCTGTATGGGCTATTAATTAACAGCTGTGTCTAAGGAATATGTCGGCCTTAGTCACTAACAAGACTACAAGATCGTGCCACTCATCCTGCTCTCATCTCCATTCATACTTGGCTTAAAATACCTACTTTGTATGGTCACCATTTCAAAGAAAAGTATTGAAAGCAATAAAGTATTAAGTATTAAGTCTACAAAGAAATTACATTGATTCAAATGGGGGCTTATATGCACCGCGAGGCGGCATCCTCTATAGTCGAGGCCTGAAAGTCCAGAGTAGAGGCCCTAGGAACTGCAACTTTGTAGCGGTTTGTAACTAGGCTACAGACATTTAGTCTTATGAGAGCTTTTATGCACAGCGACACAGGCTGCTCCCGTTGTAATAACTGATAACCCCCCTTGGCACAACAAATACAGCAATTGATTGTTTTATAACAGAACATAAGTTGCAGTATTATTGCATTTTTGTTATCGTGCTTGGCCGGATGTACCACGGTAATTCTTACTAACAGACCTTATCTGAAATTAGAGTAGGCCTACGTACTTAATGTTTACATAATTTTTTTTGGAATAAGAAGTTAAAGCCTATTCTTAAATTACCTACAGTACGGCTACATTATTTCACATGTCGTTATCGTCTCATAATTTGCCGTATTAACCATAAAACCTTCTCTTCATGATGAATGTTTAAAAAAAGCAACTTAAAGATTTTTCAAATATGCTCATGTGCGTATCAATACGTGTCGATTCAGATATCGGTACATGAACCGTAAGTGGAAGCGTATAATCATAGTATTGTATAAATGCTATGCTATGCTATAATCAAGTTTGGTTATGATAGGGTATACTATTAAATGTGCAAGTAGGCCTGCCCACAAGCATTATTAGTACTTTTTCTATTAATCAATTATCCATCTGCAAAAACTAGGAAAACAATAAAATAATTATTTTTTTAATTTTGAGGGTTTACTGGAATTAAGAGGTTATGTCCAGGAGTTTGATACGGTACTAATAAAAAGACACAGGAAATGGATTTTGTGAGGTAAAATGTATCACTAACCTTCTTTACAAGCTTGTAAGTAACATAGTATTTGTCTCTGCAGCTCGTTATATTTAAGATATTTACATTTTTTCCTAGAAATTATAAATAACCGATACAGTATTTCATCTGATAGCCTACACGTAAAAATATATGCACGAGGATTGGATACGATTAGGTATTGATACATCCCGTTCCAATACATATCGCTACGCAATAATGACACACTGACCAGGATTGCACATCATTACTCAGAGGTAGGCTAACATGGTAACACAATACAGTACTTTCCTGTTAAAGGGAACATTCATTATTATTGATGATTTTTTTCGATATATCAATTTTTTCCCTTTACCTACTAAGTTATACATTACAAATTGACAGCTGATATTTAGGCTAAAATATAGTCCATTATATGGAAAGAAATGAATCTGTTCTAAGCTAACCTAACATAACCAACCAAACTTGCTGTACCATTTAAAAATTCCGTTTGATAACACAAAAGGCGAGTGGAGAATATTAAATGGAGTTTTTAAATGTTACAGCAAGTTTGGTTAGTTCTGTCAGGTTAGTTTAGAACAGTTTTATTTCAATAATTTTAAAATTTTTGTTTGTTGATTCTGAACAATATTTATTTATCGTAGTTGTCAGCTGATATGTTTCAATTTGTTAATATCGATATTTTGAGAAAAAAATCATCGATAATAATGAATGTTCCCTTTAACAGGAAAGTACCCACAATACTGTGGACAGACTTGCTAAAAAGAGCAGTGGCAGATCTAGAACTGTCACAAGGGGGGGGGGGCGAACTGAGGGGGGGTTTGGGGGTACCCCCCCCCCCCGAAAAATTTGTGTAAACTAAGTCTCCAAAACGGCAGTTTTATACCAACCATTTCTTTGTCCAAAGTTAGTGTGACAAATTATTTTATGCAATGTGTATGCACTACTGTATAACATGCAGTAGAAAATATATACAGTATGTATGTCTGAGGGGGGGGGGCGGTCGCCCCTTCTCCCCCCCTCTGAATCCTCCACTGCTATCAAGTATAAATAAGAATGCATTTCATGACATACAAGAGTCACTTTGTAGAATAATATAAGTCAGTTTCATAATATCCGAAATAAAATTCTTGATTTATCTCACAAGGTCCAATAGCCTATAAAATATTTGACTGTTGCATGACGTCCAAATCTCATCATGTCCAAAAGTACTACAGGAACTGTAATCAACATACTGTAGTCCTTCTACAAGCTCTGGACGTCATGAGATTGGTTGTAGAGAAACAGCACACTTAACACTCTTCAAAATGTACGCTGCCAGTTTTGTTTACGTTTGTCACGATTACTGGATAATGTGGCAACGTAGTTCCAAGTGATTGTATTATTTTGTATTTATTTGTTTTGAAGGAATAAACTCATTATTTCATTTCATTATTTCATTTGTGACGTCGAATAGCTCAGCGCTGTCCCACAACGTCCAGAGCACCTGCACACTGTGAATACTTTTTTACCGACTGTAGTACAGACTAACCTAACCTAACCTAGCTCCATAAGCATAAGCTCTAGACGTCTTGCGACAGCACTGAGCTACAGTATTGGACGTCGTGCAACTGGCAGCGGCTTTGGACGTTTTAGTTTGAACAGGAGGGTGGTTGGTAACCACAATCAAATAAGAGTCAATTTCAACCGAGTATTAGGTAGTGAGTACATAACAGATTAATGTTTGCAGCACTTACTTACCCTACCATGGTAGATATAAATACCACTGCTGCAGCAAACTTGCAGACTAAGCTAATTTCCATTTACCTGGCTGAATTTCTACTAAAATATACCCTTAAAATTGTCAGATTCAGTTCCCATTCAAACAACACTAGAGGACTCATGCTGCTCTGCAGCGTTGAAATAAAATATCATAAATCCGAGAAATAATTAAATTTATGTTGTTAGTTAGTTTAGTATGAATTATGAAATAAACAAAATTTCCAAATTGTATTAAAATATATCCATAAAGAAGCAAACTACAACAGTTTATTTATTTTCCAAATAAATAACATGAGAATTTTAAATTTACAATTTTTAGAATTATCTTCGTAATCATAAGGCATACAACAACACTTTATTATCATTGACTTATCAATGATAATGATAGGCTAAGTCAACCCTTACCACTGTGCATAAAAAAGGGCCTACAGAACCCTTTATCATAAACAGTTTTCCCCATTTATCTATAAAACATCTTATAATGAAGTGTTTGTGTAGGCCTATGGTTATTGGCGATTCTAAGAATTGTAAATTTAAAATTCCTGGTATATTCTTATGGAGAATTAGTAAACTGTTGTGGTTTGATTATTTATGGATATATTAGATGGAAACATAATTTTTTTGTATACTAAGCTATTAATGTTTTACTAAAAAACACATTTTACTAAGCTGTCCTCCCTGTAGCAGCAAACCTAGGTAGTCGTTGAACCTATTGTTATTTAAATAATTGAAGGCCTGCACAAACCGGAGCGGTGGCGGTATAGCTGGGGCTTGTACACCAGAACGATTCCGCATTGCAACGATGACAGCAGAGTACAGTAATTTTTTGTCCTCATTTATGAGTGTGCAGTCAACAAGTTAGTTGGGTTGTTAGTTAGAAATATGTTTACATCAGACGATGAGGAAGAAATTTTGCTATTGTTTGCTGTAGCTGAAGACAACGATCGCAAAAATAGGAAGTGTGTATATGACATCAACAAAAGGCAATTTCAGAAAGGCAATTTCAGGCATGGCGAATTCCATACATTGATGCCTTTACTTAAAATTGAGAAGAAACACAAATGCCAGGCTCGTCGCACCGGCACCGCTGGAACATGCTGCAAATGGAACATTTTGCATCTCAGCAGTGTGGTTTGTACGGGCAGTAAACCGCTACCGCTCCATTCCGCTTGCATTTACTTCCAATATACTAATTCACCGCGCGAATATTGCACCGCTACCGCTCCGGTGTGTGTTCACCTTTCAAGTGAAAATGAATCTGACTTCAATTGTAAATTAGTTTGTTATGCAGATTTGCTGCCTGTGGTATTTTATTTTTAAAACATCCAAATTCATTTTTGTTAATCAAAACTTTTTAAAGAGCGTAAAAAACAAACAAATATTTAGTGTATGAAAGTTTACACATAATGCATCAATATGGGGATCTTATCCCATATAGTTCTACAGTGCAGTTTAATCCTCCACTATTGATGTGATTTGTAGTAATACGGGAGACACCCCATTAAGTTAATTTTTCCATTTATAATACACAATAAAGAGCGGACACATAATGCAAAAGAGTCCAAAGGTATCGGTAAAAAATAGTATCCCATGATATTTAATGTGACCACTTTTGATATGACTGGATGAAAGAGAGTAAACACATATCTATAGTATGATGAGTGTAATAAGTCATTCTGGCCAGACTATGAAAAAACAGACTTTACCGAGGGTTGAATGGCGTAAAATAAAATTTTTTTTGCCATTTTATACTCTGAAAACCTCAAAATTCTATGGGTTTAGCGCATGTGGTAAAGATAGCTTGAAAAATAAACCAAGTAGTATATAGAATTTTTTATTCCCCGATGAAGGGTCATGGAGGTAGGCTATAGGTAAAATTTGTACCCGATGAAATTTTAACCCTCTACTATTGATCAAACTCAAATTTTGATAAGATTTAATGTAAGAGAGTCGGTAAACACTTATCCAGCATGAAAAGTGGGTGCATTCTGGCCACCAATGGTGACAGGCTTTCTTAGAGGGCTGTGGTGCACAATATGAGTGTTTTTAGATTTGTTTACTCTGAAAACCTCCTAATTCCTACTAACAGAAACTTTTTAAAATACCCTAGCTAAAAGTAAAAACAAACAAATACTAATTGACATAATTTATTGTTTGATAAAGGGTTAGAGATAAAATTGCCAATATCATGAATGTACCATAGTTTTGAGTCCTTATTTGACTGAGGATAAGGAGGAGTTGACAAGGATGTGTGATAACTATTATTGTAATTTGGTTTAATACAATAAACACTCTCTCAACAGGTTGAGTTTTACTAACTGTCTTGATTAGATTATGTGAACTGGTTTTCATGGGTTTTGTGGTGTGAATATGGATTTGTAGCATATTTATCATGAAAACATCCAACAAAATTTCAGATATTTTCAGTACTACATATTCTTTAAATACATCAAGAGAGTTATCAAAATCCCTTTTATTTAGTTCGCTGATGATATAAAACTGTTTGTGGAAGTTGCTTCCCTCCATGATGTTGAGTCCTTGCCTAAGGCTCTTGATGATTTCTCAGCTAAGACTTGACCAAAGATAATGTTAAATCCCACCAAGAAGAAGTTGAAAATCATTAGCGTCAAATAAAATTCTCTGGATATTGACTATCTCCTAGATTATTATTTACTCATCATATGAGTTTGGGCCAGATATTCACCACACCTATTGCACCAAACCACACCAGACCTTTAGCATTCTCGAAATGATCTACTCTCCAAGACACTGAGCATCCATGCTGATCCATGCCACAGAAAAAATACTACTCCATGCCTAGATCCTGCTAGATCCAGTATAATATTTTTTTATGTGCAGCAACAACTAGGGTACTACTGTGTATTCTGGTTGCCTTTACCAGTGCAGCCTTTTTCACTGTCTTCGTTTTGTCCCAATACGGGAAGAATAAGCGTACACCTAGTTATACTATGAGCAGCTGATTGACTATTATAACTACGATTTAACCTGTCATTTCGTGTTTATAGTTTCGGTATTTCTGAACTTTCTGGACTTTTCTTTTAAACGTTTTTAAAACCTTCCTACGATCTTAATAAACAAGAAAATACCTTTTAAGCATTTTTTTAGGCGCGGAAACCACTTCAAATTACAAAAACATACGGAACTATATTCTCAAAACGCGGAGCACATTTCTTGCCGAGGAAAAATAGCGGAGTGATATGGACCGCGGGTACTACTTTCTCTAGGGCACCATTTGTGTTGCCAGCTGAACCTAAAAACGTGTTGCATAGTGTTTGAAAGACTAATTATTTATATGCTTTATAGTGACTGTAGGAAAAATATAATGTGTAACACGAGTGAAAAAGGCCTTTGCTGCACTCGAGATCATTCCACACTCGCCTGCGGCTCGTGCGTAAACATTGCTCTCGTGTGCAGCAAAGTGCCACTTTCACCACTAGTTGCACAAATAACTATTGACAACAAACCTCTAAAGATTAGAGTTAGCCTTATCATTTACAAATATGACTTGGCCTACACAAAAACTGAAATGTAAAAACATAAAATATACCGTGCATCGTGTTACGTCTTTTTATCTTACAGTGTCTTACACACATACAATACTTTAATTGATTTTATCTTTACTACTTGCACACTACTTTCCAAACTACTTTCCGATGAAAAGAAACAGCGTTCTCTTCGTGTAAGCTATCCTCGGATATATTCTAACATAACATTCTCACGCGCTTGCATACATTACCTGTTTAGTTACACTTGTTACGTATCAATCACATAAAGGGGTCACTGTATAGCGCATGAGTCACAGGGATGAGACACGGAGAGACTGACTTGTCTCGTAGGAATCTCTCGCGGGGTGCCATTGTAGTCTACACCAGGCATCTCAGATGAATATAGGCCTATGTAAAAGCGCACATATACATATGTGGGAAGAAAGCACACGATTCAATATGACCCTAGTGTTCCTTTACTAGGAAATTAATACTTGGAGCTGATAACATCACCCGTTCAAAATCACTGATTATCATCCCAAAAACTTCTTAAAACTCCCATAAGTCCTCAATTCTCCTGACAGTGGATCCACATCATCCTTGTTCATATCTTGTAATAGTGCACATAAAGAATCAATAAAGAAGTATTTTCATTTCATTTCATTTCACATACACTACAGTATCACTATACCTAGCTCTTGCTCGTAGCGACGGTTTTATCCAGTACCTTCTGGGTGTTCTTTGAGTAGCCAAAATATAACAAGCACTTGGAGCAGCAGGTCTGTTCTCTGCTCTCCAAATGGCCAATCCACACTTAACTAAAAGAAAGACAATGTTAAAAGTTTGCAACTTTTAAAATACAAACATAGCTTGTTTGCAATCATATAGTTTGAAACTTTTTGTAGCAAACTGCAGTGTAAACGGGCCTCTTGACTCAGTGATTATCTACAGAATGTCGTAGATACAGCAACTATATACTAACTATATAAAGGGTGATTAACGAGAAACGCATGTTTTTCAAATAACGAGGATTCAGGCAATTCAGAGAAAAAAAATAAATTTATGAGTGGAAAAACAGTGTAGGCCTACACAATATGCAATTTTAGAGTAAAATTACTTAAAATTTAGCGTTTGAAAATTACATCGCTAAGGTGGTCGCCTTCTGCTTACAGTGTTGAAGGACGGATTTTCCTAACATGTCTCTAGGAATTGCGTAGATTTCCTTAAGTTCCTGTATTGTTTGTGGTTTGTTTATGTAAATCCTAGATTAAAAAACCCATAGAAAGAAATCTGGAATTGTAATATCCGGTGAGCGAGAAGGGCAAGTGACATCACCAAAAAGTGTGACAACTCTAGTAGGGAATGTTCGATGAAGGAATTCCATACCAAGCAGAAGGACCATCTTAGAGATGTATTTTTTAAACACTAAATTGTAAGTAATTTATTGTGAAAATGCATAATGTGTACACTGATTTTCCACTCATAAATTTTTTTTCTCTGAATTGCCTGAGTACTCTTTATTTGAAAAACATGCGTTTCTCGGTAATCACCCTGTACAAGCAAACTTCAATACCGATGAAACCCCAAGTCTTATATTAGGAGAGGAATGTACCTAATGATTGGCAAGAATGTTAATGTTATTTGAAAACGGGAAGAAATAAACTGACATAGAAATTACCTCGTGGATAATATTTTGACAAAAAACCCGATATTTCAAATTAATCAGTATTGTATTGAACTTTATAATACAGTAATGATAAACGCAATGCAAATGTTCCCTACAAATACAATGATAACTGGATCATAATAAACGTCATTACGGTTGCAATATTCTACTCCACTGCTTCACCACAGCAACACCAGCAAACTGCAAACACACGGCACGGAGGTGGCAAATATGTCAATATAATTACGATGGTTTTATGTCGAGTTAATCACGCGGACTGCAATCAAGGTTACGTAGTTGTGAGAGCCAAGAACATACCGCCTTCAAGGGCATCGGCTCGGCCACACGCCAGCCCAACTGTCAATTTTCTGTTCAACTTTGAGCTTGGCATGTGGATCGCCGGACAAGTGTAAGTTAATACTAACCACACAGTGTAGATAAATGTTACATCACACTGACTAATGTCTAGTCACTCGACAGCTTCACACTTCACAGTGATACGCGACTCAATCAATAGCAACGAATACACCGAGAACACGTTTAGCGAAACATGATTAGATACAATATGTACTGTACAGTTGTGGTCGAAATGCCGCAGAAGCTGGCCTTGAAATGTTTGCACGTTGGCAAGGCCCCAGCTGTCTCTGTCGCTCATCGTATTGATGTGGTTCGCGATTTCTTAGCGACACACTTTACATTAAAACACAGGCATGGAAATTTCCCTGGTCTGTAATTATTATAAGCACTTGTCTTTTGTGGTGCTGCTTTGCGTGGTGCTGACCCCTTTATATTTCCAGAGTTAACAGTTAAAAATTAAAATGCAGAGATACTAAACTCTTTGTATCCAATGAATCTGGTTTCAGAACAGACATGAATTCCCTACTGGTTACTAGTACATCTACGAGTATTGGGGAAGATTATATTGTATAGATCTACAAAATACAAAAAAAATATACGGAGATATATGGGATAGATGGATTTGCGTGGAGTGTGTCACCACATTTTTAAATTGGGTATGATAGTTCAAACTTGTTTAGTTAAGTTTTAAATAATGAATTACTTCTATATAACATATTACCCTTTTAGTAATAAGAGTGCATTACATTCTAACGCCTGAACTAAATCACACAATGGATAACCAAGAAGCTTGGGCTGATAGAGAGTGCATTGCTAAAACGGTGGATTAGAAGATTACGACTTACTTATTTTAACAGTCATGATTTTTCAACAGTTTTTTTTTTTAATTTGGTATGAATACACAAATACTGATAATTTTTCTCAGGATTTTTTTTTTCTCAGTACATTCAAAGCAAAATCTTTGACAAAAAGTTAAAGAAACCGATGGGTTTTGAACCAGGGACCTCTTGGATATCAGCCGAGCAATCTATCCACTACACCACGAACAACGCTGGCCAAATTTCGTATTGTTGTGGTAATGGCGTTCCGGGACCCCACAACCCGGTGACGTCACTACCGGACGCCTAAGTTAATCCACGTCTGGTTACCGGACGCGTATCCTCTGTGTTTTTTTAAATGTTTTGAAAGTGAACGATCCAAACCATGGTCTTGTTACTACCCAACAACCTTATATTTTTTACACCTTTTTGTTATACACAGAGTAGCCTACCTATACACGTCCGGTAACCGGGCTTGGATTAATAGGCGACAGGCGTCCTGCAGTGACGCCACCGGGTTGTGGGGTCCCGGAACACCATTACCACAACGATACGATGTACAGCCATCGGTGTTCGTGGTGTAGTGGATAGAGTGCTAATATGCAAGAGGTCGCTGGTTCGAATCCCATCGGTAACTTTAACTTTTTGTCACAGATTTTGCTTTGAATGCAATTTCTTCTTAACTGTACATCTTTTGTTTGAATTGTTGTTATTTATAATTTTATTTTATGAACAGAATTTAACTTTCATTTGATTTTCTCATCATCAGCAAGTTGGGTTGGTTTGGTTAGGCTATGACAGTAACTGCAGGACGCCTAATCCAGGTCCAGTTCTCGGAAGCATATCCTCTGTGTTTTTGTTATTCATAATTACAAATAGTATCTGCGTCTGAAAACAATCTCCCTTGGAATCAAATCAGCAACCTGTAGATTTTAAGTTGAGCTCTATAACAACCTCTCTTTTGGCCTACCTAGACAATATTTAACTTCTACAAAGTTGTTTGTTTTCTTGAGCTAAAACAACACATTATTTTCTAGATAACTTAGGCCTTGGCATTAATTTTAAAAAGTGTTGCACATAATTTTGATAAAACGAATGGCATCCTTTTTAACAGAAAATTTATACCTAAAACCCCAAATTTGCTCTAGCCTAGCCGGCTGCACGTTAGTTTGTGACATCCTACTCATTCGAATGAAGAATATCAATATATAGACTATTCGATATATTGATTACGGTATTTCATTCGTTTAGTTAGGTTATGTCAACCTAACTAAGTTAACCGAATGAAATAGGCTAATCAATATATTGATTTCAGATCGATATATTCATTCGAATGAGTGTATGACGTAAACTAAAGTGCAACCGCCTAGCCCCTTTTGTTAAAATGAGGGAGTTAGTAACTTAAGTTAGTTTGTGGTCTCAGATGACAACAGTGGCATTTTAGACGACAGACAAAATATAAGTTGCGCTTTTAGGGAAAGCGGTCCAAACGCGTAAGTTGAGTTAGGCCTACCTGTATGTGCCGGATGTGCCGGAAATCAAATCCATCCTTTCCGCACTAAAATCTGTAACCCTAACCAATAAGTTAGGCTAGCTACATACACATACATGTAGGCCTATTGTAATTAACAAGGGCACATCATATGTGCTTGGGAATATTTAGTTAATGTAAATTGATATCAACCCATAAAGGCCTAACAAACAAATTATTCTTAAATTTACTTGAAAATTGTTTTAAGTTTTTTTTCGAACGCTTGATAAATACTCTGTAAAAAGTATTATTGCTTTGGCACTTTGATATACCGTAATATATACAGCTAAACTTACAATGATTGGCTGGCTAAGAGTTTACCAGCTAGGCTTTTGTGTGTCCGTAACATAAAAGTGAATTGTGGATATTTATAGGCATGCACTGTGGATGCGATTCTCCATGGTGTGGATTAACGTCCGCACGAGTGAGTACTATGACTATCTGCAGTACTAAACTGATAATTAGACCAATTTCAATTTGTATATACCAAAGGCAAAAATGTGGTTCGGATTCCACTATAAACTGTAGGTCTCTTAGTCGCCATAAGCTGTATGGGCTATTAATTAACAGCTGTGTCTAAGGAATATGTCGGCCTTAGTCACTAACAAGACTACAAGATCGTGCCACTCATCCTGCTCTCATCTCCATTCATACTTGGCTTAAAATACCTACTTTGTATGGTCACCATTTCAAAGAAAAGTATTGAAAGCAATAAAGTATTAAGTATTAAGTCTACAAAGAAATTACATTGATTCAAATGGGGGCTTATATGCACCGCGAGGCGGCATCCTCTATAGTCGAGGCCTGAAAGTCCAGAGTAGAGGCCCTAGGAACTGCAACTTTGTAGCGGTTTGTAACTAGGCTACAGACATTTAGTCTTATGAGAGCTTTTATGCACAGCGACACAGGCTGCTCCCGTTGTAATAACTGATAACCCCCCTTGGCACAACAAATACAGCAATTGATTGTTTTATAACAGAACATAAGTTGCAGTATTATTGCATTTTTGTTATCGTGCTTGGCCGGATGTACCACGGTAATTCTTACTAACAGACCTTATCTGAAATTAGAGTAGGCCTACGTACTTAATGTTTACATAATTTTTTTTGGAATAAGAAGTTAAAGCCTATTCTTAAATTACCTACAGTACGGCTACATTATTTCACATGTCGTTATCGTCTCATAATTTGCCGTATTAACCATAAAACCTTCTCTTCATGATGAATGTTTAAAAAAAGCAACTTAAAGATTTTTCAAATATGCTCATGTGCGTATCGATACGTGTCGATTCAGATATCGGTACATGAACCGTAAGTGGAAGCGTATAATCATAGTATTGTATAAATGCTATGCTATGCTATAATCAAGTTTGGTTATGATAGGGTATACTATTAAATGTGCAAGTAGGCCTGCCCACAAGCATTATTAGTACTTTTTCTATTAATCAATTATCCATCTGCAAAAACTAGGAAAACAATAAAATAATTATTTTTTTAATTTTGAGGGTTTACTGGAATTAAGAGGTTATGTCCAGGAGTTTGATACGGTACTAATAAAAAGACACAGGAAATGGATTTTGTGAGGTAAAATGTATCACTAACCTTCTTTACAAGCTTGTAAGTAACATAGTATTTGTCTCTGCAGCTCGTTATATTTAAGATATTTACATTTTTTCCTAGAAATTATAAATAACCGATACAGTATTTCATCTGATAGCCTACACGTAAAAATATATGCACGAGGATTGGATACGATTAGGTATTGATACATCCCGTTCCAATACATATCGCTACGCAATAATGACACACTGACCAGGATTGCACATCATTACTCAGAGGTAGGCTAACATGGTAACACAATACAGTACTTTCCTGTTAAAGGGAACATTCATTATTATTGATGATTTTTTTCGATATATCAATTTTTTCCCTTTACCTACTAAGTTATACATTACAAATTGACAGCTGATATTTAGGCTAAAATATAGTCCATTATATGGAAAGAAATGAATCTGTTCTAAGCTAACCTAACATAACCAACCAAACTTGCTGTACCATTTATAAATTCCGTTTGATAACACAAAAGGCGAGTGGAGAATATTAAATGGAGTTTTTAAATGTTACAGCAAGTTTGGTTAGTTCTGTCAGGTTAGTTTAGAACAGTTTTATTTCAATAATTTTAAAATTTTTGTTTGTTGATTCTGAACAATATTTATTTATCGTAGTTGTCAGCTGATATGTTTCAATTTGTTAATATCGATATTTTGAGAAAAAAATCATCGATAATAATGAATGTTCCCTTTAACAGGAAAGTACCCACAATACTGTGGACAGACTTGCTAAAAAGAGCAGTGGCAGATCTAGAACTGTCACAAGGGGGGGGGGGGCGAACTGAGGGGGGGTTTGGGGGTACCCCCCCCCCCCCCCCCGAAAAATTTGTGTAAACTAAGTCTCCAAAACGGCAGTTTTATACCAACCATTTCTTTGTCCAAAGTTAGTGTGACAAATTATTTTATGCAATGTGTATGCACTACTGTATAACATGCAGTAGAAAATATATACAGTATGTATGTCTGAGGGGGGGGCGGTCGCCCCTTCTCCCCCCCTCTGAATCCGCCACTGCTATCAAGTATAAATAAGAATGCATTTCATGACATACAAGAGTCACTTTGTAGAATAATATAAGTCAGTTTCATAATATCCGAAATAAAATTCTTGATTTATCTCACAAGGTCCAATAGCCTATAAAATATTTGACTGTTGCATGACGTCCAAATCTCATCATGTCCAAAAGTACTACAGGAACTGTAATCAACATACTGTAGTCCTTCTACAAGCTCTGGACGTCATGAGATTGGTTGTAGAGAAACAGCACACTTAACACTCTTCAAAATGTACGCTGCCAGTTTTGTTTACGTTTGTCACGATTACTGGATAATGTGGCAACGTAGTTCCAAGTGATTGTATTATTTTGTATTTATTTGTTTTGAAGGAATAAACTCATTATTTCATTTCATTATTTCATTTGTGACGTCGAATAGCTCAGCGCTGTCCCACAACGTCCAGAGCACCTGCACACTGTGAATACTTTTTTACCGACTGTAGTACAGACTAACCTAACCTAACCTAGCTCCATAAGCATAAGCTCTAGACGTCTTGCGACAGCACTGAGCTACAGTATTGGACGTCGTGCAACTGGCAGCGGCTTTGGACGTTTTAGTTTGAACAGGAGGGTGGTTGGTAACCACAATCAAATAAGAGTCAATTTCAACCGAGTATTAGGTAGTGAGTACATAACAGATTAATGTTTGCAGCACTTACTTACCCTACCATGGTAGATATAAATACCACTGCTGCAGCAAACTTGCAGACTAAGCTAATTTCCATTTACCTGGCTGAATTTCTACTAAAATATACCCTTAAAATTGTCAGATTCAGTTCCCATTCAAACAACACTAGAGGACTCATGCTGCTCTGCAGCGTTGAAATAAAATATCATAAATCCGAGAAATAATTAAATTTATGTTGTTAGTTAGTTTAGTATGAATTATGAAATAAACAAAATTTCCAAATTGTATTAAAATATATCCATAAAGAAGCAAACTACAACAGTTTATTTATTTTCCAAATAAATAACATGAGAATTTTAAATTTACAATTTTTAGAATTATCTTCGTAATCATAAGGCATACAACAACACTTTATTATCATTGACTTATCAATGATAATGATAGGCTAAGTCAACCCTTACCACTGTGCATAAAAAAGGGCCTACAGAACCCTTTATCATAAACAGTTTTCCCCATTTATCTATAAAACATCTTATAATGAAGTGTTTGTGTAGGCCTATGGTTATTGGCGATTCTAAGAATTGTAAATTTAAAATTCCTGGTATATTCTTATGGAGAATTAGTAAACTGTTGTGGTTTGATTATTTATGGATATATTAGATGGAAACATAATTTTTTTGTATACTAAGCTATTAATGTTTTACTAAAAAACACATTTTACTAAGCTGTCCTCCCTGTAGCAGCAAACCTAGGTAGTCGTTGAACCTATTGTTATTTAAATAATTGAAGGCCTGCACAAACCGGAGCGGTGGCGGTATAGCTGGGGCTTGTACACCAGAACGATTCCGCATTGCAACGATGACAGCAGAGTACAGTAATTTTTTGTCCTCATTTATGAGTGTGCAGTCAACAAGTTAGTTGGGTTGTTAGTTAGAAATATGTTTACATCAGACGATGAGGAAGAAATTTTGCTATTGTTTGCTGTAGCTGAAGACAACGATCGCAAAAATAGGAAGTGTGTATATGACATCAACAAAAGGCAATTTCAGGCATGGCGAATTCCATACATTGATGCCTTTACTTAAAATTGAGAAGAAACACAAATGCCAGGCTCGTCGCACCGGCACCGCTGGAACATGCTGCAAATGGAACATTTTGCATCTCAGCAGTGTAGTTTGTACGGGCAGTAAACCGCTACCGCTCCATTCCGCTTGCATTTACTTCCAATATACTAATTCACCGCGCGAATATTGCACCGCTACCGCTCCGGTGTGTGTTCACCTTTCAAGTGAAAATGAATCTGACTTCAATTGTAAATTAGTTTGTTATGCAGATTTGCTGCCTGTGGTATTTTATTTTTAAAACATCCAAATTCATTTTTGTTAATCAAAACTTTTTAAAGAGCGTAAAAAACAAACAAATATTTAGTGTATGAAAGTTTACACATAATGCATCAATATGGGGATCTTATCCCATATAGTTCTACAGTGCAGTTTAATCCTCCACTATTGATGTGATTTGTAGTAATACGGGAGACACCCCATTAAGTTAATTTTTCCATTTATAATACACAATAAAGAGCGGACACATAATGCAAAAGAGTCCAAAGGTATCGGTAAAAAATAGTATCCCATGATATTTAATGTGACCACTTTTGATATGACTGGATGAAAGAGAGTAAACACATATCTATAGTATGATGAGTGTAATAAGTCATTCTGGCCAGACTATGAAAAAACAGACTTTACCGAGGGTTGAATGGCGTAAAATAAAATTTTTTTTGCCATTTTATACTCTGAAAACCTCAAAATTCTATGGGTTTAGCGCATGTGGTAAAGATAGCTTGAAAAATAAACCAAGTAGTATATAGAATTTTTTATTCCCCGATGAAGGGTCATGGAGGTAGGCTATAGGTAAAATTTGTACCCGATGAAATTTTAACCCTCTACTATTGATCAAACTCCAATTTTGATCAGATTTAATGTAAGAGAGTCGGTAAACACTTATCCAGCATGAAAAGTGGGTGCATTCTGGCCACCAATGGTGACAGGCTTTCTTAGAGGGCTGTGGTGCACAATATGAGTGTTTTTAGATTTGTTTACTCTGAAAACCTCCTAATTCCTACTAACAGAAACTTTTTAAAATACCCTAGCTAAAAGTAAAAACAAACAAATACTAATTGACATAATTTATTGTTTGATAAAGGGTTAGAGATAAAATTGCCAATATCATGAATGTACCATAGTTTTGAGTCCTTATTTGACTGAGGATAAGGAGGAGTTGACAAGGATGTGTGATAACTATTATTGTAATTTGGTTTAATACAATAAACACTCTCTCAACAGGTTGAGTTTTACTAACTGTCTTGATTAGATTATGTAAACTGGTTTTCATGGGTTTTGTGGTGTGAATATGGATTTGTAGCATATTTATCATGAAAACATCCAACAAAATTTCAGATATTTTCAGTACTACATATTCTTTAAATACATCAAGAGAGTTATCAAAATCCCTTTTATTTAGTTCGCTGATGATATAAAACTGTTTGTGGAAGTTGCTTCCCTCCATGATGTTGAGTCCTTGCCTAAGGCTCTTGATGATTTCTCAGCTAAGACTTGACCAAAGATAATGTTAAATCCCACCAAGAAGAAGTTGAAAATCATTAGCGTCAAATAAAATTCTCTGGATATTGACTATCTCCTAGATTATTATTTACTCATCATATGAGTTTGGGCCAGATATTCACCACACCTATTGCACCAAACCACACCAGACCTTTAGCATTCTCGAAATGATCTACTCTCCAAGACACTGAGCATCCATGCTGATCCATGCCACAGAAAAAATACTACTCCATGCCTAGATCCTGCTAGATCCAGTATAATATTTTTTTATGTGCAGCAACAACTAGGGTACTACTGTGTATTCTGGTTGCCTTTACCAGTGCAGCCTTTTTCACTGTCTTCGTTTTGTCCCAATACGGGAAGAATAAGCGTACACCTAGTTATACTATGAGCAGCTGATTGACTATTATAACTACGATTTAACCTGTCATTTCGTGTTTATAGTTTCGGTATTTCTGAACTTTCTGGACTTTTCTTTTAAACGTTTTTAAAACCTTCCTACGATCTTAATAAACAAGAAAATACCTTTTAAGCATTTTTTTAGGCGCGGAAACCACTTCAAATTACAAAAACATACGGAACTATATTCTCAAAACGCGGAGCACATTTCTTGCCGAGGAAAAATAGCGGAGTGATATGGACCGCGGGTACTACTTTCTCTAGGGCACCATTTGTGTTGCCAGCTGAACCTAAAAACGTGTTGCATAGTGTTTGAAAGACTAATTATTTATATGCTTTATAGTGACTGTAGGAAAAATATAATGTGTAACACGAGTGAAAAAGGCCTTTGCTGCACTCGAGATCATTCCACACTCGCCTGCGGCTCGTGCGTAAACATTGCTCTCGTGTGCAGCAAAGTGCCACTTTCACCACTAGTTGCACAAATAACTATTGACAACAAACCTCTAAAGATTAGAGTTAGCCTTATCATTTACAAATATGACTTGGCCTACACAAAAACTGAAATGTAAAAACATAAAATATACCGTGCATCGTGTTACGTCTTTTTATCTTACAGTGTCTTACACACATACAATACTTTAATTGATTTTATCTTTACTACTTGCACACTACTTTCCAAACTACTTTCCGATGAAAAGAAACAGCGTTCTCTTCGTGTAAGCTATCCTCGGATATATTCTAACATAACATTCTCACGCGCTTGCATACATTACCTGTTTAGTTACACTTGTTACGTATCAATCACATAAAGGGGTCACTGTATAGCGCATGAGTCACAGGGATGAGACACGGAGAGACTGACTTGTCTCGTAGGAATCTCTCGCGGGGTGCCATTGTAGTCTACACCAGGCATCTCAGATGAATATAGGCCTATGTAAAAGCGCACATATACATATGTGGGAAGAAAGCACACGATTCAATATGACCCTAGTGTTCCTTTACTAGGAAATTAATACTTGGAGCTGATAACATCACCCGTTCAAAATCACTGATTATCATCCCAAAAACTTCTTAAAACTCCCATAAGTCCTCAATTCTCCTGACAGTGGATCCACATCATCCTTGTTCATATCTTGTAATAGTGCACATAAAGAATCAATAAAGAAGTATTTTCATTTCATTTCATTTCACATACACTACAGTATCACTATACCTAGCTCTTGCTCGTAGCGACGGTTTTATCCAGTACCTTCTGGGTGTTCTTTGAGTAGCCAAAATATAACAAGCACTTGGAGCAGCAGGTCTGTTCTCTGCTCTCCAAATGGCCAATCCACACTTAACTAAAAGAAAGACAATGTTAAAAGTTTGCAACTTTTAAAATACAAACATAGCTTGTTTGCAATCATATAGTTTGAAACTTTTTGTAGCAAACTGCAGTGTAAACGGGCCTCTTGACTCAGTGATTATCTACAGAATGTCGTAGATACAGCAACTATATACTAACTATATAAAGGGTGATTAACGAGAAACGCATGTTTTTCAAATAACGAGGATTCAGGCAATTCAGAGAAAAAAAATAAATTTATGAGTGGAAAAACAGTGTAGGCCTACACAATATGCAATTTTAGAGTAAAATTACTTAAAATTTAGCGTTTGAAAATTACATCGCTAAGGTGGTCGCCTTCTGCTTACAGTGTTGAAGGACGGATTTTCCTAACATGTCTCTAGGAATTGCGTAGATTTCCTTAAGTTCCTGTATTGTTTGTGGTTTGTTTATGTAAATCCTAGATTAAAAAACCCATAGAAAGAAATCTGGAATTGTAATATCCGGTGAGCGAGAAGGGCAAGTGACATCACCAAAAAGTGTGACAACTCTAGTAGGGAATGTTCGATGAAGGAATTCCATACCAAGCAGAAGGACCATCTTAGAGATGTATTTTTTAAACACTAAATTGTAAGTAATTTATTGTGAAAATGCATAATGTGTACACTGATTTTCCACTCATAAATTTTTTTTCTCTGAATTGCCTGAGTACTCTTTATTTGAAAAACATGCGTTTCTCGGTAATCACCCTGTACAAGCAAACTTCAATACCGATGAAACCCCAAGTCTTATATTAGGAGAGGAATGTACCTAATGATTGGCAAGAATGTTAATGTTATTTGAAAACGGGAAGAAATAAACTGACATAGAAATTACCTCGTGGATAATATTTTGACAAAAAACCCGATATTTCAAATTAATCAGTATTGTATTGAACTTTATAATACAGTAATGATAAACGCAATGCAAATGTTCCCTACAAATACAATGATAACTGGATCATAATAAACGTCATTACGGTTGCAATATTCTACTCCACTGCTTCACCACAGCAACACCAGCAAACTGCAAACACACGGCACGGAGGTGGCAAATATGTCAATATAATTACGATGGTTTTATGTCGAGTTAATCACGCGGACTGCAATCAAGGTTACGTAGTTGTGAGAGCCAAGAACATACCGCCTTCAAGGGCATCGGCTCGGCCACACGCCAGCCCAACTGTCAATTTTCTGTTCAACTTTGAGCTTGGCATGTGGATCGCCGGACAAGTGTAAGTTAATACTAACCACACAGTGTAGATAAATGTTACATCACACTGACTAATGTCTAGTCACTCGACAGCTTCACACTTCACAGTGATACGCGACTCAATCAATAGCAACGAATACACCGAGAACACGTTTAGCGAAACATGATTAGATACAATATGTACTGTACAGTTGTGGTCGAAATGCCGCAGAAGCTGGCCTTGAAATGTTTGCACGTTGGCAAGGCCCCAGCTGTCTCTGTCGCTCATCGTATTGATGTGGTTCGCGATTTCTTAGCGACACACTTTACATTAAAACACAGGCATGGAAATTTCCCTGGTCTGTAATTATTATAAGCACTTGTCTTTTGTGGTGCTGCTTTGCGTGGTGCTGACCCCTTTATATTTCCAGAGTTAACAGTTAAAAATTAAAATGCAGAGATACTAAACTCTTTGTATCCAATGAATCTGGTTTCAGAACAGACATGGATTCCCTACTGGTTACTAGTACATCTACGAGTATTGGGGAAGATTATATTGTATAGATCTACAAAATACAAAAAAAATATACGGAGATATATGGGATAGATGGATTTGCGTGGAGTGTGTCACCACATTTTTAAATTGGGTATGATAGTTCAAACTTGTTTAGTTAAGTTTTAAATAATGAATTACTTCTATATAACATATTACCCTTTTAGTAATAAGAGTGCATTACATTCTAACGCCTGAACTAAATCACACAATGGATAACCAAGAAGCTTGGGCTGATAGAGAGTGCATTGCTAAAACGGTGGATTAGAAGATTACGACTTACTTATTTTAACAGTCATGATTTTTCAACTGTTTTTTTTTTTAATTTGGTATGAATACACAAATACTGATAATTTTTCTCACATGGCAGGATTCTGTCATTAAAATACACAAAATTTGACATAATTCTAAGGCTAGTGCAACTGCTAAGACTCACGCGGGCATTTGGCTGTTCCATGCTGGCCTGACGGGACACATTCACAGTATCACAACACGAGTGTTTGACCGCACAGCACAGTATCGTCACGGCCGACGGTCCACGGCCCACGGTCCACGGCCGACTGACGAGTACTGCGGTCTCCAGAGACGACGGTGACCTTCGTTATCTCTCGTGCTGCCCCTACCCACCCACACCTCTACAGCTGCTGAGTAGTGCTGATAACAGCCACACCTCCTTGTACCATCACGTAACAGACACCAATACACTGAGCTCTTTGTGTTATACTCATCGATATATAAACACAAACAACTGCAGACAACAACGTAAACCAGGAAATTTAACGTCTAGTTCTATTCGTAGTCAAAGCTATCAAACAAAACACGTAGTCAACATTTTTTTTGTTTGCTCAAGATTTACATGAGTCTAACAAATATTTAATCATAGACAAAAAGAAATTAAAGCAGGGAAAGTAACGTTTAATCAACTACATGACATACTTGTTAGCGTTAGATTAAGTGGCTGAAAAAATTAATAACAATTCATAACATAATATAATACAAAAGATATAAAAAATGAAGTGCGGTTTCTAACTGTGAATTTAACTGCGACAGTCCTAAAAACATCACGATGTTTCAATATAATTCTGATATGTTTGTTTTAAAAGCCTTAGAAGAGGTGCATTATCTACGTTCCATCGGAGTCATTATAGAATACTCGTGCATCACATGAACATTCTGGGCTGTCAAGGACTATGTTTTAGATAAAAATCAAACCACGTATCGTACTCACAAACATGCCCTACGCTCCCCTAGGCATTGTCAAGGCTAGCAGATGATAGCAAGATGTATGTTCCGCTCTTTAGACGTATGGAACGTAGCTATTAACACATTTAGCACGCACTTGGACGAACTTGTCATACGAATGTGTTGAACAAAGAGGCGTCAGGCATGGCCAACTGTGGACATGACGCAGCCGTCATTCCTAACTATAGGCCTACTTAACACGTAGTTTGTCTTATGAAATTGACTCCTTCAAAAACTAAATTGGGACATATTACAGTAACTCCCTCGATGATGTAAGCAATAATAAGTAAACAAAATAGATTCTCGTTCACTTGCACATTATTTGGCCAATTTTTGCGCAGCATGTCGGTTATAATGACAAAGCTCTGTGTGTGGAAGTACTGCGTCTTAAAATTTTAACATTGTAGACAGTTTTGCTGCAGGCCTACTTATTATTCCAGTTTCACGAAGTTGGAAGATCTATTAAAATTTGGTATGAGATAAAGTAAATGAGAAAAGCATTTACAACTTAAGCAAAGCCAAGGATAAACTCCATAACAAAGTAAGCCAAAAGTTAAAACTTTAAGTGTCTTTTACCAAACCATGTACCTATAGGAACGAAGTATAACTAAAACAATAATTATTATGACATGAAAATAAACTGATTCCCAGTTGTATGTTTAAAACCTTGTCGGGAAACGGCGAACGGAAGGTTGAAGATCATTACTTTAATATATGTAAGTGAACACAGTATAGTCAATGGCAGAACTTGGATATATTCATCGCCCATGTTTTATTTTTAATGCCGTAATATATAATGGCTTGTATTACCCACTGTCTCGCGATCCAAAGGTACACAGAATGAAAATAAAACAACTGACCAGGACAATTTGTTCTATGTTTTTATCGTCTTCACGTTTACTTGTTGTGTTCTGAATAGTTTTGAATGGTCTACGAAATTGTGTATTTAGTAATTGTATGTCGTGTAATGTAAGTTTATGTACGGCAGCGTTCTGAACCATTTGAGGATAGAGTTACGATTTATGTAATAGTTTACCTATTTTTTGTGTTGTACACGGCTACCTTGGATTTGTAAACAGCAAGTGCGTACCGTGTTCAATATATACCATATAATAGTAATGTTTTAATACGGAGGCTATTCAATGATGAATATGTTGAATTCGATTCATGGTTCAGTGGGTTCGAAGGGTCAGGGTCCAAGGAAGGGAATGGTGGTCTCAAGTTGGTCGACACCAAGGCTTGCCACTCGAACTTGCAACACGACGTATCATAAACCAACAGATTATATCATTAGCTGACTCAAGGTCGTGGCGGTGGCCGGGCAGTAGACCGAGCGAGAGGTGCATAGAGAGCCCTTCGGATACACTTCAGACGGTGTCAAGCCTCAACTCATAATTCACAACTGGGAGATACTATTCAATCCATGGAAAAATCGGTATGACAATTAACTAAGGAATAATTTATATTACATGGGTTTTATTTGACGAAGTTAAAGTACTGTATTCGGGTACACGTGACGACTTTGTGATCTGTTTCGCTTCCTAGGCATGTTCTTCAGCTGGTTTGTGATAGCAATTGAACTTATTTGTTAGGACGAAAGTCAGATTAAAGAGAGCTTCAGCAGCTTGAACTATTGGACTCTTAATTACATACACGAGGTTTTTAAAACCCGTAAACTTTAATAGGCTATTGTTTTTTAATTAAATAAGTTCAAACATTCTTGTCATCACAACTACTAATGTAAATAAGTGATGGGTTACGTCTTTATTCCGTCTTCATCCTTATGTTAGTTTAGTATTCCGTACTTGATCACTACTTCTAGGTTCTTTATTAGTGTATGCCCAGGCTGATAGTTTTACTAGGCTAGCATATTGTGATATTATATAAATGTTTTGACGCTGCCATATTCTTCTGCACAGGACATAAAGTAAAGTGTCCAGAGTCACGAAACTAACAGCAGGGCAACTTTCACAATAATCTACAAAACATAGTCGCATGCAGGGAGGGCATTAGACTTAATCTCACCGAATCAGGGTGCAGTAAATAAGGCGTACATTACAGTTTGTCCCCGGGACAGTAATAATGGTATTACAGACACACGCATATCCTGGCGCCATACTACCATGCGTCTACGTCGTGAGCACGTGATTGTGGCTTTCATGTAATCTATGCAAGAAATACCAGTACCAGTGTATTAAAATGACTTATGTTGTAGGTTATTTGTTAAAAACATAAGGTTAAAACTTAATTATGTGTTCTATAATATACAATCTAAGCACACGGCATCTACATTCTACATAGCACAAAGACAAAACGTCGAACTATGGCAGAGAAGTATATTTTGTATCCTATAATTTTTCACGAGATTAACTATACGAATATTGACGGATTCAATAAGTATAGATATACTGTATTTCATTACATTTGTGGATTGCATTAAGTGCAAGTTGGATGATATAACGACACCATTATGTGACAGAATAAAAGAATTTGCTAATTTATTCGCCAAAACAGAAGAATTAATTTCTATTCATAAAATGTTAACACCACTCTACAAGGCATCGTTATTACAAATTTTGAATAAATCCAATGCTTATATGACTTAATTGCTCAGAAAAAAAGATAAACCGATATTTAACGATTAAAAATGAAATTGCTTTGCTTGGTAGGTGATCATGCATACAGATACACGAACACAAAATAATATTAACTAAGATAACACAGATACTTAAAAAGGACAGATATAGGCCTATACATAAATACATAGTAATAGCAATTTTATCACAGTGTCAACAAACAAAGCAAGAAACGTGGCGACCTCGTGAGCGCAACACTTCTGCTTATAAAAGGAGATTCGTGCGAATGACAGAAATAGTTTTGGCACGCGGCAAGCCCATACCCTGCACACGCGCGGTTATCCAGTTTTGTGTCTGTTTCTGGGGTAGCTTTCTTCCGCTGAATGTTAAATATGTTCTGGTAATTCTAGGAAGTATAGGAATTCTGGTAATTCGTGTATATGTGTATGTCGTTTATAACACTGTCAATAAACACATTGGACCGTCTCTAGCTCTTAGAAGAATAACGCAACAAAACTCCTATACAGAGAACTTGGCGGGTTATCTACACACTTTTTCACATTAATTCTCATTAAATAACAATGCGAATGGGCGGAAAAATCCTGGGTGACGGAAGAAGAATCCGAGACAGTCGGAGGCGCAGGCCTGTCGTCCTTGATGTAATGGCTCAGGAGAACAGGTGCCATGCGGGCTGAGGACTGATGATGATTGACTACTGTGGACCTACGTACCTAGTACTAGTGTGCACACTACACTGTATAGGGATGTAACGAGCATGCCTCAACAAGGAAAATTATATAAACTGCTACAAAGAGTTCATGTCACATAATAAGACAGAGAAAATATTAAAGAGTCTATTCTATTCCATAAAACTGGCCCTTATATACGATGATTAACTTATATCCCAGAACAAATGAAGAAGCGTTATGGCGGTATCATGACAAAGTGAGGAAAATATAGAAATTCAATGCAAAATCAATAAACAACGAACTAACCAAACCCAGTAACCCATCAAACTCAATAAAATTCCAAACCATTTCGCAATTCTATATATTTATAAACAAAGAGAGCGTTTGGTTCAGAAATAGAGCAGCACATTAGGAGCTGCATCAATATTTATTTTGGTCGCCGTTGTAAGGAGGACCATGTTGCCAACGGCCTACGCACCCTACGCACAATTCTAAACGCTAAGTTGAATACATGTGATTAGGTCATTGTGAAAACTACCATTCTATAATTTATTTTCGTAAAAAAATACAACCGACTTCAAACGCTCTAAAAAGAATGAAATAATTTCAATAAAGTAAACTGTTGTATTAGGCAAGCTCACGTATTTTAAGTCGGCGCAGCTCTATGATGATTTTTGATTGAAAGAGAGTGTCCATATTGCAGGTGACTATCTATAACTAAAGATGTTAATCTGCATGTCTTTTTTCATAGTTATGCGTTAAGTGTTATTTTATTACCATAATCAGAGATCGGCATTATATTGGTATTCAGGAGTATATTTAAAAAGATTATAACGCATTTAACTTTGAAAAGTAACGTTTTAATGCTAAACTAGCTTATTTTCCCTATCATAATATCAAACTAAATTATTTTCCTATTCATATAGAACATTATTTGTGTGTGTTATTTTCATAATGTATTTATTCTGAAGTAAACATAAAATGCAAGAAAATATTTCCTTTAATATATAAACAAAACAGTTTAGTATGTTTTTATATATTTATGTTATTCAGCTACAATTTATTGATTTTGATTTTCAAAATACACACACAATATTCAATCGTATTTGCAGTTTGAGCTGCGCCGACTTGAAATACGTGAGCTTGCCTAATACAAAAGTTTACTTTATTGAAATTATTTCATTCTTTTTAGAGCGTTTGAAGTCGGTTGTATTTTTTTACGAAAATAAATTATTTCATGATTTTTAGTGACTGTATAATTTTTTATATATTAATTACTTGAAGATTTTTGATAAGCAAAACTGTTTGAACACCTTTAGGCAAAACCTTGCCAAAGTAAAAGAAGTATAAATCTCATTCCAATTTTACAACTGAAACCAGTTTTAGAGCAAAAATAAGTAGGTAGATGAGTTGAGAGAAAGAACACTGATGGCAACCACCGATGCCTTCCAATAGGTAAAGTATTCCAATTTTTAAAGAAGCTAACCAAGACGACGGACGACTATTGTACAGTATGAATAATCTAAAGCATCTTGTATATAATTTCCAAAATGCAGGTAGAAAATAGAATTTCGACTGATACCAAAATCCATGAGCGAATTTTATACTGTATTTAACTAAAAATGGCATCTAGCTGATCAATATAGTTGTGATGTCTACTTCAGTATCTAGAAGTCAGTGGCACAACTGGCTTCTTCCAGTGACGTTCTTACCTTTTATAGTTACACCTTTAGATTAGCCACCTTTACTTATTTCTTGAAACAGTTTTTAATTGTTTATTTTAATTTATAAAATTCTAAAAGATCTTGCTCGCGTAGGGACTCAATAAAAAAAAATAATATTTCCCCCCAATACTGAATAGCATGGTCTAAGAGATTAATGTTTCCTGAGTTAAGCCTACATTATTTTGAATGCACCATTACAGTAGATTTTAAAGTTTTTTAAGGTCTCTGCAGCATATTACGGTTATGTTGGCAACTGCAAAACAAATATTTTTCTTCGAATCATCAAGAGTCCTTGGGAAATATTTGTAGGCCAATGACTTGAGATAACACCACAGAAAGTAGTGACCGCGCCGAGTGGTTCATCCAAAAGAGGTAAATTAGTCTCGTCATTGAAGAGCCATCCCCCAAACCTCGTAGCAGCAGCAGGATTGCCTAGGTTACTGAAATAGGCAAGTTTCTCTGCCCCACCATCACCAAGGACATGTTAAATGAACACACGTGTTTTTAGGAATTCCATTGTAGGAATTCAAACTCCGTACCATTAGGTACGACACCTATTGAATGGTGGTGTCTCGTACAGTACCCTGACAGGTGTTTGCTAGTATTCTTGGCTCACGAGCAGCGAGTACTGCCAATTTCTCAGAACCTCTCGAAAATTTTATGCCATTCCTAATTATATCTTATTGTTTTATGTCACATAACAATCCTTTCTTGACTTCTTAAAATTATTAGTACCAGCATTTGGAAAAAGATAAGATTTGGAGGTGGTGTGTTTAGAACAAACAACCGTATGTTATAGTTTACCGTAGAAGTACAATTTGCCGTCGCTCGGTCGGATAAGCCTAGCTTAACATCTAACTACTATCTAGGGCGCGGCAGGGCGATGAAAAATAATTTTGACATTAGTGGTATCCAGGTAGCCATTGAATGGCTTTCGTCGGACAAACTTCTAATTGACCTTGAACTCAATTGGTTATGGCGACATTGCAAGTCAATTAAACTTTAGTACCGCGACCTGCCACTTTCATCTTTAATCAAATATCAGACTACTAGTAACATGGCATGCCATTGAATATAAACATAAATTTCAAGGAAAGAAAGGATGGTAAGTTTTGCCAGTTTCACCACGAGCATCATCGCCTGGGCGAATGACGAAGTAGTGAAGTACACAATGTTGTGCAACAACACTTTACAGCGGACCTGGGCTGATGTAACTCTGCAGACAAGACACGCGACTCGGGTCCCAGGACCTCGTGTGCAAACCTACTGGACGTTCTCAATGTTCCCCTTGATTGCACTACCCCCTTGTGTTGATTGATACTAACAACCATAGTAGATACTACATATGCAATTTTTCAAATACAATTTTACAAATTTATTTATTTGTTTATGAGTCCACGCCATTGGCATATATTTTTATGTTATTTTGCAAGGGAAATGTCCAAACCCCGGTCTTGTTTCTGTCTAAGGTCAACCTTTTGTTAGTTACCATTAAAATTGATGGTCCTGTTCAAATAGCCTTTGGGTCTATAAAATATCTCGCTTGGTTCGAACCAACAACCTAAGCATTTAAAGGCAAGCATTATTACTACTCTGGTAATAATGCTCGGGTAATAAGACAATGAAATTGACCTTTTATAAGATACTCAAATAATATACCTCTACATTGCAGGATCAAATGATGTTGGAAGTTAAGGAGTTTCTGACAAACTAAAATACTCAGAAACATTTAGTAAGGCTTTGGTTTTTAAAATCATTAGGCCTAAGTACCAGCTTTGACTACTTAATAGTCAATGGTACCAAGCAACGTAATAGAAACCACATGATAACATCCCAATAGTTTTACCAAAGATTACACATTATGTGTAATCTTTCGTTTTATACTGAGTCCTATGAGACATAAAGAAAGCGCTTTATCAGCAGCTGATTTGTTTTGTATTTAATAGATATGGAGTTCAAGTAGGATAAGGATTTTTTCCGATATTTTCTTTTAAATTTAGTTCTTGTTCAAGTTAAATTAATCACCCCTTTTCTCCTTGTTACTCTTTTAAAATACGATAATAATAATGGTTTGTTTTAAAATCGCCATTAGAATGGATAATTTTGAAGAATTTTGGGCTGAATGACTCCAACTGAATAACCGGAATTTATAACGTGTAAAATACAGTCCGGAGTCGCTGTGTTCTGGATGGTAGAGTTGATGACTCCGTGAGAATCTCTCGTCTCGTCGCTCACGCTTGACTGCTTCACTCGCTACAGCAGCCTCCTCCACCTCCTGTGCTCCCACAACACGTCATGTCACTCCTGACTACAGTCGATGGACAACGAAGACGAAGAGGTGTTTATAATAGCTTCTCATGTGTTTATAATAATCAATTCTCCGGGCCCACTGCAATCATTTCTCTGAAATTTACCTCCGGTGGGTTCAACCACTAGCTGTGGTTGGCAATAATTTCAACAACCATGATTGGAATTCATTAAACTTGTGAGTAAAAGAATCCCCGATTAAATGTTTAATAACAAAAATAAAAATCCAACTTTATAGGATGGACGAAAAAACGCGACACGAGAAGTTGTTTTGATACAGACGCCATTGGAATGTCATTTGTCATTCGGCTATGAATTAATGAAGCTATCCTAAACAAAAAGGTCGACGTAAGGTAGTTCAAGACCAGGGTTTGTACAGTTCTCTTTTAAAACGTAAAAAATGCCATAGCCGTAGAAAACACACAAAATAAAAAACGGAGTCGTGTCTAGACCCGGATGCCATTGGGCGATCACAATACTATCTAACAAAATGTCAATGATAAATAGTTCAGAGGATAAACAGGGACAAACTGAAAATGCCAATGACGAAAACACAGGTGGTATTTAACAAACAGTTCGTTATTTAATAAGGCCATGTTAGGGTTTTTTTTTATCAGAAGATGAATGTGATATTTCAACCGATTGATGAATCAGCCGTGGACAGCGTAATGAAGATCAAAGCTGCAAGCTGGAGCAGACACGAGGGCACAGCACACGTTAAAGGCGGAAGTGCTACGACAACACGCAAATAGAATAAACAGAAATAAACCTACACAGGTCCAGCGACAGATAAATGAGATGGAAAACATAGCCTTGGTCCCAGACGTGCGAGAACCTTCAGCAAAAAACAGAAGATGGCCACATGAAATCACCAAGAGTAAAGCACTTATCATAAGGAATGGTCGACAAGCTTCGAGAACATGCAGTAGGAAATAGGTTCGTTCCTGCGAACCAAGTAGTAGAAGAAGTAATACTATTGACTATTGGACACTGAAGGTGTAAAACATATACAATCAACACGTCACTGACCTGTACCTCAGTTCAGCTCTGGTCTCATAAACAGTACCGATACTAGCGATACTCGCAAGCTTTAGCCTACAGACGTACTGTACTGTACTTCTGTACAGTACACCCGTAGACATCACAGTTGAGGAGGGACATCAAATACTGTAGTTCGAATTGTTTCATTGATGTCCGAGTTGTCAATATTTTCAGAACGGGATAACCAATAATATATAACGACTTAACAGCTGATGATTCTCACGATTGGTTCGACGCAGTTGCGCAATTACAAATGAATCATTACAGTATTCAACTAATCACTTATTTGCAATAACAAATCTTCTGCATAGTGGTTTTAATTTGGAATTCGATGACACAGGATGATGAATAATTCGAATAAATAATGTTATCTAGCATGTCTGTACACTGTACAGTGAACATTGATATAAACATAACGACGCAATAGAAATATTCAATACACAACAAACATTGACTTGGTTGTTTTTAGCGAATTTGCCTATTATAGGGAAGTATATATAGGGAAGTAGCTATTTTATGTTTTGTGGAAAATCAATTATGTTTGGCTTAATCATTTACAATACAAACGACCTGTAACGACGAACTGTAACTAGGTGACTAACTAACTACTATATTGATAAACATCGATATTTCATACTGAGACCCAAACAATCTACCATACTACTCCTCTACCTTTTCATTTAAACAGGATTACGAAAAGTTGTACGCGAATACAAATCGTAAACATGTCCCAATAGTAATTAACAAGCCCAGAACAATGGCGTGGACAATGTAAGGTCAGTGGACAATAGCTTGTTGGAGCTGGAGTCGATGTGAAGCGCGTTGACGACTTGTCTATTGTGATGGTGAGAGAGAAGATGAAGTACCATCTGTTGACGGTTCCAACAAACTGCAAGCACAACAGTGAAACGCTAGGTCAAGGTACAATCTGCTGACTTGTTCACTACAATTGAATTGTTCAGTTCCTACCCGTGATTTGAATCAAGGTATTTCCTGTAGAAATGTAGGGAAACGCCAACTGTTAAAGTCACCTCAGAATTTTGGAGGGCACGTACAAACAGTTAACTCAGGACCTTTCCACAACTCTGTCAAGATAACGTCAAGATGAACTACGGACTGAGCAGGCTAATTTTGTCACGGTGAAAGTTAAGTTCGTAGGTTATCGTTAGAAGATCTTTAATTTCTCTATAGTTTTGCAACCATTAACTTTTAAGCCGTAGTTGATTTTAAAGGTCCTAAAACAAGCTTACTCGTAAACAAACAATCGATTTAATATTTCACAAATTTTCAATCTTTAAGTTCCACAAAAACGGATACAGACTAAACGTTTGTTGGGACTTGAGAGTTAAACAGTTTAAACAAAGAATTGCACGATTATACCATGGGACATCTGGTATCAGAGACAAGTCGTCACGTTCTGTCACTGGTTGTGTTGCCATCTGTTATCAGAAAGATCAACATGACCAGAAGTCAATCAGCTGATCTATGACGTCACAACCAACCGGTTGAGATGCCTGTTTCCAACCGGTGTGTCGGCACCGGTTTGAATCTTCACCTTTCTCATCCTCACGACTTGGTCTGCTATATCACGGAACGTGATGAGGTGGTGCCGCATGTCGCATGTACAGCAGGAGTTTGACAGACCGAGGGGTTTTCTACCGTCATTGTATTTGCAAAATGGCAATGTGTGCCATGAGGCTACAAGCTGAGTACGTGGGCGAAATTTGTAGTGGTTACTACAGAACTCTATCATTCGACACCCCATTGTTTAACACACGTATATACCAAGTGGTTCCGCTGCATTAGATCAGAGACACAATACTGAGTACGTGACCTTGTGCTGATTAACGGGACTTAATACGTATTATTTATATATTTGGATGTATGTTATTGTCGTCGACATTTGTAACTATTTTGGCATCTTAGCTAGATCAAACATGCAAATCTTAAATGCGGCCAACGTTTGCGATCAATTAACATCTATAATATTAAAACGAAACAGTGTTTTTTTATTTCACGATTCTGAATCAACCACTCGACGGATTTTCATGATTTTTTTGTTGAAAGAAAGATAATTTTGAGAACTAGGGAATGTCGAAGCCATAATTTTAGTTTAGGGTCCCAGTTTTTTAGAAATTAAATTTTAATTTTTAAAAAGTCTAGCAGCCGACGCTAAGATTCTAAACTAGCTTTTGGCATAAAATAATTTGCTTAACATAACAGCTGTAAACATTCAGCTTTTGTGTCACAAATTCAGCATTTGGATAAAAAAGACATACTTAGGGTTGACTTATTTATACTATATGTAATGCTAATCATTGATACGTTCAATTCTTCGGTAAGAGGATTACAGTATAATTAAATATACATAGTAAAATACTAGGATGTTCAAATTGTTTTTTAAAGCAATCATTGTAATCTTCGATTTGTTTTAGAGCAATATAATTGGTTTTAACTAACAGCTGGTTAAATATAAACTATGGAACTATGAGGTTATTTTATTTACTTTTATTTTGTCATTGATTATAGGAAATAAGTAAGATTAGTAGAGATAATTAGACCACAGTTTAAACCACAGTTTTAACCAAAATTAATTAAACCAAAGTACAAATCGAGGCTCTGTACACGAGTCTTAATAAAAAAGGATAAATGCAAATTATTTTACTGCTCCACTTTTCAAGGAAAGATTAAAAAAATAACAGTGTTTACATGTATTAATTCTTAATGGTAGCTTTATGTTTACAATTAATGTTTGTGTTTGTCTGCTTTAACTTTGTTTGGATTAGGCCCGGAAATATTGATGTCATAAAAAGAAGATCAAGAATAATCAGGAATCACGATTTTAAATTACCACCACAACCTCAGCCGGGTTTTATACAAAGATAAACAGATGGATGACAGATTGAACACAACGTTAACATTGACCTAGGATACTGCAATTAGACAAACCATCCTTTTATGAAATCATGTTCAGTTGTGGTTACGTTTCGTTTGGGGGTGCTTATATCAGCGCCCCCAAACGTGAAAATATCACTTTTATTTCAACTATGAATATATTGTAGTTTAAATTAACTAATATGGGAAATTACGATGTACGTTTATTCAATGAGGGTGGGTAATTATCAAGGATAGAACCAAAGATTACATATGTTTACTTTTTATATTACTGCTAAATGTGACCAGTTATTTTTTTCAAATGAATTTTATTTGAACCAAACAGCTGTTTCAAAACAAACTGTTGTTGTTTTTACTTTTTTTTGTTTACACTTATTTATTTAGCAAATTAATGCCGAGAAATTGATATAAAGGATAGGTGTGACCATTAGTTTTGATGTTAGGACACCAAAGTTAAATTATGTGTACTGTGAATTTTATTGGATATTATCGTTTTATTTTAGGTTGTTTCTATTCAGACCTACTGGAAATTGTGTATAGTAATTGTATTTTGCTGATAATAATTATGGAAGAGGCAGGTATGCTATGGAAGGTGGTATCGTTGACTAGGCCTATACACTTCTCAATTGATCTTTCTACTGTAGGCTGCAATAAAATTTGTCTTTATACGTGTAAACTAGCTGTTCTGAATTATAGGCCTACACAGTTTTAACTGACTACTCCCGTACGTAGGACGGGCTAACACCTCGTTTTATATTACAATCACAATACAGATTGGTCGACGAATTTTACTTTCAGAATTGAAAACAATAAATTCACAAATTCTGGTTCCGGTTAGTTAGTTCATTATTCCAATGAACATTACATTTTATATCAATACTGTTGAGGATTTTATATAGTATTGCTTTGCTTATTGCTATATATAATAAAATATCTTTTTAATGTGTCTTTTAATATCAGCTGCTTGATTATATTATTATGTTGTCCTAATATGTTCACAGTTTGAAGTGTTAATGTTTTAATATCTTTCCTCTTTATTACATCAATTATTAATAAAGTATTTTATGTATTTTATTCCCTCATTTCATCAGGTTACGGGCCCAGAAGACGTTTTTGATATAATTCATTTTGAATATGTATAAAACTACATTAAAATGAAGAATTCAGGGCTGATTGTGTTTGGTAAGATTTCTAGGCTTATGAACAATATTTTGTCACCCAATTTCTTGAACTGAATTTTTAAGTTGTTTGACCTAAAATGGAAACTACACAAGAAAACACTAATACAACTCCTACTATTACACCTACCTCAAGTAATACAGGATTGTCTAGTATGACAAATATTATAATTGGAGGAAATAGTAATGTTGAACGTCTAGAGGGTGTTTCAAATTATAACAATTGGAAGTTTTCTATGAAAATGGCCTTAATAATTTATGGACTTTGGGATTGTGTATCTGTTGATAATGAAATCAAAGATAAAAACAAGGATCAAAAGGCTCTTGCAAAAATTTGTTTAAATGTTTTGCCTACTTGTTATCCTTACGTTAGGAATGCTAACACTGCTAAAGAAGCTTGGGATAATCTCCAGAATGCTTTTGAAAACAAAAGTTTGGTCAGAAGACTTAGTCTTTTAAGACGTTTACTTAGAACTAAATTGGAAGATTTTAGCACAATGTCAGACTATGTAAATGGAACTTTGTCCTTAATTCAACAGTTAGCAGACATAAATCTAAATCACATTGTTGATGATGAAGAAGTTGCAATGTTACTTCTGAGTGGTTTACCTTCAGAATATGAACCGCTTATTATGGGTATTGAAGTTACTAAAACAACTGTCTCAAGTGAGTTTGTTAAAACTCGTCTCTTACAAGAAGATTTTAGGAGGTCTGAAAATACTTCAACGGGAAGTGAATCGGCTTTGGCAACTAAGCATTCTTATGCCAAGAAAATTGAGAAGTTGAAAGATTCAAAAGGTAAGTTTAGACCAAAGAAAAAGAAAATTATTTGTCATCTTTGTAACCAACCTGGTCATGCTTAACTGTCCTAATCTTGGCAATAATTCTCAGCACAAGTCTAAGGTAAATTATGTTGGGAAACACAAAGAAAATGACAATGTGTTGCTTACAACTGTTTTTCATACTGAAAATATAAAATCTTATGAATCCAAAGTTGATCATGATGATTGGGTAATTGATTCAGGTTGTACAACTCATATGAATAATCAAATGGTTAAAAATGGTAAGTTTGAAAAGAAGGAAGTTTTGGTGGCCAATAATGTAAAACTTACAAGTAATTGTGTTGGTGATATTGAACTTTATATAGAAAATTCTAATAAAGTTACTGTTAAGGATGTTTTATACATACCAGAACTTGCTACTAATTTGTTGTCTGTAAATAAAATTACAGAAAAAGGTAAAATAGTAGTTTTTGACAAAGATTTGTGCAGAATTTATTCAGAAAATGACTGTCGAATAGAGGGAAATAGTGACATTTCTGCTGCGAATGACGGTGGTGTATATAAACTAAACTTACTTATTTGGACCAATGTCAGTTAAAAGTTGGGGTGGATCTCTTTATCTTTTAACATTCACCGATGATCTCTCAAGAAAAACTTTTGGTTATTTACTTAAACACAAAAATGAGGTCCAAAGACTTCAAAATGGAAGTTGAAAAACAAACTGGCTTAAAAATTAAGCGCTTGAGAACTGATAATGGCAAGGGTGAGTATGTTAACAATCAATTTGCAGATTTTCTACGTTTAAATGGCATTATTCATGAGACCACTATACCCCACACTCCAGAGCAAAATGGTGTAAGTGAACGTGTTAACCGAACACTAGTTGAAAAGACAAGATGTTTCCTTCAAGATTCAGGTTTAGGAAAACGATATTGGGGAGAAGCTATAAACACAGCTATCTATTTGAAGAATCGTAGTCCTACAGCAGCTTTAAAGGATGCAACACCAGAGGAAGTTTGGACTGGTTCAAAGGTTAATCTAAGTCACTTACGGGTTTTTGGCTGTAAAGCTTATGTTCATATTCCCAAATGTTACAGAAAGAAACACAAAAGCAAAGTCTTGTATTATGGTTGGATATTGTGAACATTCCAAAGGCTACAGACTAATTGATCCTAAGAAACCTTATTCTATAATAAAAGCACGTGATGTTGTTTTTGTAGAAGACCAATCTCATACCTCTGATGTGAATGATAACCTGAAAAATGAAAGTCGACAAGATGAATAATATACTGTTATAAACAGAAGCACAACAGAACTTGTGGAAGAACCAAACAATGATATAACATCTGTTGACAACGAAGAAAATCTTGTTCATTCTAACAGTGAAAATGAACAGGAAGTTTTAGAAAATGAAAATTCTTATCTAGAACAGCAAGTTTTGGAAGAAGGAAATTCTTCGTTAGAAGATAAGAGACCTGAACGTGATCGCAGAAAACCATTATGGATGAACGACTTCGTTTCATATCAAGCTGTCGATGTTTTTGATCAACCACAAACTTTCAATGAGGCAATTAAAAGTAATTTCAAAGAAGAATGGATGAATGCCATGGATGAAGAGTATAATTCTCTGATTAAGAACAATGTTTGGGAGTTGGTTGATCGTCCGAAAAATGAAAATGTGGTTAAACGCAAGTGGGTTTATAAAACTAAGAAAAATGTAGATGGTGATCGTGAGAAGTTCAAAGCACATCTTGTTGCTAAAAGTCAAGAATATGGTTAGGAAGTTCATTGAAATCAAGTATATGCCAACTGAATAATATGACGGCTAATATTTTAACCAAATCATTGTCACGTGAAAAATTTAATAACTTTGTGACGTACTTGGGACTTAAAGACTCAGATTAAATAAAAAAAAAAGATTTTTGATTAAGGGGGAATGTTGAGGATTTTATATAGTATTGCTTTGCTTAATGCTATATAATCAAATATCTTTTTAATGTGTCTTTTAATATCAGCTGCTTGATTATATTATTATGTTGTCCTAATATGTTCACAGTTTGAAGTGTTAATGTTTTAATATCTTTCCTCTTTATTACATCAATTATTAATAAAGTATTTTATGTATTTTATTCCCTCATTTCATCAATTCTTTTTAACAATCTATAAAACACTGAGATATTCATTTAGTTTATATTGTTATTTGGCTACGTGCTCAAACTATGTTATTGTAATTAATTTATTAAGCTTACTTTTATCATTTTACTACGTGTACGTTATTGCACGTAATCCATTTATCAATGAGATACACTATCTATGATTTATTCACTTTTATTGTTTATAAGCTGTAAAAGATGGCAACACGAGTATATTAGATTTAAGTTTTTCTTTACTCATGAAACATATTAACAATGGGACGCATATTACATTTAACTAAGCAATTAGTGATGAATACCGCGATTACTTGGAAGCAGAGGGAACGGTTTCCAGGAGCGGCACACTCAGAGGCTGGTATAAATCAAACCATCTGCTTTGTAGTCATCGCCGAAAACAGCGAGTGGTGCAACAACCTCCGCGGACAACTCTCCACACTGTGTCTGTGTGGCAATGGGCAATACTCAACTCTACATTACCTCACTCATATTGTACATAAACATTTCTCACTTGAAATAACATACCAGAGCGAATAGGACAGTAGGATCATACTTTTATGGGAATGATTAGCTCTAATTTTTTAATGGAAAGTCACATACCAAGAAGAAGAACAGAAGCATTCATACCTGGAACAATAAAAAGATAAAATGTAGAAGGAATCTGTCAACATCTACATAACAAACTCATTACAAAACCACTTATTAAAAACACGAAATATCACAACTACCGTTTATAAATAGTATATCATCGGAAATTGTTCTAAGATATGGTTCGAAAGTACGGTTGGTTTAGTTGAATTATTGACTATGTAAACAACAAGTGTTTATATGTGAGAGAATGATAACATGCAACTACTGTCGGGGAAATAAATATGTGCACTCGAGTTTGAGCCTAAGTATCTCTGAGATGAATTATCCGATTTTGTTGAAACAAAAATTAAATGTAAGCTTGTTTAAATACATTTTACGTGGTAACAATTTAAAAATTTTCCGTTTACAAAAAAAATTTATATAGTTGAAAGATCCTAAAAAGTACCGGTTTTTAAGGAACTCTGCACTAACGCTGAAGTTTAAAAATTATTTGTAAACAAACCACTGAGCCAATCTTTCTGAAATTGTTATGGCTTATTGGTAGGTTTATTGTTAACATTTCCATGCATTTTAAAATTTTTAGTCACAATAGTTTTTATGCTGCTGTTAATTTTTAAAACCTATGCTAACATCGTTAATAAGACGCTAAAAATTTCGTTAAAAATACCATCGTGTTTGTCGTGACACAAGAAATAACACTAATATGATAGATTTATAATGCGAACAAAGGTGTTTTTTAAACAGATTTATATTTGTAAACATAAATTTCTCCCGCGACTGGTAGCGGGCCGCCTGGTGTTTGTACGATATTTCCCAGTCGGGCGGGGGCGCGGCGAATCTGCGACGTTGCCGACGTACCTGCCCACCAAACTGACATTGCATCGGTATTCACTCACGGCAAACAACTGTGTATATCAATATTCAGTTTGAAATTAACATAAATTTACTAACAAAATATTCTAATTAACTAGTCATAAAACAAATACATTTTAATAAGTTAACTATTGGGGTATGAAAAATTAATTTTGTATTACAGGCAACAAGCCAACTGTTTTGTGTTGATTGAGCTAGTTAAAAAATTATAACAGCTAAATGCCAAGTAAATATTTTCCACCAGTATTTATTTTATGGTTTCTTTAATTAGCCACTTTTAAATATACAACTGAGAGTAGAAATCGGAGCGGTCATCACCCTTTCCGGGAAGTGTTGCGTTAAGCTGGAATATCCGATGAGTAATGGAATGTAAACATTAGCCCCCCGCTTTCTTGAACTATGGTCGCTATGAGAGATGACTAACCAAGCTAACCAGTTCGTCTTAGATTTTTACACTGGTAACATCGATTCGAAAATGCCTCCTCGCCGGAATTATTCCGATGGTGAAATACAGATGATAGTGCGATTTGTTTCTTTCGTCAGTGTGGTGGCCAGATACACATCGGCAACGTCGCAGATGCGCCGCGCTCCCACCCGGCTGGGAAATATCGTACAAACACCAGGCGGCCCGCTACCAGTCGCGGGAGAAATTTTTGTTTACAAATATAAATCTGTTTAAAAAACACCTTTGTTCGCATTATAAATCTATCATATTGGTGTTATTTCTTGTGTCACGACAAACACGATGGTATTTTGAACGAAATTTTTAGCGTCTTATTAACGATGTTAGCATAGGTTTTAAAAATTAACAGCAGCATAAAAAATATTGTGACTAAAAATTTTAAAATGCATGGAAATGTTAACAATAAACCTACCAATAAGCCATAAAAATTTCAGAAAGATTGGCTCAGTGGTTTGTTTACAAATAATTTTTAAACTTCAGTGTTAGTGCAGAGTTCCTTAAAAACCGGTACTTTTTAGGATCTTTCAACTATATAAATTTTTCTGGTAAACGGAAAATTTTTAAATTGTTACCACGTAAAATGTATTTAAACAAGCTTACATTTAATTTTTGTTTCAACAAAATCGGATAATTCATCTCAGAGATATTTAGGCTCAAACTCGAGTGCACATATTTATTTCCCCGACAGTAGGTGCAGGTGCTTAACAAAACGAAATGTGCATTTTGTTGTTTAACAAAACCGAGAAGTATAATCCATAAACAAAACGACTCGGGTTTACCGGAGATTTCACGAACAAATGTGACCTTAAACTAGATTGTTGAAACCGTGCCAGAATTCTCTATGTTTTGGCAACGCGTATATTCTTTAAAATATTTACAAAACCGTTCGTGTTTCCGTCAGATCTCGAGCTTTAACATGATCATAATAGCAGTATTGTTTGTGTTGAATTGTGATTATGTTACATTTCCAACTACTGTAATCATTTTCTAAAGCTTTCTTTGTAATCAGCTCTTATAATTCATTCAATGTATGCCTTTATCAAAATAGGTTTCTATCAAGTCTGTCTAACGTAAATTGCAATTAATAGAACATCAACATGGTCGAGTTTATAATGATAACGTTGGCGAATGGTGAGGGGGTAGGAGAGAGGGAGGATGAGTTAAGGGAAGAAGAACGTCCTTGAATGAGTTATGGAGGTCGTACACCTGCCGCTTGACTGCGCTGCACGACTCTGCGGTAATTAGAGAAATTAGATAAGCCAGAGTCAAGGGCTGTTTGTCCTTGGGGCTCTGTTGTTGAGACGAGGAACACCCTTGACCCTGGCTACTACATTGTGATGATATTGTATTGTATACGTAACTAGGAATAGACTGATTCGGCGTTATCGTTAATAATTCAACTCATCCAACTCACTAATTATACGTGTGTTGATCGAGTTGCGTGTGATACCGTATACGATATGAACGTTCTCTCCACATAGAATAATATATGTTGGACCTACTCTGTAAAGGACCAACGTAAAAAAACACACATACAGTAATATACTTCAATACCAATGATTATGTGTATTTTTTATAAATTTCAATGATCATCAGCCCGCGTAACGTATTTGTAAACATAAATCACAATTATGTCACCATTATTATGCAATTGTGACGGTAATACCGTGCGTTTTGAACCTAAATATGAAATGGGTAACTACCTGATGCATTATGGGTTGATTGGAATTCAACTCGGTCTAAATTTTTAAGATTCAATATCTCTGGTTATTTTAAGTAACAGAATTTCTGAATATGGGACGGTGAAAATCCTCACATTACACACGAGAGACAGCTATTGCTATATCTGAAAGTGAACGTTTCGGACTACACTTAATATCTTTACCCAGAATCATCTATCAAAAGTCCAATGTCAAAGGACGGCAGGATTTAGTTTCGAACAATCTAAAAGCTACTTACTTTAAAATATTTAGTTCTAGCGATTTTAAATTGGCATAAATAATTCTGATAAAAATGTAATATTTTTCGTGACATATCAGAGACGAACATTTAAACGATAAA
Organism: Macrosteles quadrilineatus; assembly: GCF_028750875.1. Classification (NCBI taxonomy): domain Eukaryota; kingdom Metazoa; phylum Arthropoda; class Insecta; order Hemiptera; family Cicadellidae; genus Macrosteles; species Macrosteles quadrilineatus. Next base: position 29,371,705 of record NW_026542594.1, on the reverse strand, counting down.
ATAATATTGTACCAACATAAAATAATTCAAAAAGTTTTTTTATTAAACGAGCGAAGCAGCATTTGTAGCTGGAGGCGATCAATCAAAACAGGGATCCAATCATGATGAGATCACCTGACTTACACCTTAGGCCGGTTTTATGCACCGCGACAGTCGCGTGTCGCGTGTCGCGGCGCGACTCAAGTTCTATTGAGTTAAATGGGAGCATTTATGCACCGCGACAGCGACAAACTGCCGCGGAGCGACTCTAAATACCCGCGACAGGTTTTAGAATCGCAGCTTCAAAAAATGTGTCGCGCGCGGTTCAAGTTCTATTGGATCAAATGGGCACGTTTATGCACCGCGACAGTCGCGGCGCGACAGTAGTATTTTTCATACTCCACGTGGTATATTCTCCATATATTTATATTGATTAATGTTAATAATTAGTATATAAATGAGTTCTTTACTCTTTATTTGTAATATAAATTATATTATGTAATGAAATTTTTAAGAGGGTTGACCCAATTCCAACTGTAAATTGTATGTGTTGTTTAAATAACTGGGGTTTTGTCATTAACGTGTACAACACTACAGGGTCTATATTTAAACAACTTAATAATCATTTCTACATCAAAACACAACACACAACATTGGATTGAGAACAGACTGATTTCTTTAATTCCCCCACCACCGGATGTGAGTTTACGCGACAAAAAAGTGTCGCTGTCGCGTGACATTTTTGTCAGCCGCAAAACATGGCGCGACTCGCGACTCGCGACTGTCGCGGTGCATAAAACCAGCCTTACCTATCGAGCAACACAACACGCAACTGTCACGAACATCGCAGCAATGTGTGTCGCTGATTATGTTATAAAAGCGAGGATACTCAATAGTAATTATTGATCACATCAAACACCTTACCTATCGAGCAACACAACACGCAACTGTCACGAACATCGCAGCAATGTGTGTCGCTGATTATGTTATAAAAGCGAGGATACTCAATAGTAATTATTGATCACATCAAACACCTTACCTATCGAGCAACACAACACGCAACTGTCACGAACATCGCAGCAATGTGTGTCGCTGATTATGTTATAAAAGCGAGGATACTCAATAGTAATTATTGATCACATCAAACACCTTACCTATCGAGCAACACAACACGCAACTGTCACGAACATCGCAGCAATGTGTGTCGCTGATTATGTTATAAAAGCGAGGATACTCAATAGTAATTATTGATCACATCAAACACCTTACCTATCGAGCAACACAACACGCAACTGTCACGAACATCGCAGCAATGTGTGTCGCTGATTATGTTATAAAAGCGAGGATACTCAATAGTAATTATTGATCACATCAAACACCTTACCTATCGAGCAACACAACACGCAACTGTCACGAACATCGCAGCAATGTGTGTCGCTGATTATGTTATAAAAGCGAGGATACTCAATAGTAATTATTGATCACATCAAACACCTTACCTATCGAGCAACACAACACGCAACTGTCACGAACATCGCAGCAATGTGTGTCGCTGATTATGTTATAAAAGCGAGGATACTCAATAGTAATTATTGATCACATCAAACATTAACGGGGATTTGATTGATCATGTAGGCCCTACAGTAGCCCCAGAAATGATGCGATTCGCAAAATATATTAAATTAATATATTTACCATACACATGTCATAGTATTGCTTTGCTTACATTCGTATCGATACGTATTGCTGTACTAATCAACAGTTCAATAAGTTATACTGACATATGTTCATCCATTACCCTACTCCTGGTAACACAACGTATTTTCGATTCCAGTGGCCTCATTTAATTGATTGCTTACTATAAATATATCCACACAGGATTTATATAAAAGTCGCAAGATTATAAGCCTACAACAGTCCAAGGCTGACAACCCTTGGTGCAGACCCGACCCGGAACACCACGGAGTTTATAAACCAATACAATTTGTTTGCCAACCCACGAGGTAAGGGTCTCTGGACATTTAACTGTGCGCATTACAACTCCACTCAACGGTTATTGTGCTTTAACGACCCAGGTGTCTTGGCAAACGCTGACCTAAATTTCAACATTTCCGTTTACAGTACTTTCTAACATTAATAGCTGTTGGATCATTTTACAGTTAATCTGCGGATATACACACTTTGAAGTGGGAATCCATAACCACACATATACCTTCAGCGTAGTCCGAGGTAACGAGTTTCTTTGTAATAAAAAGACGTGTTGTTAAAGACGACAAGTCTAAACCTTGCACCTAAAATACTGTTTCAAAGGGACCAAGAGTAAAGCAACTTACACACTTTTTGATTCTAATATACAACTCCAAACTAAACACGGTACAATGCTGTTTGCTCTTTATAGTTTGGATTTAGTTTGAAACCGTTTGTTTAGTAAACAATTAATTTCACTAAGCTAAGTCACAAGGCCTAATATTTAATTTTTTGCAGAAGTAGCAAATACCAAATAATTATATTTTTAACACCATTTGGGTCAGGTTTAAGATTACAATACGATGTTTTAGTTTAATCGTTGGCTGAGGTGTGCTAGGCTAGGTATGAACAATCTTTTCTAACTATTCTGATGATAGTTATACTCGTATATTTAAGCTGCCAAACGACTAGGGTTTGGAACGTTCCATAAAAACACAACTTAAAAGCTGTCAATGGCATTGAAAAAACACAAATAAATATATTGCAGATAAAGTGATGATAAAAGGTGTGCGTGGGCACAGCCACCAGGACAGTAGCAGGGGCCAGAATTAACCGCTAGTGATGTAAACTGTTGCAACATGGGCCATTGTGAGATATTGACGAGGCTCAGGCTTGATTTAGCCTCAGGCCTTACAACAGTGAACGGTACACTTACAAACCCCCAGCAGCTTCAAACAGTGTCACACCCACACGAACTTAACTCTCCGCTTATCACTTGTTCCAAGATTTGCGGATCATCCCACATGGTAAGTCCTTTTTACATTTTAACATGAAACACTTTTATACGTCCAAGCTTGGACATACTATGGAGCTGGAATCCAGACCGGGGACGTTTTACACATTACTATAGACCAGGCTAGAGTAGAGGGTCGCGTAGCTAAATTTTTTTTTCTTTTATAATCATGTATTTCAATGCATTTTTTTGCACGGAAGGTTAAAACATTTAACAACACGCAAAATTATTCTATTGAATGCATATACTGTACTGATGAAATTGAGAACTACTACGGCTGTGTTGACATACGTAAGATACACTGCCCATGATGGACAAGAACCCTTAAAAATGTGATTAAAATAATCAAACAAATCCATGCAAAATGAAAACCAGCCACACAGCTCTGTTCGTTTTTAGCGTCAAAGTTCAGAGCCGCCAAACATCCAAGTAAATCGTACCCTTGGGCCGATCTTAAAACACAACAATAGACTTAATATCACTACAAGAAATGTTTATATCGGGGACAGCTGGCACTAGAAGAGAATGAAACATCCATCACATGTAGATAGCACAATCAGCTGATCACTGATGACTACCTGTCATGTCAGTCAGCTGATGTGACGACTGTCGCGGCCGATGAACTTCAGCCAACATGATATCTATATCTACAATGGCCACTTTTACTTCCTACTGGTAATGCAACTTGAGCTAAAACGGGGACAGCTTTAACACGCCACAGCAACTGTGTGTAATAATCTTTTCCTACAGTCACCCGACAAAGTTGGCTTCCTTGTACTGTTTATAGTACAGAAAGCTGCTAATTGCTGCATATTTATACTTTGCCGTACGGTTTATACTTTGCCGTACGGTTTATACTTTGCCGCACATCAGGATTCCAACGAAACAACACAAAACAGCGTGGTTCCATTATGCACGTAATCCGTGTACGCTTGGAAATAGGTTGGCAACACTTAAAGATAATTATACTATGAGCAGCTGATTGACTATTATAACTACGATTTAACCTGTCATTTCGTGTTTATAGTTTCGGTATTTCTGAACTTTCTGGACTTTTATTTTAAACGTTTTTAAAACCTTCCTACGATCTTAATAAACAAGAAAATACCTTTTAAGCATTTTTTTTTAGGCGCGGAAACCACTTCAAATTACAAAAACATACGGAACTATATTCTCAAAACGCGGAGCACATTTCTTGCCGAGGAAAAATAGCGGAGTGATATGGACCGCGGGTACTACTTTCTCTAGGGCACCATTTGTGTTGCCAGCTGAACCTAAAAACGTGTTGCATAGTGTTTGAGAGACTAATTATTTATATGCTTTATAGTGACTGTAGGAAAAATATAATGTGTAACACGAGTGAAAAGGGCCTTTGCTGCACTCGAGATCATTCCACACTCGCCTGCGGCTCGTGCGTTTAAACATTGCTCTCGTGTGCAGCAAAGTGCCACTTTCACCACTAGTTACACAAATAACTATTATTGGTTCTTCAAAATGCAAAGTGATGGACTATTTTGTTGAATATACCTTCTATAGGCACGTACCAGTAGGTACAGAAGATTTACAAGGGTATGCACTATGTTTGAATGTCTATTAAAAAAATTAGGATTACAAGACTCAAAGGATGATCATACCTAGTATATAACTGTATAAAATATAAACTCAAAAACCGAAACGACTAATTTAATTTTATAATTTACAAGACTAATTTATAAGAAGTTTGAGCCCAAACAAGATTTAAATTTTGTCCTGACAATAATGCAGTATAGATAATCTACACTAAAGTTAATGTACAGAGCACAATACCATGAGCTACAAAATCGTTATCCATATGGCATTACAAATGCCATTTACGAGGGTTTGAAAGGCAAGTAAAATATTGAAGTAGGCTACGCTAATTTCATAATTATTGAACCGTCTACTTGATTAAGAAAGAATGCTGTCAATTTACATGAAATTAACTAATTAATTACTTCAAATCGTGTTTGAAAAGTCTGAAAACCATTGTAACCAACACATTCATCAACACAAGAGAAGCCCAAATGTTTAATTACCAACAGTTGGACCCAATCGAAGGCCCATAACCGGGTTACTGACTGCAGACTGCAGAGTTCTGAGTAGTTGTCAGCGAGGTAGGTCTAACTAGGATAACTGGGATTGGTTACCGGAGATAACTAGAGGTCGCTATGGTCTGATTGTTCAGTGAGTGTCAACATCGATCACAAGACCAGGAGATCATCAAATCTTATTTAGACTGTATACTATTGCCCTCGAAACACCAGTAACTAGGTTTAGAATTTTCCTTTGGCGCGATTTCAATCCAAAACTGCTATTCATTTCAAAACGATCAAAGAGAACATAGAACGCATGAGGTTTGTTAGTTTCACACGAGTTGTAACACTTTGTATGGCGATGCGCTGATTTAACTAAATTATGTCAGTATTTTAAATCATCATTTGTTTTTATTTTGGGTTTAAAATAGTCTAGAGAGTCTATACAAGAGTTTCTCAGGCTGAGGCAGATTTAGCCTCTTCGCATGTCTGTCTTCGAGATACGCCCACCATCAGTGTCGATACAGGGATAATGACAGTACTTGAAACCTCTCCGACACGCCACCATACCTATAAATACACGACTTTGCTCATCTTCTCACTATTTATAGATTACACATCATTCAAAAATAATTGAAACCCTTGGGACAATCTAAAAACATTAATCTATTCACTACTTTGTATCTAGTACCCGTGGCTAAATATATATGATAATATGACAGTAAAATCATACTAAAAACTTTTACGAAATCTTCATGAGACATTTAAATATGAATAAAACTAGACACACCACAGTATTTCGATGTCCAATTTGGAGCTAATTTTAGAATAAAATGAATACAACGGGAAATAGCAAAAAAGCTTCCGACAGCATGGGGCAGAAACTTAGTACTGTCCATCGTATAATCAAACTTTTTAACCAACCCAAGGCAAAAAGGACAACATATTGTAAATTATAGCATTTTTTATGTAACATTAAGTTATACAGTAGAAAAAAACCCATGGAGGAAATTTAACTTTACACTGCTGCCCACTCAAGAGTGGATCATTCAACTGAGTTTAAATAAAAGTTTATAGCTACGACTAGTACATAGAGACGTGATGTTTGATATATCTACCGGAGAGTCCTAAAGGCAATCACGAGACATCATCTCAGCTTTGTTACATAATGCGATGTGATGTGATTGGAGTAACAACATGCAGTGAGATGTATGTATGCACGAGGCGGAGATATAGACTCGACCATTACCACTGCCACGGTGATCGCTGTTGTGCTGTTGCACTGTTGCTGGTGTTGCGGTGTATATGGGTACCGCGAGCCAGAGCGGTTTTCCTTGACTCAACATTCCTTGCGCAAATTTGGCGCCCGTGGCTCACGCTGCGCCAGGCGCGCTATCTGTGATCGGACAACACCTCAACTCAACAAGCTATTAACTTAATTATACAATTTACTGTTGTTGAGCTCGATTGGAAAACAATTTAATGGCGAAATGCTGCAACATACGAAATGCGAACCAGTCAAATCACGAGACAAAACACGATGTATACGAGGGTCTGCAATCATATAAATGACTTGTAAATCAATGTTTATTGTTGTTGTTGTTTCATCGTAAAATCCCTACTTTAAATAGAAAGCAATCCGAGGAAAACTGTGTGGTATATGTGACTAAGCTCCCAAGTCATATTAACCGCTAAAAAGGTTTACATGTTTAAACAGCATATAATCAGCCAAGATAGCAATACGAATAAAATATTTGGTTACAATCCTAGTTGTGGTGGTGACCGTCCTATACGTGTTTTCTTGTTGTGACAACTGTTCTATCAATGTTCTATCACTGTAATGACCTGGAAGCTCAGACATCGTCTGGTCACGACGTCAGATATCGGTCGTTCACTGTCACTGATGTCCGGGACCTCACCTCACATTCTTACCTTGTACGTGGACATAGTGAACATCGGGTCAAACCAAATACATTAACACAAATGTGTATACTATGAATCTTCATCGATAAAATACCTTTTTAAGTGATAAACTACCATTGTATCGAGCAATATTAACCTAGCCTGTGATAGAATGGTAACTTACTCAACCTACTGGCTGGATTACTGTTGGATTGCCACATGCTGTACCTTTCTTCTCTGTGTCAAGCGACGTTTGGTAGGAAATTGTAAATGCTAAATAAAAAAGTTCTTGATTTGTTTAAATAAAATCAGCCATTATGAGTAGTTTAAAATTTAAAAAAAATATAATGGCCACCATTTTGAAATTTTAATTGGACCAAGTAGGCTAATATTTAACGTCGTTTTCTTCTACCTTATCATACGTATCAAGTTTCATAAAGATCGGAGGAAACTATCCAAAGATATAAATGTTTATATAAAAAGGGCGGATATCTGGTTAACGAAGCGATTTTGGAAAAGTTGTATTCTCAATTTTTTTCTTTATTTTGACCCATAGAACGAACAATTTCGCTAATATCAAAAATTCCCGTTTAACTAAGTTCATGTTGTAGGTTACAATATTATGAAAAAAACAAGCTGTGACTAAAACAGGTACCGTATTTAGAAGAAGAATGGATTTAACTTACTGCTTTAAGTTTAAACGATTAACGAATTTTGTGTGTGTATGGGTACTATGAGTGGGTAACTACAGTATCCCCTTGTCTGTGGTTTATTCGAACGAGTTCACGAACCGGCATGTCCGGACTATGAAATCCGGGTTTTACGAAGGGGTTTATAAGGTAAAAATCAATCTTTCCCATTTTTGATTCGCAAAACCGGTAATCGTCCCGTGCCCCAACATGTAAGAAAGCCCAAATAAACTTGAGTAAAAATAAAATATTATAGCATTAAGGCGTGCTTAAAAATTGTTTAGTTTTTTATGTACAAAACTGAATAAAATATAGGAATAAAATTGTGCCTATGAAATTAAAATATCATCCGTGTTACTTAAATCAAGTTACTGTAATTGGCCTACAGGTGGCGGCAAGTGTGGTGTGTTGGTTGGTTGGCCCGGTTGCCATGGCGACACGGCCGTATATACAGTACACGCGTGTCAGGAGATGGCCTGCATGATTGATTGGTCTACCCTTTGTTTGGTCACCACAAACAATTCGCTGGTGCCGAATAAATCATGTGGTTCACCCTCCTCAATTATAGGCCGTCGCCGGGGCTGATGCTTCTATCGTCACAACTTGTCATCTACTGATTTGCAAACACTTGGTCACATAAAATACTGCGGTCGCGGTGTGTCCGTGTGTCACGTGTATGAAACTACAGTTGAAGTAGAGGTGTTTGAAGCGCCTGCAAAGTTATTGGTATGCAAGGGCCGCAGTACACCGCAGGGCCCATTTTGCATCCTGCGCCGCTGTATCTGTATAGCAATCCACGAACTGATGTAATACTGCGACAGAACATATTCAATTGTAGTCCGGTACTCCTGATTATCTTTAAACAACCGCGATAGTATTTTTATCAATCGATACGATTGTATAGGGATACTAAGCTAGAAGGTTTACATAATATCAATATTACTGCACCAGAACTTGCACACTAAATAAATTATTGAGGTTTTGGTTATTAGCCACATATGCTAATTCTATATTTATATTATTAATTCATTCACAACCCATGGAAAGAAGGAATCATCAATAACTATGATTCGAACTTAAAAAGTGTTCAATAAAAAAGGTTAATATTTTATACTAGTTAATTGATAGTTCATTAATCTGTTCTTTACAAAAAAATTGCCTAAAATCAAGACAGAAACACGCTTTATTTTAAACTATATAATAACATGTTACGTGCAATCAAATCGGCTATCGATACATTTAGAAAGCTCATCTTTTTGACAAATTCTGCTGAAAGTGCGTCTTAGTGACCGTGTTAAAAGGTGTTACTGCAGTTGTAGGCGCCTATATTTATTTATTTTTCTTTTCGTGTGCCAATCTATGGAGATTTTACGTTTTTTTTTGCAACGGAAGGAAACCGTGGTCTTGTAACAATTTAACGTCTACCGTGTGTTGGAGAGCATTAATAATGTTGATAACTCAATAACTACTGGGTTCTGCATCAGCCCTGGTTGTGATCGCAACTGGAGACTTTCACATCTGAAGGCGGCTATTATAAACGCTTAGACAGCTAGACAATTAGTATATACACAATAACTAGCTTTATTGCCAATCATCAATGTAAAGCTGGTGCGATGAGAGGCGCAATAATAGTGACAGGTTTCCTGCCACGCGTACACACTACAAACTACATACACACACGGGCGGGACGACAATGCATTGGTCTGCTGCGTTGTAATACAAAAGATCGGTACAATAGTGTTGTAGTTGTACTAACAATACCATTCACTACATCAGTAGGCTAGCGAATGAATCGTCTTGGTCTAGTATTACCTTTATCTTGATTATTTCTAAGAACAATTTACTATATCGTGAGAGTATAGTATGAGTATAAATAAATGAGTATAAATAAACGAGTATAAATAAAAACGAGTATAGTATAAATCAAGTCATTTATGTTTAAATTCATATACATGACCCCTAGTCGATTGTTAAATTTTTGTTTGAATAATGGACTAGTGGTGAGCGCGGAGCTTCGATACCTCAAGTCAGGACTAAAATGCCGCCTGACTATATGACAATAACGTGGAATTTTGGACCTTGGCTGAAGTTTTGTGCAAATAGATTCCGTGCTGCAGCATATCCGTAGCAGCAGACCGTAGGATAAAAGTGAAAATATAAATTTGAGACGAATAGAATAGAATAGACGAATATACATTTTATTCAATACAAATGAAAAAAGTAATTACTTAACAATAGTAATTTTATTTTTAAAAGGATATTATTAGCACGTACTTATTGAGTGATAAGAAGAATGTGTTTACGCCTAATCAATCCAAGCTGTAGGCTACTGGTGCGCGGCGCGGCGTCGCGGCGTGGTTGTGTCTGTAGCACATCTTGATCTACCTACCTTCACCACTCACTAGAGCATGACGTCACGAACCTACTGGCTCACTTACGTAACATACTCATCTCATCTTACCTATTTACACCACAATACTGTACATCAGGCCATCCGTATTGGGGCTATAAGATTACCGGTATACAACCATGGTCGAAATATATTATCTCTGTATGATTTCCATCATAGGGACCATCTCTTATGTATAGGCTAAGGATTAGTAAGTAAAAACTGCATTATTTATACATGTGTACGAATATAATAACCTTAAAAAAATAACATTACTGCAAAAAATAAGGAAGGTTTTACCACGTCCATAATATTACAAACGATTAAAATCCGTTTGTAAGCATTCAGTAAAAAAAATAAAGCTCATGCTTAGCGAAATAATAAAAAGACTGTATATGCCAACTTTAAAAAGTGCTTTAAATGTAAATAGATTTAAAACGTTCTCTTAGCACAATAACATGTCATGATAGGTCTGTGTCCAACATTGCCGCGTGTTGTGGTGGTGCGCGCCTGCAGTTATCACCAGGCCAGGTAACGTTACTTTATGATAACGTCTTTGTCCACGCAACGCAAATGACGCTCACACAGCCTACAAGTCAACTCTGGTTACCTCAACTAACAAATACCTCACACAAACATGACAGCTGGTCATCGAGACGCGTCAAAATAAATAATACTTCTTCTTGAAACTTTACTCATTTCATTTTGCGTAAACACCGAACCCTCCCTATATTAGTTCCTATGGTAGTATTCCTATACTAGTTGCAATAGGAATGGATTATTTTGTATTTTAATTTTTTTCGGAACGAAGGATTAATTGGAATGTACTGATTGCTCTAGTGATCTTATTATAGATACAATTAAACTATAGGATGTTCCTCCTCAACTTCCTAGCCGTAGGATAGCCCGGAAATTTAAATATAAATATAATTCATGAACACGAAGCCCTGATTAGATTAATCGAAATACAATTCAAAAACAGCATACACATTTTGTTATTTAGGGAAAAAACCATTGACGTTTTGAGTAACGTTTACAAAACATCAAAGTAAGACTGACAGTCACCCACAATAATGAATGAATATTCAGATATAAACACAATGAGTGACACCATTGTTGTAGTACGGTGCAATTAGATCTTAACCGGGACATCCAAAAAAAAAGTTTCAAACCAGCGCCAAATTGTTGAATACACTTCCCTCAATATGTAAAAAAAAGTTACACTGATTTGAGTGTCGGGTTTGGGGGGGAGGGGGTGAAAATGGGGTGGAAATATGACTTTTTTTACTTTTTTTGCAAATACATAAAAAACGGTGAGTTTTTCTTAATATACAATGAATTACAAAAATAATCTACATTAAATTTCGAATAAAATGATACCATACAATACCTATCTACAATGAACGGTTCAGGAGATATTGAGGGGTAAATGTGATTTTTTCTTAAAATTCTAAAAAAAATTGTTTTTTAAATGGAGAAAACCCATGGACACCCATAACAAAAGTTTCTATTGAGTGCCAAATTGTTCAATATACCCCCCTTATATATGTGTAAAAAAGTTACACTGATTTGAGTGTCGGATTTGGGAAGTAGGGTTTAAAGAAAATGGGGTGAAAATAGGACTCTTTTAACTTTTTTGCAAATACCTCAAAAACGGCGAGTTGTTCTTAAAATACAATGAATTACAAAAATAATCTACATTAAATTTCGAACAAAATGATACCATACAATACCTATCTACAATGAACGGTTCAGGAGATATTGAGGGGTAAATGTGATTTTTTCTTAAAATTCTAAAAAAAATTGTTTTTTAAATGGAGAAAACCCATGGACACCTATAAATTATCTTAATCCAATAAAGAATTTTAAAATGGTGGCCAGTTAAATATTTTAAATTTAAATTGCAAAAAAGGCTAATTTTATGAAAAACGTAATGAAAACTTTTATTTAGGTTTTAAAATTCCCTATCAAACGACACCAAGCTCAAAAAGATTAAATAAAAATAACTAAATAATTACGATTTTTAGTTGTAAAATTATTAAGATCAAGGCTTCGCTATTCAGGTTTGCATCATTTTACAACTAAAAATCGTGATATTTCATTTTTTTTTTTTATTATTTTCATCATTTTAAAAGCTAAATGAAATTTTTATTGACATTTTCTCATAAAATTAGTAATTTTTTGCAATTTCAATTAAAAAAAATTTTAATGGCCGCCATTTTGAAATTTTTAATTGGATTAAGATCATTCTTTTTCTAACGAGAGTCTATTTTACCTCAACATACATACCAAGTTACATAATGATCGGTTAAAAAATTCAAAGATAAAATAATGTTTATGTGTAAAAAAACAAAATGGCAAATATCTGGTTAACGAAGTAATTTTGGGAAATAATTTATTCTTGATTTTCTTATTATTTTGACCCATAGAACCTTTTTCTGGAGTTTGGCTGTTCTTACGGGACACCCTGTAGGATATCTCACGTAAAGTGAACCAATAGCGTTGAATCTCAACTTTTTTATTATGAGTTATAGAGTTGACTTCTTATGGAGCACTCCCCTTTACTTTTTAGATGTTTTTTGGGATGATTTCCAATTTTAAAAATATGTTTGCCATTTTCCAATATGGCTGACAACTTTGTTATTTCTTATGGAATACCCTGGGGTTTATGATTGTTTTATAATTCAAATGCAATTTTAGAACATTTTTAATTTTGACATTTTCTCTTAAAAACTACTCACTTAGGAGTTACAACGTAACGTGTTACACTTATGGAAAAAAGGCTTGCTGTTAAAAGTCAAAAATGGAGAGAAAATAGACTCGATACTGAGCAGAAAATAATTTAAATATTCACAAAATAAAAGTTACTCAATTTAAGTAAAATGCTACCAAACTATATTCTGTTATAATAACATAACAATTAATCAAAAATTCATGTGTGTCAAAATTATAAAAGTTCATATTTTCATAGCAGCTGGAAAAGACAATACAAAATATAAACCATAGATTATTTAAATCAAATGTTTGTATACTATATCCAACACTTGCTGTATACATTCCGCATCCTGTAGCTCATATACGAATAAGTTTATAGAGAAAATGCAAAAAACATAAAGAGTTAAAATCACATTTATATCTTAAACAGACCATGAAATACAGAAGGTTCCGATATTAAAGTTAGCTGCCATTTTGGAAAATGGTGGCCATTTTTTTATAGAAGAAATCAATATTTTTATCGTATTTTATTATTTTATTAGAATGTAGTTGCAATTTTTACAACCGTTCATAGTTTATAGGTATTGTAAATATGATTGTGTTTGAAATTCAATAAAGATTTTTTTTTGTAATTCATTATATAAAAAAGCACCCTTTACGAGCCTCCCTTTTTGAAAAGCCCTCCTACCAAATCAGAGACTCAAATCAGTGTAACTTTATTACACATATTAAGGGAGGTCTATTGAATAATTTATCACTCATTAGGAAATTTTTATGGGTATCCATAGTTTTTATGAATTAAAAAAAAAACTTTTTTAGAATTAAAAGAAGAAAATCACATTTACCCCTCAATATCTCCTGAACCGTTCATTGTAGATAGGTTTTGTATGGTATCATTTTGTTCCAAATTTAATGTAGATTATTTTTGTAATTCATTGTGTTTTAAGAAAAACTCACCGTTTTTGAGGTATTTGCAAAAAAGTAAAAAAGTCCTATTTTCACCCCATTTTCACCCCCTCCCCCCCAAACCCGATACTCAAATCAGTGTAACTTTTTTACACATATTAAGGGAGGTATATTGAACAATTTGGCACTCATTAGATACTTTTTTTATGAGTGTCCATGGGTTTTCTCCATTTAAAAACAATTTATTTTAGAATTTTAAGAAAAAATCACATTTACTCCCCAATATCTCCTGAACCGTTCATTGTAGATAGGTATTGTATGGTATCATTTTGTTCGAAATTTAATTTAGATTATTTTTGTAATTCATTGTATTTTAAGAAAAACTCACCGTTTTTGAGGTATTTGCAAAAAAGTAAAAAAAGTCCTATTTTCACCCCATTTTCACCCCCTCCCCCCCAAACCCGACACTCAAATCAGTGTAACTTTTTTTTACATATTGAGGGAAGTGTATTCAACAATTTGGCGCTGGTTTGAAACTTTTTTTTTGGATGTCCCGGTTTGCTATTTTTTTAAGCTAATTGCACTGTACTATACACTAGTCACTACCGGCGACGGCGACAACGATGGCTAACAATCATTTCACCGGCTGAGGAACTTTCACTGTATAAAGGGACAAGTAAATGAAAGATCGGATGAGTTAAACACATTCTATATATAACGCTAGTATAAAATAGTTAACAATCACCCGCCGTAAGGCTACGGCCACACGGGCGTTTTTTCACGCACAAACGCAGCGTGAAAACACGCGAAAAATTAGAGTAGCATTGAAACAAATAGGCGACCGCTAATGCGGGAAAACACACTGCGTGTGGCATACCTCATTACATTTAATGCTGCTCATATTTCTTGCGTTTTTGCACGCTGCGTTCTTGCGTGAAAAAACGCCCGTGTGGCCGTAGCCTAAGCGACGACGCCACCCACTCGAGACGAGGCGCAGGTGCATTATTTGGAGGTCCACACCTCTGTAATCGGTTGATATATTTTCATTAATGTAGTTTAATTTGATGTATTTTAATGTAGTTTAATTGACAGTTCGGTCAATATTTTGCAATTGCCCCCTCATGCTTTATTGTTTATAAATAAACGGTATCAGCATTCTGACACATACTTTCTCCCATAAGTTTGTCAACAACCTTTATCATGTGTAAGCGGTGAAAGTAAATATATGGAAATGTAATTTGTACGATTTTGTTCAGAATTTAAAGGACTACATACTAATTTTTTTCAAAATCGTTCGGGCCATTTTTGTGAAAATCAGATTTTTCCGTTATTTTATGGGGTTTTTATGGGAAAATAACATAATTTAAAATAACTTTTAAACCGTAATTTTTACAGAAATGGGATTTGCACAATTTTTTCAGAATATAAAGGACTATAACATACTAAATGTTTTATCAAAATCGTTCGGGCCGTTTTTGGGAAAATTCTATTTTTCCGTTATTTTATGGGAAAATCCCCATTAAAAATCCAAATTTCTAAAAAATTGAAAAAACTATCAAAATTGTAAGGACCATAACATACTATGTTGAATAAAAACAGGATTTTTTTTTTTAAATCCTATTTTTCGTTATTTTATGGGGTTTTTATGGGAAAATAACATAATTTACCATAACTTTTGAACCGTAATTTTTAGAGAAATGGGGTTTTCACCAGTTTGTTCAGAATTTAAAGGGCTACAACATACTAAATTTATATCAAAATCGTTCGGGCCATTTTTGAGAAAATTCGATTTTTCCGGTTTTTTATGGGTTTTTATGGGAAAATCCCCATTAAAAATCAAAATTTCAAAAAAATGAAAAAACGCCTGGAGATACCATAGATTAGAACCTACATACCAAATTTCATCGAAATCGGACCACAGGTGTAGTCTCTAGGTCTGTACACATCCAGACATCCAGACACACAGACACACACACACACACACACACACACACACACACACACACACACACACACACACACACACACACAGACATCACTTCGAAAACCACTTTTTTGGGTCCAGGGGGACCCAAAACGAATATATCCACTCATAACTCAAACTCGAAAATTTTGACGAAAACAATACTTTCTCCATATACTATGGTATAGGGGGAGAAAGTAAAAACCATAACATTACATTATAATACAAGAGAATTACATTATTATTTTAAAAGCTTCACGTCATGTTATTATTTTTAATACAAATTATATATCCATCTTATAACTGAATATCAAAATGATGGCACAGAATAAAGAATAGCAACTACTACAACTAAAGCTACTCTTAAATCTGAAATCACAGTTCACTAGATTACAAAAATTCTTCTATAATTGTGGGACGTAAATTCGTTTTCTAACATTTACCCATTATTGCCATACCTTTATAAATAAGCAAATTAAGTAAGCTGAGGGCTTTGGATAATAAATACGTAAAATCCCGTGCTTGTTCGATAGAAACATAATATTGTGACCAACGTTGTCAGAAGTAAAAATATATTTTCTGATTAACTAGTTAAATATGTGTATTCAATTGTAACACAAAATCACTGCGACTTGTCTAATTGTAATACCCGTGGTTGTGCTCGGGCATCTGGCAGAAAACAAACATTAAACTTTTGCTCACAATTAATTCACATGGATTACGTGCATTCTAACTAATTATTAATGGCAAAATAAATGTAGTTTATCACAACCGGCAAACCCTATTTAGAGTAAAAAGGAACTTGTATAACTTGTAAAGTAATCTGCAGACTGGAACTACCTTTGGCATTATGCGCAGTCGAATGTCAAGCCTGTATTGAGCAACGCCGCGGCCGAGACAAGAGCGCAGTGTTAACAGCCTGACCTATATGGAGACGGCCTTTTGTAGCCCTCATACACGGATTTGATACACTTACTACAGTCTACAGTTCTGTAACCTAGACAAAATATTACGGTAGTTTATGACACCTGGCTTCAAAATCTATCCCTGAAAAAGGGATTTGCATAAGCTATTTAGGTCAAATATCAGAAAGGTACCTTAAAAGAAAGGACTAGATCCGTAACTAGGTAAAACAAAAAAAAAACAGTCTAGTTTATCAATTTAAAATGATACAAAAGCTTGCTTGTGCTGCTGAAAAAATACTCACAAAAGTATCAAAATTGGCCTAAATACCTATAACACGAACCCTGATTGGAGCTTCTAAACAAATTTTCTAGTTAGTCCTTGTTGAACTCCTTTAAGTGTGTTTTATGGTGTCTAAAACGTAAAAATTGAACGGATGCACATTAAATTAAACTAACATTTTAGACATTAGCGTAGGAAAAAAACAATGACGGTACAAAATTGAAATCCTACTGAAAAATACGTCACTTTACCTTAAAATGATAAAAGTTGGGTTGCCAGCCTTACCTGAAACAATAAGATCAAAATTAGAGAAAATAATTAGTTATCATGTAGATATTTGAAACCATAAATGAATCAAACTTTAGTTGTGGGAAAAGGGGATTTTGATTAATTAAGCCTCAACACATTAAACATAAGATGTACATCTTCTAATTAGTTGTCTTTATTTATCTTATTATCTTATTATATCTTTAGTTGTCTTCATCATACAAGTATTGCAAGCATAGACATATTTTAGTATGTTTTCCGATTTATCTTACAGTGCCTAGAGTTACGTGCGACAATTACTAAATTAAGATACCAACTGCTTTATAAAAGTAGTAATATATGCCTATAAAGGTATTGGATTTTTATATCACCAATTCAGACTACCGAGTATCACAATAATGACGTCACAGCACAGCGTAGTTCTGAACAGATAACGTGCCTTGTCGTGACCAGCACTATGGCTCGTTTCACATCTACCCGGCTTCTACCCGGCATGCCGTTAACCCGACTTCTAGCCGGCACCGGCACGAGCGCACCTTTCACATTACGCCGACACCGGCACTCCGGCAGTTGTACTCAAGCTTGTGAAACTTGTGTGTCGTAGGGATGGAAATAGAACGTAATAGAGCAATTGTAATGTTAGGTACTTTTAAATAACTTTATTGCAATTGTATTTATATTTTTATTTTTTTAAATTTGATTCAGTTTGAATTTGAGTAAAATTTAATGCAATGTTATGTAATGAAATAAAATAAAAAATAAATTGAGTAAAAATTCTATTTAATTCAAATAATTCTGCTCGTGAACTAAATTAATAAGTACGGTAGTTCATGGTCTATTCATGGACATGACCAAAACTTTGCGAACAAATACCCAAAATTAATACACATCAACTACAAAGAACTGAACTAAAAGTACTCTTGGTGCACCCGACAGACGGCAGGTGCCGGTTGTATGTGAACAGTCACATTGGGCTGCTATACCCACTACTCCAGCCGGCTTGTTTACCCGACACCGGCAGCCGGCCTTCGCCGAGGGGGCACCCGGCATCCCTCGACTAGTACCCGGCAGCCGGGCAAGTGATTAACCGGTCACGACACATGCCGTGCATGTGTGAACGGTGCCATATACTTCTTCACCCCATTGCCGGTTAAACGACACCCGGCACCCGGCAGCCGGGTAGATGTGAAACAGGCCTTAGGCAAACTAAATGAGTGGTACCGGTTTGGAGCGAGCCCAACCAAGTTATTACTGTGTATAAGATACCCGGCAGCCGGTAGCAGGCACAGCAATGCACAGATGACTCGAGTATTTCATGGTAAAGTGCAGATGACGATGATGAAGCAGCATTTGGTAAATTTAGTCCTGTTAAATTGCGTGAGCTTGTGGCACCATAGCTGACTCTACGTCATTCCTTCATAAATGAAACATATCTTGGTACAGTATTAGATTGACTGTGCTAGTAGCATAACTTTTGTGTTACATCCTCATTATGGCAAAATGTAAAATATGTCAAATATATGTGCTTTTTTAGTTTTTGATTACTCTGGCACTTAGAATGAGACCATTGACTATATGATATAGGATACTGAAGTAGACATTACGACATTAGCATTTTTAAACGACATAGTTGAATAGCACTTTAGAGTCGTTCTACTTAGTTTGTTGTGACAGTTTTTACGACGACCGACGGTGAGATTTTACAACAAGTTATTCTTTTATTTTTAATTTGGTTTATTAAAAGTTGGTGTATTTCGACAGGCTTCAATTCAACTACAGTACTTATATTTTTGTTCAAAAACCTACTTCTGTTGTAACAATTGACATGTATGTAACATCTAGTTCCAAGTTACTTAAAAAAAACTTAATATCCAAATTAATGTTACATATTGTGGTAGACCGTAGCTTAATTACATCTAATGCAGTTTACGCAAACTACTAATATTAGTGTTATTAGGCGAGTGTACGAGTAGTGTGTTGGACTGATAAGTTTAATGACTACGGTAGGTAGAGCCAATCCACCAAACACAACAAGATACTGAGTCAAGTGTACTGTTTTACTAAAATTGTCATTTTCTTTTTTCGACAACATCACAACATAGTGGAAACACCAATTTTTACCCCATAAAACCCCGTTTCCACAGTTTGACTATGCTGGTTTGCGAACTCGTTCGAATAAACATTTACACATTTTTACTAAATATAATCAAAATCGGAGGGGTTTTCCTCGTGTCATCGAATCAACGAACACGTATAAATCTGAAGATATGATGCTTTTGGCCTCTGGGAACATCAAAACGAAAAAGGAAAGTGGTCCCAGGTGTATGTCTTACCACGAGACTTGCGGTGATAGCTTATTGTCTATGTGGGAAATACGATAAAATGTGACGAAAAACGTGTGCATTGGAAATACAATGCTATATAAACTGTTGAAACAAATTTTCCATAAGATAACGCCGGAGAAAAAAACAAAGACTTATGAATGACTTCAACGACCCCGTAGTTTCGTACGGAGATGAACAATAAACTCGCTCCGAGAGACTAATTGATTAAATTTGCCAGAGAACTCGAGTTCGACGACCGTGGTCTCTGTCTGCGTCCCCTGACCTTCCATTGACTTCAGCTGATCCAATTGTTGCGTGACGTCACTGATCACATCCTCAGCTGGCAGCGCGGACGTAGGCAATGACCGTAGGATCGGTAGGAATACTGGGCGATATAGCCGTGGCTAGATTGCATTTTCAGTTGTACGATGATTGGTGCAAACTATAAAACTATAATACAATTTAAACGTAGTGGACAACTTGAATTGGATTCGCAAGAATACAAAATAAAAACAAGTCAAATTGAAGACACGAGTACAAAATGCACTGATACGAAGCAAGTAAACAATTTAGGGCATATCAGAAACAACTGTGCCCAATTTTGTATGGCAATCTCATTGGGGAAATGCCGTTTTTGCGTCGTAAAAGAAAAATCATAAATACAGATCACGTTTCAATTGACAAATGGGACATTGGATAAAGAAAGTGTTTTAATATTCCTGAAATGGATAGTCGAGTTTCACCAAGAACCAAAACAGGGTTGGTAAGCAGCGCGGCGTGGCGCCACCGTGTGGTGAGTGACAAGGGAGATGTGAGAAAGTAGCAGAACAGATAAGAAAAACATTGTCGGTGTGCGGTAGCAGGTGACTCATGTGACAGCTGACGACAACCGTGGAATCTAACACTGGGGGGAAACTATAGAATCACAAAATATTTATTTTGAAAATGATAATTAGTCCAATTCATATCCATCTTTTACAAATTAACTACACGGCAGAAGGAAAGGTAATGAGGATAGAATTGTATGCAAATATTCAATCAAAATTATGTCATGTAAATAGATTTAAGAACATCGAAGATACCCAGGGTCCAGTCAATTAAGAAAGTTAGCAAACATTTCGCCGACATCTAGTTTCTTGGGGTTTTTCCAAGGTTTAAAGTAAAAGAATACCAACCCATTTCGGATCCATGATTCGCTTGATTTTATCCGAACAATTATCCTCCAAATGTCAAATTTAAATTTTAATATTTTACTTATTTGTATAATTATATGAACGTGTAAACATTTTTCGAAGTGTTATTAAACATTTTATATTTACTAGCTGCACAAAAAACATGCATCACGCTGATAACGACATTTTTCTCTGATGTGTGTTTGAATCACACGTTATTTCAGTTTAGTAAAAAAGGAAAAAAGCCAGTAAAAGCAGCAGTCAATTTTTCTTAAGTCACAACCCAATAACAGTTGCATTACTAAAACTATTGATTACTTAAAGTAATTAACTAGTACCGTATAATTTATAATAGCATTAAAAAAAGTTTAAACGCAACAAATATATAATAACTTTCAACAATTATTATCTCCGCTCATAGTTTAGCGAGGATTATCATTCTAGATCACAATTCGTGTTAGAGAGAGCAGAGATCAGATACAGCGGCATGTTTGTGCATTCCACGTTAAAACACCGTCTACTATAATAACGGCCGGCGAGATACTTGGAGAGATGACGGAACAATCAGGCTAAAAGAACTTTACCCAGAGTGGCCTCTCACACAGATGGAACCGACATAAACACCAATGAACTACGGATCCTCAACTTTCTTTGGCGAGCTTTTAATTGATGGCCCTAGCTAGCGAACCAGTCAGTTCATAATCAGTTTTACATACCCAAACAAAGTGCATAGCTATGCTACTAAAGTGATTAAATGAAGATTTGACGCTATACACTGCAACGATTCGCATTATTTCAATATAATACGATATAATGTGAAAAGGACGACTCGAGGGTAAACGTTTGATTGTAATTCAGATTCTCTACTGTTGTGGTCTGTTGTTATTTTCTCCCCACCTCTGATTTATTGCAGCATCAGGTGGGAAATCTCCCCCAGCTAAACACAGGCTTCCCAGTTTATAAGCAACCTGGTCACCACCACTAGTGTCAAACATTCTACGAGGAAACGTACACAAACTGAGTAAATAAATAAAACACCTTAGTATGCAAGTATCTGGCGAGCTAATAAATAGTACCTGTGAGAAAATATTTTAATCAAACACTCACACAACTAACAAGCTCGATATACCATCGAATACCAAAACATTGCAAACTAGAGAACATTTTCTGACAAGCCGTTTACCAATATATAAACATTTAGTGCATTAACTGACTAAAGTGATTGCCTCAGAATTTGAAGGTTTGAATTTGTTCGATTCCAAACTAAATCGATTCTTGATCCAGATTCCACTTGCCACTAGACTACCAATTAATTGCGTTATCTAACAAAATTCGACGGTGGACGTAGTAACAAGACCAGGGTTTGTACCGTTCCTACAGAAGAAGTTAACCAAAAACTAACGGTGTTAATACAGTACACACAAAACAACTGATTTGCATTTGAGTATCAGTTTTTACAATAGATATTTTCTACAGTGCCTTAACTTTTAACAGAGGATCTTTGACATTTATTTATTGTTAAGAAACATCGTCAAAACATATAGCAAATATAATTTTGCATTTTCTTGCGATTTAAATATATCAAATAGTAATATAATCACAACATAGGTAAATAAGAAAGTGAAACGTGGGCAGCATAGCGCCAAGTTGGGGTGGTACGACTAGATATGCAAACTTACACTTTACGGATTTCCGCCACCCTTTCTGCACGTGGACCTTTCCCTACAGCAATCTGACACCATACTGGTCGCTGTATTGATTTGAACGTATTAATTACACTAACTCTTCTTATACGTCCACCCTTGGACGAGGCTAATGCGGCCATTGGTGTTGTGGAAAAGGAAAATCCGTGAGCGAATGTGTAGAACAACCGAGCTGTCAATCAGAGAAACCCGTTCTTGTTGGTTCTTGCAGGCTGTAAGTATACCGATAATTGCAGTGTTTGTGTTTCAAGTCACTTTGTTCCGCTGATCGCACAGTATAACAAAAACAATAATCAGTACGAAACACCGGCACCGTCAGTACTCTAGACTTCATTTGTGTCTCTGATTATCAAAACAACGGTCACGTGATGACAAATTACTGCTAACAACAGACCAGTCGCAGCTGGACGCGGGGAACGGTTCCAACAAAACGATTATTTAATCGAGCATAATCTGTGCTGATTGCTGAGGCAGCGAGCGTATAACATATCCCTCTCCGACAATGACACAGTACAGCCGTAGCTGATGATTCATATTATACATCAATGTTACGTAGGTACGGAATATCAATTAATTACCTCATCTGAACATGATAAATAACTTTCATTACAGGAGGCCAACTAAAAAAGAAACACAGCAATGTGCTTCGATAGTAAATGCGCTTCAAACTTCAAAGGAAATTAAAACCATGCCAGGTAGGCTACGTCAAACAAATGTTTTACCATGGAAAAAGTAACTTTAATCCGTTGCCTACCTTATTACTCAATTCATTTCCATTAGTACTTGTTACTCCATGGAAGTGTAACGAGTCCGCATGGAAGTTATTACCTTGGCGGACTTTGATGTTGTTACTGATGGTTAGATTACTTCGTTACGGAGACTAATTTATGGAAAGATCGTTGGTTATAATAAGTTTTAAAAGCCTTGTAAGTATTAAGGCGTTAATTAAACATACCTATTTACAAAGTACTGTAGAAAATCCCTTATCATATTGTGATATGCAGAAAACCCCCTCGCTTTTCATAGGTTATTCTGCATACGCACATGGGAGCGTAGCTTTATAGCAAACCCGAATCTTTAAACTTATTCTACTTTATGCTATGAGCTGGATAGCTGTTCAATAAGAGAATCAGATTGTGTTCATCAAATAGGATTTTAATTTGTCTAAAGTAATCAAGCTTTAATACAGTGACAGTTACACTTAAGTATAGCCTACTAACAAATGCCTGGTAAGAACCGCTCTGGAGGTAGCTTGAATCTTAGATTTATAATCCCCAAAAACGAAGTGAAACTATTCCCTTGTAATCTAGTCAAATCAAAGTATTAATCCCCAAAAGAACAAAACACAAAACCCCAACTAACTTACAGTCCCCTTAAATCAAAACTTCCCGTACAAACTCCCGACTACAGGGCCTAACCCCAAGATAGAGAAACCAGTACTCACCCAACTCTCCTGGGCACCTTGCCCCGGGCAACTGACCCCTTTCCCTACCTCAGGTGGCCTATTTATTGACCAGACAGCTACTGAGTGCAAAGCACCCAGTGTTTACCAAAACACCTCCAGCACGCTTCCTAGTTGGCAAGGTCACTATCTACAATTCAACCTCTACAACCTCTAGTTTACAAATATCTACAAATATAAAACCTACATCTCCCTTACAATATTAAGTTCCTACAGAATACTATACATTATAAAAAATAATTGTGGTGAAAATGTATTTAATACAGTAAGTGCATCACAGAGAAGGGATTGTTGATGCGAATGTGGGATAAACACAAGAGGAGGGAGACACAGACTGGTTGTGGCACAGAATATTTTGTAGAGGGGCTTGTGCTTGTACACTCAATGACATCAGATAGCAACTTTATGAATCTGGGTATTGAAAATATCAAGGGATTTTCATAATAATTTTACTTTTTTTACTAAAGTGAGGTATACAGTACGCTGTATAGTGCTTTTAGACACGATAAAGGCAAGCTGGAGTAAAACACAATTGATTTAACATCGTAAAAGAGTACATAAAATAAATCTGAACAAAACACTAGTAAATTGTCCTGACCACCACAACGCATTGTCGAAAAAGTAAAATATTTTTAGTAGTAGGCCTATGTTGTAACAGTTTTGGTCGGGCGGTAATTTAGTGGCTGGGTATCTCCAGTCGTAAATGTCGCCCAAGTGTTTCTACATTGTAACTTGTCTCCTCCATCGCAGCTGTGGCTATCAATCAGCTGATGTCTGCGACACTGTGTTGTGTGGTGACCTTTACCAACCCCAGGACTGAGCGATCCAATCATGTTATGCTTGTCATGTTTTGTGAATATTTCATTAATACTTCGGTAAAAATGGTAACCATTGAACCTCAACGACAGTTACATTCCAAAGTGAACCGATTGTGATAAGAAGATAAGCTTGCAACCTTAAATAGTCACACGGATATTACGACGGTAGTAAAGTTCAAAATTGGTTATTAATGTACTGAAAGGTGCAGAGTAAACAAATCATAAAGCATGTAAAAATGAAAATCCCGTTATGCTATAAAAGTGTGTGTGTAACTAAAATTTAAACATACGTGTAAACGTATCGCCAGCAATGGGTCTCTATTTTTTTTTGTATATGGTTTGACGTTGATAATAATCACATGAAAAATGTCCAAAATGACCCTGGAGTGTTATACACAGTACACAGTGTTTTGTCAGATACCGCCACTCAAGATTACACATAACTGTGGGCGGTCCAACACCGACACCCGGTACTCAAAAGTCTATTCTTCCTCTTCTCAAACACTCTTTATTCTGTGTTTTGGACATAAAATAAATAAAAGCGTTTAGTTGCATACAAGATTAAAGTTCCGGTTGATACGTCGATTATGCAAGCACCTAAATTGTAAGTAAAATTATTTCACCAAGATCTACAATCAGTGATTATTATTATACATTAATTTATTTAAAACACACAACGAATAATTTAGTTTTCATTGTTACACAAATAAATAACCACGCTAAAAGTTATCCGTTTTTTTTTTTAACTGGTGTTTATCAACTGCTTTAAAAATAATGATATTTTAGGCCTATACATTTTCCCCGTCGTGAATGGTCAAAACGTAGGTTATACAGGGTGAGTTTTTTAAAGTGATCCAATAGCTAACTTTTTAATTACAGGACTTAGCACCTCACTTTAAATTTGAAACTTGCTCAGTTTTAAGTTTCACTCAAGAATACGATTTCAGATTTTTTCATTGTGGCCGCCATTTTCCAATATGGCTGCCAACTTTAAAATTTCTTATGGAACACCCTGTATTTTATTTTGTTTTTAGATTATTCAAATAACACCAAATAGTAACATATCAGAAATTGTAAATGTAACTCAATTAAACATGTCACTCCAGTGTATACGTGTTTCTATAGTTATTGCGACTGCACCACTCACTGCACCCCACATGGCCACTGAATGCTGATGTAGATTGAAACGTATCCACACTTGATCACCGACACGTGTGTTTAATTCAGCGTCGGCGATAACAAAAACAAAACCTGCGGTCGGAAACTGGTAAATGGGAGGAGGAGTTTGAGAGATGAACGGAAATGAAAAACAGCGCTCGGGTGGAGTGGTAGTGGGGTAGAAAGGGACTTCCATGGGAACACTGAGCCACGGGCTGTGTGAACGGCGAGTGTGCTACCATAAACTACATCACTAACAGGGGTGAGTGCCCAGCGACAGGGGTCGAAAACTGTATCGGCGATAAATGATGCGAGACCAATAGAGGGGATGCCTGAATTATGTATTAAAGAAGGGGAGTTTATACATTTTTGTAACCGGCATAGTTTACAAGGTTGGTTTTTGTGACTAACAACTGAAGCAAACAACATTTAGGGTTTTAAGTAAGGCTCGACTATACAGAATGGGTTTAAAAGCTACTTTATAGCTGACAAGTTGAGGTAGAAAAAGACTTGTTGGAGACAATGGCACACAACTCATACTATAAACCCAACTCCTTCCGCAGCATCAAGACTCATCCTACTTGTATCTTGTCCACAGGCTATTGTCGGTACTTGGATGATTTTATTTAATAGTCGCGTCGAGAGTATGGCGCGAGTGCGGAAAGTAACATTGGGCTTGGTGGCTAGTTGCGTGTAAAAAAATGTGCTTAAATGTTGTAAACTAGCCCTATGTAATCGAGCCTTCGTCGGTATTTAAAAAGCAAAAACCAAGAACATATTTATTTTAGGTTCAACATATTGATTGAACGGCTACAGATAATCAGTGTCAAACGGTTTGTAAACACTCGTTAATCGAAAACTAAACACTTTCCCGATAGCAAAAATCATAAAACCACTCAAAAGATAGCAACAGCACGACCACTCCTCCAAGTGAACACAAACTACAGTCTCCTCCATAAAACACTCCTCTCCTAGTGTCGTGGACTCATTTAACAGCTCGTTAGTGTGTTATCACAGGAGAGGCGTGACAGGACGAGAGGTGCGTGTGCGTGTTATCAGTGACCTTGGGCTACATACAGCTTCTGTGGATGTCCTGAGACCCGGTCTTGGCCTCCACATCACTGCCATAATCTTGGTATTACACCACAACTGCATTGGAGCGATCATCCTTGGGATTGCAAATATAGTTGAAATACGGGAAAAGGATAGGTGAATAAAAATGCTAAAAGCTAAACACAAGAAAATAAAAGCAGCGGTTTTCACTACCTAGTGTTAGTTATAATAAATAACTGGTTGCCCTTGCAAAATACAAGCCTGGTTTTATGTTGCTCCTGGTGACAAGCATTTCCCTTTTTTAAATTATGAATTCCATTTTTTCGTAAGAGTACTACAGTTAGTAGGATTAGCCTATATATTCACTTGGATATCATACATAAAAAGAGTTCTGTATGAGTACACTTGGGGCTTATAAACACAGTAAAGGTTTTGAGCAATAGCCATTTGGCTAAAAATTAAACAATGCCAGCAATCTAACTCATATACCCATCCATATACAATTTATAGGGATTGAGAGTCAAAATCAAAATAATTTACAGTATTTATTTCATAAATTTTTCGAATAAATTAAGTATTTCAATAATTATTTTAATGTAACAAAGTGATCCTAACCACTAAAAAAGTAGTTTTAATTGAACGATACTACGTCTACCGACAAGTATAAATTATTTTAAGGTCATAAACTCCCCAACAAAACGGGTTGTTTTGAGACGATTTACCCTACAGACCGGTTGAGTTCTCTGCTACGTTTCTGTCAAGAAGTGTATTTACATTATCACCATTCCCCACCTCCAACCACCCCTCAACCTTCATCACCACGTGGCAGGCACTGGGCTTGATTAGTTTTAAATTGACTAATTTAATCAACAATCCAGAGTTACGGAAATGCTGCGTCCGCTACCCATGCTTTTCAAGTAATAAACTTAGAGAACACTTAATCTTGTTGATTCGGCAATGCAACAATTACCCTGTTATCTTATACAGTACAAAGAAGTTTTGCATACTAAAGATGTTTTTTTTTTCAGATTACTGTCATAGTTTATTTATGAGTGCATTGTACGCCTACTGTGAACTGTGATTAGTCTAATTAGAACCCACATCGATAGCATGTTTTACAGCACGACATACTGATATATTTCAATTTTTTCTAGGGTTTATAGGCTAAGGTCTAAAGCGAGAGTGAAGAGCCGAGAATATAAGTAAAGTTTGTATAATTTCACCTTTACTTATACAACACACCTACAGTAGTATGGCCTACAGCGTAAACACAATTTTTAGAGTCGAAGACTTTAGTGGGGACGAATTGACAATTTCGTCAATGTAATGTTTGGTCGTTATTTCCAGAGAGCACAGAATAGAAAGAATTTATATTTTTAAATTTGTATTCTGTGCTCTCTGGTTATATGAAAGAACCCGTCATTCAAGTTACATAAAACACCACTTAACCTTGAATATTCCACTAGTATATAGGAAGTAATTAACAGTTTAATCACGAAATGATGAGAAACTTCTAATGGTGATAAATCCAATTTGTGAGCTCAATGGTCCAAGGAATTGGATTATTTTTAATTAAAATAATACACCACAGGTCCCTGTAGGATAACGTTGTTAATAGTCAGAGTGATTCTTCATAAATTATTGGGCAAACATTCGCGGTAATGCATCAAAGAAATTGATGTTGTTATGGTGGTGAAAATGGTAAAATAAAAGGTTTTATTTGTACTCTAAACATATTATATGATATGCATTACTATTAACATTGACAAAAAAATGTAGTCGTATTGTCAAGTACAAAGGAAGCAGCCAGACTATGAAGCACTAATAGATTAACATTAAGATCCCCTAGGCTATGCTTTGTGCAAAGAGTAAACATTCTTTTTAATAATGTTGAAAGTTAATTTTGGTTCTTAATGCTGTTTCAAAACAAATGATAAACACACTAAATTAAAAAGAGCTTTTATTACTTACTAAACATAAACCCTATGGTTATAAAACAACCATTTCATAACTTTCTGTTAATTTAAATAACCTACAGGTCAATGCTAAATGTAAAATTAATGTGTATTTTTTGTTGGCACTTTAAAATGTCGTTGATTGGTAAATGAAGAATTAATAGTTTAAATAACATAAAAAAAATTCAAACCTAAGAATTAAAGAAAAATAGTCTAAGAACATATAGGTGTGATATTAAGTTGATAATGGTCTAAAATTAACCTAATAACAACTGCAATATGATGAGTCGATGACAATTAACAGAAGTAGGCAACAGATACCTTCAGTGAGAGTGCCAATCGTGCCTATATGGACTATACACGGACGATGAATGACAACAATGCACCTCTAACGCTATCAACAGAACAAAGAAGCGACGGGCGCCCTATACAACTACAACTACTTCAACATAATGAATGTCAAGTCAGTAATTTAATAAAAGGCCGGATGCGCGCGAAAGTGGGCCAAATGATGATCTTTGTCTTGCCTGGCAAGCGCTTAACATTTACTCCGAGAGGAGACGGACAAAAGGTGAACGATATAGAGCACCATTAACCTATAGATGGAGTTGTGAGGTGAAACTTGTCTCCTTTGTGACCGATATCACCCGGAGTGTAGTGAATATTATAGCTACCGACTACCGAGTAGAAAGAATCATCTGTGATGTTGTTATTGGTTAACAAACCTATTTAGGGCGGAGGTGGGCACTGCAATGGCAATCTCATATAAACAGTATATTTCAGGCCAACACAATGCTTAACGAACAGATCAAGCACACTGACAGTCAATATACAACAATAACACACAAGTCTACACTGACATCTAGAAACATGTTAAGGGACACTATTCACCAGATGACGCAACGAAGGGCATCAATATGATATGACAATAATAATATATTATGATGCAACTTCGTTCACCACTACATTAGTGAGAAATTTATGGAGAAACAAGGTAGAACGTATTTATTTATCTCGAGTAGGCTAAGCATAATTACATACAGCAATTAAATGTTAACAACACTACGATCCACATTTAACTTTTTTAAAGACACAATTTCCTTTTAGCGAAGCACATGAACTTCACATCGAATCAATGTTCTCTTGCGATGTATTACTGCGAAGCTTGACTTGCGCCGATGCTATTGTAGGATAATCTAATAACAGTGACGAGCGTAATAACTGTTATATAAAGTCGCTGCAGCCCTGCAGTGACAATGGAGCTGCTCCAGACAGGTAGCAGTTACGAGCTGTTACGTTACCTTCTCGTGGGAGTCGGGAGCAGTAACTTCCCTATCCTTAATCTGATATCCGCATATTGGGCAGCAGTTATCTGTCTATCAATATATAATGCAAACCTATTTAATACATTGCAGCCACCATTCTACCTCTTTGACCTCTCTGATTGAAACCCGTTAATTTAAAACGGCGTGACGAATTTTGATACCTCCTGGGGTTTGCTATATATATAAACATGTTTTAGCGATTAAAAATTTAAACCAATTGTAAGAATGATACATATTTTACTAAAAATGTATCACAAACCCTAACTTAATTGTACATCGCATGTGAGAGATTGCACGCCCCCTTATCCCACATCTAGTTTTGAGATACAGTAATTCGTAGCAAACACATTATGCTATATAATTTAGGCTAGATGAAAAGAAAGTTTCCCTCCATATTCATAATTACCATTGAGTATAAAATAGTGGAAATGAAGAGGATAAGTAAAGAAAAAATTATGTGAACAGTTGACAGTTTAGTTTTGGATTAGTATGTAGCTTATGACAGTTTGATTGTGATACTTGGGACTGACTAGTGACTAGGAGGAAAGTCCATTAGTTGTGTTTGGTATTAGAGAGGAGTTGAGTAAACAGGACTGGCGTTGTAGAGAGAGTGTGGAGATAAACGGTCGTCACCCAGACACGCGAGTGTTGCACGTGTACAACACTACAACACGTATCTAAACTGGGAGAGACTTGACATCACGAGAGTCTAAATTGGTTGATCACATGGGGCATAACGAGAGTCTAAAAGGCAAATTTGGTCACATGAGTCATAACGAGAGTCTAAGAGGCAAATTTGGTCACGTGAGTCATAACGAGAGTCTAAAAGGCAAATTTGGTCGCATGAGTCATAACGAGAGTCTAAAAAGGTAGGTTTGGTCACATGAGTCATAACGAGAGCCTGAAAATGTAGATTTGGTCACATGAGTCATAACGAGAGTCTAAAAGGGTAGGTTTGGCCACATGAGTCATAACGAGAGTCTGAAAATGTAGATTTGGTCACATGAGTCATAACGAGAGCCTGAAAATGTAGATTTGGTCACATGAGTCATAACGAGAGTCTAAAAGGGTAGGTTTGGTCACATGAGTCATAACGAGAGTCTGAAAATGTAGATTTGGTCACATGAGTCATAACGAGAGCCTGAAAATGTAGATTTGGTCACATGAGTCATAACGAGAGTCTAAAAGGGTAGGTTTGGTCACATGAGTCATAACGAGAGTCTGAAAATGTAGATTTGGTCACATGAGTCATAACGAGAGTCTGTAATGGCAGATTCGATCACGAGGGTCATAACAAGAATCTATACTGATAGATTTGATCATAAACATTTAATCCTATGACCTATTCGATTTTATTACTTGGAACACAACACGAGTTCAAACAGGTAGACTTAATCTCATTGGACAAAATCTCTTCAGCCGTATGAATCTAAACTACTGGATTCATCAAATGGAAAATAACGCGAAAAAAGAATCTTACAAGACGTAGATTTTGGAAACACGGCGATAATCTAAACTAAACTAGTACATTTAAAATCCTGTGATACCAAGTCCTAGTTAATATTTATGTATCAGTGATACATAAATATTAACTAGGCTTTGACATTACGCAATACGTAATGAAATCCTATATTATTAATACGCTACATGGAACTTTGTGAACAATTAGGCTTTAGTGTTCTAATATTTAACCCCACATATTATATACCAAAATGTTCGTCTAGGTGTGTAGATTTGCAAACTGACCTTACATTTTTGAAAACCCTTGGACTCTGTCCCAGTGGCTTTTAAAGTTCCCATGTTATCCTTATGAAGAACATATTTGTTTATATTATGATCAGCTCGATAATTTAATTGCTGTTAATATGAAATTTAAGGAAACGTGTGCTACAAACATTTACTGACTTGGTTGAAATGAAATATTTACTATTTGAATTTGGGTTGGCGTAAATATTACAATGGAAAAAATCGAGATAGCCTGGACAATTTGATACACTAAAAAAAAGAAAACTGAATTAACACTGTGCTGCATTTCTTGAGCAATCATTGAAAGTGCCGATTTGCAAACTACAGAAACATAGGAAAGTAACACTACCAAGTAGAAGAAATAGAAAGAATTTTTTTTTGTTTTTTTTTATTTATAATCGTTATTATGGACAACCTAGTGCGGCTATGAGTGGGAAACATTTGTAGAAAACACTAAAAAACAAGATCAGCTTTTGAAAAATTATAAGATATCAACAAGAAATGTTGATTATATCGAACTGTTATGTACATCGTGAGTATTTCCATAATCTTTGAGTCGACTCTTTTAAAGTCATCGGAAATTATGGCTGTTATTCGTTTTAAAGTAACGCCTGTAATACCTACTTCGCAATTGTTCGGATTCGAGCAACAGTTATACCAGACATATAAACTCTTATGAAACCTGACAAACTTTGAAACGTAGCCTTTATGTATTTTTATGAATACACATGATTTCCTTTGATTACGGTAACGTTTCAAGTGAACTGCCTTGAGTTAATAGTAAACCAAGTACAACGTCTATTTTATTTGTGTCCCATGTTGACACCTACGTTCCCGCAGTGCATAGTAAGTATACATCACGTTAACTGGTTTTGTCAACTTGTCGAATCCTGGGGACAAGGATAGATTTACAGACTGTTTAGGGTTCGGCTGTTTCTATTTCTAAACTTGTTATATTTGAATAACTATCAATCGCACTTAATCGTAGCACGACTGCAGCAGGTCATTCTGATATACCAAACAATCTGCGTTGCAGCAAACATAGGTTGGTATTTACGGTTAGTGAAGCACTTCTAGAAGAAACAGCAAATATTATGACTAGTACATGAATGTATTTTGTCTCACCTTCTATTATTTTTAGCGGAATCATCTTCATCGGTCGATCCTCCAGCGCCAGAATCCTGAAAAAATAATTTCTTTAATTATTCAAATTCATTTAAAACGTGTTTACGAGACATTGACATGAGCTGTTATAGCGAAAAATCTTCATTAAATCATTAAATAATTAATTTGTAAAAATAAAACAGCATAAATAATGATGATGACATTGTTAACTTTTTGATTGCATGGGGAGAATGAAACCATTTGATAAAAAAAACTAAGCTCAACAGGAGAGCCCTAGGGAACTAGTTAGAATGAAAATTGCTGAAATCGCAATATATTTTACACACTGTTCAAAATTACGAACCTTGAGTGTGTGTTGATTTGGGCCGCCAAACCTGTATTTGGCACTTCCTGCTTTGGAAAGAGCCAACAACCTGAATATCCAGATTCAGTCTTCATAGTCTTTATATAAAGTTAAAGAAAAATGAATAGTTACAAGATTTGGAAAAGACATAACATCTAGTTTGCACCAGATTATTTAAGAGGATTTTATGGTTGATTAATATGTGTTATCAACAAATATCTGGTGATAGAGCGATGCTCAGTAAAATTATGCACCAGCCCAGAATAAGATAAATATTTTCGATTGCATAGAACATAACTGCAAGAACGTTCTTATATGATTTTTTTCATATGATCTATTTAATAACTTAAGTAGGACTACCTATAGGAAAAAAGCATGCATGTTGAACTCAAACGTATAGCTTAAACTTTTGTTCGTCCTGATCAAATCACCTGCCATTAACAAAATAACGTCTCTGAGGATCAATTCATTAAACTGTTTTGATTGAATACAGATTGCCATTTGACGAGTCTGTGTAAAATCGGTGTTCGCAAACCACAGTTCTATAGTACTAGGTACTGTACTATGGACAGAGCAATCACTCATTGAATGTAGGGAGTGTGAGTGAAGAGAGATGGAGGGGAGCAGACAACATCGCCATATAAGGCAACGTCTCTACAAACTCCAGTACTTTCTCCCAACCAGCGAACTCAAGTCGTAAACACAACTATAAAGATCCCCCAGTCCGTCTGTGTATGTTGATCTCGAGTCATAGCCGATCGATACGTCAAAACGCACGACAGTCATCGCGAAATTTAACCGATAACACATCAAATCAAAACTATGCAGTAGAGTACTCGTATTTGTACTCATAATAAAAATACATTACTAACTTTAAAAATATATTGTAAAATAGATAATTGTATTATAAAAAAAATCAACAGTTTATCGATTGGAATCCGATGAGAACATGTATTTTTTATAAAAGGGCCAAGTTTTAAATACAAATAAGAACAAAATTTAAATTATAATAAGTAGTATTATAAACCAATAACTAGTCATTCTAACCTTAATACATTTTATTTGGTTAGGGTTTACGCCATTTATAATTTCAATGACGCAATTTATAACGCTTTTAAAGGAAAGTGGTCCAAATCTCTCAAACTTTGGTGGAAATGACCGAGCCCTTTCCTCCCGCTCCGATGTCCGAGACGCATACCACTGCGCTAATGTCCTCTAACTATACAAACTACTGCAACATTGACTTTGATGCACCACACACTAGAAGATGCATGGCTTGACCCTTTGAAAGCCTTGTGTCAAAACGTCTAGCATGGCTTAGGGCCAGCTAATGA
The DNA here is from genome assembly GCF_028750875.1 of Macrosteles quadrilineatus. Taxonomy (NCBI): domain Eukaryota; kingdom Metazoa; phylum Arthropoda; class Insecta; order Hemiptera; family Cicadellidae; genus Macrosteles; species Macrosteles quadrilineatus. The sequence goes on along the minus strand of NW_026542594.1, from coordinate 29,337,161 downwards.
AAATTAGTGCTGCTAGGAGGGACCGCAGCTTTGAAAGGACCCTCCCTTGTTGTACTAATCCTCAATTTGCATCCCCCATCCCAAAACAGACGCGGCACCACGCTATGGAAATAGACGTCCCTATTCAAGAGCAAATGTATCCCCGGCCAAAACGATTTCAAGGGGTTTATGAACTGAAATTCGTCCTTTGTCGTCTATCGTCTATCATTGGCAAGAATCCAGCCAGTGTTCCGTTCTGCATCGGAAGCCTCATAATAAATACTGCTCAATGAAAGATCGTAGGAAAACGTTGCATTCTGTTCCACCCTTGACATATAGACAGACCTGCATTTACATAAATAAACCATTTACAAGTCGTCAATGTATAATGGTTTTGCATACAGTAGTCGATGAATATCATTGGCATTAGTTCTCCTTTGAGAAAAAAATCTCCTTACTCATTGACGTTAGACAACCACTGCATTTCTGTGCAAAACTATGGAAGTTTTAAAAATTCCATTGCGACAAAAATTGCGTTTATCTGAAGGCTAATGCATGGTACTTTTGAAATATTACAACACGAAATATAAATTAAGACAAATTAAGGTTTACAAACGTAAACAACTGGTATTTTTATATCAAGACTTTAACCCCGATCCCAGTCCATCAGATGCTATCGAGACCGAACCGGCCGATGGACCTTCGCTCTCCTTAACACTTCCGGTAGGTGCAGAACACGCCCGCCAATAACTAATTAAATGCCTTGTGCAGACTGAGACTTTAGGCAGACGCGTGTACAATCTATAAAATGGTACACAATATGTAGGGATCGAAAATCTCACTTCGATGGCCTATACCATTTAAAAGGCTTTTACAATTCGGTGTTCACTTAGAATTACATGATTACACAGGGAAATCAACATAGCTAGCAAAGGGTTCTGCTGATTGTCAATGTCCTTAGTATGACGATTTAGTTAGAGCATTTGAACTAAATTACGTGCTCAAGATGTCGGGTGTAAAATGAAGATTATGTACCGATTTAGAATAGGGATCAGTTTGAGATTACTTTTACAAAGTTAACTGGACGAAAAGATATTAAAGTAATGTAAGCTATAATGAGCTGTATCTGTTGGATCTGCTGAAGGCCAGTTTTATCATCGCGCCACGACACAGTCGAGGTTCGACACGGCCAATCTGAGACAATCGACCTCAACCTCAACCACAACCGAGACCTTCGATACAACACAATTCTGATTGGTACGGCAGCATATCAAATGTATCATCAAGGGGAATACAATCAAACCACTTAAACCAAACAACAAACTTGTAACACTGTCTAGGATTTAGGCCTTAACCGACTTGAATTGGAAATTGGCAATATAAAATATTTATTTTTGACGCCACATCTTTACGTTATAACATTGATAGTCAAAGGTTATAATGAAGAGGCCCTTAAATTCAAATTTCACTTTTAAGAATATTTTGTTTTTCATAAAATGTAACAAACACTCGCGAAGTGTGTTGGTGGTGGTGATTCGTAAACATATAATTAAAAATTACAATTTAATGTAATTACGTTTTATTTTCAGATTGGGAGATTTTAAGACGAAACAGGTATTTTGGATTTAACTCTAAAACTACATAAACAAATAATTATAGACCTAGGAAATAACAATTTTTATATATGACTTTTAAATTAATAATTTCATCAACGGTGAACAATTTCGAGTGACGCTGACAACAATTTGTAGAGTGACAATGCTTTTCATAACCAAGTTTACTATAAGTGTGCGTTGTTATCATTTACAATAATGATCCAACAACTAAAGATAACAACTTCCTTCCGAAAAAAAAACTGTTATTAAAAATTGAAGGTAAGACAAAAGAGTAGCATAAAAATAAAAGGTTTTCTGAATGACAACCCAGATTCGTCCCCTAGTAAAATAAAATACTTATCAAATAATAACTCCGTCCATTTTCAAACCATTGATAAAACACACAAAGAAGAATATTTCATCATACCGGTCATCAATGTGATTCCGCATCCATTACAGGCCTACAAAGTAGACAAACATTGAATGCACTTATAAAAACAACGTCCCACACACATAACAAAATGAAACTGTAAGACATTGACCAACAATATTTTGTGTAAATAGACAATGACATTTTTTAGTGTCAGTGTTATAGAAGACCTCCTGAATTCGCTACACAAGTTGGCGAAATCTACATAAGTCGACTACAAACCTTTATCTAGAAGGACGAAAGCAACAAAAAAGGTAGATAATCATTGTAAATTGTAACAAGAAGTTTTAATTTGTCTCTAAAAGATAACCCGATCACGGGCGAAAGCCAAAAGCTGTGACAGTTAGATTTTATACAATTTTATGCAATTGCCTAATGGTTGTACAAAATGCACATGCATGAAGTAAAAGAACCGGCAATCCCTGATTATGAGCAAACAAAATGCACATGCCTATAAATAGTCATCAGCAAGAGGAGTGACGGAATTATGTGAGAACCTTGTGTCCAATGTCCCATCCCGGCCTACAGATTTACCATAAAAGCATCACAGGTTTACAGTAATTATGGTGTCCGAAAGCAGCACAACGGCACGGCGCGGCGAGGGACGATGGGAGTGAACGCGTGGGTTATCCATTGTCCAGCCTGTCATCTCAGTCAATCAACATGACACGAGCACACTGGCAAACTGCAGGATCTTCATCAGAACTATCAACACTAGCACACTGAAGGATCTTCTGCTTAACTATCAACATTGGTACGCCTAGAGGATCTTCATCCTAACTATCAACACTAGCACACTGGAGGATCTTCTGCTTAACTATCAACATGAGTACGCCCAGAGGATCATCATCCAAACTATCAACACTAGCACACTGAAGGATCTTGTGCTTATCAACATTGGTACGCCTAGAGGATCTTCATCCAAACTATCAACACTAGCACACTGAAGGATCTTCTGCTTAACTATCAACATTGGTACGCCTAGAGGATCTTCATCCAAACTATCAACACTAGCTCACTGAATGATCTTCTGCTTAACTATCAACATTGGTACGCCTAGAGGATCTGCATCCAAACTAGCAACACTAGCACACTGAAGGATCTTCTGCTTAACTATCAACATTGGTACGCCTAGAGGATCTTCATCCAAACTATCAACACTAGCACACTGAAGGATCTTCTGCTTAACTATCAACATTGGTACGCCTAGAGGATCTGCATCCAAACTAGCAACACTAGCACACTGGAAGATATTCAGCTAAACTATCAACATTGGCACACCTTGAGGATCTTTATATAAACTATCAACACTAGCACACGGGAGGATCTTCAGCTAAATTATCAACATTTTCACACTTGAGTATCTTTATCCAAACTATCAACACTAGCACACTGGAAGATATTCGGCTAAACTATCAACATTAGCACACTTGAGTATCTTTATTGAAACTATCAGCACTAGCAAACTGGAGGATCTTCAGCTAAACTATCAACATTGCCACACCGTGAGGATCTTTTGCTTACCTATTAACACTGACATACTGGATATCTTTATCTAAACTATAACCCTAGATGAAGTAACCACAAACATACAGGAGGATATTTATCCCAAGAACTATTTCTGGAATAATAGTGATCCTCAATCTTAACGCATAACAACACTGACGAACTATATAATCCTCTTCTCGAAAATCAACACAAATACAAATCATTACGGTTATTGGGAGAGTTTATGCTGTGTCTACGTACATAGCGGGTTGGCTTCGATTTCAACGCAAATTTCTAGGTGGTAATGCCATTCCATCGGTGGTGTTAGGACCGTTTTTTTTTCTTTTATTGACTAATTCAGGCAAACTCCTGACCAGCAATTCTCTTTCTCTAACTGTAGTAATAGAGTGGCATCTGTCCGACCTAACCATCAGTTACGACCTCCCCATGCGAGTTCAGCAAAATCACAAGTAACAACTCAAAATAAGCGTGCTCATGTAGATTCCACCCAAAGTAGCCAATTTCCCGCTGGACGTACAGAGGTAGGTGACCCCGGTCGTGATGACGTAGCTATCTCAGTGACCATCCATATCGCACACCGGCACTGATGGCCTACTTTGTATGTACCGCCACGGGCATCGGGCATCCTTCCTCCTTCTGATGCCAACACATCTAGGCCTACTTAAAGTGTTAAGTAATCATGAACTGATGGAAACAGATTCAAAAGCTACGGATAATCTGTAAAAAAACACAGCGCTCCGCCGTAGAAGTATCTTAGTTGCGACTTTTTAATGATTTATGGCAAACTAGAGACTCCTTCGATCACTGAGAACGTGTGTTAGGTTTTTTTACTGTGTGATAGTAGAAAGTATAGTGGCAAGTAGAAGTGGGAAATTTGTGTTGGCAGTTAAAAATGAAGTTAACATTTAATATTTAAATTCTTAGGCATTACTTGAAGACTAATGGTTCAAACCTGCAAGAAGTGTTGCGTACATTCTACGTACGGTAAGAATTTTTATTGATCTCCTGAAATAAAATTACTAATCTACATTCTGTTCTTAAAATAATATGTTACCAAACTTAATACAAAGCTTCCGTTTGGTAGTTTACCGATTTTGCGGTCAGATATAAATTGTGCGCTAATAATGGCTGAATTCAGCGTAAGCTCCCAGTATTCCTTTATGTTCATAGGTGTTTTCTTAGCTCGCTTTGAACCGCTGAGCGATGTCGCTCTCGCGGACAATGAAGTTGCCAGTCGCGGACAAAGGGTTCAGCGCTCCACCGTTATGTGGATAATACAGATCTACGACGTGTCAAATCTAAACTTCATTATCTGGTGACGCACGAGTGACGGTTAACTGTAGCTCTAAACCTAAACCCACACTCGGTACAAGCCTGGGCTGGGTATATCAGTCGCAATTGCAAATACATGTGTATAAAATAGTAAAACAAATTTTAAATAAACTTCAAAAGTGCGGCATCTGTAAAGTTTAATCGTTGGAATACTATAAGAGCTGATTTATGGAATCGAAAACACACAAATTTTTTTTTTGATATGGGCTCTTTAAGCAGCATTTACCGTCAATCAAAAAAAACATGGAGTCGGAGTGCATTAATAATGTCAAACCGGTCCAGTTTCAATGAAAACAAAAAATTGTTGTACCAAACACAAGTTATAGACATTTAAAATTCAAAAGTGAGACGTTGACTCATATGACTACTCAGCTTTTGGAGGTTCAACCAATCTAACTTTCGTTCCTCCGAGATTTACCGATGAAATTTATCATTGGGTAGAAATTAGAGTTGTAAACTTGCAAGTTTCACGGAGATAATGCATGCATTAGCTCCCTGCCGGGGCCAAATGAAGACGAATGCCGAGCTGCGAGGGGTTAAAAACAAAGCACACTTCGGCCCGCGGGTGAAACATAAATCAGTTTCTTACATGGGAAGGGCTGTCAGAGGGCATAGATTCCCTTGATTATATTCTGGGGAGAAAGGTTGTGAACGCAAATGGACTTTGTACTAGGCGTGTTAATACCTAATAAATGTAGTTAATATTTTCGATCATTGCACTACAGTATATAGTGTTCTATCAATGTTATTTTATCAATTTCATCAACGCTTGTGGATGGTATCCTGATGCCGAACCTCTGTAGAATCTTTATAGCAACGATGTAAGCCATTTAGACGAAGGTAAAATAGCTCATAAATAGCAAGCTTTTAACGGAGAGAAAAGGATTCGTAAATGCAAATCACTAAAACACACGTTTCAAAAAGAATTTTCAGTTTCCGATTCACCGATTAAAATTAATAGAAAAAACACCAAAATATATGGGAAAGAAATTGTTTAATAAACTGCAACCAAAATATAAAGATTTAATAAACAAAACTACTTTTAAAAGCAGCCTTGCCTCATTTCTTGTAAACAAAATATATTATAGTATTGACGAATTTTTTGAATGATGGTAATTTTTTAAATTAGCAAATATTATGTTTTATAAAATAACCCAAATAATTATTTCTAAGAATCATTGTTTATTTTTTAGTATTTTAGGTACTTATTATGATATATGATTATATTGACAATGTCACCTGTTTTTGTAGCTTATGCTATGTAATCTGTAAAACGTTTATGTGACAATAAAGATATATTTATTTATTTATTTATTTATTTATTTACTAATAAATGGGGGATAATATGATTACTCACTATCGGAGCGCAGGCGGCCCGGGCTTCAAACGGTGTCAACTTTCTACTGACATAACATAACGGTCGGCATAATCAACTACAACAACAACAATAACAATAGAGCTGTAATACATGTGGGCATTACACGTGGAGAACAATACAACATGGGAACACGACGCGGAAACTATGACTAGACCATCGAGGTAGACTTCTGGAGTGATCGCTAAATGGGGCAAAAACGGTCCGTGCTGGAAAGCGGTGGTAGGCAAGAACGAATTCGGGCGTATTTCAGTATCGTGCGCGCTGCAGTTTACTCGCTGTTGTAGCTCAACGGAAAAGCTCCAGTCAAATAAAACTTATATATTCTTAATCTACATAAACATCGGATTCTGACAGTATAAATATCTTTTATTGTAATAATTATTTCGAATTTTAATAATTGAAAATATAGAAGACTTACCAGAGACTGCAATGGAAAAGTCACTAAGGGAGGAAAATTTTTATTTTTGGGTTACAAACAAACTTCTAGCGGGAAAGTTGTAGCCAATGAGTTGATCTTAACTTTCAAATCAACCAATTTGTGATAAAATGATTGCGTCATTATTAAATCGTTTGGAAACGAGCGTGGGACGGTACCGCGCCGCCACCGCGCGGCCACTCCCGGAGTACCCGGTCCCGGTTGTGTAGCTTTGTCGATATGCATTTTCAGAAAACAATCTAGAACGTTTATTAATAAGTATTTGTATAGGATCTTATCGAAAATACATACTTTCCTTTCCACATGTACTTTAGGAGTAAAATTAACAATCAAGTTTAAGATTAAATTTATAAATTTGTTTTCAGCTATACAAACGACCAATGTTCATTCAAATCAAATTGATTATTTGCCATACTTTAAAAACAAGAAGAATATTTGGAGATTTTAACGGGTAAATTTCATGAATGACAACCCAAAATCTGGGATTTTTCGTGAATGCAGTGGTAGCACTGCCAGGCATTGATAGGATGTTTTTTGTTTGTTTACGAGCAGCGCACACTTGAGTTGGGCGTCTTATCATCTCTGCCATCGTTTGTTGATATTTTAATGCACTGGACTATCAGTTTTAAAATGTTCCCAATGTTCCAAGATGGTAACATCCTGTGCAGCTATTAATTGTACAAATAGGCAAGCAAAGGGGACGACCATCGGATTCCACAGGTAAATAAATACAAAGTTTTCGGATATATTGTTAAAAATTTTAGGTTTAATGTCTTGAATAATATTTCAAGTGTTTTTTAAACAAATTCCTATTTACTTAATTTAAATTATAGTAGATTGGAAATAATAAGCGTTAATAGCAAATTTTGACCATTACAACGCCCGGCTGTCCCTCGAAAATTGTGCAATCCAAACGGAAAATTTTTATTTCGTTTATTTTTATTATTGTTGTTTTGAGACCAGCTCAAGTAATAATCTACTTGCAATTAATGTAGCTTTTTCAAAATTTATACTACTTTTCCCGAGTTTAAGGAGTTTCACAGATTGTAAGTGCATTTTTTTTTAGATTCCCACAAGACAAAGAACTGCGTAAATGTTATTAAGGTGTTAATGTTTGTATATAATGTTTTTTATCTTATTTGAGTTCAAATAGATAATGTATATTTAATAATAATAAATTATTTTGATTCGTTGAAAGTGTTCTTATTGCCTTTTATTTCATTTTAATTTATAAACATGAGACCAATCTCTAATTATTACAGTAATTGGACTGTTATGACCCTCTATCCAAATTTATTTCAAAAGCCAAAAAATGTTTTAAAATATTATACAAATGTGTTAGGGAAATATTCCAATTTGTTTTTAATAAAATAAAATAAAACATGTCACTGACAAGAAAATTACACTAAAGGTTGAAGTTAATCGTGTTTTTAAAATATACCTGATGTGAAAGTAAGAATGAAATTAATTCCGAAAGAACCACAATCTATTAGAGAATACAATTCAATCGTTCATTTGTCCTAAAAAAAATCATGTCGTCTGGAAACAAAATAAAAGTAGGCGCGCGTCGCGATTTTCCCTATCCCGCCCATCTTAGCGCTGGCGTTCTTGCCTACCACGGGCTGCTCACAGCTACTCGCGGCCGGACCGAAAAACGGTTCGCTTCAACACGGGCGCGATCACTCCAGAAGTCTACCTCGATGGACTAGACCGCGCGCCGGCTCACATGTGTGACGTGACGTGTGCTGTGTGCACTGTACAGTGTGACTAGATTCGCTAACAGCAGTGTCTTGACGATAAATCAGGGTTGGGATTGGAGCCAGGCATTGCACACTGATAAGGCCAGAGTTGAACAGTTGTGCAGTACTTCCTACGGACGAGATTAACTGCTACATAACGTTGTGTTGAGCTTTTTACTGAATAATCTGTGTTGCATGCAGTTAGGATAATTGTACAGGACAAAGGGTGTGTTCACAGAGGGGTAGAGGGCAATGTAGCGTACAGCCCCTAAACCCTATACAGTGTTGACTCCGACAAGGACCAATCCGGATAGTCGATAGGGGTGCGTGTTATCATAGATAAAAGGAGTGTTATTTTGCGATGGAAAAATATTGCATGCGTTGGCTGATTAGCTTATGCCTTTGAGCGTTTAAATTATTATAGAAAAAATCATTTCAAGTGTATGTTGGTAATTTAATCGAATGACAAATCACGGACACAATTTTATAAGAACAATAGGTTGTAGAATTGTTACGGGTGTGGGTACCAATGCTATGTCTAGTACTTTTTTGTTTGATCAAATTCTAAAATGCGAGTTGCTAGAACTATTAATAGGTCGTTCTGATCATAATAGGAGTATATACATATGTTTTGGAACTATCTAGTTTATTGACTTTTGTAGATCTAGGCGGGTTACACACCGGTATCGCGAATATGATGTCCCCGATTATTCTGATGTCGCGGACATGATGTCTACGACATGTAATAAAATATAACCATGGAAGAGGCACGTGCTGGCGACATGAGAGTGAAGGAATCACAACATTCATCACTTTAAATAATGTCATCGTCATAAGAAGATGATGTGTTGTTGCTGTTGTTCTTTCTACAAAAACATTACAGATAACTTCATGGTAATCTTTCCAAAATACATTGTAATTAATTGTATTACAGTACTTACGTAATTTCCTTATGGTGTAAATTGAAGTATTTAATATCACAATACTACATTTCACACCATAAGGCAATGAATTAAGTAATAAAGCGCAAAAACTACTAGAAACGTGTTCTGCGCATGCGCGGGCCCAAGAGACACGAGACATGTCTGTCCAAACACCGACCGGTTGGTTCGCTCGAGACACGCGTCTGCGACACGAGTCACAGGCAACGTGTCTGCGACACTGGTGTGTAAGCTCCATAAGATAACATAGGTTGGTTTTCGAGGGGCATGTCGCGGGCACGAAAAATATCGGCGACATCATATCCGCGATACCGGTGTGCAACCCGCCTACAATCCCACACGCGATAAGTTGTCGACAGAGACGTATTCAATAAGATCAAATAATAACAAATGTTTGGACATTTTTTATTTAGTTTCTCGGTTAAATCACGACCATTGCGCAAAATCTTATAAAACGATTTTAAAAATTGTGGTGTTTTTGATAGGTAGTTTCTATCTAGCATTCGTCCACTATCAACGTACAATTCTCGCTTCCGATCATTTTGATGAAATGAAAGTAGGCGAACAAATCAGTCAACTCGAGATTCAAAGAAGAGCAGAAGGGAAAGCTTGCTCCTTTGTATTCGATCATTGGTTACGCGTAGCGCGTAGAGAGCTTCAAATCAATTAAAGCGGTCTGAAAGTGACAAGGAGAGTTAGATGCGATTCATCGGCCTCGGAAGGGCAGCGATTATTTCCGAAGGAGGGGTGATTATTAGCCTTGCTGGGCTGGGATCGAACCCGCACCCCATGGTGAAAAACTTATCCTTTATTCGTCTTTCCATTGTTGTTGTTGTGCGTTTCCCCTTCCTCTCTAGAATTAGCTGGCGTTTACTTTGGGCACGTGAGGAGTATTATTGAAATACTTCGTAAAATATTTGGTAGATAGTACAGCAGTACTAATTCGGAGTATTATTGAAGTGTTTTCATAATTTCTTCATCCCACTTGAAGGCATCATGGGCGGCATTTTGATGGAGCGTTTTAATCAGTGTACAATCTTCGTAATGGGTCAGCTTGTTGACACAAAATAAAGTCCCACCAATTGAAAATTTTGTACAGCAATATTTTCTTTACGAGGATAGCGTTTCCAAACAAAAATACGTTGATATCGTTACACATACGTTACTCATTCGTTAACACCGGACGCGTTGCACGTGGCGATGATAATATAATCACATTTATAGCGGTCTGACAGCTGCAAGGAGTTAGTGAAATGCTTGTAGATATACTTGTATACTATCGGTATCCAATCTAAGCATAAGTTGAAACAACAGACGTAATTGTTTTGTTCACCGAACTTGCTCAAATGTATTGTTGTGGTAAGGAAGATCTGTTACTTTCTACCGCAACCCACGTTTTACAGCTCTGCAGTGCTGAGATTGTTCCCTAGAAACACAGATACTGCGCGGAAGTAGAAGTAGAGACAGTGGGCAATTTGCGGTGACAGTACGGAGACTGCGACCCAGTGAGACGGTTCTCAGTTCTCACCATACACAAGCACGCGACACGCGACCGTAGCTCTACTTTACCGTCTTCTCACAAGAACAGATACCTACATCAGTACCCCGAAGTCTGCAACAAGCGTACAGAAGTAAAGACTGTTACTTAAACGACATTCCGCGGCTGTTAAAACCATAATGTTTTCTGGCCTGGTTTGGCGACCACAGGAAACCTAGATATTCACTCGACACCCTAGTTCCATATGCGTACGGTACTGGAATATCCCGTAAACGCCAGCGGAGGCGACGACCCGGCCTTAATCGTATAAATATTGATGCTTCCGCTGTGCATTGCATAACGGGTAATCAGAGCAAAGCGAACTCCGGACACTACCTGCACTCAACAGTCTACACAGTACAGTATACTACTACACCACCTGTTTGTCGCGAGTCTAGTATCTATGGACAACATGCAACAATCGGTAGCTACACTTCACTATCTTCCATTAAACTATTTCATTAATACTAATAGCTTTCAAATTACCGTGCTTGCTCAATGGAGAACATTTAACAACACAGTTAAGTCATTATCTTTACACAATCTAGTTACTGTATTTGAATCTTTACTTTTTAATCTTACTAAAAAGAAAAACTGAATTTAATAAAGAATGGAGTAGCAACTTTTGTTATACATTGAAATAAAAGCGAATTAACAAATGTTTACGTCAACAAGTTTAGAATGTAGCTCATCCCCAGGAACTCTAGTGATATCAACTTGAGAGTCAAACTTGTTCCTCACTCTCTGTTAAAAAAGAGGGGAATTATTAATTTTTGGTCGTATCTCGCAATTAAACAACTGTTCATACTTTCGGGAAAGTTAACCGTAAAAATTGTATATATAGGACACTGAAAATCCGTGAGAAAGAAAATCACGTACACAAGTGATTCACTAGAGATAAACGTTTACTATGTAATTTCAGCCAAAAAGAGTTTTGGTCCTGGTGGATTGGTGCTCCTGAAATTTGGCATATTGGACATTTCAGAAGATACATAACAAAAGGTACAAGTTTCTTTGACTAAATAATAATAATAATCTTTAACTTTTTTAATTGAGGGTTTCTTTTCGCTCAATTTTATCGAGCGCGTTTCTCATTCTGCGGTTAAAGCCAATATGAGGAGTGCGATGTTAAGAAACAAATCATAATTTTGTTCGTCAGTCCAGTTACAGTATACAACAGTTATCTCTCTGGAGGAAATGTTGCTTCACGGTGCCATGGAGGTTCTCACATGGTAGCCGTTACATCAACCGCGCCAGTGCTATAATATTCTATTGCCTAATCCGTTCTTCACAATACTTTTACACTGGCGAGTTTGGTAAACGACATGTGAGCAGAACCTTTTCTATTGTACCGTCACAATGGAGTGAATTAAAAGTAATACTTCTCACTACAGTGGCAACGTTACAGGTTATGCCATTTGAAGACCACGTTTGATCGTGTAACAAATTCAAAATAGAAATTTTGATAAGCTCTAACTATTCCTGGCCCCTTTCAATATTGGGCCAGCTGATTCTGTATTTACCCAGTTGCTCTTCGTATTGTCTTGTTTTTAATGACGGCCCAGGTGTTAAATTGGCTATATAGCAGCAAATATACCGGGGTTCCAAGTCAAGTGCCAAACTATTTGACAACTGGCCACGGTAATTACGAGAGTTGTAGCGCCAAGCAGCTCGGTTCTCTACAGTGGCGTAATTATAACTAATGACCAGACCTCCAGTTGGTGGCTGCATTGACTACACACTGTGTTTACTGTACGACACTTCCAATAGACTGCACGTTTCCCTACAGCAGCACCAACTAGCCTCCGATTGTTGAGAAGCTACGTTGGACCACCATCCATCAATTATCCTCGGTTTTATTGACAAAATCATAACGTCCCAGGAATAAGGATATTTAATCACAATAAAATAAACGTGAACACGTACAGTTAAAACAGACATCGGACACAAAAATGATTATGATGTAACATTATAACTATGTAATCAAATCCCTATTTGATATGCAATCTAAATCTACCCAACGGTACGGGAAAGCGAGAAAGCGAAGAAAAGCTAAGTACTGTAGTTGGGTTGGTGACTGCATGAAGCGTCTGCAATTATACTAATGGTGCGAGGATGCAGTTATCTGGGCTATTACCTTGCCATAAGGTGTTCTCTATCTATCTACTCAGTTCGTCATACACTTGCTGGGGGATAAAGTATGCGATTAAACAAGTAATTATAGGAAATTCAGCAAGGATTTGATAAAATACTCCAAAACTAGTTCAGTACAATATGACATGAAAATGTTTGCGTCGTTGTGTATGATGATTCTCGAGATATGGGCAATACTACTCAGATTCAAGCAAAACAACTACTGTAAAGGCAAACTATACTGTCAGTAATACCATGAATAACACATACTGATACTCCCATGTGTTGGTTAGTCCTTGGTAATACTTGTAGGGGATTCTTTAAATGATTTGACACTGTAAACAGGTGCTACATATTCAGAACGAATCCATTTATTTGTGCACATTCTTGATAGCATCCATTTTGAATCAGTTATTAAAACAACTGTATCAATATGGATTTCAATCAAATCAAAATTTAATTTACGACAAATTTACGAGAGTTTTAAATTCATTGGCTAATGGTAACTTTGTAAACAATTATGATTAGGTAATTTATTCCAAAATAATTATTCTTGAGCAAAGACTAATGTTTTAAAGTAATTTATGTCAGTTATATCGTGTTACGATTAATTTGGGCGAATATAATTGAGAGTTTTGTTAATGTATTAGTTAGTTTTGTTAAAATAGATTGTAAATGGCGAGAGAAGTGTAGAGCTTTGATCGCTTAACTCTTTATGATGGGTTTCCGATTACGTCAGCTGTCGGGCGATTGTTGGCCCGGAAAACTTCGGAAACCGTGTTTTATCGCCTAAACCCATTTATATTTAACAATATTGTAAACCATACAATCTTTTAAACTATATTTTGTGAAATTACAAACACGCGTAAAGCACAAGTAAAATTATTGTTTAGTTACAGTTGTAAAATGGGTCTACTGTATAGTTACAACAAAGTAGAATAGAGATATAACAGAGTGAGGATTCTTAAACTGTTCCAAAACAGAATTACACCCATCATTATTGAGCCATCTTTCATTCATTATACAGGGTGATTACTGGGAAACGCATGTTTTTGACTTTCGTAGTACATAAGGAATATCGTTCGGCGACGGCCGGAAGTTGTTGCGATGTGTAGGGGGAAGTGTGCAGTTTCAATTTTGCCAAGATGTGGGACCTTGAGCATCGTATGTTTGTCATGTGACGATATTACGCAAATGGTGAATTAGTCACTCAGACTCAGCGAGACTTTCATACACATTTTAACATTGCACGGTATGGCGCTACCCCTGATCGTAACACGATATTGCGTTGGATACATAATGTAAAACTCAATTAGATCTCTGCTTAAGAGAAAACCTCCTGGACTGGCAAGGACAGTTAGTACCCTTGAGACAGTTGAAAGAGTGCGCCTTGCAACAGCTCAGAGTCCTAGCCGCGACGGCAGAGCAGTGACAGTGAATCCACAACGGTACCTAGACATGTTGGAAGGTACACAAAGTGTCGAGATACGTTACGATGTATGGTTCCAACAGGATGGGGCAACAGTCCATACAGCTCGCATTAGAATGGAATTCCTTCGGCGAACATTACCTAAAAGAGTTATCCTACGTTTTGGTGGTGTCACTTGGCCGAGCGCTCACCAGATCTTAAAATTCCAGATTTCATTCTATGGGGATTTTTTAAATCTAGAGTTTACATAAATAAACCAAAAACAATACAGGAACTTAAAGAAGCTATTCGCCAGGAAATCAACGCCATTCCTAGAGATATGTTAGCAAATTCCGCAGAAAGTTTTGAAAGGAACGCCTTCAACGCTGTATCAAAGCAGAAGGCGACCCGTAAAATTATCAATGTTCTCTAACCACCACGTTAGAAATGTAATTTTTAAATGCTAAATTGCAAGTAATTTTATTTTGAAATTGCATATTGTGTACACTGTTTTTCCACTCATAAATACATTTTTTGCTCTGAATTACCTGAGTACTCATTATTTGAAAAACATGCGTTTCTCGGTAATCACCCTATATGTTATCAAAGATTGTTGAAACTCGACAGATTGTTGGTAGGGGGAGTTATTGTCTTGTCCTTTAGACTACAAGAAAGTGTGTAATATTCTTTTCAATCTTATGAAAAAGCCGATCCTATATTTAACTATTAGTACGAAAACCCACATCAGTGTCGTTGTTGATCGCTTGATTACGTACGAGTCCCCAGGACTAAACGACGCAGCAATAGACAAGAGTTTTGTAGGCACAGTATGTCACATCACAGCCGGCGCGGCGGTTCAGCATGTATTTCGACCTTCCCTCACAGTCGTTATCTTCTCCCTTCTGATTCACGCCGATCTTGGCGCCCGCCCCCTTATCATTGCCAGGCTAACTAGGGAAGACGAGCACGTAAATGTCTGACTTACCGTGATGTTTCCATTTAAAAGTTCAATTAAAGTAGAACTTAATCAACCAGACTTGGAAATAAATTAAGGATGCAGTATTATTTATCTTATCTGTACTAGTTTACGTTTGTTTAGTTTATTTTGTGTCAGGTAATTCATAACGTCCGGAGGACGAAATTAAATTAAATTGGAAGAACTAAATGTTATGTGTACGCTCTCTCAGACAGTAATAATTTAGGAATCGTTAAAATTAAACAGTCCTCTACACGATATCGGACCCCAAACAAGTACAGTATGTGAGGTAACTCCCAAGGACGTCAGTATTCACCTTGTGTGCGTGTGTGTTGGAAAGGTGACACACATCCGACAATGACCCGCTTGCAGAGCCGTTTATCGGAATGACGCCTCTTCATCCCATTTCGCGAACAAGTCGCACTCCCTTTACCGGACATCGGATTTAGACGTGGAATGTCTTGGCTAGGTCATACTTCAGGTGGGTGGAATGGCTTTGAGCTATTTTTTATAAATTCCAAATCAATTATCAACTCTTTTAACTCTTCAGAGGCCAATTTTTATTTTAAAGATTTCACGAAAACATCAAAACAAAGCCGCCTGTCGCTTTCTTGCAGCAAACAGGAAGCTGTCGCACAACAGGGCCACGACAGACCGGAAGTGAGGTGCCTGGGGACAATCTCGACCAAGAACTGATCCAGAGAGACAAAGGACCAAGACTTCCGGGGCGTCGCGGCGCGGAGCGAACCGGGGAAATCAGGCGTTGAGGGCCGCGACTATCCCGCCAACGAATAAAACATTAACAAAACACGGAATTACAAACATCTTATTGGTTGCAATGTGAGAATGAGGAAACCACTAACAGTCCTCGGAATATGACATTTTATTTTATATTTATTTGAATACCTGACGAGGAATATCGTAAGCAGTATCCACTGAAATGTCAGTATTATACATGAAATGGGAGTATTTTCACAAAAGGTTAATCATGTAGTGTAGTTTTATTTATGCTTATTGGTTGACAAAGGTGTTTATCAACGAAACTACCACTACACGTTCGCACCCAAAGCCTAGACGACCGAAACTCTCACACTTTTTATAAGCGCAACAAAACTATGGTGAACTCCAAGACGATAACGATTACAGCAGAGCTGATCCATTTATCAAACACAGCTTTGTCCTCTGCCATGTGACGAGGGGAGACGCAGAAACAGCTGATGAGTGGAATGTGAGGACAGCTGTGAGCTGAGACCATCTGTGCACTGTGCAGCAGCCAGACAGTAATATCAGGTTCTCTCAGTTTAGGGCATGATAGGTCTTGTCTTGATTGCACGGCCCGGAGGAAGGTGGTTGAAGGTCCTAGGGGGTGTCATTTCCTAACGAAACTATGTGTAAAGTGTAAATGATTACAGCAAAACTACATTTTTATGAGCAAAAATCCGACGAATTGCGTACAATTACGTTATCTACAATCAAAAACTGTACGGTAACTGACATCCTTGATGGATAAATCCTTTGTCTTGCAGCGTTAAAGGACTTCCTTAGTTGACTCATGTTAGGTTCCAACATCGACTATGACCATATCATTGTATGAACTGTCCGATTCCTTTGAACAAGTCTACGTTAAGTTGTAAAAATAGGCTCTTAGTACTCATTCTGTTTAGGATGTAGAAAACGTCCAATGAATAATATAACCAAATATCCTTTTAACACGTATATTGAAATTATTGTTATTATTTAATCTGTTTTTACGACGTGTGAACAAAACCAAAATCCAAACACCAAAACCAAGATCCAAAAGAAATATATCCACCAAAAACTGAAAATGGAAAAATTGGTCTAAGGCTGTGGTTTTCTAGACGCGTAATAGATGCGCAGCGGTTTAGATGCGCAGCGTCTTTTATCCAGGTCCAAAAACGCACCTGCCGTGAGTGGTTTCCTAGACTGCGTACAATACACACGGTTGGTGCGTAACATAAGTTCACGGGAGAAATTACCAGTGGCTACTATGATGTTATACGATGATTTAGATAATGAAATGGATATTTTGGCATTAATAGCTTTGAAGAAGCGTAAGCAGTGAAAAGTACATGTTAGGAACTTTACGTGGCCCTCACGCATCTTTTAACTGTAGTGTTAAAGCAAACATGTAAATTTAAAATGAAAACAATTAATCTTAATTTACCCTGTCAAACTTTGCTTTTACTGTTATTATATTTACCTATTCGGGATTTTCCGAATCGATGAAAATACCTTTTACAAGTATAACTGCAATAATCAATTTATACTTATACGCCAACCCCGTAAGAAGTTTGGATACTATGCTAGTAATTAATATAGAGTTTTTACTAAGATGTTTAGGAGTTCTTAAAATAATTATGGGGGCACTTATATTTATGAGTTGGTTGTGCTGACTGGAAAAGAATATTTGTCAATATTAGGTTTATTTATTAATACAGTAACAACAATAAGAAAATATGTGAGGACAAAATAAATTGTAGGGAACATGTAACAAGGGGATTAAATATTAAAATCACACATTATGGGGAAATTAACACTTCATAACTAATATGAAATTAAAATTTTAATTGTATGAACAAAGTATTTCCATAATATGTCATTAGAAGAGACAAATTCAATCACTTTTTTGTCGTTGTTGAAGAATTTTGCCTTCTGTACAACATTTACAGTACTTCCGAATCCATTGCACAATACATCGACATGTCTAAAACGCAGCGTAACTCAGATTCGACTGCTCTGAGAGCAGTCGGTCAAATACGCAGCTATTGGTGCGCGCGTATTAGATGCGCGCGCATTAGATACGCAGCCTAGGAAACCGCTTACTCGAAACTCCATAAGACAAGTGTGCTGCGTCTTAGATGCGCACACGCAGCGCATCTATTACGCGTCTAGGAAACCACAGCCTAAAACGATACTTTCTCTACTAAGTTTATGTACTGTATAAGGGGAGAAAACAAAAATTACAGTAGGTCTACCAAACACAAAAAGTTGAGAGGATGCTGTAAGCCGATTTACAACCTAGTATACAAAACCGTTTAACCTTGAATGTATCAATCTTGATTTAAAATAAACAAAAGCAAAAATTTCAAAATATGCTAGAATGCTAGATAGAACATTTTCAAAGAGATGGTATATGATTAACAAACGGCAAAATAATAAATGTCCTTAAGATTAACATTGGAACTTTTAAGGGTTTTTAGGACGTAACCCTTTGGTGAAATCGTTATAAAAACCATCTAACTTTCCTATTCCCACCTGAATAATAATTATACCAAATACTGTATCAGCCTTCTAGCTTGTCCGGAAGCTAGAGGATTAGTGATGTATCGACGGGTTCATGTTTTTGGCCTCTGGAGACATCAAAACGAAAATGTAAATCGGTTATGGATCTTACCATGAGACCTACGGTAATACTGTAATAGATTATTCCCTATATGGGAAATTCACAAAAAAAACTACTTCCATTAAATCATTGATGATGATGAAACGCTCCAACGGAGGCTGTAATACACTAATGGACAAATCGATGTGCGCAGGCGCGTTGAATCAATTCGCCTGGTCCTGGTGAGGTAAACCAGCTGCAACAACGAGCCAGCCAAGACCATGACGACTGCTTGCGTAGTTCTGCGACACAGGCCGTAGTTGCGGCATAGCCTCACTATACGACGTAACATTGTAACTCAGGACCTTTGCAATGTTAATGACAAACGTAGTTGGAAGCAAACGTAAGAACCTTCTTCCGGTACAGGTGGCCTTTTTATTTGAAAAGAAAAAATGGTTGCTACTATTTCTCTAGGGGTTTTTCCTCTGGTATTGTAGCTTGACTGTGCGTGACCTGGAGTGATTTTCTTAGCACACACAAGAACTGTTTCAAGAATGTATTGGGAAATGACCGATGTTATTTTTAAGTTTTTAAAATTAATTTTATACACTTACATCATTCCTCTGTCCCATCACTGTTCATTGTGTTAGCTCCATATGAAGAAATACCGTATTAGATGCGGCTATGAACAAGAGAATGGTATAGGTACTGTATTGTTCGCAAGGTACTGATATTACATAAATAATAAGACATACAGTACTTTCAATGCGAATATTCAGGGATAGTATGGCGCAAACACGATCAACGTGTGGTACCTCCAGGACCGGTGCTTATTAATTTTTGGAACTATAAATTTTAATTCTACACATTTTTTTATTCATCAGAATACACAAAATAAACGATTCTATTTTGTTTCTACTTCACTTAGTTGAAATTGAGAAACGTTAGTTTGATTTTGATTATTTCCAGAATAGGCCTATTAGATGGTAAATATATTTGTTTAATTCACAAGGTATATATACTACTGTAAACGTAAGTCGTCTGTAGACTAAACCATCTTCTAATACCAACAAGATTTGACCGCCTTCTGACCATCAAGAGTTAATTGATATATTGTTATCAAAGCTACTGCTTGCCTAAAATGTAAATCACAGACTCTTAATATCCATTAGAATGAAAAGTAAATCTTAAACGTAATGTTTGCATACTTGGAACAATATCGCTCAGATCCTCCATGTACGGTACACGGTGTGTAGTGAATATATGCATTAGACACCATTGTGGGACAAAAAAGAACTGACAAGACAACAAACACATGGGACAATGGCACTAAATAAACCGTCGTCCAAACGGCCTTCAACGGTTGCTGTGTAGTGTGTACTGTGTACCTCACACAGCTATAGGCCTTAACACGTATATAAGTTGCACGTTATTAAAAATATAATAACCATTGGAATTTAAGGAAAATTATTTCGCTAGAAATACGAAAATGTATTTCTCCGTAACATCTCTTTTTCGCCCGAACTTCTTAACCGATTTGTACAATTAAGGTCATAGTTCATGGTCTAGCGGAGGGACGAATGGTAACTAAACAAGTGGTTTCATTTAGGGCTACATCCTCCTAGAGTTTGATTTATTTGGAGAATTCACTTTCAAGGATTCAAATGACAATTAAATAACAGCTGATCTCTCAGTTGAATGTTTAAAACAAGAAGGGACGAGCCTATGCTACTTTTAGTGATAACTAGGTGAAACCCGTCGAAATCGACAGTTACTTTCAAGGCTTACGTCAATTCATTTAACTGTGATAAATTGGGTGAAATATACATATTTTAAAGCATTTAGCATTGTTTAAAGAGTAATAAGTGTAAAAACAATAATGATATTAATTGAGTGAGTTGCCAAATTTGGTTAATCATTCAAGGATTAAATTATTTCCTATACTGTACATCATCGGAGTTATTAGTACGTTATATGGTATCTATTCCTTTGGAAGAACCCTTAAATAGTATTAAAATCGTATTGGTGGATCTTTTGTAGTTAAACACTCTCGTGATTTCATCAGTGTAATATGATTTTATTTGAAAAGAAAATATTTTTTTGGAAGACATATTCTAACTTCAAAGGGAGGTATATCTGTTACAGTGTAAGTTTAATCTTTCCTTCGTCACGTCGCGTCAGTTCATATCGTACTTCTGTGCCAATGAATGAACCCTCTAGTATAGTTTTGAGAAATTGGTTGTGGGGTTACTGTTAAAGCTGGAATTCCTTGACATGGGGGATGTCAGTTAGTTGTCTTAGCCTTATCAATTACATAAAGTTGTCAATATAATTTCCCTACGGAATGTTAGGTGTAGTGGAATACTTGAAGTGAAGTTGGCTTTTATTCTTGAACTGCTAGGGGCCTCCTTGCTCATATGGTCTTGCGGCTTCATTGGCAACAAATATTGCAAATGACATAGCAATGGGACATTTCCAAAAAGCAAAAATACTGTAAATTGGCTGTTACGTATATATTGACGTTTACATATTGTTAATCAACGTATCTTATAAAGGATTATGTGATCTTGTTTAAAAGGAATATGACCGTTCTGTCATGCCAATAGCTGCTTAAATAGTATTTTCTCTTTGTACCATATTTTACAGTCAAAATGTTGTCCATAATAGTCCATAATAGGCAGGTGCAAATAACTGTCAACATGGGTGCCATTTTAGGCAATGTTTCTATGTTTGGATTTTATTAGACACGATAAGAGCAGATATTTCGACATAAATGTTAGATATGTGTAGAATAATATGATAAAATGTAGGAAAAAGTGGTGAAAAAGGTAGACACTAACCCGTACAATAGATATAAGATAGTTTAATAAGAAATAATTTAAGAATTGCTGTGATAAAAGGATTTTCCACCGATTTCGTAATAGAACGTAATATTGCAATACATGACATGATAAAGAAAAATATAAATTTTAAAATCAGAAAATAACATTATTAAATACTTACTTATTTGGTAGAATCGGAATTCAGTAACTTCCAATAAATATGTGTTGTTTCAAATACAATTTAAAAATGAACATCTGTTTCATTAAAAAGTATTATTCACATAGCCAAAATGTAAACAACTCTGCGGAAGGATCTTTAAGGGCTTCTGGGGCAGAGTCCTAAGGGATTTTGCTTAGTTTTTCTCTTGATACCTCATCTACAGACCAAGACCTTTCTTTAGACACCTCTATCAAGTTTCTACGCCCAGCCGTTATCTTAAATTCGTGGGGACAAAGTTGCCAATTAAATATTTAGATTCCCCCATGTTAATCTTATGGGAGAAACTCCAACTTTGATGGCCTGTGGGGCAAAGCCCGAGGACTTTTATTACAGGAATTGTTGAAAGGGGGCGTCTACACAAAAAATACTTTATTTTGACAAGTCGTTTGTAAAAATCCGTCCATTATTAACGGAGGAGTAGTGTTTTGTAGAAATCGCCTTCACGTATTATATATAAGGATTGTAACCTGATTGAGGTAGGGGCTTTCCATCTTTGAATTTAATTTACTGTTATTTAGTTTCTGTGTTATACAACCTGTCTTAAAAAAACACAATCTTTAGATACTGCACATCACATTCATAAAATAGCTCTTTACATAGCTATTTACTTAAAAAAATACTCAAATTAAATCTGTATTCTATACTGCTTCAAACCCTTCAAGTATTACTAATTACATGTTACAGGGGAAATCGCAAGCCTAATGTTGAGAATAATAATATTGTTGTTGGACTGAGAACTTTGCCTTGCAACAGAGTCATAAAAGGCAATATAACAAGTTGGTAACGCTGAGTCGCTGACTCTGGCACTGACAGTTGGCGAGCGATAGCAGGTACATTACACAGGCCAGACATAGTACACATGTTAGCGAGGGGTAAACAAGTACAAAACTGTAGTCCAAACTGGAGCGGTCCGAGCCTTGACCCGAATCCCGGATTTACAACAGAGTTGCGGAGTCGTAAACGCCAAGTCGCAGTCGGGAACATCGCATATCTACAAAGAGTGAACACAACTCGATCATATTACAGTATATGAATCAATTTAGTGGTACAGTACCTACTTTTTAATTGTCAATTGAATTCAAATGCCAAGGGCATACCATGTGCAACCATTCGAAGTTTTATAAACTAATTGGGACTGATGAACTGTTTAAATATCCCAAGACTATGTTCTTTGGTCATTTAAGTAGTATGCAGTATTGCTTTCTTGCAGCTTGGAAATTACAGTGGTCATTTAGATTTACTCGTATTTTCACAGCAGATCACGTAACGTAGGAAAACCGACATTCCCAACTGTACATCTAGGAAGCAAACATATTTACATCCATTTGTTCCCACCAAAAGCAATGAACTTTTAAGGTGTGAAGCTGACTTTAGAGGGGTAATGCATTTCAGGGTCCAACATAGTAAGTTTTCAGGTGGCAGAGTTCATTACTCAACATAGGAAGCGGGCTGCTGCCAAAGGCGCTTCCTCTTTACAAATTTGGCGCGGCGCGGCGTACCGCCTCCGAGCCAGGCCCGAAATACGCGGTTAGAACTGCTAAATATAGGCCTGGTCTAACCATTGTTTGACTCTCGGCTCGACAAGTGAGCTAGGCTATTGACAATGGCATATGGGAGCGCTCTGTTTAACACGCATTCTTAACAGTTATTAAGAGTTTGTTATTATCCTCAGGGAATGACAAAATAAGCAGTCACAATAAAATAAGTTTACGTGAATTATTTCGAAATGAATGGAGTATTTTACACGTTTTTCTAAAAGTTACAAAAAAATGTGTATCAAGTGATGCGATATAATTCACACAGTGGTAAAGGGGACGGACGCACTCAAAACATATTTAAAACGTCTCCACGTTGCAAAAGACAAATTTTGATTCAATTTTTGAATAATAGAAATTATAATATAACTAGAGAACCCGTGCGGCTCAATGAGCCGCATAGTATGAAACATAACGCCGAGGAAAACGTTATGCTTAAATTCGAGTAATTCTAGTTACATCTTAGAGTTGTTTAAACACTTGTTAGAAACTAATTATAAATATCTCTATTTGCGTCGTCAAGGTTAACCAACATAATTTCTGCTCTCAACTGAGTTAAACTTAACTGATAACTTCAAATGAATGCTAAACGATCTGCTTCAATTAGAGCTAACATGTTGCAACAAAGTTTTTCTAGCATTGAGAATTGAAGAAAACTGTTGCCTAGACATCCCCCTAATCAAACAAATTTTCTCCGTAGAGAATTCTGAAAAGTGAAGTGATATCAACCATTTAAGTGCTCCATTTTTTACCCACAAACAATTTAGGGTTATCAACTGGGTTATCAACTGGAAAGCCATAATCTGCTTTGGTTAGGCTAAAGCAGCGACACCATTGATAGTTTGTTACCGTATTTTAAAGTGTTGTCTGTCAGTCACGGTAGGCTATATGCCCCGCATCAGAACGTTCTCACGTTGTTCAGTGGGGTTTCTCTTAATATGCCTACCTGTCCCAAAGTTTTGAAAGTATGAATTCATTTGTCGAAATAGGTTGGATAACTCTTGTAGCTATAAGATTTGCATAGCAATTTTCATTTTCTCTTTTTGAACAGCGTATATTATTTGCCTCTCCTGAATCATAAAAATAAACTCGACTGTAACTACTCGATCGTTGAATACATAAACACTAATTCCTTCACTTATGTCTAATATTGTCACTAAAATTTTCAATAGCATATGAGTTTTTGAAACGTCTTATTTTTTACTTGAAACGTCTGGATTGTGTTGGTGAATTAAGTCAAAAAACGTTGTATAAGTTTGTCAGAGGAACTGGCAACATAACCTAGAAGTAAACAATCCATTTGTGCTTTTCCTCAATTGAAGTAGAGCGAGTAATACAAAAGTTTACAATAAAAACATAAGGTCCGCCAAGATTTGGTATAATCTTACTACTTGAACTTATCATAGTCAAGGCAATATTATGGTTTCCACTAAATAATTTGAAATATCTCGATCTGTCAAAAACTTCTTGCATACATTCATTTTAAGATCTGACATTAGGCAAGTTTATTTTACCACCGTGACAACACTATGTGCTTCGTATATTTTTTCTCTTCCAAAGTAAGTTGCATAGCAGAACTGGCCAATATTATTCATCTCACCAAGTAAATGTGTATCTGGATGGATACCCATCTGTTAGACCAGGCCTCTATTTCTCTACTCTCCTTATACGCATAAAATACCTTATAATAATAATAAGGTATCTTATGCGTATTGTCTCCTCCTCCCGTTTTCTATATTTCTTCTTTGAACTTCAGGCATTTTCCGATCTTTCAACAAAACTGATTAACTGTTTAACTTGGTCTTAACCTACTGAATATTACTAACATTAATATTTACTCCCAAAAAGCTAGTGAGTTTCTTTTTATAAACAGCTGTTTTTTGTTTTTAAATTTGTTCTATGTATTTCTTATGGGGAAACCCCGACCTTTAAGAGGGTCTCACGCCCTTAAGAGTAGAACATTTAAAATTCTGAAACCTTATTGCAAAACTACATATTGAAACGAATCATTTGACACCTTAAACGTTGAAATTGGTCCACAAATAAGGGAGGAGTTACGTTAACAAAATACGGCTTCACGTATTATATATATAGATAAAATAATTATAATAATAGAAATTGGAATAATATAAATTTATTAAAACACAATACAGCAAAACTACTTGCCTCGAATTCCGGATTTACAACAGAATACAATAATAAACATTGCAGGAATCACTGAACTTAGACCAAACGGTACTGGGCGTCGCGAGAGTGACACGTCTTATCACAAGCTCGACCTTGAGGTGATTCATCTTGCCACGGTTCTCGTTAAGCTCTCCCTTCCACAAACCAGCTGTCACTGCCTGCCAGTCGTCACACTGACATTGTACATAGCCTACATAACTACAGGGCCTCGAGTGTGACAGGTCTTATCACAAGCTCGACCTTGAGGTGATTCATCTTGACACGGTTCTCGTGAAGCTCTCCCTTCCACAAACCAGCTGTCCCTGCCTGCCAGTCGTTACACTGACATTGTACATAGCCTACATAACTACAGGGCCTCGAGTGTGACAGGTCTTATCACAAGCTCGACCTTGAGGTGAGTCATCTTGACACGGTTCTCGTGAAGCTCTCCCTTCCACAAACCAGCTGTCACTGCCTGTCAGTCGTCAAACTGATATTGTACATAGCCTACAGAACTACAGGGCCTCGAGTGTGACAGGTCTTATCACAAGCTCGACCTTGAGGTGATTCATCTTGACACGTTTCTCGTGAAGCTCTCCCTTCCACAAACCAGCTGTCTGTCACTGCCTGCCAGTCGTCACACTGACATTGTACATAGCCTACAGAACTACAGGGCCTCGAGTGTGACAGGTCTTATCACAAGTTCGACCATGAGGTGAGTCATCTTAACACGGTTCTCGTGAAGCTCTCCCTTCCACAAACCAGCTGTCACTGCCTGTCAGTCGTCAAACTGACATTGTACATAGCCTACAGAACTACAGGGCCTCGAGTGTGACAGGTCTTATCACAAGCTCGACCTTGAGGTGATTCATCTTGACACGTTTCTCGTGAAGATCTCCCTTTCACAAACCAGCTGTCACTGCCTGTCAGTCGTCAAACTGACATTGTACATAGCCTACATAACTACAGGGCCTCGAGTGTGACAGGTCTTATCACAAGCTCGACCTTGAGGTGATTCATCTTGACACGTTTCTAGTGAAGCTCTCCCTTCCACAAACCAGCTGTCTGTCACTGAATGCCAGTCGTCACACTGACATTGTACATAGGCTACAGAACTACAGGGCCTCGAGTATGACAGGTCTTATCGCAAGCTCGACCTTGAGGTGATTCATCTTGACACGGTTCTCGTGAAGCTCTCCCTTCCACAAACCAGCTGTCACTGCCTGTCAGTCGCCACACTGACATTGTGCATAGCCTACAAAACTACAGGGCCTCGAGTGTGACAGGTCTTATCACAAGCTCGACCATGAGGTGATTCATCTTGACACGCTTCTCGTAAAGCTCCCCCTTCCACAAACCAGCTGTCACTGCCTGCCAGTCGTCACACTGACATTGTACATAGCCTACAGAACTACAGGGCCGCGAGTGTGACAGGACTTATCACAAGCTCGACCTTGAGGTGATTCATCTTGACACGGTTCTCGTGAAGCTCTCCCTTCCACAAACCAGCTGTCACTGCCTGCCAGTCGTCACACTGACAATGTACATAGCCTACAGAACTACAGGGCCTCGAGTATGACAGGTCTTATCACAAGCTCTCCCTTGAGGTGATTCATCTTGACACGGTTCTCGTGAAGCTCTCCCTTCCACAAACCAGCTGTCACTGCCTGTCAGTCGTCACACTGACATTGTACATAGCCTACAGAACTACAGGGCCGCGAGTGTGACATGTCTTATCACAAGCTCGACCTTGAGGTGATTCATCTTGACACGGTTCTCGTTAAGCTCTCCCTTCCACAAACCAGCTGTCACTGCCTGCCAGTCGTTACACTGACATTGTACATAGCCTACAGAACTACAGGGCCGCGAGTGTGACAGGTCTTATCACAAGCTCGACCATGAGGTGATTCATCTTGACACGCTTCTCGTGAAGCTCTCCCTTCCACAAACCAGCTGTCACTGCCTTCCAGTCGTCACACTGACATTGTACATAGCCTACAGAACTACAGGGCCGCGAGTGTGACAGGTCTTATCACAAGCTCGACCTTGAGGTGATTCATCTTGACACGGTTCTCGTTAAGCTCTCCCTTCCACAAACCAGCTGTCACTGCCTGCCAGTCGTTACACTGACATTGTACATAGCCTACAGGACTACAGGGCCTCGAGTGTGACAGGTCTTATCACAAGCTCGACCATGAGGTGATTCATCTTGACACGCTTCTCGTGAAGCTCTCCCTTCCACAAACCAGCTATCACTGCCTGCCAGTCGTCACACTAACATTGTACATAGCCTACAGAACTACAGGGCCTCGAGTGTGACATGTCTTATCACAAGCTCGACCTTGAGGTGATTCATCTTGACACGTTTCTCGTTAAGCTCTCCCTTCTACAAACCAGCTGTCACTGCCTGCCAGTCGTCAAACTGACATTGTACATAGCCTACAGAACTACAGGGCCTCGAGTGTGACAGGTCTTATCACAAGCTCGACCTTGAGGTGATTCATCTTGACACGGTTCTCGTTAAGCTCTCCCTTCCACAAACCAGCTGTCCCTGCCTGCCAGTCGTTACACTGACATTGTACATAGCCTACATAACTACAGGGCCTCGAGTGTGACAGGTCTTATCACAAGCTCGACCTTGAGGTGAGTCATCTTGACACGGTTCTCGTGAAGCTCTCCCTTCCACAAACCAGCTGTCACTGCCTGTCAGTCGTCAAACTGATATTGTACATAGCCTACAGAACTACAGGGCCTCGAGTGTGACAGGTCTTATCACAAGCTCGACCTTGAGGTGATTCATCTTGACACGTTTCTCGTGAAGCTCTCCCTTCCACAAACCAGCTGTCTGTCACTGCCTGCCAGTCGTCACACTGACATTGTACATAGCCTACAGAACTACAGGGCCTCGAGTGTGACAGGTCTTATCACAAGTTCGACCATGAGGTGAGTCATCTTAACACGGTTCTCGTGAAGCTCTCCCTTCCACAAACCAGCTGTCACTGCCTGTCAGTCGTCAAACTGACATTGTACATAGCCTACAGAACTACAGGGCCTCAAATGTGACAGGTCTTATCACAAGCTCGACCTTGAGGTGATTCATCTTGACACGTTTCTCGTGAAGATCTCCCTTTCACAAACCAGCTGTCACTGCCTGTCAGTCGTCAAACTGACATTGTACATAGCCTACATAACTACAGGGCCTCGAGTGTGACAGGTCTTATCACAAGCTCGACCTTGAGGTGATTCATCTTGACACGTTTCTAGTGAAGCTCTCCCTTCCACAAACCAGCTGTCTGTCACTGAATGCCAGTCGTCACACTGACATTGTACATAGGCTACAGAACTACAGGGCCTCGAGTATGACAGGTCTTATCGCAAGCTCGACCTTGAGGTGATTCATCTTGACACGGTTCTCGTGAAGCTCTCCCTTCCACAAACCAGCTGTCACTGCCTGTCAGTCGCCACACTGACATTGTGCATAGCCTACAAAACTACAGGGCCTCGAGTGTGACAGGTCTTATCACAAGCTCGACCATGAGGTGATTCATCTTGACACGCTTCTCGTAAAGCTCCCCCTTCCACAAACCAGCTGTCACTGCCTGCCAGTCGTCACACTGACATTGTACATAGCCTACAGAACTACAGGGCCGCGAGTGTGACAGGACTTATCACAAGCTCGACCTTGAGGTGATTCATCTTGACACGGTTCTCGTGAAGCTCTCCCTTCCACAAACCAGCTGTCACTGCCTGCCAGTCGTCACACTGACAATGTACATAGCCTACAGAACTACAGGGCCTCGAGTATGACAGGTCTTATCACAAGCTCGACCTTGAGGTGATTCATCTTGACATGGTTCTCGTGAAGCTCTCCCTTCCACAAACCAGCTGTCCCTGCCTGCCAGTCGTTACACTGACATTGTACATAGCCTACATAACTACAGGGCCTCGAGTGTGACAGGTCTTATCACAAGCTCGACCTTGAGGTGAGTCATCTTGACACGGTTCTCGTGAAGCTCTCCCTTCCACAAACCAGCTGTCACTGCCTGTCAGTCGTCAAACTGATATTGTACATAGCCTACAGAACTACAGGGCCTCGAGTGTGACAGGTCTTATCACAAGCTCGACCTTGAGGTGATTCATCTTGACACGTTTCTCGTGAAGCTCTCCCTTCCACAAACCAGCTGTCTGTCACTGCCTGCCAGTCGTCACACTGACATTGTACATAGCCTACAGAACTACAGGGCCTCGAGTGTGACAGGTCTTATCACAAGTTCGACCATGAGGTGAGTCATCTTAACACGGTTCTCGTGAAGCTCTCCCTTCCACAAACCAGCTGTCACTGCCTGTCAGTCGTCAAACTGACATTGTACATAGCCTACAGAACTACAGGGCCTCGAGTGTGACAGGTCTTATCACAAGCTCGACCTTGAGGTGATTCATCTTGACACGTTTCTCGTGAAGATCTCCCTTTCACAAACCAGCTGTCACTGCCTGTCAGTCGTCAAACTGACATTGTACATAGCTTACATAACTACAGGGCCTCGAGTGTGACAGGTCTTATCACAAGCTCGACCTTGAGGTGATTCATCTTGACACGTTTCTAGTGAAGCTCTCCCTTCCACAAACCAGCTGTCTGTCACTGAATGCCAGTCGTCACACTGACATTGTACATAGGCTACAGAACTACAGGGCCTCGAGTATGACAGGTCTTATCGCAAGCTCGACCTTGAGGTGATTCATCTTGACACGGTTCTCGTGAAGCTCTCCCTTCCACAAACCAGCTGTCACTGCCTGTCAGTCGCCACACTGACATTGTGCATAGCCTACAAAACTACAGGGCCTCGAGTGTGACAGGTCTTTTCACAAGCTCGACCATGAGGTGATTCATCTTGACACGTTTCTCGTGAAGCTCTCCCTTCCACAAACCAGCTGTCTGTCACTGCCTGCCAGTCGTCACACTGACATTGTACATAGCCTACAGAACTACAGGGCCGCGAGTGTGACAGGACTTATCACAAGCTCGACCTTGAGGTGATTCATCTTGACACGGTTCTCGTGAAGCTCTCCCTTCCACAAACCAGCTGTCACTGCCTGCCAGTCGTCACACTGACAATGTACAAAGCCTACAGAACTACAGGGCCTCGAGTATGACAGGTCTTATCACAAGCTCGACCTTGAGGTGATTCATCTTGACACGGTTCTCGTGAAGCTCTTCCTTCCACAAACCAGCTGTCACTGCCTGTCAGTCGTCACACTGACATTGTACATAGCCTACAGAACTACAGGGCCGCGAGTGTGACATGTCTTATCACAAGCTCGACCTTGAGGTGATTCATCTTGACACGGTTCTCGTTAAGCTCTCCCTTCCACAAACCAGCTGTCACTGCCTGCCAGTCGTTACACTGACATTGTACATAGCCTACAGAACTACAGGGCCGCGAGTGTGACAGGTCTTATCACAAGCTCGACCATGAGGTGATTCATCTTGACACGCTTCTCGTGAAGCTCTCCCTTCCACAAACCAGCTGTCACTGCCTTCCAGTCGTCACACTGACATTGTACATAGCCTACAGAACTACAGGGCCGCGAGTGTGACAGGTCTTATCACAAGCTCGACCTTGAGGTGATTCATCTTGACACGGTTCTCGTTAAGCTCTCCCTTCCACAAACCAGCTGTCACTGCCTGCCAGTCGTTACACTGACATTGTACATAGCCTACAGAACTACAGGGCCTCGAGTGTGACAGGTCTTATCACAAGCTCGACCATGAGGTGATTCATCTTGACACGCTTCTCGTGAAGCTCTCCCTTCCACAAACCAGCTATCACTGCCTGCCAGTCGTCACACTAACATTGTACATAGCCTACAGAACTACAGGGCCTCGAGTGTGACATGTCTTATCACAAGCTCGACCTTGAGGTGATTCATCTTGACACGTTTCTCGTTAAGCTCTCCCTTCTACAAACCAGCTGTCACTGCCTGCCAGTCGTCAAACTGACATTGTACATAGCCTACAGAACTACAGGGCCTCGAGTGTGACAGGTCTTATCACAAGCTCGACCTTGAGGTGATTCATCTTGACACGGTTCTCGTGAAGCTCTCCCTTCCACAAACCAGCTGTCCCTGCCTGCCAGTCGTTACACTGACATTGTACATAGCCTACATAACTACAGGGCCTCGAGTGTGACAGGTCTTATCACAAGCTCGACCTTGAGGTGAGTCATCTTGACACGGTTCTCGTGAAGCTCTCCCTTCCACAAACCAGCTGTCACTGCCTGTCAGTCGTCAAACTGATATTGTACATAGCCTACAGAACTACAGGGCCGCGAGTGTGACAGGACTTATCACAAGCTCGACCTTGAGGTGATTCATCTTGACACGGTTCTCGTTAAGCTCTCCCTTCCACAAACCAGCTGTCACTGCCTGCCAGTCGTTACACTGACATTGTACATAGCCTACAGAACTACAGGGCCTCGAGTGTGACAGGTCTTATCACAAGCTCGACCATGAGGTGATTCATCTTGACACGCTTCTCGTGAAGCTCTCCCTTCCACAAACCAGCTATCACTGCCTGCCAGTCGTCACACTAACATTGTACATAGCCTACAGAACTACAGGGCCTCGAGTGTGACATGTCTTATCACAAGCTCGACCTTGAGGTGATTCATCTTGACACGTTTCTCGTTAAGCTCTCCCTTCTACAAACCAGCTGTCACTGCCTGCCAGTCGTCAAACTGACATTGTACATAGCCTACAGAACTACAGGGCCTCGAGTGTGACAGGTCTTATCACAAGCTCGACCTTGAGGTGATTCATCTTGACACGTTTCTCGTGAAGCTCTCCCTTCCACAAACCAGCTGTCTGTCACTGCCTGCCAGTCGTCACACTGACATTGTACATAGCCTACAGAACTACAGGGCCGCGAGTGTGACAGGACTTATCACAAGCTCGACCTTGAGGTGATTCATCTTGACACGGTTCTCGTGAAGCTCTCCCTTCCACAAACCAGCTGTCACTGCCTGCCAGTCGTCACACTGACAATGTACAAAGCCTACAGAACTACAGGGCCTCGAGTATGACAGGTCTTATCACAAGCTCGACCTTGAGGTGATTCATCTTGACACGGTTCTCGTGAAGCTCTCCCTTCCACAAACCAGCTGTCACTGCCTGTCAGTCGTCACACTGACATTGTACATAGCCTACAGAACTACAGGGCCGCGAGTGTGACATGTCTTATCACAAGCTCGACCTTGAGGTGATTCATCTTGACACGGTTCTCGTGAAGCTCTCCCTTCCACAAACCAGCTGTCACTGCCTTCCAGTCGTCACACTGACATTGTACATAGCCTACAGAACTACAGGGCCGCGAGTGTGACAGGTCTTATCACAAGCTCGACCTTGAGGTGATTCATCTTGACACGGTTCTCGTTAAGCTCTCCCTTCCACAAACCAGCTGTCACTGCCTGCCAGTCGTTACACTGACATTGTACATAGCCTACAGAACTACAGGGCCTCGAGTGTGACAGGTCTTATCACAAGCTCGACCATGAGGTGATTCATCTTGACACGCTTCTCGTGAAGCTCTCCCTTCCACAAACCAGCTATCACTGCCTGCCAGTCGTCACACTAACATTGTACATAGCCTACAGAACTACAGGGCCTCGAGTGTGACATGTCTTATCACAAGCTCGACCTTGAGGTGATTCATCTTGACACGTTTCTCGTTAAGCTCTCCCTTCTACAAACCAGCTGTCACTGCCTGCCAGTCGTCAAACTGACATTGTACATAGCCTACAGAACTAGAGGGCCGCGAGTGAAGCAAAAGTAAGGTGGTTTATCCTGAGTATGCCTATCCTGAGACGGGTTTTTATGTACCTCCCCTCCCAGCAGCAGTCAATGCAAGATAGTGTAAATTCCAACGGAGTACGGTCTTGATTTGCTGTTCTGTAAAATGATTTAAGGTTTACTTAAATCATTTTACTTAACTCACTTTATTCATCTTTCACAAAAATTGGTCTCTGGCGATCACATGGCATTAAAGTTTGCTTTGTATTTTTTCCCTTGTAGTAAAGATTTAAGCTCATTTGATATGCAAAGTGCGATTGATATGTTCATGAGCCTGGTGATAACTCCCGTCGCCTTGTCTTACGGGAATGACATGGACACTGTCAATATCTCACTATCAAAGTCTTGTTATGATTCTACTCTTGCAGGTTTCACTGGCCAGTTTCCTCCCTCATCAACGTAGGATATCCTGGTCTCGTTAGCCGGACGATTGACCCGTCAGCCCTCGAGCTACAGACCCGGCACCGTTACCCCGCCCGCAGACAGGACCGGTCGAACAACCGGATACCGCAACTAGGGACACTTACACCTCTACGCAACAACAGGTGTCCACCAACACACCACACACCACACACCGCACACCGCACACTTGCGACTCGTATTTCCGGCTGGTGGCGGTTGACAAGCTAGCTGGTATCTAACGCATTTGCATTTATGCTTCTTTGACTGCAAGCTATTTAACGATCACAGTTTTGTGGTGAGAATCCCTGAATGTTTAGGGTAATATTATCTTAGTAAGTAACAAAGCTACAAAAATCATACCACGCCATTAAAACTATAGTCATTCTTCACCCATATTTGGGTTTGAATTGAGGGTGGGACTATGCAACTTAATATCTAAGTGACAGGGTACAACGAAACTTGGCTTGGCTTGTCCAAGGAGACGCAATACCTAGTTCACTGTGCATGGTGTATTTTTCTTTTCAAGAATATGGATGACACAGTGACGAGCTAACGATGTCTTTTTAGTTACTGATTCTGACAATTGAAAAGGGATGCACTCATTTTAGTTCAATGTGCAGGATCAAGTTGTTAGAGGGTAGATGATGTTAAACATCCGACGCTGTGACGATGTACGGTACCTTCTCAGTTGCTGTCGTACAGGATCTAGATTTAGAGGGTGGATGAGGTTGAACAGCCACAATGCATGACGAGCTACGGGACCTTCTCAGTAACTGAGGTTGACATGTGCAAGGTGCCACAAGATTAGGATCAACGAGCAGGGTGTGTAGGTTGGATGAGGTTGAACAGCCACAGTGCATGACGAGCTACGGAGCCTTCTCAGTTACAGAGGTTGACATGTTCAAGGTGTCACAAGGTTATGTTCAATGAACTGAGTGTTTTAGAGGGTGGATGAGGTTGAACGGAATACTAAGTGACGAGCTAACGGTGCCTTCTCAGTTGCTGTCGTACAGGATCTAGATTTAGAGGGTGGATGAGGTTGAACAGCCACAGTGCATGACGAGCTACGGGACCTTCTCAGTAACTGAGGTTGACATGTGCAAGGTGCCACAAGATTAGGATCAACGAGCAGGGTGTGTAGGTTGGATGAGGTTGAACAGCCACAGTGCATGACGAGCTACGGGACCTTCTCAGTAACTGAGGTTGACATGTGCAAGGTGCCACAAGATTAGGATCAACGAGCAGGGTGTGTAGGTTGGATGAGGTTGAACAGCCACAGTGCATGACGAGCTACGGGACCTTCTCAGTAACTGAGGTTGACATGTGCAAGGTGCCACAAGATTAGGATCAACGAGCAGGGTGTGTAGGTTGGATGAGGTTGAACAGCCACAGTGCATGACGAGCTACGGAGCCTTCTCAGTTACCGAGGTTGACATGTTCAAGGTGTCACAAGGTTATGTTCAATGAGCTGAGTGTTTTAGAGGGTGGATGAGGTTGAACGGAATACTAAGTGACGAACTAACGGTGCCTTCTCAGTTGCTGAGGCTGACAATGTGTACGGTGACGCAAGGTCAGGGTCATAATGCAGGCTGTAGACTTCGGAGTCACCTTACAAGGTCATACGACACCCGACCCGCTATTTCCGTCTCTGAGACAGGAAATGGAAATAATGACTGCTATACACTATCCTAAAAGAAGATTTCGTCTAGTGAAATTGATGTATTATTGCTCTCGTTCTAAATGTAAGGTAACATTGATAAGCAGTTTCATAAATATGTAAGGTCAGACCATGAAAAGTGTGGCCACAGATAATGGAATAAACATTAGAGTATTATATTGTCTGTGGTGTGGCCTCCAAAATAATGCACACCAAAGACATAATCAGAAGCAGCAGAAACACTTGCGATTCAAATTTTAAAATCCGACATGATAGTATAAGCTGGTTTAAATGTCAATAGTTAATAGGAGAAAATCATAAATAATGGTATTGCGAGAGTGTTTACCTACTAGAATCAAAAGTACCGGTACTCCCATAACCAGGTATATTGTCGATGATAATGGAACGCGAGCAAGGTGTGAGAAGCTGACACGCCGCTGTGTAGGCAAAATATATCGCCGCGTCCGGGAGAGATAATGCACGTTTTATATTCCAAAAGCGTGGTTCTAGCACGCGTTTTGCATAATACGGGTTCATTATTGCCACCATTGACCTTTTTGTCTCCCCGTGGTAGAAGGGGCTCATGGGGGCAATAATAGGGGTTGCATCTGGTGCTCTTGTCAGTAGCTACTTACTTATATGCAGGATCATTGTAAGACTGCACTGCGAGCACTTACCTGAAACACACAGAGGAAATGTATCATTATTGCACTCACTTAGATAGAAATGTGTTATATAAGCTTATACAGTACCGTAAAATTTAAAGAAATAGTTCACAACAACATTAGTGTGTGAGCTCAAAGTGACCATAGGCTTCCTATTGACTGTATTCCAACTATATACCCTCTGCGAGCATTGACATTGTAATTTACTGCGTATATATTTATGGCTGATGCATGTTATCCCACGTTTTAAGCTATACAGTATTTTGAGACGTCACCTAGTTTGATCTGTCGACCTGGCCTCAAGCTGGAGAAACTGCCGCCGCCGCCGTCAAACAACCAACAACCAACTGTCGACCTCGCGGCCTACTTTTGCCTCTCTTGTCCCGTCAACAACTCACTTGGTCTTCCTTAAATACATCTTCCATATAAATACAACTAGTGTGTTTCAACCATTGGTTTATATAAATAGTTGGTTTACTTAACGCTGCTTAAGTATTAAAATTCTAGTGAATTTGTATTATTGTTTTACGAAATTATTCCAAAAATGAAAATCAATAGGAGAACTTGCTCTGATGGCTCTATGCGATGTTTTTCTACGATGGTTATAGTACCGAGCGGCGAGCATACACTGAAACTATATTTTGGTATGAAATTGACAAAAATATACGTTAAGTTGATAAATAAATAAATAACTTTAACTGCCAGAACTTAACAGCGACTCGTTTAATGAAAAACAAATGTCGGGAAACAACTGAATGAATATGTCTATGAAAGACATTTAATCTTAAATAAGACCGTTTTGTAGTTTTGTAAAAATCAAGTATAAGGATTACATTAAACTATTTGTCACCATGATCTAACAGTAGCCAATATTTGTTTTGTTGTGAACTTTTAAACTAAAATATTACAAAAACAACGTTCAATCTGAACACCAGTCAAAGCAGGTTTCTGAGACTCTAGTCACACAAATGCGACCTGAGCCACATACAAAGATACAAATTAAAAACGTCAACGGAATGTTTGGAAGCTTTGGAGGGATATTCTATACTTAATATACATCTATTTGAAAACCGAAAAAACATTTCCCGCTTACAAAATCTCCGAATGAATTACGGTGGTTTCATTGACAGAACATTCTAATCGGTACAGTAGTAGGCATACAATTTTTAGATAAATTCATTTCTATCTTAAACCACAGATCAAACCACGAACAAAACAATAAGGTACTGCTACACTAAGCATTAAATTTACCTACAGAGCATACACGTTTGATTTCTTTGGACTAAAAACTACTTCACCTATCTCTTTGATGCTGCGGGCAAAACCACGTCACGGAATTGAACCAATTTTCAGGAGAGAGGTTTCTACACATTTCCCTAAACAAAACAGTTGTCGCCAAAAACGAGCGGTAGCGACGAAGAAAGCCTGACGAATGGGTAGAAAGCGACGCCGTTCTCGCACCATGGAGTCAATCTTGTGGTATTCGATTAGACATGTCAACCATGGAAACTGATTTTACCATATATAGAGTAGGTCTCAAAAAGTGCATGGCTCAAAAAGAACCCAGGCGACCCAGGCGTTTACAAGTAAATTATAATTATGTATTAACAAAATCGTATTATTGCTACGTTGGAAACGGATAACGACAGTTTAATATTATTAGCATATAGCCTACAGTACAAAATAATTGCGTCAAATTAATGTTGTGTGATGGCAGGTAAATTGTGAGTAGGTTAGTAGGGGCTTTAGTTTTATATTTACATATTATTATTATTCAAAGGGACCGGCCAACACACTTCTTTACTTCAACAAAATCACATAAGGAATTAGTTAGTTAAGGAACCCTGTCAAACAAAACTAGGTAGGCGGACTGAGCAGAGCGATCTTCTCAGTCAGGTCTCGAGGAAACTTATAAAAATGATCTCCCACAATACTGAGTGAGTGTTGGCCACTTCTAGGTCCACGATTGTGATATTAATTTGCGTTAAACATAAATCATAGTGTGTAGAACAAATAGTTTCACAGGCGTTGTAGACTTTTAATGGTCGTTTCAGCTATTTTAACGTAAATGACAACAGTATGCAACCATTGACTATACACCTTGTATAGTCAATGATGCAACTGATAGTTTGCAAGTCACGCTAAAAACACGAGTAGCCAATTGTATTTCATCATTATTCGTTACCATTATTTTAAGAGAGCGACACATATTTAGGTGCGGATTTATTACGGAGGACCCATGCTAAGTAACAAGTACGTCTAGACAAGACTAGATATGGATAGACCTTTCACATTTTCTTATAATTAATATTATAGTATCCAATCTCAACATTTATGCCTAAATTGAGGTTAAAAGGGGTCAACCACAGAAAAGCAGGGCGCTCCATGTAGGCTAAGCTCGGCAACATTTCCTCTAGTCCAATCACACCTACGTTACCGGGGAAAGTAATCTACTGCATTCGGAATTAGAATTAATTAACAACCTTCTAGACCCGCCTCTGCCAATAGTTGATATCCGGAGAAATCGACACTACTATGATATGCATTTGTTGTGTTTAGATGATACTAATCATCAGTGTCGCAATATCTCCATTGTTAAATGTTATGTGTATATTTTAAACATAAATGCGCAACAGTTAGATCAACGCCAGATTACAAGTAAAGTCAATTTTACAAGTATTGATACTTCAAGAATGTTTGAATACTTTGTTCAAAATATGTTTTCAATACAATTTCGGTGTAAAAGAGAAGTTCAATACCAAGGCTCTTAGATGGAATCATAAACAAAGCTTTTATGGACCGAAATGTAAAATAATTAAAACGTCCTCTTGTTATTACAGTAGCATTGAACTTTCACATTTATTGATAAGGGACATTATAGAGGTTAGTTTAGATTAGGTGACAACATGCACGATTCCCAGCAGCAGTGATGGAGTACGGTACAATATGTACTGTGGGTGTAGGTGTAGGTTCCCTCCATCCCCCGTGATAATGGCACGGCGCTACTGAGGGTGCACGCTCATTATTGCGCCAACTATCACGTGTGAACAGCGACCACAGTGCGTGTGAACCACTAAACTATTGTAGGCAGACTACACATCGCCACCAACTCACCCCAGGGCCACGATTACTGTATTCAAATTTATTAACCATTGAATAATTTTACGTAGCCTAAATTATATTAGGTGTTCAAAAAAATTTTACAATCTTAATCCGAAAATGTTTTTATTGGAATTTGCATAAGTTGAACGCAGGCTTCAGTCTCCGAAGTTATTGGGTTTAAATTCTGCCAATTAACAGTGGTTTTAAGATGGTTACGCCTAGTGTGAAGTAATGTGTAGAACGGTTCCAACTTAGAGCTTTAAATCATAGCATCTTAAGGTCACACAGAAAACAAATTTAAATAAATTAAAGACAGAAAAAAAGCTGCAATTTCACAGGCACAATCCCATCAAAGCCGATCTGCCGGAACAGTCTACAGCGGTCAGCGATGCAGGTGCAGTGCAAGCCGCTTTATATAATCTCAGTAGCCTCTTATCACGGCTGTACCGAAACTGCCACGACGTTTTATGATCATAATCCATACCGAAACTGCCACGCCAATTAGTGAGGATTATAAGGGTGTTTTTGAGAGTGCTAGAAACACTGAAACTGCCATGGCGGATTCCTCAGGTAGGGGAGGTTGGTTTGGCAACGTGCAGGGAGAAACGGGAATGAGAATATCCCTCACTCATCACAGTGACGATTTTGAAACACAACACTTTACTTAGCTCATAACTTAGTTAAATGCTTTTCATGCCACTACTTAAAAGAGGCCATACTAACTTTGCAGTTATTTAAATCAAGTATCAATAGAAAAAGTCATTTAACTACCGATAAAGTCAGAAATAATTAAATAATATGTTCTAATGGATTAAGATTGCAATGGAATGTAAAGTGTTTCTTACTAAATGTATTATATGAATGCTCTTAACCCGTTATAGTGAATTGCTGGTATTAAAGAACTCAATACACACATATTTTATCATTAGATTTGAAGTTTTCAGTTTATAAATATACCAAGGTATAGGTAGGCATCGTCAAAATTGCACAAGAAGAAACATAATCTAATGCAAATAATAGCACAACAGGATACGTGTCCTGAAGTATAAATAAAACACAATTGTGTATATATTGATCATATTTGGCGATTTTATTGATTTCATCCTATACTATTAATATTTTGATTTTTTGGGCTGCTGTGGAGGTAATGTATTTAGAAATGAGCTGGGAATACTATGAAAACATGCTTTTCAGCAATGAGTTGGAAATACTGCGCGCACTGCGTTTCAATTGTCTTAGGAATTGGCGTCGAAGTATAAGATCCTTTGTGATGACTAGAATACACAGAATTAAGTTCGAGTCTTTCCAGTTTATTAAGTTTATACTGTACCAACCTCCATGGCCTGCAGAGGGGCGTTCTCGTGGAATCTCAGTGGAATGCCCTCCTATTAGCTTGATGTAAAATTTTTCAAATTCGGTATTTCTCAACAGTTTTGTGCCATCCTTCAGAGAGTTAGTAGTAAGGTATGGTCTAGTCAATTAAGTTCGAATAATGTGCAGGTTTACATTAATAATACCAGATAAAAACTTCATAATTGATAAGTATACATTTTAGATACGGTTGGTAAAAAATAAATCTTAATTAGCCTAGGCTACTTGTAGTGATAATTCAGGGTCACTTAATTCTGCCAACCTAGAAACCGGGAATAGCGCGTGAATTTTAACTATCAGGAAAAAGTCCCCGATGTTTTCTCTAGCAAACCCACTTACTAACACCACACTTTGTATAACAAAACTGTGGCCGTCTACTAACAACGCCGCACCCTTTCTCTTCGTTTCAAATATCTTATCCTCCATCGAAAGACTATCAACTAAGTATAACTAACACACCAACACCCTTACTACTAACTCTCTGAAGGATGGCACAAAACTGT
Source organism: Macrosteles quadrilineatus (assembly GCF_028750875.1). Lineage (NCBI taxonomy): Eukaryota > Metazoa > Arthropoda > Insecta > Hemiptera > Cicadellidae > Macrosteles > Macrosteles quadrilineatus. Next base: position 29,296,137 of record NW_026542594.1, on the reverse strand, counting down.
TGAGAAATACCGAATTTGAAAAATATTACATGAGTCAAGCTAATAGGAGGGCATTCCACTGAGATTCCACGAGAACGCCCCTCTGCAGACCATGGAGGTTGGTACAGTATTTGTAGTTCTGCAACCTAGCGTCTTGGGCGAATAAAACTATTTTTGAATATTACAGTTTTACAGTATTATATTAGTATTTGATCACCTCTAGTGTAATTAAAAGCGTCGAACAGATCATATAAAATGCAGTGTTATATAAGTGGTAAATGAACATAAAACTTGTTTCTTAGTGGTAAATAATTATTCAGAATAATTATATTTCAGAATAATTATAAAGTAAATATATTCTCAAGAGACGGAATAAATACTTATAAAGTAAATACTCTAACAGTCGCAACACTAAAAACTTATATTACATAAAAATAAATCCTAAAATATAAATACGAAAGGGCAAATCAATCACTTATTTTTCCAATCAACGTATTATTGTGAAAGAAATTAAAAGGTTAAGACAGAAATGGGAATTTTAAGTCTCCCGTTTCTCCCCGTCTACCTGAGGAATCCGCCGTGGCAGTTTCAGTGTTTCTAGCCTTCTCAAAAACACCCTTATAATCCTCACTAATTGCCGTGGCAGTTTCAGTATGGAGCATGGTCGTAAAACGTCGTGGCAGTTTCGGTGTCCCCCTTATCACAGTGACTACTCCCACTCTGTTTACAAATAAGTCACCTCTCGCGGGGTCGACGGACATACTGTATAGCGTGACGTGTCAGTGATTGGCGGCATTAGATGCACGCGTCGCGGGGAGGGGAGGAGGAACATTGAACTCGGTACAACACGCAACTACAGTAATCTGCTTAGTGTATGTATGTACTGTAGGGTGTCTCAAACTGAGATAAATCCTAAATACCACTTCAGTCCGCTGGTGTTGGACCACAACAGTTTCATAATAAAGTGCCCCGAAAGCGAATGAAAAAAGCCAGCCTAACACGAAACAATCATCCAATAGACGAGAAATCAATTAACAACACATGATTGATCAAATAGAACTGATAATTTATCATTTTATTTTTTTATATTACGAAAAACATTTTTATAATTTTTTTTACTGTTGAGATAATATATGAAGAGATAAATTCAAACCAATGCATAACTTTGTCTGCATTCTCTTTCAAATGACACTTAAATCTTGTTTACTACTGTTTATAGTTACAAAAGCCTTTAGCGATTCTTGTGAAAGCCTGCAAATTTCGTAAAAAATGGGAGGGGGGAGGGTGGTTGGTTCACAAGTGGTCAAAAAAGTGTTACATTGTTTCAAGTAGAGTTGATATATATATATATATATATATATATATATACTAGGTGAAACCCGTCAAAATCGACGGTTACTTTCAAGGCTTGCAACTGATATAACTGCGACAAATTGAGTGAAATTATACATATTTTGAGCATTTAGCATTGTTTAAAGAGTAATAAGTGTAAAAACAATAATGATATTAATTGCGTTAGTTGCCAAATATGGTTGATCATTCAATGAATAAAATATTTCCCATACTGTACATCATCGGAGTTATTATTAGTATGTTAACTGGTACATCTTCTTTTAGAAGAACCTTTAAATAGTATTAAAATCATATTGGTGGATCTTTTGTAGTTAAAACTTCCGCGATTTCATCTGTCTAATAAAGATTAATCTAAGATTTTATTTGTTCTGACTTTAAAAGGGAGGTCCATCCGTTGCAGTGCAAGTTTGATTTTTCCTTCGTCACGTCACGTCAGTTCATATCGTACTTCTGTGCCAATAAATAACCCTCAAGCATAGTTTTGGGAAATTGGTTGGGGAGATGTTGAAGCTAATAAGACACTTCTGCACTTGTATTATTTTGCATTTTATTACACAATCGAAGATTTTTCCAATGATTTAAAACATGTATGGCAATAATCTTATAGTATGATAAAATATAGCCAAAAGTGGTGAAAAAGACAGACACCAACCCGTACAATAGATATAAGATAGTTCAATAAGAAATAATTGTTAAATAACAGTTACTGTGATAAAAGGATTTTCCACTGATTTCGTAATGGAACGTTATATTGCAAAATATGACATGATACAGAAGAAAATCAATTTTAAAATCAGAAAATAACATTGAAAATACTTCTTTTGGACAATTCAGTAACTCCCAATAAATGTGTGTTGTTTAAAATACAATTTTAAATTAACAGCTGTTTCATTAAAAAGTATTATCCACATGGACAAAATGTAAACAAATCTGTGGAGGGATCTTTAAGGGCTTCTGGGGCAGAGCCCTAACGGGATTCACTTAGTTTTTATTTTGGTAACTCATCTAGGGACCAAGACCTTTCTTTGGACATCTCTACCAAGTTTCTACGCCCAGTCGTTCTCTCAAATTCATGGAGACAAAGTTTCCAATTAAATATTTAGATTCCCCCATGTTAATCTTATGGGAGAAAATCCAACTTTGGTGGAGGATAATGCCCAAACTAATAAAGATTTCAAAAAACGAAAAAGACTTTGCAAAACTACAGATCAGGGCCATTCATTTGACACTTTAATAATCAAAATCGGTCCAAAAATGAGGGAGGAGTTCTGTTTAGAAAAATCGGCTTAGCGTATTATATATATAGATATATAATAACGATTAAAATTTCTCAAAATAATAGGCGCTACATAGCTAAGAATTTAGAATTTTCTGTGGGACCTCCCGTTAAGATTTAACTTATTAGGCCTGATTGGAATTTATTTTTTTTAATATCAATTTGACGGACACCTTTGACACATGTGTGTATTGCTGCGACACGAAGAAAGGCGGCTCGCCTCGCGGCTGGCTAATGGTAAACTTAAACTCACGAAGTCTTGACGCTCGACCTATTTACTTGATATCGACGTGCTCACTGCTGTATAACTCGGGCACGTTGCACGTATTATACGTTCACGAATCACGGCCGTGTTTTAACACCTGAAGATACTCGATGAGAACGTTCCGACATTAAGTAACCTCGACTGTAAAGAACTTTCGTTTCTCATTTAGACACGTTGGATGATATATGATGAGAGGAGAAGGGATCGTCTTGCGGTTAAAATAACAGAGCTAAGACTTTATATATAACAAACAAATAATGTGTAAAGGTTGATAACTATTATTTATAGGCTACAAATTTGAATATTATTTTGTATAACAAGGAATTTTTCCGTTTACGACTGCCACTATTTTTTCCATGTTGGTTAACTACAGTTCTCTACGCAGTATGCCTACACATCGTACGCATCTCGTTAAGCGTTCTGGTTAGGTTGGATAGGCTAAGGTTAGAAGAACCAAGACCCCAAGACATAACCTAAAACTTAAAATTGTTAATTATTACATACAATTTATTTATTTTGCCGTACAACGGAGAAGACATGCAATACATAACAGGAACATTGATCTTAAATTATTTAAAAACTTACACCAAAAACCTTTAAGGACAATAACTTATCTACAGAGTAAACACATTTGAGTTTTAACCATGAATCAAGGATAGTTTTGCATTTTTTATAGGAGTTGTTACTGCAGAAAGGGGCTAGGGCCTATTTATAAAAAAAATATGGTATATATCAAATACGACTGAACACAGCGCTATGCAAAAATAAACATTACTATGTATCTACAAACAAGTATAAAATACCCCCGCCGCAGCAAACCTGCAGACTAAGCGAATTTCCATTAGCCTGATTGGATTTACACTAAAATGTCTACTTAAAAATATAACATTTATTTCCTATTTAAATAGAATTAGTTTAACAAGTACTTAGGTTTGCTGCAAAACTGTTTTTTTTATGTTAATAGTTGGTAAGAAATAAAAACATTTTCAAATTTGATCAAAATATGTTCATAAACAAGCAAACTACAACAGTTTACTTGTTCTCCATAAGAATAACATGGGGATTTATTAACGCTTCAATGTATTAAAATTATTTGTTTTTTTAAGGTCTACAAAATGGTTTGGAAAGAAATTGTTAAATTTTAAGTTAAGGTCTATGAAATGGTTTGGAAAGAAATTGTTAAATTTTAAGTTTTTAGGGTCAAAAATGGGAAAAAACAATTTTTACCCCATAAAACCCCCCATAGACCCCTGTTCCCATAGTCCGATCATGCTGGTTCGCGAACTCGTTCGAATAAACGTAGGTTTACACGTTTGTACCGGTACCAAATTTCATCAAAATCGGATGATTTTTGCTCGAGTTATCGCGCTAACGGACACATATATAAATGTGTAGGCCTATATAATTTTATATTATAAAATATAATATTCAGGGTGCTCAGTTGTACTTATTTACTTAAATATTTAAAATATATATATATATATATATATATATGAATTTGAAGGGATGGTGTTTTTGGTCTCTAAGGACCTCAAAACGAAAAAGTAAATCGGTCCCGGGTCCAGGCGGTCTTACCATGAGTACTACGGTAATAGCTTATTCCCTATAGGGGAAATTCGCTAAAAGCATATTAACACAAGTGAGACATTTAGCCATCTAGGCCTACATGACACACAGATGCACTACCCAGCTGGCGGAACGGGCTGTACAAGGTCAGCCAAATGCCAGTCACACAACACATTGCCTCTGATGTTGACTACTGCACTGCACTGCATTCAAATAAATGTCAATTGTAGCACGTAGTAAAATATAGCTTGTGAATTTGACATCATGTTGTTCAGCAACGATAGGGCCTACTGACGATTCATTGGAAAACCTTGATTCTAAAATGTGAACTGCTCACAAACAGTTAGGCCCTACAGCACTAAATGCGATCTTATACTTTGTAAAGTCCATATCCTCTAGTCACACCAAGTTTTAGGCTATACTCTGTAAGATGGAAGATGGAACATATCTCCTGACCTCCGTCAACCTGGGAACTGGCAAATGGTCTAAGCCAGTCCCAGTAAGTTAGTTGTACAGTAGTATATTGTTTATTTAAATACCATACACAACTTATGTCACACGGGGTCACAATTATTTTCACTATATTCAAATTTGGTGTTTTTGTTTTTATCACAGGCTGCAGTAGCCAACAGATAGCGCGGAGGCGGTCAGATAAACGCGTGGCAGTCGTTAAATGTATCACGATCACTTCTTATCAAACAATCCGGAGATAAAGCTAAATAGTGATGACTCTGAAGTCGCCGACCATTAACATGTAGCCTAAATACTGTGGTTTGTTTTGATTCAAAATACTAGCATGTTGTCAAACTGTTTATCTGTCGATGTTACAAGATGAGTACTATTGAGTACAGCATTGCAGCACTTGCAGCACGGGCGGCTGTAGCAGTGTAGTGGGGGTGACGACCCCGTGAGAGCGACCGCAGGTTATCTTGGGAATCCTCCCCGGAACTGAACTGAACTGAGCAGTGAAACAGAGAGCAACGGCGTCGATGTCATTACTGTGATAGAGATGTACAATAACATAAAACTATATAATGTGGTCAGGTGTACAACTCGCAAGCAATAAATACTGCCACAGAATAAACATCACGTTTGACTAGGTCTAACCAATACTCAGGGAAAAAGTTGGGCCACAGATATTGAAACTTCAACACATAAATACAATAGTTTAACAAAAACACCGGACTACACAACACACAATTACCAACAGAGCACCAAATGCAAAATCTTTAAAAATTGCGGATTTTAGGTTTTTTTCACCATGTAGGCCTAAAGACTTATTCTGTAGCTTAAGTGCTGCACATACTTTTCTCTGTGGCCGAGGAGGCGGCCGCTTGTCTGTGAAGGTTAGCCATCCTTTGGTCCGTCCAGAACATATGGAAGTCCAAGGGGATGGGGGTGCAGGAGCGCTGGGTGGAGGCAGGATGTACAACATAACAACACTTCACTTCAGAAACATAACCTCAAACGTCGCGATCCGACCGCGAGCGGCACCACATCAAATCTCTGACTGAGACTGAGCGAACGAGAGCGACGCGGCGCGCGGCGACGTCCGATCCAGGTGGGGCAACCTCGCACACTCCACCCTCCCGGTCCCTCGGATATAAGTGCTGTTAAAAAAAAGATTCGGCTGGTTTATTGTAGAAATGTCTTTGTTATGTTGTATGAACCTAAAAATAAACTTGGTTACGGTAACTTACGGTTTTTTTTAAACATAACTTAAATATACCATTGCCCTTAATACGACACGAGTTGATTACAAAAATTCAAGAAATTTACTTTAAAAGGCCCACTCTGTGCCCTTTAACGCTTTAGGGGATTGAACAAAATACAGGCGTAATTTAAGTGATTTAGCGAATTTCCCATATAGGGAATAAGCTATTGCCATAGTACATAGTACTCATGCTCGATAAAATAATTCTATTTAAACAAGGAATAAAAATGTGATAGTTTTAAGGAGACATTTTAGTATAAATCCAATCAAGTACATGGAAATTTGCTTAGTATGCAGGTTTGCTGCTGCTGGGGTATTTATATTATTATATGTGTCATAAAATTATACGATCCACTTTTTCTTTGTTCAAACTATTAGAGTTGTGTGCATTTCATATTCATTCAAAAAGGTAGAACAGTACTTTAATTGTTGGTAATTGCCTTTATTGTCAATAGTAAAGTAATTTGCATTACACTATTTTAGCTCACATTCCCTGCGTGAGTATTTTACCCGGCAACTGGCAACACTGTTGGGGTTGGTAGCGAAGCGCTCCAAACTGTCAGTGGCGAGGCACGGAACTATCCTCTTGGCTTGAGCAGTTGGCTCCCGTTACCATGACAACAAAACGCTACCGTACACAAAGAGAAAGAACGGAGCGAGGCGAGGAAATTAGCTACAGAACAGTATTTTTTTAATTTTTTTTAGCTATTGTTAACACTTTGATAATGTCAACTTTAAACTACTGATTATTGTTTTATACACAAGTGACGGTAATGGACACTTCTAAATTAAGTGCACTCAGTGCATCTATAAGTAAATTTGAAATAAAATCTTAAAAATGATCAAAATATAATCAAGTTTCACGGCTACATTGAGGGAAGATGTTTTTTTTATGTCCAACCTTCACGTTCTAATGCTAGGTTCTAGCCCAGAACTGTTTTTACACATTACTTCCGGCTAGTCCTTCTGGCATCATCAAATGGATTAAATTCATAGGTGATTTAATCACGTATTTTTTAGGCTGCTGCACAGTTCACTTTAAGAATTTATTTTTTAGAGATAAATTAAATTGTTTTTGTTGCTGAGTAGCGCTATTAAACATGCACAACCCTTTTTTCGTTTGTCTAATAACATTCAAAGGCTCTCTAAGAGTTCAAGCAAATAACATTGCAAATTCTTCCTTTGGACAATTCAGTAACTCTCAATAAATGTGTGTTGTTTAAAATACAATTTAAAAATTAACAGCTGTTTCATTAAAAAGTATTATCCGTATGGCCAAAATGTAAACAAATCTGTGGAGGGGTTTTTTAAAGGCTTCTGGGACAGAGCCCTAAGGGAATTTACTTTTCCTAGAGTTACCTAACATTGTACATGTTCTCTCACTGATTTGAGAAAGCAAAGTTGCCATTTCACTTATCAGTGAGACAATGTTAACATTGTCTCACTCTAATTACTTTGTCTCACTCCAGATTTGCAACGTGAAGGCACAAAATAGTGAGCGCGTAACATGCAGACAAGGCCGTATGCGCGCAAAATACGTTGGCAGCACTGGCTGTAAATCAGATGGTCAGCTGTTGTACTGTTGTATTTGTCACAGTGTTAAAAGTTGTCATATTAAAAGTTCACTTCTTCTGTAAAATAGTGAGCGCGTAACATGCAGACAAGGCCGTATGCGCGCAAAATACGTTGGCAGCACTGGCTGTAAATCAGATGGTCAGCTGTTGTCCTGTTGTATTTGTCACAGCGTTAAAAATTGTCGTATTAAAAGTTCACTTCTTCTGTGTAAAAATATGTTACGTTTCTTTACCAATTTATTTGTTTTATGGTAACTGTAGGAAAAATATAATGTGCAACTCGAGTGCAAAGTGCAATTGCCTCACTCGAGAGAAATCCTTACTCACAAGCCTTAGGCGAGAACTCACTTTGCTCACTAGTTGCACAAATAACTATGGTTTTTCTTTTGATAACTCATCTACAGACCAAGACAAGACATCTCATCAAAGCTATGGCCCCAATTGAGAGGCTTAATATGGATTTCAAAGGGCCAATTCCTTCAGTAACAAATAACACCTATATTCAAACTATAGTAGACGAATATTCACGTTATCCTTTTGCACTCCCCTGTCCTGATATGAGCTCAAGAACTATTATCAAACAACTCCACAAAATCTTCAGTATTTTTGGTACACCATCGTATATACCTACACACAGACCAGGGCAGCGGTTTTATGTCGGTAGAACTAAAATCATTTTTACATAATTTGGGAATAGCTACAAGTCGTGCAAGTCCATATAACCCACGTGGAAATGGGCAGGTTGAATGATTCAACGGAGTAATATGGAATACTGTTCAGCTAGCATTGAAATCTAGAGGGATGAAAATAAGTCAGTGGGAAAGTGTTTTAGATGAAGGCATTCATTGCATCAGATCCCTCTTATGCACAGCTACGAATTGTACACCTCACAAAAGAATGTTTAAACATCAAAGAAGATCTATCAATGGAGAAACTATCCCTTCTTGGCTGACTATTCCAGGAAAAGTTCTTATGAAGAAGCACGTAAGAGGCAGTAAGTTTGACCCACTGGTCAAAGAGGTTGAAGTAATTGAGACGGACCCAAAATATTCTTTAGTCCGCAATAAAGAAGGAAGAGAGTCAATTGTGTCCTTAAGATATCTTAGCACCAAGAGAAAAAGTAATGCAACATCCAACAAATCTTACTTATGAAAACGAAGACGGTAATGAACAGTTGGAACAGAATATTACCTCGTCACAATCGCTCCTTCTGGAACAGAACACTACTTCGTCACAACCGCTCCTTCAAAACTATACTGATTTATGTTTACCACCAGCAACGTCAGATGGTGTTCCTGAAAATGATGAACATCAAACCAGCAGCACTCCTTGCAATCAACCTCATCCCTTCGTGTCACTACGTCGGTCAACCAGACCAAAGGTGTTACCTAAGAAATTTGATGCATATAAAATTTACTAGAGCGGAAGAATGTGGTGATATTCTAAGTACTGTACAAAATGTTAGCTGACATTCTTAATGTTTTAGTCAGATTTGTTTATTTATTCTGTTTGATTCTTGTATTCAGTTTTGCTTAATAAAACCTAAGTTTTATTCTCTAAAGGTTTATTACAACAGGCTATATGTAAATACTCAATGTTGTATTTTTAAATCAGTTCAATTGATCAACAAAATCTTTTGCTCAGTGTTAATAAACTAAAAACACAAGACAGTGTTATGGAATTTGTGTTGTGTATCCTTAAACATGATGTCCACCAGTTCACTATAAGTTAATCAAGGACTTTTCTGGGAACATTTGATGAATTCCTTCGGTGACCACGGAATGCGTACGGTAGGCCTACAAAACAAGACTTTTTTACAACTTTTTTAATGGTTTCTTTGTTTCTTACTTGCCCTTGACCTATACATATTTTATAAATAGAACAAAAGTTATGTTCTCACAAAAATCCAAAATGAGCAAATTTTAAAAATCCCACATTTAACATTCCGGTACTGTATGTGATCTGTACTTTTCAGCATTTTTTGACAGGCTTCGTAGTAATCAACTAAGCAACTGAGACAAAACATAACCTTGTCAAAACAAACTTGAAAACACACTCTACTGTACTTTCCATTTTTGTAACAAGATCAGCTGTTTAAAATCACAGAAAAAGACTTACCAAACGTTTCTTTTTGCACCATTATTATTGATTAACCCTGTATAATAAGCTCAATATTACTTGCAACAAAAAGCTCAATATTACTCAACAAAACCAAAACAAAGTGCTAGATATAAGTATACTAGATATAGGTAATTCAGAAAGTGATTGGGCAAAAGACAAGACAAAAGAGGTACGCACTCTTACAGAGAGAACAGTCATAAAACTATATATGGAGATATAGGAACTGATCTGGGCAGAGATATACAGCAGGTTGCCTTGGACACTGCCACACAGGTCAGCTGAAGCCATGTTGGGTAACATGTCAACTTGTGGCCTCACATCTTCACTTTCACCTCCCACCAAGCTGCATACCAACCAGTTGCAGGTCATTACATAAACGGATTAAAAAAGGCATGGGCTATTTCGTTCACATGGATAAATTCTGTTTTGATTTAAGATAAAAGAAATCGATGACTTGCTGAATTGATACTGTCTGTTAATCTCGTGACATTGTTGTCAGAAAGTATCACTTTATTGCTATTCCAGTGACAAATTCACAACAGGAAGAGTAAGTTGTTAAGTTCTTTTAGTAAATTTTTTCTACTAGCCTTCACATTTTAAATTAAAAACAACAGCTGATCATTGATAATCAATTCATAACATTTTAAAAATAAACATTCCATTCTGGTTCTTCTTGTTACAATGACTTGATTAATTTTCTCTCATAATTTTAATTTATTATACACAAACAATCTACATTATTTAATGGTCCTTTTGATCCGAGATATTACTTAAGCGATTTTGAATTACTTTCATCCACTAGAACTCTTCTTATATTAACATTTCCTCATTTTACCTATTGATTTATGTGCCTCTGAACTCTTACCCAACCGAACTCTTATTCCATATTGAAACTCTTAATCCACTCATTTACACTTTGTGAATTTTTGACATTTATCTCCCCATCTTTGTACGATGGCATCTCCAAAAAGTGATTTTAAAATTGAATCACTTGACTCACATCTTTTATTAAAACTCGTCTCAAGAAAATAAGAAACATCGTAGATCAACTTGTTGAACAAGAAGAGTCATTAACAGTTGTGCAACAGGAAGCCTTAAAGACTCTAATGCAAGAAGCTCATAAGAAGAAAGAAGAAGTTGATTCTTATTTTCATCACATTGTAAGTACGTCAAGTGAAGATGATTTGAACATTGAAACTTTAGCTGAAGATGAAGACCAAATCAGTGAACTATTCCTCATGTTGTAAAACTCATGTTGTAAAGGCCAAAATTATTGCTACTGAATGATGCAGAAACAACATGCTGATTTTTCATTTGAATATGAAAGACTTAAGATATTATATTTAGGCTGTCTCGTCTATTGATCTGATTGTATTCTTATTCTGTTAATAAGATCAAACATTTGTATGACCTAACTAACGTATTAACTTTGACGATTTATAGTAGGCCTACAATCAATTGTCAGTATCCTAACGTCTATGGTTTTAGCTTTGGATAACTTGAAAATTTGAACGAAATTAAATGAGTAGGAATTTTAGCATAGATGAAACATTACTCTCTTATTGATACGTCACCATCCGTATGGATTAGAAAAGACAATTTCAATGTTAGTTACGGCCAGTTTTTAAATAGGGATGTGTTTTTGTTTCCAATTTGTTTATTGTTATTTGAGTTGTTAAATAGCCCAGTTGTAAACATAGACATGCCCCTACAGGTACCGAATGGCGAATGGAACTAACAATAAACCACGGCCACCTTTACTTTACTGTCCGCGAGAGTAAAGAAGTCCCCTGAGTTCTGGCCTATTTGTAGTTTGAAGGCGTTACGCTTGAACGTTTTGCGCGACAATCACTGTAGAGCCGTCTTGACGCTGCTCTGCTAGTTTTAAGTTTTAAGGCTTAATTTTTTTATTTAATATATTTATGATTTTTATAAATCTATGTCATAATATTTTTTGCATAGTCATACAATCGAAGGAAACCCATTTTCTGGTGTTACTAAGGCAAATTAATAACCTTTTCTACTTTATGATTTTTGTTTAGTTAAATGTAACAATACCCCCGCCGCAGCAAACCTGCCGACTAAGCGAATTTCCATTTGTCTGAATTGATTTTCAGTTAAATACATTTTAACAAGGAAACTAATAAAGTGTGTTTTTGAGTAAAATATTGATAGCTTAGTACAAAATAAATAAATTTGCCAAGTTTGATCAAAATATATCCATAAACAAGCAAACTACAACATTTGACAATATTCTCCATAAGAATAACATGGGAATTTTAAATTTACATTTACATTTAAATTTATTTTAAGTCTATATATATATATATATATATATATACATATATAAAAATTTGAACAAATGGTGTTTTTAGCCTCTGGGGACATCAAAATGAAAAAGTAAATCGGTCCCGGGTCTAGGTCTTACCGTGCCACCTACGGTAATAGCTACTTTCCTATAGGGAAATTCGCTAATACCAATAAAATACAATACAATAAAATCCTTTTTAAATCCGAGTTTGAAAGCATTAAACCCAAATAATTAGTTGATCCATGAATATACTTATGGTGAATGCATATTACCGGTAATACACGAGTACAGCAGTTTTAATAGCATTCATCGCAATAAACAACTTATTATTAAAGTTATTAATCCTATTACCATAAACCTAAGCAAAAAATCAAGAAAACAAGAAAAACCCCTTAGTTTGACCCAATGTCTACGACAATCACGCGGTTTGACGCGTTCACATCAGGTAACACGCCATTGACGTCTATACTTTGCCAACATTTCTGGAACGTTAAATTACTTTCCATCCAAGTTTCGTCCAGATAGAAAATTTTCCTTTTTTGTTCCCTTAGCTTTCTTATCTCTCAATACTTAAACCTCCAATTAACGATGCCAGGCCTTTCAATCAAACATTTTCTTTTAGGGCAAAATTTCTTCCACTTGAACCCTATATCTTTTAAGAGACGCCGAAGTGCCCATTCGCTCCATTTAAAATTAATTCTTTCTCTCAAAACAGGTAATAGTTTTTTACATGAAGGGACAATTTTTTGTTCTTGTAAAAACCGCGTATTACATCTACAACTACACGCCTATCAAAGCTATCTATTTGTACTTTATGGTGGTCAGCCTTCTTTAGTTTTTTCCCGGGTGTACAGAGTTTTTCAGCCGGTGTTTGTTAGCCGGATTTTCTAATTCGTTTATTAGTTTTTTATGGAACTTAACAATAGTTTGTGGCACGTTCTGTTGCCTTTTCTATCGGCACTAATAAATTTTTGTCTTTACATTCGTTGTCACAGCACTCGATCACCCGTCTAATTAAATCCCTCTCTCCACTATGTATAGTAGCACCACGTTTTCTTAAATCCATAGCTACAAGGAACGTCCAAAACAAAACGCGAACACACGAGACTGCAATGAATCAAATGACGTGACCACATGATGATAATCTACTTATCCAAAACAAAGATATGAGTAATTATGTTTACAACAGTTGTTTACAGACAGACATCGAGGCGAGGCGCCCAGATGCTTAGCGCCTGCAAATAGTGCGCGATACTCTCCAAACATAGCTGCGTATAGCTCTGGCTCAAGGGACTTCTTTACTCTCGCGGACAGTACAGGCTGCGGCCTGGTGGAATTCGCAATGTTGCAAGTGGTGTTGTTTAGTGACAGACGTCCCATAAGATAACATGGCAGACAGGTGACATGAGCTCATTAATTCACACTTTATTGGTTTAAATTTAAATTTATGAACATAAATTTATTAAAATATTGAAAATAAAACATACAGAATTGAAAACCAAAACAATATGAATTAAAAATCTATATCTGTACATTTTTAAGCTGAGTCAATATTGTCATAGTCCAGTAAACAATCTTTCGTAAATACACAAATACCATTTATTAGCTGCTTCCAAACAAAACGGCTGTTGCAACACTACTTGCATCGTTGCCACTTTGAAGGCCGCAGCCTGGAGTTAAAGGCGGCTGTGGTTAAACTGTCTTCTTATGTACAAGGATGACAAATCTAGGAGGATATTTAATCCAAGGAGTTAGTTATTTAATTGTTTTATTTTGATGTATTAAATTTAATTTGACTTAATCTTCAATTAAAAAAGGTAGCCTTAAAAAACACTTCAAATGGACGATGAACACTGTTTTGCTGAATATAAGAATGATATAAATATTAATAACTCTCTCAATGCATCGTTACAACATGGTTATAATGCGGTTTTTACCAAAAAGTTGGCCAAAATCTTTAAAATTATAATTCAGGGGATTTTGCGGGTAATCAAGACTCGATTCCGGGTAATTCCGGGGATTACTATCGGATTTTGCGGGTAAAATGAGCAAGTTGTGTTGGCAACGCTGGACGTCAATGAAAATTGTTTTTGTGTATACTTTATGCCACGATTTACAAGTACAATTAAGATACCTATAATAGGAACAATATTTACCACGTCATTGTTTGATAAATCGGTACTATATCATTATATAATGTGGGTCCTCTATAAATTACTAAATTCAGCTTATACACATGAAGGCTACTTTTCATTTCCGAATGTGATAAGACTTCTTCACATTCGTATAAAACATCGTGGACAGTGCCAAAAGCACTAAAATGCTACATTGGTTAATAAGCTGTGGCGTAACATGACTCTAATGTAATAACATTCTTTGGGTAATCTGAGGATATTTTTAAGAGATTGGCATTCATGGGAACTCAATATCAAATCCATTCAAGGTTTGTTTTTGGTACAAATGAATGCCACAGGACTTTGCAGCTTAGCCAATTTTTTTCTTGTCATGATTCGAACAGCGTTGCAAAATTTAGCGATTTTGTTGGTATTTTTATTTTTTATTTTAAAGAAAAGAATCTAGACTACAGTACAATCTTCCTCTGTTGTTCCATTAGCAAAATTCGTAAGAGCATGACGAAAATAACTTTCATCTTTGTCGAATTGACGCACGATTGATTATAGCTGAAACCCCTTTTGAATGTTATGTATACAAAACGTATATGAGTATACCACTGATTTGAAAGATCACATGGCTAGTATAAAGCCTCATCTTGAACCGGTAGTAAGTAAACAATCAAACCAAACAAATAAAGGCCTACCAATAAGACCACCAAAAACTTCATCTTGGTTTTGCTTGACGTAAGCGATTTTCTACCATTCATTGCTACAGTAGTAACTTTAATGATCACACATATATACTATTTCATTACAAACTACGACACAGACATTTTTTAACAAAACGTGAAAACTAGGAATGCTGGAGACTTTCATAAAAGGTCAAAACACATTCATGTTAGATACCAGTATGTACGTGAGCAATTTCTTGCAGGTACATTTGATGTACGTCACAGGTCTGAGAATGACCAACTAGCAGATTTCCTAAACAAAGGCCTACCAGTGTCCAGATTGAAAACCCTGTTGGAGCGTGTTAGTTTGAGGGCATATGGAAAGAAACTAACTTGCTCACTATCTGTTCACACATGGTTTACATTAACTAGTGTCCCTGTTGCTCGAATTCGAGCAATTGCTAAGTATTACAGGTGTTATTTTAAAACAAATAACAGTCATATTTTCTGATGCGCGCGTGCAGATTGGCCAATGGTTTAAGGGTCGTTTCTAACATAGGCTACAGATTGACCAAAGGTCTTAATGAGCAGTGACAAAAAATGGGGGAGGAGCTTACAGCAGCGATGACCCGTTTGGGGGAGGAGCTTGTCCATTCGAGTAAAATGTTTGTCAACATATAGCAACAATAGCATATTCCTTCGCTCATACATTTAATTAAAACTGAACATTGTGTGCGGAATACTAAAGACAGACATTTCAAGGTAATTTTCAAACAAGGGACCTACACCTACAAACGAGAATGCGTATCCTTTGAATCTTGAAAGAAAACTCCGGGACTTTTAAATTGTAACATTATCTTAACCAGCTGTAACCCACAGCCTTCAACCCGTTTGACTTCATCTAACAGTATAACAGTATATTTAATACGCTAGGCATATTTTTGTCATAATTGTTTTGGAGCGGTGGTGCTACCGATCACCATGTCCAAGGTGTCGTTAGAAAGGTCTTAGCATGTAGTTTTGCCATCAAAAAAATTCTTTGGAATTCCATCAGGGCTCTGTCCCAAGGGCCTTCAAAGTTCCTATGTTATTCTTTTAGGGAAAATGTTTGTTTACAGTTGATCAGATGAATACTTTGAAATTGACACTAATATTTGAAACAGCTGGTTGTACTAAATTGGAGACATGTGCTATAATAATTATTAGATTAGTTGAAAAAAATAATGTTTCATTGTGTTTAAACCAGTTTTTATTTGCACAAAAAAATCAGAACATAACCAAAAAACGATCGACATAATTGGAGACTATAAGACAGTAAGTTGAGCTCGAATAAACAAAACAGAATACAGTAATACAAACAAATAATCACACCTGATTTTAATCATACAGTACTAATATTATAAATGTGAAAAGTTTGTGTGTTTGTTTGTTTATTTGTTTGTTTGTTTGTTTGTTTGTTTGTTTGAAGTTCAATCACGCATTAACTAGGCCCTGTTTCATAAAAATACTAGTCTAGTAATTACTAGTCTAGTAAATACTAGTCCCGTATTTACCTGTCCAACTAATTTGTGTTTCATAAACGTTTTTATACCGCTAGTAAATACTAGTGTATTTTACTAGTCACGTGACCAAAACTACTAGTCACGTAACCAACTTTACAAGGTAAATTTTGAAAACAAATTTCTAACCTCAATCACGGGTTTTCAAACCCTTTATAAAGGGTTTTAATTTTGTTTTCATTTGATACAAAAAGTAAATAGTTGTAGAAACGCAGTGTTTTCTATTAATTGATAACTATATAGACACATAAGTAAAACAATCACACATTATTTATCAAACCGCTATTATTTATGTTCATCGATGAACCCCCCGACACGCCGGCGCGGCGTCGCTTCGCTGCAATCAACACGGTGATTGTAGTAGCCGGTTGTAGGCATCTGTAGGCCTAGTTGCGGCGCTCAACAGTTGGGTGGAAGTTGATCTGTTGCTGCCGCATTCGCTGTGATTTGTATAGTTTTAGTTTTATTCCGACATATAAAATTAAGCTTGCTATGAGTAAAGAAAAGAAGGCTCAAATTTTGAATGTAATTAAATCGTCTAAGGACATTTTGTTTATTGGAACGGTTTCAAGTACCCTTACCTATGTTATCAAATATTCGAATGCATAAGGATATTTGGGTTGAAAACCATTTGGTGATATTCTAATTTTGAGTCTACAAACCATGAATAATAAGCCTAAACGTTTATTGATGTAACAAATAATTGCAACGCCGTTACAAGCAATGGAGAAGTAGGTTTTCAAGTATAGTAAAACATGACATAGTTTGTAAAGGCAGGGCGTAGCTCAGAAGTAGAGTTCTCGCTAGTCATGTGGCGGGTCCCTGGTACAAATCCACGCCACTCGCTATACTTTTTATTCCATAAATTAAACTTTTACATGTTTTTACATTAAAATAACAGCTCTAATTAACATCTAATTTTTTTATTACTTTGAATAACAAATTCAGAATACCAAAATGGATTAAAAGTAATGTTTTTATGATAAGCAGTTCAGTTCAACGCCCAAAAATCAAATATAGGCCTACAAAATTGTTAGTATATCAAAGGGTTTTAGCTATTTAGAGAAGCAAATAATAAGCACCTCAAAAAATACAATGCAACTCCTCTTTAAAATTTTCTTAGGCTACTATTATTTCCTATTAAAATGTCTTTAAATAAAACCGAGAGCCTTATGGGTGTAAAATAATCTGATTAATGTTGCAATGTTGGATACATTTGTTACATCTTTGTATGCAATACGTTATGCGGTTTTAATTTGGTTTCTCTCAAAGCTTAAAAATCTTTTCTCTGTGATAACTAAATAGTTGATATAACCATGAAATTTAACTCAAGTGAAATTAGACTAAAATTTCACAGAAATTGATAACTTATAATTAATTCTAATAGGGCGATTGTACATACATTATAAAATTCTATTTCTCTCATTTTGTACTACGCCACATTTATTGATTGTAATTTATATCTAATAATTATCATTTTAGTACTCACAGATCTATTTTTATCTTAAATTGCAAACGTGAGCCAATTCCCACTTGCAAAAAGAACTTAATAATATTTTTTTTTTATGATGTGAGTAATGAAATAACTCTCTTTCCAAAAATACTAGTCTACTTCAAATAATACGGGTGTTGAGAGGTTGGTAGAAAATGGCAAGTATTTACCAGTGTAATTTACAAGAGTACAACTTTATGAAACACATTGCTGTCTACACTAGTAAAAACCACTAGTAATACTAGTCCCTACACTAGTAACTAGTATTTTACACTAGTAGGTTTTTGAAACGTAGACTTGTAAAATACACTAGTATTACTAGTCCATGGACTAGTAAATACTAGACTAGTAGTTTTATGAAACAGGGCCCCTGGTCAGATTGTGTTGAAATTAGGTATGATGTTAGCTCACATTCCCGATTAACATATAGACATATTCTTACCTCAAAAATCCTTTCGGGCTCCGCCCCAACGGCCCTAGAGTTTCCCATGTTAACCTTATGAGTATTCATATTTAAAAGGAATTAAATAATTTTTCCAGCTGTTTCAACTATACAATTTGTTTCTATGATATTCAATAGCACTAAAAGGTTATACGGTTTACCAACAGGGTGCAGCATCATTAGTTCTTTATACATTTATGACAACAGCTAATTTGAACCAAGCAGCAACAGAAACCTGAGTGTTGGAACTTTACTTCTTTCTATTGTTTAGGTGAAGTGGTAGAACATTATGGCTATGGTAGATGTTCTATATACTATAGTATACCGTAGATTATAGTAAGTTAAACCAAATTTTCTCAAAACGTGTCCTCCATCATTAAAAATGCAAAGCACGAGTATTTAACTACAATAAGTATTGTATACCAACCCCGTACGAAGGACGGGTACTCAGCTAGTAAGGTAATAAATTGAAAGAATAACATACTAATAAGTACAGCTGAGGTATTTTTAACATTAGGTATATGGAAAGTAAAGCAATTACGACCTTAAAGGGCAATTTATGAAATAATTGGATAGTTTTGCGCAAGGTTTCTCATCATGACGAACATTTTAAGTAAATGGTTTATGGGGGTGTGACTTAGCGTTTTCTCAAAAGTTCATGGATACTTTGGGCTTTATATATGGATTATTGCTATAAGTAGGTAAACAAATTAACAATTTTGTAACAAACTCCTCAAAATACCAAAAGATGTACTTTGTGCACTTTACAAGATGTTGATGGTGAGTTTATCCGTAATTAGTTATATTTTATAACCTATTATTTGCCTCAGAATACCACACTGTTTTATTTAAGCTGTAGTCGAGTGTAAGAACCTTATTTGTTTACTAAACAGCTTATATAAAACCTAATGTTTTATAAAATTAAATGCGTCTCTTGAGTTCGGCCACCTATTTGACTGTTAAGATTAGAAAGCGTTGACAAACACTTCACGTGAATAGACAAGCTCCTCCTCCACACGGGACATCACGGCTGTAAGCTCCTCCCTCATTTTTTGTCACTGCTCATTAGGACCTTTGGTCAATCTGTATGTTAGAAACGACCCTTAAACCATTGGCCAATCTGTATGTGGCCTTTCTGATGACTTTAAAAGAGTCTACTCAATGATTATGGAAATACTCAAGATGTACATAACAGATCGATATAATCAACATTTCTTGTAAATATCTTATCATTTTTCAAAAGCTGATCTTGGTTTTTAGTTTTTTTTACAGATAGCCTTACTCATAGCCGCATTACGTTGTCCATAATAACGATTATAATAATTCTAAAATAAACCATTATTTCTGTTTCTTCCCCTTGGTGGTGTTCTATGACTTTCCTATATTTCCATAGTTTGCAAATCGGCTCTTCCAATGATTACTAAGGCCAGGGACACAATTACTGGCGAAACCGCCGAGCGCCGGATCCGGCGGATCCGCCGGAGGCTGAGGGTCAGAACACACTTGTTCCGGCGAAAACTATTTTGCCAGAGCCGGCGACAATAAATAGAGTGCAATGAACTCTGAATCAGTTTTGTCTTTAGACTAGTACAGTTCTAGTACAGTTAAGTTTTAGAAATGGTGCTGTCGAGACCTCATAAGTTGGCCTTGCTGTGTTTGATCCACCACAGAAGGAAGAGAAAACACCCCCGAACTGTTTGGGTGCATCCTATTCTGAAGAACAGACAGCTACATGGAGCTTTTTACACTCTATTTTTACAGTTGAGAAATGAAGAAAATAAGTTTTTTAATTATTTTCGAATGTCTGTCCCCTCATTCGACGAGCTACTATCGAAGATTACAGTGCAAATACAAGGACAAAACATATACATGAGACGCTGGAAAGGCTGGATTCAGTGCGGCACAAATTGGTCGCCAGCTGCTGCTGTACCTCGTTTTCTTTTTGTCTTTGTAAATTTCCAAAGACCTATCACAAAGTTCCTGTTTCTAATGAACCAAACTAATAAGTAAATCCATATCAACATCTACCATGATGATATACAGATAAACAGTCTAAAATGATAAACAGACTAAAAATAAAAACTAAATTAACTAAATAGCAAAACAAAACTAAATACACCACTTGGACACTGCATAAAAATCATAAACAATCACCACCCTCGAGGGTTGAACCACGACTGAGGAGTGGGGGCAGTCGCAGTCCGGCTGTTTCGCCGGTAAGTGTGTTCATCTCCATAAGGCACAATGCCCGCTACCCACTGCTCCGGCAAAACCGCCGATCCGGCGAGGTAGAGAATATCCGGCGGTTTCGCCGGAGCATTTTCCGCCGGATCGGCAGATTCGTCAGCCCCATGCCTTCCTGTGTATCTCAACTTGCTCCCGCGCCGCCGGATCCGGCGTCCGGCGGTTTTGCCGGTAAGTGTGTCCCTGGCCTAAGAAATGCAGCAGTGTTAATAATTAAGTTTTCTTTTTAATCAATTTATCCAGGCTCTCGCTTTTTTCCATTGTAATATTTACGCCAACCCAAATTCAAATAGTAAATAAGTAAATATTTAATTTCAACCAAGTAAGTTAATGTTTGTAGCAAACTATTTGATTAGCAAACTTATCGGCCGTTTACAATTAACATATGTTCTTCTTCTCACTTTTAATTTCTGACAACAGCTGCAGTTTCATAACAATGTTTGTTTCCCATGTTAATCTAATGGAGAAATACAAAACTTTAAAGGTCCCCACTCCCCAGGGCCTCACTCTCTAATTATTTCCCTAAAAAGAAAGTTTCCTGCACAACTTCACGTTATGCTCTTTTCAATGACACCAAAAACTTGTCAATCGGTTCAGTAGTTTCGGAGGTGTAGTTGTCAAAAAAACCTGCTTGCGTATTAAATAAGTATAGATTGTATGTTTGTTTTATCTTGATACATTTTATTTTTACACAGTTTATAATCAAGTTTAACAACTATTAATCTATTACTAGGTGAAACCTGTCGAAATCGATGGTTACTTTCAAAGCTTACGCTAATTCATCTAACTGCGATAAATTAAGTGAAACTATAGGCCTACATATTTTGAACATTTAGAATTTTTTTTTTTTTTAGGTGTAATAAGTGTAAAAACAATAATGATATTAATTGCATTAGTTACCAAAATGGTTGATCATTCAACGAATAAAATATTTCCCATACCGTACGTCATCGGACTTATTATTGGTATGTTATATGGTATGGAAGAACCTTTAAATAGTATTAAAATCGTATTGATAAATCTTTTGTGTAGTTAAACACTTCCGTGATTTCATCAGTGTAATGCAGATTAATCTATGATTTTATTTGAAAAAAATATCTGTTTGTTGGGAAGACACGTTCTAACTTCAAAGGGAGGTATATCCGTTACAGTGTAAGTTTGATTTTTCTTTCGTCACGTCGGGTCAGTTGGTATCGTACTTCTGTGCCAATGAGCAACCCTCTATCATAGTTTTGAGAAATTGGTTGTGGGGTTACTGTAAAAGCTAGAATTCATTGACATGGGGATGTCAGTTAGTTGTCTCAGCCTTATCAATTACCTACTTTCCGGGCTGAAAACGGATATATCCGTCCCAAGAAATTTCTTTTCTAGGCCAAAGACGGTAATAAACATTACACTGCATTATAAATGGGTAATTTTGTTTTTGTGGTTGGCAATAATAATTGCCGCAGCTGTTTCGGCTATTTTGCACCATAGAGTGTGCGTAAGTAAATATTGCTGCCACTTCACACATGGTTGTTAGTGAGTGATGTTTACATTTTGTGTTTTGTACTTTATTTTTATGTTATTAAGCTAAAGATACTAATGCAAACTATATGCAATTCGAAAATGTTATGTTGCAACTTGTTTGCTCTCCTCCCAACATTAACTTTCATATTTAATACTTCACTAAGATCAGGTATTTTCCCAGAAAAGTGGAAGTCTGTGCTTGTCAGTCCCTTGAATAAAATCTCATCCCTATCGCTTCCGCAAGACTACAGACCAATTAGCATTCTTCCCACTCTTTCTAAGGCACTAGAAAGAGTCATTCACTCCCAAGTTTCTGACTTCTTGGCACAAAGCAACATCCTCAATACCGGTAGCTTTCAATCAGGGTTTTGTAAATCTTACAATACTGAAACAGCAATGCTTCATGTAACTGATGACATACGATTTGCTATGGATCGTAGCCAATGTAGGCATACTATCTTAACATTATTTGACTTCAGTAAAGCATTTGATACCGTAAACCATAGCTTTCTTCAAGCCAAACTCCAACTATTAGGTTTCTCTGATAATTCACTAAAATGGATGAGATATCTTCAGAGCCAAAAGCAGTGTGTGTGTCATGACAACCTGACGTCCGACTGGAGACTTGTTCCCTGCGGAGTTCCCCAGGGTTCAGAAATTCTTGGTTCTCTGCTTTTCACCATTTACATCAATGACATCAGTACAGTTCTACACCATGCAAAGTTTCATTTGTACGCTGACGACTTGCAAATCTATTCTCATTTTAAAGAAATTGAGCGATGCAAATGAAATCATAAACTTGATGAATCACAACATCAACAGCATTGTTCAATGGGCAGAAAAGAACGGACTTAGACTCAATCCTGACAAAACAAAGCCAATCATCATATGTCACTCGCGATTACTCAACAGAGTGGACCTAGACTATTTACCAAAAATCACTGTAAACGGAACCCCTTTGCAATACCAGGGCAAAGTAAAAAGTCTTGGTTTGACTTTAAACCGCACATTGGACTGGACTGAAGCGGTGGTCAGCACTTGTAAAAGAGTGTTTGCCGCTGTTCACACACTGAAGAAGACTTTCTACCTTTCCACATTAAACTCTTACTGGTCAAATCACTTGTGTTTCTACACTTTAACTACTGCAACACTGTGGTTAATAAGTTATATATAGGCCTATGATATGACTGTGGCTTTGGCAACAAAATTACAATGTGTACAAAATTATTGTGTTCGATTCTTGTTCAATCTTAGGCGTGATGACCACGTCACACCCTACTACATTAATTAATCAATTTTGAAATTTGAGGACATCAGAAAAATTTGAATACTTTCCATTAGGCTACTCATTCAATCTTGGAATTCCAAATTATCTTGCAAAGAATTTTAAATTTTTGAATGGAAGAGGCGCAAGGGATACCCGCTCTGGCTCGTCCACGCTTCGCATTCCTCATCACAGAACAACTGTTTATAATAAATCATTTTTAGTAACAGCATGCCGCCTATGGAACTCCATAGGCCTACCCTTATTGGAACTTTATTATATTTTTTGTTATTATTAGTTTTTTAGAGGTTATCTGTAAGAAAGGACCATGAGATCCTAAGTTCACCTCAATAAAGAAGCATTTTCATTTCATTTTACCTCTTCCCATCAAAACCATAGAAAACCGATCCCAACTGATGGTGGCGGTGAAAGAATATTACATTGGCCGAATGGCTGTGGCTTGGCGGGATGGCGTGCGTTAGGCCTCGATGCAGCAGAGGGTGTATGTGTGTGTTACTGTATGTTAGGGAAGATGAATAAATTTATGCTATTTTATTACCACTAAGTTAGTTATGTAACAAACTTATTGCATTTTTTGTTTTTATTTTGGTTGTTATTATTAGTTTTTTAGAGTTTAACTGTAAGAAAGGATCATGAGGTCCTAGGTTTGCCTCAACGAAGGATTTTCATTCATTTATTCATTCAATCAAAGTACCGGTAGCCTACTGGTATTGCACTGTTTGTACATATGCAATAGAGTTACAGTGATTTCTTTAGTTAAATGAAACATAGGAATTTAGGTCTACTACACTATAATAGTTAGAAAATATTAGATTTTACTATTCACTCCTTTAGTTCTTTCGCCGGTTTCCACTGTCCGGTAGAAATCAGTACAATTTGACATCATATGGTCTATCGAATCGATGTTTCTTTCACATTAGGCACTTGAATAAATTCTAACAGTACAGTGAAATGAATGAGTTAACAACGCCACAATAAACACAAACAGTGTCCAATTGACATGTCCTAAGATTAAAACATTTGCAACAGCTGATCTATAATTTTGCACTAGCTGGTTGGCTCCCGTTCGATTAAATATGTGCAGTATAAAATCTTGCGTTACATTAACATGTGCCACTGACTGTGGCGGTGCACGGCACAACAACCGTCTGGTTCAGTGGCAGTGGACAGCTGCAATACCTGCTTAGGTTTCTGCTGTTGCCGTTACCGTGTAGTGTGAAAGCTCACATGCTTTTCTTTCAATACACTACTAAAAATATTTACCAGTATGGCAAAAAACTAATAGGTAAGTGTGAAAGGAGCGTAAGTATCTGTCAGCTAGCAGTAAAAATCCAATTGATTTTCTTATTCAACTAGGTACCGGTAATGTAGCAATAACTTGTGTGAGATTTAACTTATCAGATGTTATCAACAACAAAACTTCAATTTTTCACACTAGGTTAATTGTGTGTGACTAAGCCTTAAATGTTTACTCAATGGAATAGCAACGAAATACAGCACATAACATGTGCTACAACATAGGAGGTAAGCCTAAAAAAATATCTTTGGGTAGGCCTATTTAAGTTAAGGCCTAATTCACTGGCTTTGTGAAAAAGATCTAGACTTTTGAATGTTGTTGAAAGCAAGTACCAGTATAGTCTCTAGAGGGTGGTCCCATCTTCTCTATTAAGAAATACTAGTTAATTAGGCCTAACTGTAGTATGAGATTTAAGACTCCATTTGGGGTTTTAGTTCTTCAAGTTCACACTTCTCAGACAAAGCTGACAAGAAGAAGGGGGCCATATATATATTACGTAACAGACTTTTTTGTCATTTTAAACCCCTCCCCTCACCATGTAAGTTAACGCACCATAACGCTTGAGCAAATCCCCTCTCCCAAACCCCTTGCGTTAAATGTTACTCGATCCTCGATCGTAGTTAGACTTTAATAACAGCTTAAGCATACCGTACCGTAATTTTACAAGTGGAATGTTATTAAGGTAGCACGACGGACGTGGACATTTAGGCTCTATTTTTATATATAACCCTATTTAACTAACTGATTTTGATATCAATTTCAATACCGTAGGCCTATTTATGTATATTTAAAAGTAGAATGTATGCGTTACGTATCGTTGAGCCCCCGAACCCACCCCCCTGCCTTTACGCAGCGTAACACTAAGTTATGCCATACCCCCTCCCGCCTCTAAGTGTGTTATGTGATAAGTTTATTTGTATGGCCCCAATGGACAAGCTGAAATAAACAAAAGACTGCTTCTTGGGTGAAATTTGGTGGTGCAGTGCATGCAAATTCTCTAAATTTGTGTTAGGGATTTGAACAGCTGCTGCTTTGCTATTATTATCGTGTTTCCTCAGTTCCCTTCGCTAAAGAAGGTCTATGTTTAACCCTCCGAGTGTCCCTTGTTTTGGCCTTAATGTCTGCCTATTTTTTGCTCATTTGCAAGGTTTTATTAAAACGGATCTGAGAAGCTTAAAAACAATGTTAATTATACTGTTCTATATACCATTTTGTTTGGAAAATCATGGGCTTCAATATTATACATAGAACATAACATTTGTTTCAAAAAAAATTTTTAGGTAAAGAAAAAAAATATTTTTGAAAATTTTCAAAAAAAAATAACTGAAGTTTGCGCTCAATGAAATTGTATAAATTATAGGCCTATAAATATTTGAAAATAGCCACTTTATTCTAAATTTTATGAGGATTACAAATATATAATAGGCTAATATAAGGAAGTAGATTTGATTTGCAAATAAATAAGTTATGGGCAAAAAACAGATTTCAGTACATAGCGTTTAGCTAAGAATGCATAGCCTAACCATAGCTAGGAATCTGGCTGATAATTTACATCAATATCACTACCTACTTCTTCAGGATCATCAACCAGCCCTTCAAAATCACTTAAATCTTCTTATAATGCACCACGTATATCACTACTTTTGATTTTTGACACTAAAACAATGATAAATGTAATAAAACACATCAGTCATCGGTCCCAGGTTAACCGAGCTGTTTACAAATACGCACGTCAGCTGTCTGCTACAATATTTTCGGAACTATAATGAATAGCGCTTAGAGACAGACCTCCGGAGAAAGCTCTGAATCTGTAAAATAAAACGATACCTAACTCGATCCAGTTCAATCCGATTTTGTCAGTCATGGAGCCTTCGCCGTAAACAGTGTTTGTGAGTCGCTGCAGCGACACAAAACACTACACAAAGTGTGTTATGTGTCGCTGCAGCGACAAATAACACTCGGAGGGTTAAGTAACATGGCGGACAGTAAACTACAAAAAAGGTTCAGTGAGGTTGGCTAAATTTATACTTAGCCTATTAAAACTTCATGCCATAGGCTAAACAAATAACAACCTTTATTTTCTTTACCTATTGCTTATGCTTTGTTCAGGGCTTTATTTGAGGAACCGTCCCTTCTTTCTATTTGCTAGGTAACATAAGTTAACATTAAAAATATATTAAGTTAAGTTAATACCAAATTCATGTTTTTATAAATTACAATAGGCAAACATTTTCCATGGAATTGCACATTCACACAACAAACATATATTCTTCAAGAGTTGTAAAATGGTTGTAAATTAACTTAGGTTTTATTGCAAAACTTCAGAAGGATATTTGGTAAGTTAATTATTTAGACTAACTTACCAACATAGGCTAACTCATGGACATCAATCAATAAGAGTAGGCCTAGCTAACTTACTGTACGTACATATTTTGTTAACAATACACTAACTATTTCTAAGTTAAATGGGCCTTGATCAAAACAAAACAACTGTCTTAAACATGGTAAGTAACTTAGATCTATCTTAGCTTGTAAATAGGGGTTCTGGGTTGTGGTTTAAAGAAAATATTTAAGAATAGGCTATAGGCTAAGACCTATAATTTATCATTTTAAGCCTAAATCAATCAAATCCAAACAGTCATCATTGTTACAAATCTGCAGGGTCGACAGAACAACTTTTGTTGTTGGTCTAGGTATTGATTGTGAGAAATAACTTATAGGTTAGTTTTTTTTTTATTCTGTAATTAGGAACATAACATTGAAAGAAAGTCTACAAAGTAATGAAGGAAAACGAATAACGAGTTAACTTAATTCAATATATTAATGTACACAATTTAATACGAGAAATTTAAAGCTGAATCTTAGTATTTTTTTCCTTCCAGACCTGAAATATTTAGATGAGGGATTCTAAATCCTGATAAGAATGTCACTCACCGAGCTTTGAGGAGAATTCCCGACGCTAGGCGATCTTTGAACCGTCACCAAGGCCATGTTTAAATATTTGATTAAGTCATGGCAGCTTTAGGAATGATTTAACAATTACAAAATGTCAAATTAACTGCGATATTGCACTGAACATTGTAAAGTCTACACAACCAGCGTACGACACCACTACATTAACATTTTTCCATTTTTGGAGAACTCAAACCTCAAACCAAACTACCTGAACCTGCCATCAGTTTCAGACCATCGACTCAATGCCTTCTAAATTAAATAATTAATTATCTTACCTTGTTCAAGCCATACTATACTAGGTGTGCGGTCTCAGGTCAGCCAATTGAGCGGAATGAACAAAATAGTTAACAGATAATCTTTTGTTCTAAATAAAATTTGAATTAAAAAATAAAATAGATTATAACATAATAACGTAAGACAACTGATTAATACAATACTTCATCATACGAGTAGAGTACCTTACGTCCATTTACTATTTTTTATGCTTGAAATTCTCCCTATAAAATATGGCTCAATTTCAGTTAGCCATTTTTTTTAGAGGTTGATGGTGGTCTTGCGTTTGCCCAAGGCCACACTAAAAAACGTTTTTTTTAGTGTGGCCTTGGTTTGCCCGATCTTAAATGGTAATCTGTTGTCTAGAATTGTAATGGTTGGCTCAACTGACTATTAGATTTATATTATCATGTGTTAATTGTTATTGTTTACTTCTAGTTGATTTGTACTAACTAAATACTTTTACCTAAATTTTACCTAGGATTTTTACCCCCGGAATTTTACCCCCGGAATTTTACCCCCGGAATTTTACCCCCTGGCCGATTTTAGAAATTAAATTATTGATTTTTCTTATTTCTGTTATTAATTAATTGTAAACATTTCATTATTTAGTAGCCTATATCTTTATTTATATATTTTTTCAACTAAGTAAACAGACGAATTCGCTGTTTAATTTTGATGTTCGGAATTTGCGTTTGGGGCCAACTGTTGGTTAATAAGTATGTAAAATAAACTGAGTAGCTCATTTAAATGATAATTGGGTGAACATTTCTTCGTAAAGAAACAATAAGGCATATTTTGTTATTGTTACAAATACAAACGAAAAACATTGTTTTACAACGGTTGTATAATAAATCGTCAAAGAAATCTTCGAATCAATTTACCATTCTGATGTTCGTTTATACGTCATATTAATCAACAGTGTGGCTTCAAACGTCGAATCCTGATGATACTCTAATATCAAAATTAAAATCAAAAACCTGTTTGATTAGTTGATGTTAGAAATAAATTAAGATAGGCTACTTAATAATAAAATGTTTACTATTAAAAACAGAATGAAGATAATTAATCATTCTCACTAATTTATATATCTGGCCAGGGGGTAAAATTCCGGGGGTAAAAATCCGGGGGTAAATCCGGGGGGTAAAACTCCGGGGGTAAAAATCCGGGCCGTTTACACTCTGGGTTTTTATAATTTGATGTGTTCTGATTAAATTCACAACAGTGAAAATATATGTTTAATTCCGCGTTTAATCCATCGAGCTGATGTCGCGAAACTCAAAAGTTTGCGGCCGGAATTTTACCCCCTGGTTTGTGACGTCACGTTTGCCCAGGGGGTAAAATTCCAGCGGGATAAAAATCCACTACCCCCCCTCTGCGCCCGGAATTTAACCCACCCTTACGCAGAGAGAGTTATTGGTTGTTGTTTGGTTTTCTTTTTAATAGACACTAGCTGTTGTACCCGTGCTTTGCAACGGGAAGAGGACATAAAATATAAACGTTTTTAATCTTTATCTCTTGCATAATAGTTACACATCCGCCAACGGCGCCAACGCTTTTAGAAACAAAATTCAACTTTTATGGCCTTAATAGAAACGTTTAAGTTATGACTTTTAAATCTGGTAAGTAGGTGGTGGATACCATCATTTTGGTTTTGATTAATTTTAAATCTTGTGTAGGCTGATATGAGAAAAACTGACCAAATCTTTGAGTAAAACTTTGACATACATGATTTAATTACCAGATTTACCTTCATCTCCCTTAATTACACATCTTTTAATATATTATTGACATTTTAAATTTCAATTTTGAAGTTGCAAAAATACTAATTATTAAATTTAAATATCTTTATATTAAACTCTTCTTTATATTAAATCACAAATCCTTTCATCTTCAGTTTTTTTCACTCACAATAAATCATTAGCTAAACTAAGTCAGCTGTTATAAACTTTAGAAATATTGCTGTGCCTTATCAATACAGTCTTTTGAAATATTAAAGAAACATAGAAAAAATATATCTATAGGTACTATAAAAAATTTCAAACAAATAATTTAGCATTAAAGACAGCAGACAAAACTAATATGATTATCAAAGCATCAAGGACAAAAAAATATAATAGGAAAATACAGTATATGTTTAATTGCATCTCTGATTCTACTATACAAAAATATCAACAAACAACAAACCAGTTCTTTTAATCAGTTCCATCGTCCCTTGCCTTTACATTTTCACACTTACCATTAAGAAAACATAGTAACAGATATTTCATTGATTTTAGAAACAAAAGAGCACTGTGTACTGCTTAGTTTTATGATATTGTCCTTGGTTTAATTTAATCAGTGGTGTGGCAAAACAAAACACAAATAATAAATGTATCAAATAAAGTAAATGTGAACTGAAAGCTATGTTAAGATAAAATAAGAGTATTTTGTATTACCATTTGATAATTAAATATAGTTACACATATTCAACATATTTTAGAAAACAAAAATCAACGACAATAGTTATTGATGATATTCTTTAGTTTAATTTAAGCATAGGTTTAGCAAAACACAATAACTTAATTTACCTAAATATACATATAAAACACAATGTGATGTGCAAGTTATGTTAAGTTAATCTAACATGTGAAGCAGTTAGAATTTATTTAAAGTAGCCTCCAAATTCATACAAAACATCTATACATTGTAATTTTCATACTGTTTCCATGAAAACATATCAATAACATTATTTTCACTTAAGATTATTAACTTAAGACGCTTTAAAATATCCAAAGCAGAGCCGGAGTTGATACAGCAACGGTTATAAAATCTTTTTTTTATATAATCATTGACATAGTTTTAGAATAAATAATCCATCATAAAAGGTTAGATTAAAATAAACCTACTTCATATTTATGGAAAATATTATATTTAATTTCTTTGTATCAGCTGTCTGAAATTGTGAAATATACAGTTTAGCAGTTCTTCTTGTTTATATTTAAATGTCAAAGCAAATGTAAACAAACACTGTTAGTTTTCTCATCACAGCCATGGAGACCAATCAATATTTACTTTTAAAATGTTCACCTCAGAACTTTTAAAGCCAAAGGGGCAAAGCCTACGGTAAGTATCGAAATGTGAATAGTCCTATAATGGTCCTTGGTATGGTAGCTATATTTTTGTAAAATTTAAGCCCAGTTGGTTCAGTAGTTTTTTCACCTATTAGTAATACACATACAGACAGACACCATTAGATTTTTATATAATAGTATAGAAGTATAGATGATGGCGTACAGGGGCGGACTGGGTACTCTATTAGGGCGTAAACCTTGACCAGCCCGAAGGCGCCAACCGGGGGGTCTGGGGGGTATGGAATACCCCCCTGTATCGAGGGGGGTCCGGGGGTCCTCCCCCGGGAAATTTTTTAAAAATTATACCAGTAAACTCGCATTTTTAGGCAATCTAGAGGCATTAACAGTGGAAAATCAGAAATCTGATAACTGACACTATTGGTCAATGTTTCGTTTACAAAATTTAGACTATTTACCCACACGACTTGGTGCTATTCTGACAGTAAATATCCTAACAAAAATAAAAATACAAATGATTTTCTTATAGGTTCTTTCGTATTATATTTGTGCATTTTCACTATTTTCCCTTGCATGACTTGGCTGCATGCATACAATATAAATCATGTGCTTCCTGTTTACAACCTGAACTTGCAACTGTTGTATTTTTTGGCACTGTAAATAACAGAAGTTATATATTTTAGATTTCTATGAAATTATTTTACACAAACAATATGCCTTCACTGTGAACAAAACCAATTTATTGACTGAAACTGTTTTAGCATTAAATTAAGTCAAAACTGTGACCCTAAAGTAGGCCTACCTAACCTATTTCTACAAACGAAATGGAAGCCATAGCCTAGAGATAACTACGAAGGTATTTTGGGCTGGCTATCTGTAAGTAAAATAGGAAAGTTGACCAAATTAGTGCCATAGTGCATATTGAAATCATTAATTAATAGGCGGTAGCCACATATTAAAATACTGTTTACTGTTTAATCTTTACTGTGTAATGGTTAAGTTAACAAAAACACTGTCACTAAATCTAATTTAAATTTTGTAAATGTAGTGATTCTACAATACTAGTTT
This sequence comes from Macrosteles quadrilineatus, assembly GCF_028750875.1. Classification (NCBI taxonomy): domain Eukaryota; kingdom Metazoa; phylum Arthropoda; class Insecta; order Hemiptera; family Cicadellidae; genus Macrosteles; species Macrosteles quadrilineatus. Next base: position 29,263,998 of record NW_026542594.1, on the reverse strand, counting down.
AGTTCATGTTACCTGTGAATAGGTAAAGAATATAAAAATAAATTGAAGATTTCGACACAAATCAAATCAAATCATTTATTATCATGGACATTTACATGCATTGACATTGTCAGTGGAGCAGACCATAAAATTTCAATGTTCATTGTCTAAATAATCAGAGGTAACACAGAGTATACACAGGGTATACACAGAGACACAAATCAGACACTCACTAAAGAGAGACACATTTTAATTGGCAGCTCACACTCTTTATTATTTATATATTACATGCACGGCAAACGCCATTTTACAAGAGAGTTGAGTTGACATTTATAAAAATTAAATGTGACTTAAAGAGAAATAGTTATAATGTGAGCAATAATTTAATATTATAACAAATATGAAATAATATTACATTATCTTCACTATAGTTGTTTACCACAGACGACATCGTGACGCCGACCGATGTCGGATGCAGTCGCAGTCACGAATACCGGTACCTACTAGAAAAATACCGGTATGGATCACAAACATTATCAAATGACATTGTTGGCCCGAATCCTATACTAATAGCATTGAACATATGATTTGGCAGTTCCACTTTAAGCAATGTTAAATAATGTTTAAATGTTTATTTTCTGGCCAAAAAGTCTTTTGGTTATGTTTATGAACCATACCGGTATTTTTCTAGTACTCGTGGTCGCAGTGCAGTTTTTTCGGGTTCGGCGTAAAATGACGCGGGAAGAGGACAGCTGTTTTTAAGTATCTCATACCACTGAGTAAAGTGCCTTAGTATGCCTACACGTACGACAGAGAAGAGCTGCTTTGCTCTCGCTTGTCGACAGTGTCTATTCAGGTCTCACACCCGACTTTATGTTTGCTATTTACTGTACTGCTGAAACTTTTTTCTCTAAGTTTTTCCTCTTGCTTTCTAAAAACACATCTCGTCTCATTTTTTAAAAATTTTTATGAATTTTTCCTTTAACGAGGGCGCAAATATTGGAATGTTGAGAAGGCGTATCGGCCCACCGGCCGGTGGGCCGGCGGGCCAGTCCGCCCCTGATGGCGTACAGCAAGAAATTCTTGAAACATCAACAAGGAAAAAGAAAGAAAAAAGAATGTGCTAAAAGAATGTTTAGGCATATGGTGTGTAAAACAAGGCATACTAATTCACACCACACAATTGAAAGTAAATAAAATTATTTGGTTTATTGGATGAACTATCAATGCGTAAAAACATTCAAAATTAGGGCTAGTTATTTTTTATGTTTAAAAAACATTTTGCCTGTTCAGCACAATACATACATGCAACACAGATTTTAGATCAACACCAAGTGTTGACTTGATGCCTCTAAAATCACATGTAAACCTACCAAGATAACAATTAAAGTTAGGTAGGCCTACCTACAGATGGTTTGGATAAGTGCAAACTATTAAAATACAAGCTTTCCTTTTCATTTTCTTTTAGGGCTAAAATGCTCACAAATTGATCAACTTTAGAGGAAACCATAAGTTTTCGTTCTAATAAAAATAAGTTCTAATAAAAGTTGTCTTCCCGCAAAATGTAGCAAAAATACTTCGAGGGCAAAGTTCTGTTTTAGACAACAATAACTCGTTGATGACGTAAGCGCCGAGCGCGGCTTGACCGTGACCTTGGCGGGAATATTGCGAGCGAGATACATCAGCTGATAGCACGATAGCAGAGTAGCAGACAAGTTCAGTCTTTCAGTCAGTGCGAGCGAATCCAAGTGCGAATTGTAATTGTGTGTGAATGCTAACAACTTGAGTCAGTTAAGTCATGGAGGACGCCGCTCCGCGCAAAAAGGTAACATTGTACACTGTACAGTAATTGTTTTTAACGTTTATATAGTTGATTGCTTACTGGTTTTTCGTTCTACTATAACCACATTACACACAATTTTACAATATTCAAGTAGAATAACACTAACCCTAATGGACTGGTGTCAACGAACTGACATATTCATGACATACTACTTATCAAAGTCTACAATCAGTTTCAGTACCTTCTCTCCTGTGCTATGGAATGCCAATGACAATACTATTGACAATAGCTGTATGTGTCAGTACCGGGCGTGATCGTGAATTGGTTTGAATCTACAATATACATGAGCTTAAATACAAATCATTATTATAGTTATAAGTTCAACTAATAAGTGAAGGATTGCCATATTTTGTTACAGTACTGATAAATTGCAATTTGTAGTTGGGGTATATTTCACTATAATCACTCTGTAATAATTTTTAAATAAAAAAAAACCTTTTTAAAACAAAACGTTTTTGAACGCACTAAAAAGTCGAAAATAATTTATAAATATGTGGAGAGTATAAATACTTGTAAGATTTAAAACGAAAAACGTTGGGTGCATGCAATAGATAATTTACAATTACCTTCACCTATTGAACTACTGTATTATTATCAATTGCATGCACCCCACGTTTTTCGTTTTAAATCTTACAAGTATTTATACTCTCCACATATTTATAAATTATTTTCTACTTTTTAGTGCGTTCAAAAACGTTTTGTTTTAAAAGTTTTTTTTTTAATTTAAAAATTATTTTCTACTTTTTAGTTTTTAATATGTGTGGATGTTAAATCTATTTCAAGCATCTGTATAAGATTAAGACAGAGGCATGTGGGAAATGTAAGGTTTATTTAAGTTTCTTTTAATATATAACTAGTGTACCTGTTGCTCGAATTCGAGCAATTTGCGAAGCATTACAGGCGACTCAAAGATTTATGGAAATACTCATGATCTACACAGTAGTTGGAAATAATCAAAATCTTTTGTAAATATCTTATATTTTTTCAAAAAGATGATCTTGTTTTCTACAAATTTTCCCCTCTCATAGCCGCATTACGTTGTCTATGATAACAATCTATCTATATATTAATAGGCAAGCATGTTTCTTTAAAACCTTTTTTCTCAGCTCGTGTTCATCGTAGGGAAAATCTACGCATACCGTTAGAAAACTATTTTCCTGTAGGTGTGCAGAATCCCTTTATAAATTTAAATAGACTCAAAGATAAGCACAAAAAATGAGTTTAAAAATTTGAAAATATTAACATGGATCTTATGCGTTGCCATGCTGGTAACGAAAATAACAACGAAATATAAACAGAAAACCAAAACAAATGGAAGAAACTCAAATCACATGTTTTATTTACAGTGTGGGGTGAAAATAGATAAGTGAGTACATTACGTATTTTTGGTCGAGTTTCGACCACTGGACGACCTCTCGTTATAAATGAAAACTAAAACATTATTTCTATTTCATCTAATTGGTTGTGTTCTATGGCTTTTCTATGTTTCCATTGTTTGCAAATCGGTTATTTCAATGATTGCTCAAGAAATGTAGAACAGTGTTAATTCAGTTTTATTTTTAGCCTAAATCAAATTGTCCAGGATTTTCGCTCTTTTCCATTGTAATAATTACACCAACCCAAGTTTCGTCTACAGATGCAATATGCCAACGAATATCACCTACGTACAATCTCCAAGAAGTGGTAAAAAAGGCAGAAACCAACCCATACAATAGATATAAGTTAACTCCAAAATAAATAATTTTAAGAGTTTCTGTGATATTAGGATTTTCCACTGATTTGGTAATAGAACATTGTTGCAAAACATGACACGATGCAGAATAAAATCTATTTTAAAATCAGGAAACCCCATTGATTGCAAATACTGTACTTCATTTTGACAAATTCAATAAATCACAATTTAAATATTAACAGCTGTTTCATTAAAAAGTAGTGTAGAATTATGCATATGGTCGTAATGTAAACAAATCTGAAGAGGCAACTTTAAAGGCTTCTGGGGCAGAGCCCCAAGGGAATTTACCTTGTTCCTCTTTTGATGGCTTCTACAGACCAAGACCTTTCTTTAGAGACCCCTACCAAGTTTCTACGCCCAGCCGTTCTTTCAAATTAGCTGTGACAAAAACCCCGTTTTCCTCCATAAGAATAACATGGGATGGAAATTTAAAGGCCACTGGGGCAGAGCCCCAAGGGAATTCACCATTTTTCTCTTTTGATGGCTCATCTACAGACCAAGACCTTTCTTTAGACACCTCTACCGAGTTTCTACACCCAGCCGTTCTCTCAAAATAGCTATGACAAAGAAAAACAGTTTCAAGTTAATATATAAACTTAGATTATGTATTAAAATTGTATGGCCTACCAACTAACTATAAATATATCAATCTATTTAATTTATTGTTTCCTTTATAGAATACTATACTAAATAAATAGCAATTGACATAATTAACAAACACCTTTATACAATCAGATTGTTTATCTTTATTTTGAAATGTTTGTTTGTATAAAGAATCTCTTGGGAGCATAGCCTGTACCTCTTAACCTCTGCTCTTCTAACTGTCAAATTTAAGTATTTACAGCTGACTTAAATTATTTGATATATTTACATTCTTTCAAAATGTAAACATGGAAAATTTGGAAGCCCGTGGGGCGTAGCCCAAGGGAAATATGAAAATTAAATGATATAAATATTGCATTGTCACCCATTTGTGAGCCATGTTTCAAATTTCAAGTCTCTAGCTCATCGGGAACTTCGTTTAAGATTGATATCAAAATTTGTAGGAAAGCGAGCTAATAAAAACAAGCCCATGGGGCGTAGCCCAAAGGAAATATGAAAATTAAATGATATAATATTGCATTGTCATACATTTGTGAGCTATGTTTCAAGTTTCAAGTTTCTAGCTCATCGGGAAGTATCAAAATTTGCAAGAAAGCGAGTTAATAAAAACAAGCCAATGGGGCGTAGCCCAAGGGAAATATGAAAATTGAATTATATAATATTGCATTGTCTTCCATTTGTGAGCTATGTTACAAGTTTCAAGTCTCTAGCTCATCGGGAAGTTAGTATAAAATTGATTGCAAAATTCGTACCGGACAAGAAAGCGAGCTAATAAAAACGTTTTAAAAAACACATAATTTCAAGGCCTGGCCTAGACATGAAATAGAATATAAGTACATATTGCTGACAGTTCTATATAAATTATGAAGGTCAACACCATATTTTTACATCAGTATTCTGTTTACTGACTGTTGTGTGTTCTGTGTTTGCACATTTCAGGTAGAACTTCATATTCATCTGGACGGAGCCGTACGACCTAGCACAGCCTGGGAGTATGCACAGTAAGATTACTATTGTTGTTTTGATAAAAAAAAACACACCAAATCATGTTCTGGCTATCAAAAAGTAACTTATATAAGGCCTACTTTTAGTGAAGCTGTGCCAACTACTCCTTTAAATGCATATTTTTCCTGGTTAAAAAGAAATGGTTAAACTTTGTAATTTACCGTAATAAAAACTTTTATTTCCTATTCAAAATACATGTATTCAATATATAAAAAAAATACTTATCCTAATAGTCTAGTCAATAAAGGGATTGTAGAGGACATGGAGAGGGGGAAATTTTTTTTCTGCGGGAATGTGTTGGGGTAGTTAGATGATAAAAATAACAAAAGTCCCCGCCCCTGGCCCTGCTGCTTCAGCGGGGGGAGGGGGGGAAAGACCCCATTTTTTAGTTTTTTACTTCTACACTGAAAACCGTGCATCGTACGGAAAAAATGTAAATTATAAAAAGAAAGATGATGAAATTCTCTACAAGAATGGTCATATTCATTTTTCCGTATATGTATTGGTTTAAAAGATATTCTCAAAATAATATAAAAATTCTTAAATAAATTGATTTTTCACGCGTTTCTTGTCAAATAAGTTTATATAATCCTTTAGCCTGTTTTTGTTTCACATCAATCAGGATAGAAAACAGGTTTTTGAACACTAACCTATATAATATAATATATCAATCGTATATATTGTGTTAAAAATAGTTTATATAAATTTTAAAAAAATAATGTATATTTGTCATGGAAACAAGTAATTTTGGCATAATTATTACACAAAAAATTAAAAAGATTATGTTTGTAGCTATATTTGTCCAGGTTTATTTATATCAATCACCGAAACCAAGACTAAATACTATTGTTCATGATCTCTCCATAATCCAATTCTTGTTCATTAGACTCAATATCTATACTGTTAATACTGTTCTATGAAATGGCAACCATACAAAAAAACCAAGTGCGAATGGGAATCCGAACCACATTTTTGGTAATTACGAATTGGTCTAATTATCAGGATGGTACTGCGGATAGTCGTAGTACTCATCCGTGCGGACGTTAATCCACACCAGGGAGTATCGCATCCACCTTGCATGCCTATAAATATCCACAATTCGTATAAAAGGGGGGACATAACCGTATCTATATCATTATTATAGATATTTTTGAGGTTAATATAAATAACATTTATGCTTAGAGCATAATAAACTCTTAAATTATATATTACCCTCATACATGAGCCCAAAATATTTAATTTGAGACATAAATAAGGTCTTTCAGACAATTACTTAAAAATATACAGCAAACATCTAAGTTTCCAAGATGGCGGCAGTTTTTTTCAAAATGGCGGCCGTTCCCCTACTGGGATTTCTTGGGACTTTGTGAGGGCCACTCAGGACATTGTTTTGAACATTTCCACCAATTTTCAGCCTGTTATCAATTTTGTCCGGGTCCTAACCTAATTGCACTGGACTAATAAATTTAAACTATACAATATCATATACAAAGATAGTTTCTAATCAGAACTCCCCCCCCCCCCCCAAGGGACCGCCACTATTCAGTAGATATTCATTTGAACAGAGACACCAAAATTATAGTAACCAGGAACAGTTAATCCCTTAACCAAGTTTTTTGCAAATGTACTCAAGATTATAACAGTGCCTGATGTGCAATTTGTGCATGCAAGAAAATGTCCAATAAGTGTTCTCCGTTATGCCAGACCTGCTAAGTGATCTTTTTACATGAAATTCCCATTCTGATGAATGAGGAAGATGAAGAATATACAGGCCTACACCGAATTCTCACTTTGATAGCCAATATTGAGTCTAATCAACAAGAATTGAATGATGGAGATGTCCTAGATGGTGGTTTTCAGTTCCAGATGGCACTAGTTTTTGGGACGGAAGTTGGACCCTCTCGTCCCAAGTGAGCCAGACCATGAACAATAATGTTAAGTCTTGGTTTCGGTAATTGTTATAAATAAACCTGGACAAATATAGCTACAAACATAATCTTTTTAATTTTTAATGTAATAATTATGCCAAAATTACTTGTTTCCATGACAAATATATATAACTTATTTAAATTTATATAAACAATTTTTAAAACAATTTATACGATTGATAAATTATATTATATAGGTTAGTGTTCAAAAACCTGTTTTCTATCCTGATTGATGTGAAACAACAACAGGCTAATGGATTATATAAACTTATTTGACAAAAAACGCGTGAAAAATCAATTTATTTAAGAATTGTTATATTATTTTGAGAATATCTTTTAAACTAATGCATATACGGAAGAAATTAATATGACCATTCTTGTAGAGAATTTCCTCATCTCTCTTTTATAATTTACATTTTTTCCGTACGATGCACGGTTTTCAGTGTAGAAGTAAAAAACTAAAAAATTGGGTCTTTCCCCCCCTCTCCCCGCTGAAGCAGCAGGGCCAGGGGCGGGGACTTTTGGTATTTTTATCTTCTAACTACCCCGAACACATTCCCGCAGAAAAAAAATTTCCCCCTCTCCATGTCCTCTACACCCCCCTTTTGAGCATTCATTGACTGGACTATAATAGTCCGACTCAACTTACATTTGAATGAAATGTGGGAGAGGTGTCGTTTATTGAATCATTATTTCATTTCACTCTGCATTTATAAATGCATACCGGTACTGAAAGAATTTAATGAATTCTTTAAGGGTTTTGTTCCTTAATTTGTTTTAAAATAATCCCATTGAGTATAATTCAGGTAATACCTATCCAAAACTTACTTTCGGTTTTCTTAAAGTTTCACACTTTTATTATAAACAGAAAATATAGCAGTCTTTTGTTCTGATGTTAGTCCACATTTTGTTATTATGAAATTAATAAAATTTTGTGTTAAGTTTCCTTTTTAGCGAATTTCCCATATAGGGAATAAGCTATTAATTAGCATAGATAAGACCTAGACCCCGAGACCAATTTACTTTTTCGTTTTGAGGTCCACAGGGGTCAAAAACACCCTCCTTCAAATTCACACATATATATATAGGCCTATATATTTATAAATATAAAATATACACGTACACATATGTATATTAACATAATAAAATATATAGTATAATATATATATATAATGTCCGTTATATATATACTATGGTGTTCGTAAGTATGGGAACAAGGGTTCATTGCGGGTTTTATGGGGTAAAAATTTGGGTTTCCCATTTTTTGCTCTAAAATCATAAAATTTAAAAAGTTCTTTCCAAATCAATTTTGTAGAGCTTAAAAAGAAATAATTTTGTGTGGAGTGTTGCTGTATGCCTAACGGTTACAGAGATAATTAAATAAAATTTAAAATTTTAAATTCCTATGTTAATCTTACGGAGTAGGGGAGAGCAGGGCTAAACCGTACACCCATTTTTTTTGCCTAGAATTCAAGCTAAAAGATCCCAAAAAGTGCTGCTATCTAGCAGCAGATGGCACAAGTTTACTGTATCTGCATCGTTTTGCTATATGTGCTAGTTTCAATGTTTCAGTAAAAAACATGTTTCTACTCACTTGCTTCTAATTTTCGTCCAGTTAAAAAAAAAGTTAGTGAAGTAGCTTTTTATCGTAGTCTATTAACTGTGAGATCATAATAAACTACATCTCTTAAGCTCTCTTTTGGTTATTAGCGATGATTGGTTAAGTGATAGAATTTGAGTTTATGTTTATAAATTCCCACGAGGTACAGATTGGGGCTAAACCGTACAGCTCTGGTACGGGGTGCTGCTCATGTTCAGGGTGGGTCCATTCATCTTGCAGTGCTGCGGAGTCTGCAGAGAACTACATTTGTGGACTTTTTCTTCTTTATTTTAATTTTGGGATGAGATTTTATAACTTTTTTCATAAACTTCATGTTTTTCATGTAGGTTGATTTTTAAATGTTATTTCTTCTAAAATGTTTAAATTGTAATACACGGTTTCTTAACTACAACCTTTATGCAGTAATAAAAAGTGTTTGTACAATAATTTGTTGCAGTACTATTACATATATTACTAACCTAAACAAATGATTTTTGAACTGTACGGTATAGCCCCTTCTACTGTACAGAATAGCCCCACCCCCGGGGCTATTTCGTACAAGGTAACTTTTTTTAATTACCAATTTTTACATGTAAAAAATGCAATAGTTCCAAAATGTTTATATATAATCAGTAGCCAAATAATTAAATTATATATTGCTTGTGTTTACATTACTTTTACTTCGTAATTTGCGAGATGTAACTATGAATCTTCCTTATGTGTACGGTATAGCCCCGCACTCCCCTATAGAAAAGTAGTTTGCTTGTTTATAGATATAATATTTTTAGTCAAATTTGGCAATTTTGTTCATTTTATACTAAGTTATCAACAAAAAAAAAACATACCTCAAGACCCTCCCTGTAGCAGCAAACATAAGAAGGCCAAGGCCTACTCATTAAAATTAATGTTATTTAAATATAAAATATATCTGACAATTTTAAGAGAATATTTTAGTATATTCAGTCAGGTAAATCTAAATTTGCTTAGTCTGCAGGTTTGCTGCGGAGGGGTAATCAAACTTTTAGCATCACAGCGTAAAGAATAGGTGGTTTAATTGTGCAATAATCTCACTCGTAAAAGAGTGAAAATTTAAAAACGTACGTTTTCATGTCCCTGGCCTTTTACTTCGTAGATACTGGATTTGTAGTTTATTATTATGTGTTTTAATATTTTTTGGGACTGGGGCAACATGTTACACACATTTATTTGGTTTTAAATAGGTTCTAGGTATTTTTTTCGTATTTTTAAAGTCTCAAAATTCACGACCATGACGTGTCCCTAGGGTACATTTTCCAACTTTCACGCTGTTTTTAGACTAATTATTCATGCCGAAATATATAAAGCCATATTTTTATGTCATCAATGGTTCTTACATTTACATAAAAGGAGCATATTATAATTTTATTGTCATTGCAAACTGACTACCATGACAAAATAAGTCTGTCCCTCGATTTGGCGTCACGACCATTTGGGAAAAATTTTCAACTTTGGAGCACGACAGTGGCAAGCCTGGCGTCGATGGAGTCAGTTGGTTTTAGAGACTAGTTCGGGGTGTACGTCAGGATTGTAGTGCCGGTTGCTTTCAGTTGAAAGGAGGAATTACAAGATTAATAAAGGCAAGTTTGTGTTTTTTGTAATTTTGGTGTGTCCATGACCGTACGTAGTCATTCGATGAAGTAGACATGGTGTTAATTTTTGTTTATTAGATATTTCAATTGCTAGATTAACCTAGAAGTCCACTTTGTATCCTCGAACATGAGGTGCAGGGCTACCGCCAGAACAGAGCCAAATAACACGTAATTTCACGACCAAAGTTTCACGACCATCGCGGGTTTTTTCACGACCAATCCAGCCTTATGGATTATAGTGTGTTTGGTCGTGACAATAACTTTAATATAATTGTAAATTGAACAGTTTAGTTCAATTGAAACACATATTTTTATTATAACTAACAGTATAATTGAAGGATTGTTTAGAAAGACTTAGATTATTCCAGACAATTCACGACCGTACCGCTTGTCCCTGACCATCACGTGTATGATTTCTATCATAAAAATTTCAAAAATTAAAATATTGTCATATTTCAATGTTTTATACACAAAAGAAGCACACCTCTATACAAACATAACGATTTTTCGGGTCTCAGGTAAGTTTTTTTGGAGTTATACAAACTTAAAAAGATGTTATTGGCTTTTTTTCAATTTTTTGAGATTTTTTATTTTTTTCTAGAAAGACCAAATATACCAAAAGCTCAGTGACCTTTTTATTGTATAATGGTCATAAAAGTAAATTAGTTTATAGCAAAACATAGTTATAAAAATATTATTAACCATTTTTAATATTCATTTAAACGTCCGTTATGGTCGTGACAGGATTTTGTGTTTTTCCACTAAAGATGCTCTAAAAAAAAAAGATACCCAAAGATATTGCGTTACCATGGACATTTTATGAAACTTCAAATGTTAATGAAATAAAAAAATAATAAAAGTTTTGAAACAAGGGGGAAAAAATTTGCAAAGTGCTTTTCCTGAAAACGTACGTTTTTAAATTTTCACTCAAAAGCAACCTCACCTCAAAATAAACTAAACATACATTATGAATGGTTGATTTTTCCCGTTGTAGTATGACAACTTCCCGAAGTAGTTTTGTTAAACGCCTAAACAGTTATACAGCCTGTTTTTTGTTATAGTATTAAAGTTCAAGCTATTAAAACCATCCTAGAGTTTAGTTCAAAAATAAACTAGTGTATAGTCTCAGTATTAAACGGAGGCCACATTTTGTCAGCGCGCTGCGGCGGTTATGTTAGGTTGGGTTATCATAATAGAAAGTATCGTTCGATTCATAACGAAGCGAGGAAAGTCCTACACACATAATATTTACGATAACCCAACCTAACATAACCGCCGCAGCGCGCTGACAAAATGTGGCCTCCGTTTAATACTGAAGTACCAAACTTTTTTTAGTTTAATAAATCATGTTCAAGCTACATTGCAACCTATAATATACAGGGTGATTGGTACTCAGTGTGACAAAAATTTTTTGGTGCAAGTACAAAGTAAATGAAGTGTGATGATGCATATCAAATGTTCCAAGTCTAAAAATTAGCTTCCCAAAAAATTATTTTATGTTTTTCAAAAATAACCATGCTTTTAAACTTAATACGGCGATTTCTCAATTACCTGTACATGGATTTGAGTAGGTAGATAATGTCATTTTCGGGTTCTACATTAAATTTTTAACAAGAACAATAGAAAATGACGGAGGATCAGTTGTAAAAACTCCATTGTAAATAGATTCAAAGATAAAAATTAAGATGTTTGATAAAAATTTAAAAACCAATGGTCTATTGCATTTTTCACACCCTGTATACAAGAAAGTGTCGGAATATGTTAAAAACTGCGCCATTTTATAAGCTTTCCAACCTTATGCTACACCATTGAGCTTTATGTCTGCTTATGTACCCTTTAGTGGTTTGAAGACTACAAAGCATGGTGTCTTTAACATTTAAAACATAAAAAGTCGGCATGTATTAAGCAAAAGCTGTATTTTTGTTTCAGCTTGAACAGTAAAAACAGTAAAAAGTTCCCTGTTTTCTGGTATTCAAACCACTAAAAGAAACAAAAGAAAATCTAAACCTCAATAGTGTAGCATATGGTTGGAAAGCTTATAAAATGGCACAGTTTTTAACATATTCCGACACTTTCTTGTATACAGGGTGTGAAAAATGCAATAGACCATTGTTTTTTTTTAATCTTTATGAAACATCTTAAATTTTTTCTTTGAATCTATTTACAATAGTCTAGTAAAATTATGGTTTGACCTGGGCAAAATTGCTTCATAAGCCATTGAAGTGGTATTTGACTCAACAAATGTTACTTTACAACATATCCAAAATCCGACAAAATCCGACCATGGGAAAGTGTCTAAAAGTAAACTTTAAAATGGCGGCTATTTTTCTTAAGAGCCATTTATTTTAAAACACCAATAGTCAGATAAATATGGGATATGGCCTTAAAACAATGCAAGAAAACATTGTACGGTTTTATTTGGTATAGTGTTAGGTGCGCAGAGTGACGTACTAAAAGTTGCCAAAAATCGGTCTACAGGAAACCCCCTCTAATGACGATAAAAAATGGCTGTTATCCCCAACATTAGACACATAAAAAAATATATCACCTGCATTTTCATGCATATTTTTGAGATATTCACTTATTTGTTATTTTGTTATTTATTATTTGAGATTACCACCGATATTTATTGTGTGGTTAGTCCTTTAATATGATAGGGAACACATTTTGGCCGCCATCTTGGATCTGCCATATTGGTTCCGCCATATTGGATATAAATATATATTTTTAAACGTAATGATAGTGTTGTGATTATAAATTAGATTTTCACACTGATTTCAATGCTAAAATCCGTTTTTAAATATATTTTTTTGTTTTGAAGTTATATTCAAACGAAAATTCTCCCTTATCCATTTCTTATGACGTTACGTAGTTTGAACATTTTTTAAGATAATTTTTCTTATATCTCAAGTTTTTACTAACGCTTGCAGTTTGTTCTAGCCTTAAAATATTCGGTGATAAAAGTGTTTTCATTTAAGCCATTGATCATTAAAATCGGTCGTGTTATAGACGAGCTACAAACCCTAACACAATATTAAATTTAACTTTTTAAAAATAATTTTTTATTAAAAGATGTATATCTTGGGTTGCTAATATGTCACCAAGTTCTTTCTTGTCTCAAATTACTCAGTGGATGTTTAGCTTTAATTTTATGTATCACTTAATAAAATCCGACAAATTTAAAATGAGTCATGAATCTTTATTTAACAGTAAATTATTTATTTTACAAAATTTGTCTTTAGTTTAGGGCATTTATCCCTAATTCTAATAACTCCCAATAAGTAATCCATAGCTAAAACAAAAGTCAATAATGTTACTATTTATTTAAGACCGTAAAGATTTTTGGAAGTTATTTAGAATTGGGGATATGTGTCTAAAACTAAAGACAAATTTTGTAAAAAAATCTACTGTTAAATAAAGATTCGTGACTCAATTAAAATTCATCAGATTTTAATAAACTGTTAATAAAATTAAAGCCAAAGATTCACTGAGTAATTTGAGACCAGAATGAACTTGGTGACATATTAACAACCCGAGATATACATCTTTTAATAAAAATGTATATCTAAAAAGTTAAATTTAATATTGTTATAGGGTTAGTAGCTTGTTTCTAAATCATCCGATTTTAATGATCAATAGCTCAAATGTAAACCCTTTTATCACAGAATATTTTAAGGCTAGAACAAACTGCAAGCGTTAGTGAAATCTGGAGATATAAGAAAAATTATCTAAACAAATGTTCAAATTACGAAACGTCCATAAGATGTATAGGGGATAAGATGATAAGATGTATGGGGGTACGACTTTTTGTTTTGTAGTCTTTTTGCATTGCCTGTTTTGATACGTTTGATGTTTCATACTATAGTATTCATGTTTACTGTTTCCTATAATAGTTATTTTTCACATATTTGTTCAAACGTCTGCGAATAATGTCCTTCGTGGTGCAAAAACTCGTACTACCGTACAGTATCTGAAATACCGCCAACCCTAGAGTGATTATTGAAACTGGTCCATTCTTCTTTTATAACCCATTGCGCAACTGTGGATGTAAACATAATGGCCTGTCTTGTCCTACTTTTTGAGGGGAGTGCCAGATCAATGAATGTAAGAACATTGAAACAAAATGATAACAGTTATTTAAATGAATAGTTTGTCCAAGAAAACCTATTAAATTTAGTTCTTTTTAAGTAACTATGGAAACTAAAATGTACATACAAAATATGCCCTTGTCGTTTTAATAAAGTCTATTCTTGTAAATATTTGATATTTCAACATCCAATCTGATATTTAATTTATGTATATGTGCTTTCCGTCATCCCAAACCACCAAAAGTCCTAAAACAAATATCACAAAAATATGAAATTTTGCCGCCATTTTGAATTTGATTTTTTAGTAATTTCCCATGGTCGAATTTTGTCGGATTTTTGATATGTTATAAAGCAATATTTTCTGTGTTGAATACCACTTCAATCGCTTGTGAAGCAATTTTGCCCAGGTTTAAGGGTAATTTGTCGCATTTTTCCTGGACTACAATGGATTTTTTACAACTGATCCTCCGTCATTTTCTATTATTCTTGTTCAAAATTTAATGTAGAACACGAAAATGACATTATTTACTCAAATCCATATACCTTACAGGTAATTGAGAAATCACTGTATTAAGTTTAAAAGCATTGTTATTTTTGAAAAACATAAAATAATTTTTTGGTAAGCTAATTTTTAGCCTTGGAACATTTGATATGCATCATCACACTTCATTTACTTTGTAAGTTACTTACACCAAAAAATTTTTGTCACACTGAGTACCAATTACCCTGTATGTTACTGTTGTATTTTATTATTCTTTTAGGAAAAAGAAGATTACTATTCCAGGCGTAGAAAATTTTATCCAGTTTTAGAAGGCATGTACTGTCACAACACCTAGCAACCTGAATGCATTCCTACATAAGTTCAGCTTGTTTTGGCCACCGCTACAGTGAGTATTTTTTTCATTAAATGTACACTTCATATCATATGACTTTTAAAGTATGAATCACATTAATTTTATAAAGGCTCATAACATTTTAAAATTAGGAAAAAGAATGTAATCGAAAAATTATAAATCACACCTAATAAACAAATAGTGTTAGTTTTAAACATTAACTATTGGATACTGAAGTAGATGTCCCCATATCTATAGGGACCAGCTATATCCATTTTTTTGTTAAAAAAGAATGTTGTGTGAGCCAGTCACACAATGTGCTAGTGACTAACTAACTCTATTTTCTACCTTATTTTTTTACATTTGGAAAAAAATCTACCTCTAAGATATAAAACTAACTTATTTGATCTTATCTTACTATCTTATTTGGATTTATTTGAAAACTAAGATTGGTTTTTCATAATATTTTTTTTACGTTTGTTACCGTAACATGTTTATCAAATATTGGCATCCAAAACTAATGCATTTTTACTTTCTCCTTCTGTACCATAGTATATGGAGAAAGTATTGCTTTAGTAAAGATGTCTGAATTTGAGTTTTCGGTCATTGTATTCGTTTTTGATCCCCTTAAATAAAAAAAGTGGCTTTTGAAGGTATGTCTATAATATGTGTGAATGTGTACAAAGCTACAGACTACACCTGTGGATTGATTTTGATGAAATTTGGTATGTGGGTACTAATTCATAGTAGGTATCTCCGTTTTTTATTTATTTTTAATTTCTCCCCCTATACCATAGTATATGGAGAAAGTATTGTTTTCGTCAAAATTTTCAAGTTTGAGTTTTGAGTGGATATATCTGTTTTGGGTCCCCCTGGACCCAAAAAAGTGGTTTTCAAAGTGATGTCTGTGTGTGGGTGTGTCTGTGTAAGTGTCTGTGTGTTTGTATTCACCGAATAGTGGCATCCTTCACAGGCACACGGCCGTACTGTGGCACCTTCAAAAATTGTGGCACCTTTTTCAGGGTGCCACAGCTAATTCGATCATTTTTGAGGTTTTCCAGCATTATTACGTCGTTTAAACATCACATGCCACAATTGAGTATTTTTGAACTCGTTGATGTGAGTTTAAGTAGCGCAGGTACACACCGAATTGTGGAACACGAAACCATACAGGTAGCTAGCGCGCCTCGCGCCGTCCGCCGGAACTATAACTTTCCTAATGCTACGTTGCCAATTCTCGCGCCAGCCTACACTCGAAATAGTGGCACCATGCCACAATTCAGTATATATCAACAGTGTGTGGACAGGATGCCACTTAATGAGCTGTAGAGCTTGAGCAGTGTGTAGAACAGTGCAACAAGCAACTAATAAACTAATAATACTAAACTGCTACGTATTATAAAACAATTTAAGTACCATAAATAATACTCTTTTGCTCCGAGTGGTGAACAATGTTTTACATTACAAAAAATTAGTTTAGTAAATAATAACTTAAATTGATTTACCTAACCCGCCTTGTTAAACTTCCCTATCCCAAGCGTGATGTATACAACTTCCTTACTTCTCGAGTGATGTAAAGTATCAAAAACTCACTCGGTGATGTAAAGAAACCCATTTAAATAACATTGAGTGCTTAACTTAAAAAATATAACTCTATGGAGCCAACGATGTTCAACGCTAAAAATCAGCTGTGCGCTTGAATGTTATTATTATGCTTTAAAGTATTTTCCTACCTAACCTAGCTTTTGTTAGTAAAAGAACGTTACTGATAGAAGATGAGTGAAATGGATAATGAAAAATATTGTACGTAAACCCATGTTTATTGTCGGGTCAGGTAAAATCTTGTACGTTACACGTTACGCAAGAGCGTGCTGTTTACATCACTTAGGTGAATTATGCAACTCGCTTCCGCTCGTTGCACAACATTCACCTGCGTGAAGTAAAAACGCTCTTACTACACTTGTAATGTAAATAGCTATTACGCAACCATTAAAAAATTGATTTTTGTTTACAAACATAAATTGGTAACGTAGTTATTTTGTATCAATTGAATTTGTACACTGAAACGATAACAATGTTTGAGGTTAGAACGCTATATAAGCTGTCCTAGACTGCTTTTTTTATCTTACAAACTATTTCGTGCTGATACATCTATTTTTTTTAAACATTTTAGTCATGTTGACAAAATATTTTGCAATTACATTTCTGAATCAGTCAGTAAAGGTAGATTTCGATGCATCATTGCTGAAAGTTATGTTTTGCTTCTCACTCTCAGAGTATTCCAAAGACATCTAATGTTTCAATCCATGTTCAAATGTTATATGAGGTAAACATATAACCGAATCAATTAAAGTACTTAAATTAAAATACATATTATTATCAACACGCATAATCTAGTTCAGATTATAATATCATCTCACAATCATATTTGTAAAACCTACTGTGGTGTTTTAACCAGTCCCCACTAACAAAAGCATAAAATGAAAGGTCCTAAAGAGGTTAACATTGAGTCATAACAAAAGTAGTTTAAAAGTTGTAACCGTGATACTGTAAATAATTTGATATTGTTAGATATTATACGATCGTTTTACAATTTTGTCAATCTATCTGTTACTTTCATACAAATGTATTTTTATTATTCAATGTTTTGTTTTGTAGAACCTTTAGTATTCTCAACTTTATTAATAACTAGTAGAATACCCGACCTTCGTACGGGGTTGGCATATAAGTAGAACATGATCATTGCAGTGATGGGAGAGGAAACGGTCTAAGAAAATAGGTCTTTTAATTTATACGGTATCCTATAGTGTGGCACACATATACCTATAATAAAAGAATGTGTTTAATGGTATGCACTGTAAACGAAAACCTATCACAATAGTTCCAAACATGTTAATAGGGCAATTTTCTAACATACTTTAGTGAAATTATAATCAGGCAAACGGGAATTGGCTCAGTATATAGGTTTGCTGGGGCAGGGGGATTATATTACTGTTTACAAACAAATAAATCAAAAGAATATACCCCATAACTCAGGATAAGGGCCTAGGTTGATAGGGCAATATAGAATGTTGATTATTTCCTATATGCATTGAATGATTTATTTTAAAATGAATTATTATAAAAATAAATAAATAATATTAAAACATTTCACAAATATTATAACAGACTCAGTATAGTTAGATCATAAACTAATGAAGTACTGTAACTGAAACAATCCTATAATAATGAAATTACATTAACATATGGTTTGACAGCTCCTTTAGGTAATGTTAAATAAGTACAGGCTAGTGACATCATTATTTTAAATTTATAATCCTTACCCTCTCTGTTCTAATATTCGTGCAGTATTTAATAAGGTTTGAACCAGCTGTGTTGAATTGAGAAATCAAAATCAATTTGACAGTTAGTTAGTTCTGCTTGTTTACATTTTTAAACTTACTAGGTTTGTTCTTTGTTACCATGGATACCATCAATCAATATTTACTTTTAAATCTCTCATATCAGATTTTTGAAAGCCCACGGGGCAAAGCCCTAGGTGAATATCGAAGCGGTAATAGTTCTATATGTATCCTAGGAGCTGTAGCTTCATTTGTGTGCAATTTGACTAATTTGAGCATAGTCGGATCAGTATTTTTTGAGATTAGCTCATACAAACACACACACAGACATCCCCTCTTCTTTATAATAGTACTAGCAGAGTACCCGTCCTTCGTACGGGGTTGGCATATAAGTATCAAATGCTTATAGCAGTTATGAGTGAGGACATGGTTAAAGAAATTTCGGTTCTTTTTGAAGTTCGTTCGCTACGCTCACTCACCTTTAGGTTGGAGCTCGTTCGCTGCGCTCACTTTCCTTCAGGTTAGCTCGTTCGCTACGCTCACTTGCCTTCAGGTTAGCTCGTTCGCTACGCTCACTCGCCTCCAGGTTGAAGTTCGTTCGCTACGCTCACTCACCTTTTGCTGTTGTCATCAATGTAAAAGAAATAATAGTGCTAGTGCTGAACCCTGTTGGTAATCCTTGTAACTTTTAATGCTATTGAACATCATAGAACAGAACCAACTTGTTTAATTGAAACAGCTGTTAAGATTCATTAATTCCATTTCTCATAAGGTTAACATGGGAAACTCCAGAGCCACTGGGGCGGAGCCCCGAAGGATTTTTTGGGATAAAAATATGCCTATATGTTAATCGGGAATGTGAGCTATCATCATGCCAAATTTCAGCCCGATCCGACCAGTAGTTTTTGAGATTAGCTCATACAAACACACACACAGACACCACCTCTTCTTTATAATAGTATATAGATAGATAGATAGATAGATAGAATAGAATATAGAATAGAATAGATTGATAGATAAACCTATTTCAACGTACAATATCAGTTTTAGGAAATTCCTAGTAAGGTTGTTAGAAGTATATTGGCATCCGTGAAGTTTGTGTAATGTTTTTTAAAATCAATGTGGGATATATTTAACTTCACTTATTATTTATTTAATATGTTTCTACTTCTTGAAATTCTCAGTTAACTGGGAGGTGGAGCAAACAGTTTGTTCTAAAATGAACTTGAAAATTTTAAACAATCTTTTTCTGTTGGTTTACTTAAAGTATATAATGTTCTACTATGAATGCAAATCTTTAATATAGTCTAAATTTCCAGTCCCACCCTCAAAAACTATATTATTTACCGGTTGAATCTTTATAACGTATAAACACATTATTTTTAATCGGTCATCAAACTGATTCTTGAATTAGTAGTTGCAAGAGTACGCAAAACTGCAGAGAGTCCTTGAAAATGGTTGTGCAATGATATAGTTTTAAATTATAAAAGAAACCCTTCAAAAAATTGTATTAACAGGACCAGAGGACCAATATGCACATGGTATTTCATTTGCATAAGGCAAAAAGTTCAAATCTTATTAACTTATGATTGCCAATAGATTTTGGGTTTCCTTAAAACAATTATATAAAACTGTCTGCAAATGTCAATAAAACTGATTTTATAAGAAATTGTAGATTCTTCTGTTGCTCTGTAGGCGACCATTTTGGTCACACAAGGAAGTCCAAACTTATATCTTAGTTTGAACAACGTCATCTTGATTTTACATTGCTCAAGATACATAATCGACACATAGGCTTTCAAAAAAAATAAGTAAAGAAAGTAACTAGTGATGGACCGCGCAGACATAGGAACAGTCTAGACTTGCCTCTTACTGACGTTTTCCAAACGAATATAGTAGTTAGATCTACATTCTTCATTTTAGGCTTGAAATAAATTTGTTTGTGGGTAAGAGCGAATGAGTAAGCATGAACAATAACCCTTCTCCCCGACACGCTACCATACCACAGCATCTTACTAGCAGAGCTCAAGGTCATTGACGTAATTGTAATGAACTAAATTTAGACTTCCACCCCCCAATGTCACCAATGGGCCCTAAAGGTTGGTATGTAACAATTCATGACGGTTGAACAATGGCCTTTAAAATACGCTTTTAATTTGTTTCCTAGCGTTTACCGTATCTTAGAAAAAGTTAGTTAACAATAATTACAAAAACTTGTTGGGCGAAAGAAAAATTCTAAAAAGCTACAAATTAATTTATAATATATGTATCTATATCGTATTAAAGTGTGTTAAAGGTTTAGCGTTTGGTTTACAATGTAAAAATTTTCAAAGTCACAAAAGATGGTTTCTGAAACCTTTATACAACTCTCCTTTATAAAAATTAAAAAAAATATTATCCAAGAAATTGAGCTCTTTAGCCACAAAATCCACCGTTTTTTTACTTACCTGACGAAGAAATAAAAACAGTAGCAGCCGACGAACTTTGTTATGTCATATTTAAAAACTCATTTAAAAGTACCGACTTTATTTCAAGATATAAAATAGAAAATATAAACTTTTGAGCTTTTAATTAGAACCAATAGTGTCCTAGACTAATTGACATCTTTCACACGAAGTGTCAACGATTTACCTTTAGTCTAAATGTCAAGTTATTTTGAAGCTGGACATTGAGTTTTGGTGCCGTTTTCATTGGCATCTACCACTTCTAACCTGCACTAAGATGGCGGACCTGGCTTCAACTGCTTGTATGTTAGTTATATAGATGTGCTCCATTAGTCTTATGTGATCGTTGATTTAAACTAACGGAATTCTGATGAAAATTTGATCATGAATTATTAGCAGTTTTGCAGGATGATTAACAATAGTTTTTTTTTTTTTTTATTTAAATTGCTTGTTAGTTGGCAACAAATCTTAGAGATGTGTATACATGTTTTAGGACAAAATTGAATTAGCAGATGCCATGGTAAAGAAGCGTACTAGAACAAGTTACTGTCGCCTCATCCAATTTTTACAGCAGTCAGCTGTTGACATGCTAGGCGAGCAACCGCGACAGTGAGGACGGGGAACAGCTGATTTCATGTTCCTAGTTGGCAAATTGTCTGCTAGCTACTAACGTACACATGCATAAGCCATCAGCAGTAGCACCAGTAGCCTCAATGAATATATAAACACTTGTGTTAAGGTTTAAATACAGTAGTCAATGTTATTACTGAATTTGATACTATACATATTGTTACTAATATATGAAATGGAGAAAAACGTTACTTTAAAAATACAAAATTTCCCAATTTATATCCAGACCTTTTTAAATAGCTTAGAAAACAAATAATTTAGTATATCAAAGTGTTTTTGTACGGTTATTAGTAACAGGACAAATTCAAAAATTGTAAATTTAAAATTCCCTTGTTATTCATATAAAGAATATTGTAAAATGTTGTAGTTTGCTTGTTTATGGATATATTTTGATCAAACTTGGCAAATTTGTTCAAACAATTACAAAACTATTTGGATCATGAACGGTACTCTAGTTTTCCCTAGGTAGGACACGTGAATTGGAATTTTTGCGTTACAGGCACAATGACAGTAAGAATCAAACAAACGTACAGATATATACACAAGACTCGTTTCGGCTATCTTATTATATACAACGTAGAAATAACCAAACACTTCATGAGTCTACGCAATGTACAGACAAAACAGTAAAGACTTTATAATCTTATAACTAACTATCTGCCCATGCTTCGCAACGGGGTGAGAATCTTTGGGTCTCTAATTCCACCGTAAAAAAATAGTATATTTCGTACCTAGGGCCTAAAGTGAGGTTTTGCCGACTCGATATCGGGTTTTAAGTTCGGGACGAAGTCGAGAACGTGAAACGATCGAGAGCTGCAAACCCATTTTTTCTCGTGGCACGAGCGGTTTTTTTTTTACCCAAGTATGTTTTGTAATATAACGTCCCTCTTATTTATGTGAAATATTTTGAGGAATCAGCAAAATCAAAAATAACAATAAATAGTTGTCTAGGCAGCTGTGACAAAAAACAAGTCTATTGCAATGCCATGGATACAGCTTGTGCATTTAATATACATTAATGTTTTAAGTAAATAGGCGAACAAGTGATTTTGCGGCCCTAGGGATGTAAACCCCTGCTCGGTCCCCATATGACGATGACAGCTGGCATGGCCAGCAAAACGTAACTTTCAGCCACCAATATAAACCAGCTAAATGTATGTAAAACAGCTAAAAACATCATAGTGAGGTGAAAAATTCGTTACGCATACTTTTACATTACCATGAATTAATTATATGCATACAGAAAAAACGGAGTCATACTTATTGCGTATTTTAATGTAAACTAGTGGCTTGTAGGGACATAGTCCCTTAAAAGCTACGGAAAAGGAATTATTGTTGGAATATTTAAACAAACTCAGAATCAAATTATCTATATGTCAGGATAGGCCTAGATATCCCACTACAACATATCTTTTGTGCAAAAAAAAAACAAAACAGTTTGTTGTTTGTCTTTGTTTGCTTTTGTTGATAACGTTATGTTCAATAAAGAATTTGAATGATTCCTGAGTTTAACTGCTAAAGGCAGCAAACATGTTTATGAATAAATATTGGTTTATTAAGGTAGCTTTGGTTTTTTGGTTAACGCTGATAACAAGGCTTCCCCGATTGAAATACAGTATTGGAAATTGTCTTCGTCAAATAAGAAAAGGCAAAAAATGGTGTGTTGAGATACCCTACCCAGTTATTATTTCTAAGTCTATGCTCATTTTGTAAAGGTTTAACAAAATTATTCTTAAGTAAAGGCATCCCATTGACAGAACTTGGACCTAAATTTGTTTGTGATCAACATTAAAAAAACACTATTAGCCTAGTGTAAGTATGTGGTGTTAATCCTCCTAAAGGTGCGATTGATTTACATATTCTACCAAAAAAGGGCCTAGTCAACGTCTAATTACCAACTATTTTGCGGCTAGTTAGGGTTCCATTACCCAGTTATCGAAACTAATCACGACATAAATATTTTTGGTTCGTTTAAATACCTGTACGAACCTACTTCATCTCTATTCCCAAATTGTTTTCTAAGAGTAACCGTTGAGGTTATTCCACTTCATACAAAATATTGATTAAACACTACAATAAATCTCAAATATAAATGTTAGTAAATTAAAAAAAAAAAATTGGAATAAATCTTTTACATATGTTTTGAAATAAAAACAAAGAAGATCTTCTTTTAATCTTGAATCGTTTCTTAAATCTTGAAAACAATTTATTTCAACTTTGACATAACTAAAAAGTCTTGATTATTAAAGGTAACGTAATCCCTTTATATAGTTGGTTTTATATAGTATACACTAGCAGAGTACCCGTCCTTCGTACGGGGTTGGCATATAAGTATCAAATGCTTATAGCAGTTATGAGTGAGGAGATGGTTTAAGAAATTTCGGTTCTTTTTGAAGTTCGTTCGCTACGCTCACTCACCTTTAGGTTGGAGCTCGTTCGCTGCGCTCACTTTCCTTCAGGTTAGCTCGTTCGCTACGCTCACTTGCCTTCAGGTTAGCTCGTTCGCTACGCTCACTCGCCTCCAGGTTGAAGTTCGTTCGCTACGCTCACTCACCTTTTGCTGTTGTCATAAATGTAAAAGAAATAATAGTGCTAGTGCTGCACCCTGTTGGTAATCCTTGTAACTTTTAATGCTATTGAACATCATAGAACATAACCAACTTGTTTAATTGAAACAGCTGTTAAGATTCATTAATTCCATTTCTCATAAGGTTAACATGGGAAACTCCAGAGCCACTGGGGCGGAGCCCCGAAGGATTTTTTGGGATAAAAATATGCCTATATGTTAATCGGGAATGTGAGCTATCATCATGCCAAATTTCAGCCCGATCCGACCAGTAGTTTTTGAGATTAGCTCATACAAACACACACACAGACACCACCTCTTCTTTATAATAGTATAGAATAGAATATAGATAGATAGATTACATTGCAGAATTGACTGGCAAATGAGAAATCCAAATGTAAGCTTACTTGCTAATGATAAAATCACGATCAGCTGGATTGAAGTAAACAAAAATCAGCAGTAAATGCCTTCTAATGCTATTCTTATGGAGATCATTGTACGTTATATCTAATTTTGTGTTAAGATTTTGGGAACTTCACTATTTTTCCCGCCGTCACGGGATAAAGACCTTTAATTTGAGGGTATTTACTCAGGGGAGGTATAGAAGAGGATACGATGACAGCTGTGGGCTTCTTATTAGCTGAGGGAACGCCATTACCGTAACAAAACGATCATCAATCATCGGCCTCGGTGGCCTAATGGTTAGCGTGCCGGGCTGATATGCTGAAGGTCCCGGGTTCAAATCCCGCTCGTGGATTTAACTTTTTGTCCAAGATTTTTTTATTATCAGCAAGTTTGGTTGGTTTGGTTCGGTTATGACAGTTTAATTTTATTATTAAGTCATTATAATATTTTAGTAGAGTAATTTCTAGTTTTATTTAATAAACAGAATTATTTTTTCTATTAATAAACTTTTGTTATATTATTTCATTATCAGCAAGTTTAGTTAGTTCGGTTAGGTTATGATAGTTTAATTTTATAATTAAAAAATAATAAAATTGAATTTGAGGCATTTATAATTTTATTTTATGAACAGAACTATTTTTGCGATTAGTAAACCTTCTTTGCCAAAGTACTCTCTACTACAGCGCTGTTCACGGAGGAATTTTGAACTAATGCCTCATTCGTACCTCCCCTAAGTCAGACCCTAATTTGAGCCCTCTCACGTCGTTCTACGACTTCCCAGTCGCCCACAATTTTACGCAAAGAATCGGCTTACGTAATTAATATATAGATTCCCATGAAACTGATCATTTACCCAGCACATTAAGGCCTTTATTCCAAGTATCTCAGTTCGTAAACCATACATACAATGTGACGATAAAATATCAACAAAATAGCATGTAGTTTTATGTAATCCTCACGACATTTCATTTGGTCCATTGACTTTAAATCCAATAATTGTAAAAATTATTGGAGCTTTGAAAAAAACTTCATATAAAATCCTTACACTAATAAAAGACGACGTCATGAGCGCGGGAAATGAGTTACAGTTGCTAGGGCATAGCCACATGAATACAGAACGGAATGAAGGAATTAGAACGGAGAACTGGCAACAGCGCACGCGAGAAGTAGGGGGGGCGCACACACCGCTCAAGCACTACAACGCATTAGTGGCATCCTGTCCACACACTGTTGATATATACCGATTTGTGGCATGGTGCCACAATTTAAAAACTGGAATGTTAGATGTTAAAATGGAGTGTTCATTAAAAATATCGATGCAGACATGTTTCTACCACCTTCCTTCATCCACTGGTGGCCGCAGGTTGAAAGATGCCACAATTAGGTGTTTGCGAGTATTCGGTAAAACCCCGTATGTGTGTGTCTGGATGTGTACAGAGCTAGGGATACACCTGTGGTCCGATTTAAATGAAATTTGGTGTGTAGGTTCTAGTCCATGATATCTCCAGTTGTTTTTTTCATTTTTTCAAAATTTTGATTTTTAATGATGATTTTCTCATAAAAACTCATAAAATAACGGAAAAATAGGATTTTCTCAAAAATGGCCTGAACGATTTTGATAAAAATTTAGTATGTTGTAGCCCTTTAAATTTTGAACAAAATGGTACAACTGCCATTTCTGTAAAAAATTCGGTTAAAAAGAAATTGTAAATTATGTTATTTTTCCATAAAAAAACCATAAAATAACAAAAAATAGGATTTTAGAAAAAAGCTGGTTTTGATTTAACTAAGTATGTTATGGTCCTTAAAATTTTGAAAATTTTTTCATTTTATTGAAATTCTATTTTTAATGGGGATTTTCCCATAAAACCCCATAAAATAACGGAAAAATAGGATTTTCTCAAAAATGGCCAGAACGATTTTGATAAAAATTTAGAATGCTATGTTTAGAATTTAGTCCTTTAAATTCTGAAGAAAATGGTACAAATCTCATTTCCGTAAAAATTACGGTTCCAAAGTTATTGTAACTTATGTTATTTTTCCATAAAAACCCCATAAAATAACAACAACAAAAAATAGTACACAATGCTGTAACAATTATGTTTCAAAATTTATTGCCACTTTTGTGATTTTTAACTATAAAATATCATATTTACTCTTACCGCTTACCCATGATAAAGGTTGTTGATGAGCTTATGGGAGAAAGTATTTCTCAGAATGCTGATACCGTTTATTTAATTTTAATTTTAATTTTTTGGGATGATTTTCTCATAGAACTCATAAGATATCAGAAAAATCTAATTTTCTCTAAAATATTTTGAAAGATTTTATTTAAAATTTACTACCGGATACGTATGTTTTAGTCCTTTTAACTCTAAAACATTAAGGTACCGTACATCTGTACATCTATCATTGCTGAAAAAATTACGGTTCACAAGTTACTTTTATTTTTAAAATATTGAAACTGATTTTGATTAAGCTTAGTACTCAATATAGCTCCTATAACTCTAAACAGATTTGTACAACCCCTATTGCTGTAAAATTACAGTTCAAGAGTTATTGTAACTGTTTTGATTTTCCCCATCATATACCATACTTTATCCCACTGCTTGTCTGAAGCCTATGACACGAGTCATACAAGTCAAAGTCTTTTTGTGTTTTATAAGGGTTGTTGGCAAGCTGATGGGAGATAGTATGTGTCAGATTGCTGATACAGTTTTTTTTATAATACAGTGGAATTGTCAATCTTGTATTAAATGTTTACCTAAACAGAACTGCGGCAGTGATTTATTTTACTACAGGTCTTTAAAGTACTTTTTATTGTACTTGTTGTAAGAAAATACTTGTTTAAAATGAAAAACATTGGAACTTTGTAAACTAAAGACGTTATCATCAAATAAACCTTTGCAGTTCCGTTAGTGAGAATAATTAAAAAGCATCAAATTAGGTCTGGTGATCCAAGGGAGAAAAAAATATAATGTATGTTAAGCGCCACTAAATTACCGGTATGTGCCTACATTTTATAGATGCATAGGTACATAAAAAGTGTTTCGGAAATACTGCCTTTTCATGTAAACAAAACATTCTGTATAAAAATTATTCTAGCTATAAAAAGTACCTATTTACAGATTAAATTTTTACAATGGATGCCCGATTATTAATCATATTGATCTACCTGTTGAAATTGTTTACGTGAAAATGCTGAAACTCAGTACCTCCAAGCTTCAGTACACTGATAGGTCTCTAAGGTAAATGCACTGAATTATTTGAGGAGATTCCATCCTAATAAGCCATATGGTGATTTATGTAAAATTTAACAGATTTTTAGTAACTTTGCGTTAGTTGATTCTTTACTTTAGTAGATTTATTATACAGGGTTAGTAAAAAGTGTGGAGACGCCCTGTTATTTTTTTAACGGCCCATACTAGAAAAACTAAACTCAGCACACCATTATGGCATGTTATGAAGTACTTTTTGGGAATAACTGCCACTTGGCGTTCATCCCCAAAATGGGGGATTTTGGGGGAAACTAAAAAATTTCAAAACAAAGACCCATCGAGTGACCCCTCATTTTGAAGGTCTTGGTAAAAGAAAACCAGCAACACAAACTAGAGGTCTCTATCCCAGTTCAGTAAAAAATGGCAGCCAATTGAAATTCTCATAAGTTCCCAAACCCAAAATGGGGGATTTGTGGGAAACTCAAACATTTTAAAAGATAAGCCCAATCGAGTGACCCCTCATTTTGAAGGTCATAATAAAAGAAAAGTAACAACGCAAACTATAGGTCTCTATCTTAACACAGTAAAATATGGCAGCTAATTGAATATAAAATTGCAAGTTATTTCCAATTTCTAAAGATTTCAATCAGCTTCAATTTTTTACTGGATTGAGATAGAAACCTCTAGTTTGCGTTGTTAGTTTTCGTTTACCAGGACCTTCAAAATGAGGGGTCACTCGATGGGGCTTATCATTTAAAACTTTTGAGTTTCCCCCAAAATCCCCCATTTTGGGTTTGGTAAGCAAGTGGTTATTAGGCTTTTAAGTACTTCATAACATGCCAAAAAGGTGTGTAGAGTTTAGTTTTCCTAGTGTGAGCCGCTACAAAATTTACAGCAGGTCTCCAGACTTGAAATTGAACTTCTGAGAATTTCAATTGGCTGCCATTTTTTACTGGATTGAGATAAAGACCTCTAGTTTGCGTTGTTGGTTTTCTTTTACCAGGAACTTCAAAATGAGGGGTCACTCGATGGGTCTTTGTATTTGAAATTTTTGAGTTTACCCCAAAATGGGGGATTTTGGGGATGTACACCAAGTGACGGTTATTCCCAAAAAGTACTTCATAACATGTCATAAAGGTGTGCCGAGTTTAGTTTTCTAGTATGGGCCGTTAAAAAAATAACAGGGGGTCTCCACACTTTTTACTAACCCTGTATAATAGAAAAGATTATCTGCTGCAAACCTTCATTTAGTACTTGTACATTCTGTTAAACAAATGAAATTGTCATTCTAAGTAGGTGATATTTAAAGTCTCCTTGTTCTCTATACTTTATTATTTAGTTTCTCTATTACTTTGTTCTCTCTTCTCGCAGAGGTGACCTAGACGCATTAGAGCGTGTAGCGTATGAGTTCTGCGAGGACGAGTACTACGCAGGAGTGATCTATGCGGAAGTGCGTTACAGTCCAAGACTAGCATTGGGGAACAAGGCTCTCCTTCAACTTGGCCCGAGTGGTGAGGAAATGGCAAAACTGGTTCTCTATTGCTTCACCTCTCTCTTGTAATCATTAGCTATTGGAATACCTTTTACAAAGTAGATTTTT
This sequence comes from Macrosteles quadrilineatus, assembly GCF_028750875.1. Lineage (NCBI taxonomy): Eukaryota > Metazoa > Arthropoda > Insecta > Hemiptera > Cicadellidae > Macrosteles > Macrosteles quadrilineatus. The sequence continues at coordinate 29,234,555 of NW_026542594.1, read as the reverse complement.
TAGTCATGAGTTTTATGGCTACAAGTCTTTAATAAAAAGTATATGTAGGGATATAATGTTTTTGATATGACATGCAAGGTGATGCCCAAAATTTTATTTGAAGGTTTTTAATGCATCCAAGTTACACAAGGTACCCTGTAATGATATATGCATATAATTTATAACTATCAAATAAAGACCAAAAAGGGTTTGGCAGGGTTTGGTAAAATGGTTTTATAAGAAAGTAGTCCAAGGCTATGTGAAAACAATCAAACCTTATGCTTTAAAGGCTTTATTAACCTTCTAAATTAGTAAAATGTTCTTCTATTCTTATTTAAGGGTGCACTCTACCTGTCCACCGTACGCTAATGCAAGGGCTTAGGATCTCCGTAGGTTTGGTTCTTAACCGATAGAAAATATATTTATGTTACTTTATTCATTTCATATTTTTGTAGGCTTGTACGTTTGTAATTTTGTGCTAATTGTAGAAATTTAAGTGTGAAGTGACTAATAAATACCTCAAAATAAAACTTTTCTAAAGCATTTTACTCATGAGAATTAATTTGTTGATGGAAATTAAAACCAAAGAGTCATAGATTTGAATTTAAGGAGTAAGAAACCTTCTTCAGATGAAACAAATTTTAAAAGTTAACTGAGTAATTTGAGAGGACTTAAACGTCTGCAAGCGCTTCTCGCGGCACTGTTCAATGGTGCAACATAGCTACTGAAGCCCGAGATGAGGTAGAGCGCACCCTTAAATATTAATTATATTTATAATATATTTTGAAGATTGGTACGGTAGCATTAGCAGACTAAGCTGTGCAGACTTTATTATTCAGAAACACCTTCTGTATCAACCAGTTATCTTTGCTTGCTAATTTGTGTTTGGTTTCAATATTTTAGCACTGGATGAAGTTATTGTGCGAATTTCACATGGTTTGGAACGTGGACTCAAGGACTTCGGTGTCAAAACCAAGCAGATTTTATGTGCTCGATATAGTGAAGAGTTCAATGACCTTGTTGAAGTTCTTCATCTGTGCCAGAAACATTACGACAAGGGAGTTGTTGGCATTGATCTGCTTACTTTACAGCCTTCAGAAGGCGTTGTAGGTGAATTGTTGCTAAATTAGTCTTTTGGAGATCTAAATTTAAGTTTGTTTCAAGTATTCAAGATCTAGGTACGTACATAGTTTTTAAATCAATCCAAATACACACAGCAAAAATAGGGTGAGGATTTTTGTAAATTCTTGTGAAATTTAAAATATTAAATAGTCATAGATAAAACCTTAGAATAAGTTGGTTCAGCCCAACAATCACATAAGACCAATAGATGGAGCACGCCTAACTTACTATCATTCAAGCAGCTGAAGCCAGGTCCGAAATCTTACTTTAGGTTAGAAGCGCTAGATGCCAATGAAATCCGTCTCCTCTGATCGCGGCGGATTCATGAACGACTAATGTGGCCACAGAGAAATGGTGAACATCTTGCTCGGCTGTGTAGACATCATCATCGTCTCTCGCGGTCACGAAAACGTGATCTTCGTCTTGTGCGATTGCGGCAAAATCATAAACATCTCTCGCGGCCGTGAAGACATCATCATCGTCTCCCGCGGTCACAAAAATGTGATCGTCGTCTTACGCGACAGCGACAAAATCATGAAAATCTCCCGCGGCCATGTAAACGTCATCATCGTCTCCCGCGGTTTCGAAAACGTGATCGTCGTTGTTAGATATTTTAATAATGTAACATTTAAATGTAGTAACTCAATTTTACTTTATTTAATCATAATTCTATTATGTAACTGAATCATCATATAAACAATAATAATAAGAACAGATGTTTATGAACAACTTACAGCCAGTATCTTTGGAATGTACACATCAATCCTCCCCCTTGAATTTTGTTGGTAACATGTGATTGTCTCCATATAGATCCATCATCCATTTTCAGAACATAAATTAATTTACCTTCCTTACTTTTAACATAACCAAACATCCACTTGTTTTTACTATGTCTGAAGTCGTATGCTTGAACTCTCTCCCCTTTTTTAAAATCCCTCACTACCTTTGCACATTTGAAGTCATTGTTCGAAGATGTGTTATTTGTTATCATTAAATCTAATCTTGTTCTCACATTTCTCTGAAACATTAGAAAATAAACATCATAGTTTTTCAAAAATGTTTCAAAAGTATGTTCACAAAATTGTCTGCTATTATCAGACACTAAAGTAAATGGAATTCCGAACGTTAAAAACAATTGTCTTAATTTCTTTACACACCAATCAGAAGAAGTAGTTTTTGTTTGAAATACCTCAACCCATTTTGTGTAAGCCATCAGCCACAATAAAAAAATAATTGTTTCCAAAACAAGGCCCAGCTATGTATTCTTTGCCACGGACCATCAGGGGTTTGCCATGGGTGAGGAGTCTTTTGAGGATCGAATATGGACACAAGAGGCTTATGATCAGTTATTAATATACACTTGCGTCCATAAATGTATGGGAAGAGTTTCTTCAGACCAAAATAAATAGCTGCTGCTTCCTTATCAATCTGGCTGAATTTTACTTCACTTTTTGTCAGAGTGCGTGAAGCAAATGCAATCGGTTTTTCTGTACAATTTTCTAGTCTGTGAGAAAGTACTGCTCCGAGTCCAACAGGAACAGGTGATGCATCCGTTGCGAGGGTAACCGTCAGATTGGGGTCAAAATGAGTCAAAATTTGTTCACTTGTTATTTCCTCTTTGACTTTTTGAAAACTATTTTCACAATCAGAGCTCCAGTTGAACTTAACATTTTTCGTAAGTAACCTTGCCAAAGGATATATTTTTGTTGAGTAATTTTGTATGAACTTGCTGTAGTAAGTGGCCAAGCCTAAAAACGTTTTCAATTCACTTACATTCATAGGCCTTCTAGCATTTTGAATTGCTACAGTTTTCTCAGGACTTTTGTGTAGGCCTTTATCATCAATAATGTGTCCGAGGTATTTGATACTTTTTTCAAAAAACTTACATTTATTTGTCTCTATTTAAATGTAGGTTGTGCTTCTGTAGAACATTGAGGACTTTCTCTAATCTCTGAAGAGTTTCCTCGTAAGTTGATCCTTGTCCTAAAATATCGTCAAAAAACATTGTACTCCATCCATACCTTGTAGTAAAGAATCCATGATTTTTTGCCACAGTGAAGGAGCAACCTTGACTCCAAACATCAGTCTATTTACTTTGAACAACCCCTTATGAGTACTTAGAGTTTGCATTTTGCTACTGTCTTCGTCCATTTGCATTGCTTATATCAAGAGAACAAAAGTATTTACCTCCACTCATTGTAGAAAAAATGTCTTCAATCCTCGGAATCGGGTACTTCTCATCTTCCACCACTTTGTTCAGAGAAACCTTGTAATCAGCGCAGATACGAATGTCACCATTGGGTTTTATGACAGGCACAATAGGTGTTCCCCATTCTGAGTTGTCCACCTTGGTGATAATCTTTTGGGTTTCCACAGGTCCATTTTTGACCCTGTCAGCGCCCTGTCAGGCACAACTAATAGTAGGGCCCCTTTGCAATATATATAAAGGGTGTCCACCAACCAGGAAAACCGGGAATCCGTGAATTATGCTTGAGTTTTTTTTAACTGGGAATTATGCGTGAATTTTGTATATCCACCTGGAATTTTCAATTTACCGCCATTGCGAATAACAACAGTGACGTTTCCGTGACCGCGGGAGACAAAAATATGTCTACACACGGCCGCGAGGGATTATCAGAAGTTTCCAAGATTGCAGAAGACGATTGTGATATCTTCAGAGCCGCGAGGGATGATCAGAATATTGCCGCGATCCCGGAAGGTGATTATAATGTTGACACGAACGCAGGAAACAGCAAGAATTTTGCCGCGATCGCAGAAGAGGATGATGATTGCCACACGACTGCGGGATATGATTGACATTTTGCCGCAATCGCGGGAAACAATAATTACGATGTCTTCACGACCGTAGGAGACGATTACGATATCTACAGAACCACAGGAGATACAATAATGATTTCTACACGGCCGCGAGGGATGACCAGAATTATGCCGCGATCGCGCAAGACAATTAATTGTCCACATGACCGCGGGAGAAGATCATAGAATTTTGCCTAATTCGCGGAAGACGATGATATATACAATACATGGCCGAGGGAGTGGGAGATGGTTACCATTTTGCCGCAATCGCGGGAGGCGATTAACTATGTACAAACGACCACGGGGGACGATATAATGATGTCTTCATGGCCGCGAGGGGTTTCATCGCGATAGGGCAAGACGATTATAATGTTCATACGACCGCGGGAAAAGATCAGAATTCTGCCTCATTTGCGGAACAAGATGATGATCTCCACAAGATGGCAGGAAATGATTACCATTTTGCCGCAATTGCGGGAGGCAATTGCTATGTACAAACGACCGCGGGGGATGATTAATGATGTCTTCACGTCTGCGAGGGGTGATCAGAATTTTGCCTAATTTGCGGTAGACGATGATAATCTCCTCACGACCGCGGGATATGTTCATATATTGCCGCGATCATGGAAGGCAATAATTATGTCTACACGGCCGTAGAAAATAGTCAGAATTGTGCCTCAATCGCGGGAGACGGTTACGATGCCTACACGGCCGGGAGGGATTATCAGAAGTTTACTGCGATCATCAAATACAACCGCCAACTTTTTTTTATTTTCCAATTTTTTGGCGCCCCCCAAAAAAGCCAATTGCCTCGCGCCCTATATAGGCACGTGCCTACCGTGCCTATTCGGTAAATCGGCCCTGGGTTTCCAGACGGCTGAGTTCATTTTCAACTTTTGTTTTGATTGCATATGGAACCTGTCTGGCTTTTATGTATATAGGGCTTGAGTTGTCCTTCAAGTTCAATTTTGCTTTAAAGTTTGGAATACATCCTATGTTTTTGTCAAACAAATCTTCATAATTCGCAAGTAATGAATCCAGTTCCGGTTTCCTTGTTTCCTTCATGTTTATGGATTTTATTTCTCGACGTTCTTCTTGTGTTCTCGACGTGTTCTTCTTCTCGACGTTTTGATTAATAACAAACATTTTCCCCATGAAACATTGTCCCTTATATTCACATTGTACATATGTTACTCCCTTAGGTTTAAACTAACAGGGGGGTTTTATAATTTCCCCTGTGTAGGTGCGCAGCTCTACACCAGTCTTGTAAAGTCTTTTGGAGGGAAATAATCTTTTGTAATCTTCACAAGAAATTGATGTAAGTGATGCTCCAGAATCCAACTCAAAAGTTACAATTTTACCTTCCACTTTTATATCTATGTGAAATTTGTCATCCTTCTTTTTGTCAGACAGTAAATTAATTTCATGAATATTGTCTTCAGAAATGTAATTATTTTCAGTGTAATGAACTTGTCTTTTACTGATTTTAGATTTACTTAGGCATACTCTTGAAATATGTCCAATCTTTCCACAGGTATTACAGGTCTCATCAATCATTGGACAAACATTCGCTCTATATGATTTACATTCCCACATCGGTAGCATTTCCCTTTCAGTGACTCAAAATCTGTTACACAAAATTTACTATTTGTATAAGATCCTGTGATGTTTAATTTTGTTCTGTATCCGTGAATCTGTCGATTAGACTTTACTTGATTTATGTTTAAGTTTCCACTGTTATGACATATCATAGTACTTTCCTGTTTTGAAAGCTCCATTGTAGTAGCTGTATTAAGGATTTCTACGAATTGTTTGTGGTCACATTTATGTAGCAGCTGAGTTTTTATGTCCTTGTCATTAAGTCCACGTATGAGTTGTTGTCGTAATTGCATGTTTAATACATACTTTCCACAAGCTTCGCAATTAAATTTGCAGTTTGTTGATAGTCTTTTTAGTTCTGTAGCAAAATTTTAAATTGATTCTCCATTTTCTTGTATTCGACTTATAAATGTCTGTTGTAAAGCCAAAACACTTTTCTTAGGATCTAGAAAGTTGTCAAGTGTGGCATACTTTTATGGCGGGACATTTGAATGGTTGGACTAAGCTCCACACAAGTAAGGTTACAAGCTCTTCATACTCTTTAGGATTTTCTGGTGTACATAGGTCTATATACAGCTTTTGATGTAGAAGAGGTGTCAAGGCAAGTAAATGTCTTCAATTTAGAATCATTGATACCTTTCAAAGTCATAAAGACCTCCAGTCTTCTGGCAAAATTAGAAAACTTTTCTCTTTCATCATAAGGAGTAAAGCTCAAATTTGAAGTAGGAAGGACTGGAATCAGTGTATTATTATGTAGATTTGCATTGAAACAATGACTTTGATTAGGAATAGAGTTATGCTGATGTATTAGACCTATGAATCATTTGGGCATCCATTAATCTTGTTTTTGTATCAATCAGCATGTTTTCAATACTTTCTCTGTAAGTTAACTCTTGTTCTAAATCTTCTTCTTCTGTACAGAAACCGATCTTGTCTCGAATTAGGTCATACTTTGATTTAATCTCAGCTAACAAGTCAAGTCTAGTTTTGATGTCATTGATGGAAAATGTTCCTATATCCACATACTTCTTTACATTTCCAAGCTAGAATTTGACTGTTCTTCGCAATGATTTCAATTTCTTGACTTTATTTACATCTTCTTCTATGTTTTCTATTTCTTCCATTATTCTCGTCGCCATTTGTTAGATATTTTAATAATGTAACATTTAAATGTAGTAACTCAATTTTACTTTATTTAATCACAATTCAATTATGTAACTGAATCATTATATAAACAATAATAAATAAGAACAGATGTTTACGAACAACTTATAGCCAGTATCTTTGGAATGTACACATCAGCCGTCTTGTGCGATAGCGGCAAAATCATGAACAACTCCCGCAGCCGTGTAGACACAATCATCGTCTCCCGCGGTCTCGAAAACATGATCGTCGTCATTCGCAATCGCGGCAAAATCAAGTTAATATCCTGAGGCCTTGTGGGCATCATCATTGTCTCCTGCGGCCACAAAAACGTGATCTTCGTCTTTCGCAATAGCGGCAAAATCATGAAAATCTCCTGCGGACGTGTAACATCATCATCATCTCTCGCGGTCTCGAAAACGCGATCATCATCTTCCGCGATCGCGGCAAAATCAAGTTCATTTACCGTGGCCGTGTAGACATCATCATTGTCTCCCGCGATCGCGATACAATTTTGGACTTATTCTGCGATGACGGACGAATAGTGACAATTCCTATGCTAATGGTGAAATAGCGAAGATCTTTTTTGGTCACTCAGAATATCTACAACACAGACTAACAGACTAGTCTGTCCCTTGCTACCTGTGCGGTCGGTCATTTTTTGTTGGAACAGGCCTGTTTTTTGAATATTTCATTGTTTTATGTATTTATTCGTGTCCGTACTGTGTTTATCTTCTGACGATGTTATCAACTGATCAACTCTACACTATGTACCTGAAGCTGACGATGGTGTTTTAACACCAAAACATGTCCTGAATAGACATATTTTATTGAGCTGTGACGGGAATTACGTAAGTAATTTAATCTTACATTCTAGTTACCACGCAAGTTAGAAAAATTGTTGACAGATTAAACAATCTTCTGGTTATCTATTAATCATGCATCTAGTCTTCATATATAACTTTCTTGGTTACAGATGAAGCTCCATGTGTAGAGCCCATCATATCAGTGTACAGAGAGGCGGCGCAGACAGGGGTTCACCGCACAATCCATGCTGCTGAGGTTGGCACAGCCACCGCAGTGGACAGGGTCTGTGTGTTTTTGCTATTTAAAACATCCAAAAACTAGAAATATAAGATACCTACTTTTAATTTTATACTACAGTATGTGCTAAAATAAAATAAACTGAAATAAAATAAAATAAAACAGAACTGAAAATAAATAAAATATAACAATTCACTGGTTATTTTAAAACACATACTGTATTTTACTGTAAAAAATAGTAATGTGATAATTATTTTCCCAACACACAAGAAGAATGAAAATTGTTTTTAGAAAAAATAAAAAATAAACAGTGCAGAAAAAAATCAAACAATTTTCAGAAATATACAATCAGAAAATTAGAAGATGCAAGTGTATAGAGCAATCCATTTTTTTGCTAAAAACTTCCAAATTCCAACTTTACATATTGTCATCATTGATTTTGTAAAGGGTTTGATAAGAAGACCTAACAAATGTTTTTTTTTAAACTAATACATTCTATTAACACTTGCAACAGCATCATAATAAATTAGCATTTGTCGCGACAACATTATGTCTTTGCAAACGCAAGAGATGTTCTTAATTTTGTCGCGATCGCAGGATACAATGATGATATCTTTTTGACCGTGGGAAATTGTCAAGATATTAGCGTCTTCTTTTCAGGGACATGATAAGGATGTCTCTGCGAGCACAAGGAATTGTAGAGATATTCTTGCGATCCCAGGAGGCGATGATGATGTCTGCGCCAGTGGCGTTGCTTGGTTAAATTCCAAGGGGGGGGGGGGAGGGAGAAGCCTCAAATTTCCCAACTGCTTAAGATTTCCCAACTGCTTAACATAAATTTCCCAACTATTTTTTATTTTAAGAAATCAATTTCTGTACTATTTAAAAAATCTACAAATTATTATACTATAGTCACACTAAATTCAGTATTTATTAACTTGCATTAACAAAAAATAGCTAGTTTTACATATTGGCCTATACAAAATTACTCAATTAAAAAAACGTCTAAAACTTCTACTAATTCATAATGAAATTTTATGACTTGAAAAAAACTTGAATAAGTATTGTTTCAAATCCAAAAAACTTTACAAACCATTGTGGTAGCAGACGTAGCAGTGTACAATTTTAAGGATATAAAATAAGCCTAGTACAAATTAGTATAGAAATAGTAGTTTACGCAACGATTGCGTTAAGTGAGTCTTTACGACACGAGTAGAAAATTTAAGGCACGAGCCTTGGCGAGTGCCTTAAAAACTTCTACGAGTGTCGTAAAGACTATTAACGCGAGTTGCGTACACTACTTTACCTACGACCGTTTTTTAATTACTATCAATCTGGATTTAATTACTAACAATCACTAATGATAACTTTTTAGAGAGGTTATGTTTTCGTGTATTGTCATTGCCACTGAAAGTGATGCAACGACTTGTTGTATAATCAGCTGATTTCCTGTAATTACGTGTTTGTTAAACTTCGTTAAATATTACATTGCTAGCAGCATTCTTACCATAAATAATATTGTACCAGGTACAATTCGGCAAATATTTCATTTATTTTTGGACTTCCACCAACTTAATTAAGAATACGCGAGTATCAACATTAACAAGTCGGATCAACAATTAAATTGGTCAACTGATCAGCTGATCAGCTGATTAGTTGACTTTCGAAGCATTACAATTTTAATTCTTTTCTCTCAATACTTGAACCTCATTGGTCCATTACCTGTGTGGATATGAGAAAACTATGCGGATATGAAATGAAACTATGCGGATATGAAAGTAAACAGCTGTAAAGTGAAACTTTTCAATTCTAAGAACTGGACTGAAATGGCTACTTTAAAAAACGGTCGTAGGTAAAAAATATTTCATTACAAAATAATGAAATTAAAATACTTTTAGAAGTTGATATTAAGATCAACATTTTATTTTAACTTTCATAAAAATTACAACTAGGCCTAAACAAGTTTGTAATGATGAAATATTAATCTCAGTGTTGTGAATAATATTAGTCTAGAAAAGAATAAACCTAAAATAATACGGGTATAATATAAAAACGTTCAACCTGGTTGATAATAAACTTATACATACAATAAAAATGTTAACCTTAATTTTCATCAAACTAGAACTTAGACAAAAAGCAAACTTAGATGTACATGAAAGTCAAACATCAAATTTTAGGTCATATTTTGTCCACGTAGATCTGTTTCAGAGTGATTGATTGATTGATTCTGTAGGGGCGGACCTTGTCCTGTTGCACACAGACCACCTTAGAATTAAATTCATAGGAGTCGAGCGCTTTGAACGCAGCCTGGCTGTCTGTAAAAATGGAAATGTTGATGTCCCTGAAGCCTAGCCTCAGGTTTTCCCTAGCACATACCATTATCGCAGTCATTTCGGCCTGGAACACAGTTGGGTGAGTGCCCATAGGAAGACAAATGTCAACCCCGTTCTGCACTCCATGAATTCCAGCCCCAGTCCCACTTCTTACCTTTGAACCATCAGTATACCATTCAAGGTCGTCTTGTGGAAGAGGATTCCCACCGGACATCCACTCATCCCTGGATGGAAGAAGGACAGTGAATGGTCTGGCGAAGAAGAATCAAGTTGGCATGTGGTCCGAGGGCATGTCCATTACCTCCCCTCTTACCTGCTGAGTGATCCGAGAGTGACCTCGGGATCCTCCAACATCCAACCAAAGGTTTTCAGGCTTTCACACTGGAGTCTGTAGGCAGTCCTCCTCGCAGTGACCTTGACATGCAGGTCAATTGGAGTGAGGTTGAGAAGGCAGTCCAGTGAGGCTCCCGGACAACTGCTCATTGCGCCCGTGATGATGAGACAGGCGAGTCTTTGGACGGCAGCCAGATCTCTCACCGCCGACACCGAGTCCATCTTGGGCCACCACTTGAGTGAGCCATATGTCATGGCGGGCCTTACCACGGAGACAAATAGCCAGTGCATGAGCACCGGCTTGAGCCCCCAGGTTCCTCCCACCATCCGTCTGCAAGCCATGAGTGACCACTTACCTCGATCAATGACCTTTTGGAGTAGTGGCCCCCATTGCAGCTTTCGGTCCAATACCACACCCAGGTACTTAACCTGATTCTGCATTTCAAGCACTGTGTCTTGTAGTCTCGGTCCTATGCCATTTAGATCGCGCCTCCTCGTGAAGGGGATAACCGCCACTTTGGAGGGGTTGATAGAAAGGCCTACCTCTGTGCACCATTATCCAACTGACCTCAAGGCTGTGTTCATGAGGTCGGAGACCGTGTTGTTGAATTTACCCATAACCAGTATCACAATGTCGTCCACGTATCCTTGAACGAATACACCACTGTCACTGAGAGATCTAATTAAGTCATCCACAACAAGGTTCCAGAGAAGAGGAGAGAGTACACCACCCTGTGGACACCCCGTGTGGTCCTGGCCTCCAGAACCTCATTGTGAAGAGAGAGTCTTACCTTCCTCTTCCTAAGTAGAGACTCTACCCACCTCCACACCACCTCATGGAATCCACGAGCTCTGGCAGCATTGATGACAGCCTGGGTTTCAGTGTTGTCAAAGGCGGATGTCAAGGAACGCCCCGAGGGCAATCTCCTTGAACTCAAACGCCTTGTAGATTCTGCTTACCAGGTGATGTAGGGCAGAGTCACAGGATCTTCCTGGGGTATAGGCGTGGTGGTTTCTATCTGTTTCAGAATGATTAGTTGATACATTTTTGTAAACCCTTAATGATAAATAACTTTTGTAGATTTTTTAAATATATTCAGAGAATAAATATTTCATTTAGATTATTAAAAAACAAGAGTTTTAAAGGTGATACCGATGATACACAAAACCTATCTTTAATGTAATTTAATCTACTTATTAGCATGTACTCCTGTCAGTTAGCCTGCTCCAAATACTACAAAAAAAGGTATAAAATATAGTTCATGTGACTGACGTGAAAAATATTTTTGAATTTCTTGTAAACACTAACAAACAACATAATTGAACTGAAGATCTACATGGCTTGCACTTTCAAAATTCAAACTCGCAGACAAATCATTCAGAATCATCAACACACAACAGGATCAAGGTAGCCAACATACGTCCAATAAGGAAAAAATGTCTCGTAAACGAAATTCCAACAAACTATACCGCTAATTGATTATTGATTTCTTAAAATAAGGCGTGTTTAGGCATGGTTTAGCCTAGTTTAATCAAAGTTAAATGAAATCAAAGAAACATCATGTTTATTTGTCCAAGTCAAAGAAATTTTTATCTTTGATGGATTTTTGCAAATATTTAAATTTTATTTAGTGTAAAAATATACTTTTCTTGTATCTGACTTCCCAACTGTCCCAACTCGTGGCAAGGAAATTCCAAACTTTTCTCTTTCCCAGATTCTGGGGGGGGGGCCCATACCCCCCCTCAAGGCGACACCCCTGGTCTTTGCGGCCGCAGAGGAATGTGCACAGCTTACGCAGTACATTTTTTAGTATTCCAACAATTGTATGAAAACTGTAGATTTTTGTAATAAGGTTGATTTGTTCTGATTTCCTATGATCTTGAGAGGTGATGATAATGTCTTCGCGACTTTTGGGGAACGTAGAGATATTGCCGCGATCACAGGTGACGATGACAGTGTTTTCGCAGTCCCGGGAGTGGAAGATGCTCTTAACTTTGCCTTATTAGCGGTAATGTTAAAATATTCGCTGCGATAGTGATCTAGATAGGACCATAATCACAGATAATTGTCATGTCAACATTATGATGCAGGCATACAATTGACCACAGTCTCAGTTTCAGGGAAGACTTTTGGAGAAAATAGTTATCTTTCCCTCCCTCTACCTATCAACGGCCACCTGGTCCTGCACTTGTCCATTTGTGGCTTTTCATTATTTCTGGTTTGGGTGAAGAGAACCTCCATAACTCTTTTTAATGAGCATGGCTACATTAATTCAAAATTAAAGAAATATCGTGACTATTTATAATCATGGCTATGTCATTGTCCCAATAATCTTGTATTGGTAAACGAATGTTCGTTAACAAATTGAATTGTCAGTGAGCTGTACTTTTTTTATTTTAAAAACTTGAGTGTTTTCTGTTGGTGTTTTAAGGGAACAGGTGACAAAGTTAAAAAGGGGTGTGAAGGGCCATATGAAATAGGGGGGATTTTACCCTTGAAATTAAGAGGGATTAGCACATCTGGATAAGGTTAAAGATTAATAACAGACAATGTTTATTAAAAGACTCATTTGACATTTACCAGAGATGTCAAGTTCACTTCGAGTGTTGTCCCTACTCTAGCCTCATATTGTTGTCTTGTAGGCTGTGTACAAGCTGGGTAGTGAAAGGGTGGGACATGGGTACCATGTGGTGGAGGACCCTGACATTTACCAGAGATGTATAAAGGACCAAGTCCACTTCGAGTGTTGTCCCTACTCTAGCCTCATATTGTTGTCTTGTAGGCTGTGTACAAGCTGGGTAGTGAAAGGGTGGGACATGGGTACCATGTGGTGGAGGACCCTGACATTTACCAGAGATGTATAAAGGACCAAGTCCACTTCGAGTGTTGTCCCTACTCTAGTCTCATGAAATTGTTATCTTGTAGGCTGGTACAAGCTGGGTAGTGAAAGGGTGCTGGGACACGGGTACCACGTGGTGGAGGACCCTGACATTTACCAGAGATGTATAAAGGACCAAGTTCACTTTGAGTGTTATCCCTACTCTAGTCTCATGATATTGTTATCTTGTAGGCTGTGTACAAGCTGGGTAGTGAAAGGGTGGGACATGGGTACCACGTGGTGGAGGACCCTGACATTTACCAGAGATGTATTAAGGACCAAGTCCACTTCGAGTGTTGTCCCTACTCTAGTCTCATGATATTGTTATCTTGTAGGCTGTGTACAAGCTGGGTAGTGAAAGGGTGGGACACGGGTACCACGTGGTGGAGGACCCTGACATTTACCAGAGATGTACTAGTAGTACGCTTATTATGCGCGTAACAGGATGAGTGAACATGAGCGCAATAATGAAAGAGTTTACCCACACCTAGCACACTTACCGGTGTCACTGGTGTACACAATAATGTTATTTGTATGGGCAAATCAACCCATGAGTCGGGGCAAATAATGGTGAGTCGGTGACTCAAGTCGGTAGCGTCACGCGAACTTCGGGCCCAAGGCAGCGATGTCGTGAGTTCGGATCCTGGTCACTGCCACTAAATTTTATCAGTACAGTTCACCTTTGTACTGTACCGGCTCACCAATTGCTTTGCTGTAAACGATCCACTCACGGGCGAGGTTAAAAGAGGCTGGACCAACCTCTAAAAAAAAACCAAATCTCAGTCAACAACAATCCTAACTTCTCGTCCAATAATTAACCAAAGTCATTGGTAATATACGTAATGTATTTCCTGTTTCCCTCTCTTCTCATAGTATTTTATTATTGCAGATACGTTAATCTAACTGTCACAAAGAGTTCCCACACTCTGGACTGTTCACCTTGACTACTTCCTTTACCACTTCCTACGTCGTGGACCTGTTTCCCTCTCTTCTCATAGCACTTTATTATTGCAGATACATTAATCTAACTGTCGCAAAGGGTTCCCACACTCCGGACTCCTCGCCTCGACTACTCCCTTCACCACTTCCTACGTCGTGGACCTGTTTCCCTCCCTTCCCATAGCATTTTTAGAATTGCAGATACTGTACATTATTCTAATTATCACAAAGGGTTTCTACACTCCGGAATGCTCGCCTCGACTATTTCTTTCACCACTTCCTACGTCGTAGACCTGTTTCCCTCCCTTCCTATAGCATTTTAGAATTTAAAATAGATTAATTTAACTTTCTCAAAGGGTTCCCACACTCCGGACTGTTCACCTTGACTACATCCTTCACCACTTCCTACGTCGTGGACCTGTTTCCCTCACTTCCTAGAGCATTTTAGTATTGCAGGTATATTAATCTAACTGCCAAAAGGGTTTCTACACTCCGGACTGCTCGCCTCGACTACTTCCATTACCACTTCCTACATCGTGGACCTGTTTCCCTCCCTTCCTATAACATTTTAGTATTGCAGGTATATTAATCTAACTGTCACAAAGGGTTTCTACACTCCGGACTGCTCGCCTCGACTACTTCCATTACCACTTCCTATGTCGTGGACCTGTTTCCCTCCCTTCCTATAGCATTTTAGAATTGCAGTTACACTAATCTAACTGTCACAAAGGGTTTCTACATTTCAGAATGCTCGCCTCGACTACTTCCATTACCACTTCCTACGTCGTGGACCTGTTTCCCTCCTTTCCTATATTATTTTAATATTGCAGTTACATTAATCTAACTGTCACAAAGAGTTCCCACACTCAGGACTGCTCGCCTTGACTACTTCCATCACCCCTTCCTACGTCGTAAACCTGTTTCCCTCCCTTCCCATAGCATTTTAGAATTGCAGTTACACTAATCTAACTGTCACAAAGGGTTTCTACACTCCAGAATGCTCGCCTCGACTACTTCCATTACCACTTCCTACGTCGTGGACCTGTTTCCCTCCCTTCCTATAGCATTTTAGTATTGCAGGAATATTAATCTAACTGCCACAAAGGGTTCCCACACTCCGGACTGCTCGCCTTGACTACTTCCTTTACCGCTTCCTACGTCGTGGACCTGTTTCCCTCCCTTCCTATAGCATTTCATTATGGCAGATACATTAATCTAACTGCCACAAAGGGTTTCTACACTCCAGAATGCTCGCCTCGACTACTTCCATTACCACTTCCTACGTCGTGAACCTGTTTCCCTCCCTTCCTATAGCATTTTAGTATTGCAGGTATATTAATCTAACTGTCAAAAAAGGGTTTCTACACTCCGGACTGCTCGCCTTGACTACTTCCATCACCGCTTCCTAAGTCATGGACCTGTTTCCCTCCCTTCCCATAGCATTTTAGAATTGCAGTTACACTAATCTAACTGCCACAAAGGGTTTCTACACTCTAGAATGCTCGCCTCGACTACTTCCATTACCACTTCCTACGTCGTGGACCTGTTTCCCTCCCTTCCTATAGCATTTTAGTATTGCAGGTATATTAATCTAACTGTCACAAAGGGTTTCTACACTCCGGACTGCTCGCCTTGACTACTTCCATCACCGCTTCCTAAGTCATGGACCTGTTTCCCTCCCTTCCCATAGCATTTTAGAATTGCAGGTATATTAATCTAACTGCCACAAAGGGTTTCTACACTCCGGAATGCTCGCCTCGACTACTTCCATTACCACTTCCTACGTCGTGGACCTGTTTCCCTCCCTTCCTATAGCATTTTAGTATTGCAGGTACATTAATCTAACTGTCACAAAGGGTTTCTACACTCCGGACTGCTCGCCTTGACTACTTCCATCACCGCTTCCGAGGTCGTGGACCTGTTTCCTTCCCTTCCTATTGGAATTTATAATTGCAGTTATATTAATCTCACTGCCACAAAGGGTTTCTACACTCCGGACTGCTCGCCTTGACTACTTCCTTTACCGCTTCTTACGTCGTGGACCTGTTTCCCTCCCTTCCTATAGCATTTTATTATGGCAGATACATTAATCTAACTGCCACAAAGGGTTCCCACACTCCGGAATGCTCGTCTTGACTACTTCCTTCACCACTTCCTAAGTGTCGTGAACCTGTTTCCCTCCCTTCCCATAGCATTTTTAGAATTGCAGATACATTATTCTAATTGTCACAAAGGCTTCCCACACTCCAGACTGCTCACTTTGACTACTTCCTTCACTACTTCCTACATCGTAGACCTGTTTCCCTATCTTTCCATAGCATTTAAGTATTAC
This sequence comes from Macrosteles quadrilineatus, assembly GCF_028750875.1. NCBI lineage: Eukaryota > Metazoa > Arthropoda > Insecta > Hemiptera > Cicadellidae > Macrosteles > Macrosteles quadrilineatus. The sequence goes on along the minus strand of NW_026542594.1, from coordinate 29,218,035 downwards.
AGATACGTTAATTTAACAGTCATAAAGGGTTTCCGTACTCCTTTCTTTTCACTGCTCACCTTTCCGCTTTCTTTACTACTCTCTACGTCGGGGACCTGTTCCCCCCCCCCCTTCGCATAGCATTTTAGTATAAAAATATACCAACATTTTTGAATATTTAATATTCAATGCCAACATTAAATTGAATAATGTTAAAAGCTGCTTTGTTCTAAATACATACATACCTATATACTTGTAATTAAAAGGCGAAATTTTAATACTGAACTTAAACGGTATATGACTGCCGACTAATATTGTTAAGTACAATTTATTATTATGAATGTTGTGAGATTTAATTAGCTTAAATAACATTATTCTGAAAGCTGTGAAATTATAATGATATATGAGTGAAAATTTAAAAACGTACGTTTTCAGAAAAAGCACTTTGCAAAATTTTTTCCCCTTTTTTCAAAACTTTTATTATTATTTTTATTTCATTAACATTTGAAGTTTCATAAAATGTTCATGGTAATGCAATATCTTTGGTATTTTTTTTTTAAAGAGCATCTTTAGTGGAAAAACACAAAATCCTGTCACGACCATAACAGACGTTTAAATGAATATTAAAAATAGTTAAAATTATTTTTATAACTATGTTTTGCTATAAACTAATTTACTTTTATGACCATTATACAATGAAAAGGTCACTGAGCTTTTGGTATATTTGGTCTTTTTAGAAAAAAATAAAAAAAACTCTAAAAATTGAAAAAAGCCAATAAAATCTTTTTAAGTTTGTATAACTCCGGAAAAACTTACCTGAGACCCGAAAAATCGTTATGTTTGTATAGAGGTGTGTTTCTTTTGTGTATCAAACATTGAAATATGACGATATTTTAATTTTTGAAATTTTTATGATAGAAGTCATAAACGTGATGGTCAGGGACAAGCGGTACGGTCGTGAATTTTCTGAAATAATCTAAATCTTTCTAAACAATCCTTTAATTATACTGTTAGTTATAATAAAAATAAGTGTTTCAATTCAACTAAACTGTTCAAATTACAATTATATTAAAGTTATTGTCACGACCAAACACACTATAATTCATAAGGCTGGATTGGTCGTGAAAAAACCCGCGATGGTCGTGAAACTTTGGTCGTGAAATTACGTGTTATATGGCTCTGTTCTGGCGGTAGCCCTGCACCTCATGTTCGAGGATACAAAGTGGACTTCTAGGTTAATCTAGCAATTGAAATATCTTACAAACAAAAATTAACACCATGTCTACTTCATCGAATGACTACGTACGGTCATGGACACACCAAAATTACAAAAAACACAATCTTTCCTTTATTAATCTTGTAATTCCTCCTTTCAACTCGAAACGACCGGCACTACAATCCTGGCGTACACCCCGAACTATTCTCTAAAACCAACTGACTCCTTCGACGCCAGGCTTGCCACTGTCGTGCTCCAAAGTTGAAAATTTTTCCCAAATGGTCGTGACGCCAAATCGAGGGACAGACTTATTTTGTCATGGTAGTCAGTTTGCAATGACAATAAAATTATAATATGCTCCTTTTTTGTAAGTTTAATAACCATTGATGACATAAAAATATGGCTTTATATATTTCGGCATGAATAATTAGTCTAAAAACAGGGTGAAAGTTGGAAAATGTACCCTAGGGACACGTCATGGTCGTGAATTTTGAGACTTTAAAAATACGAAAAAAATACCTAGAACCTATTTAAAACCAAATAAATGTGTGTAACATGTTGCCCCCGTTCCAAAAAATATTAAAACACATAATAGTAAACTACAAATCCAGTATCTACGAAGTAAAAGGCCAGGGACATGAAAACGTACGTTTTTAAATTTTCACTCATATATTCATAGACGCCAAACTGTTTACTCCATGAATGAAAGAGCTTAGAGTAAAAGTCGTTCTCTCTGTCTTAAGTAGACGACAAAATTGTTGGTCGCAAAATGTAAACAAATAAAAAGAAGAAGAAGGTAGCTCCTAATGTTATTCTTATGGGACAAATTTAAAAATGTTTTTTAAGTATTTTATAATTACTACTGAGCGGAATCGTCTAGAATTTTAATGGTGTCTTTACACTGGTGTCATAACTATTTGTGCAAAATTTGAACGCTATAAGTGCAACGGTTCTTGAGTTTTAGGTGCGAACACACACACACACACACATACTCCAGCGGACAACTTTTCTCCGACTCCACTATACACGATACATAGATTCGTTCACTTCGTTCACTCATCTATAAAGGGCCAAGTCCACTTCGAGTGTTGTCCCTACTAGTCTCATATTGTTATCTTGTAGGCTGTGTACAAGCTTGGTAGTGAAAGGGTGGGACACGGGTACCATGTGGTGGAAGACCCTGACATTTACCAGAGATGTATAAAGGACCAAGTCCACTTCGAGTGTTTTGTCCCTACTCTAGTCTCATATGATATTGTTATCTTGTAGGCTGTGTACAAGCTTGGTAGTGAAAGGGTGGGACACGGGTACCATGTGGTGGAGGACCCTAACATTTACCAGAGATGTATAAAGGACCAAGTCCACTTTGAGTGTTGTCCCTACTCTAGCCTCATGACAGGTTCCGTGAATGCATGGGGAGAGACACATCCAATTTGCAGGTAATGCCAACAAGAATACTTATCACATTTACAGTGTTCTTTGAATCAAGATTGTTCTTACATTTGTTAAGATTATGAAATAAATTAGACTTAAAGTTGAAATTGAGTGTAAAAATATTGCATGGCTATCAAATCATCGGGTTTGAAATTGTACGTCAAAGCATTTTATTATTAACAAGAAGAATATTTTCCATGGTTCTAGAACCCTAAGATAGATGGATATTTAAATGACTCTTAGATAAAGGATAATAATAGTCCAATTAATTTAACAAAATGTTCTAAAGCAGTAAGGTGTATTTTAAGAACATAGTAAATAATATACTTGGGTTAATGCTGCAAGACTAATTAGATGCTTAATTTCATTAGGTTTGTAGGAGCATATATAAGTTTGTAAAAAAGACTAAGTAAATGGTCTGGTGTACCAAAATATGATTAACATTGTGAGTGTTTGCTCGTAAGGTTTGCCAGAGACGGTGCCAGTTTCTCCGTGAATGCTGACGACCCTACAGTCACAGGTTACACAGTACTCCAGGACTACGAGCTACTGTCATCCTGGGGCCTCAGCCTTCCACAGCTGACTATGACGGTAAGATAAAGCCTATGTCTGCTGACATAAATCTTCTGATGAAAACCTGCATTGTTTAACATTGTCTTACTAGAGTCATACAGTATTTGTGTCATGCTAGTTCCTGAACTTGTTCAAATAAATGTAGGTTTACAAGTTTGTACCAAATTTAATCAAATAAATCAGGTCATTTTTGAAGAGTTATTGAGCTAACGGACAAGCACCGTACACTATATATTACTATATGCGTATGTATGTAGGTATACGTTATACGAGGCATATAAATAATATGCCTCATACAGCTGATGAAATGTAGGTAGATGAGATGGTTCAAATAAGTATTAATTGGAAAAGTAAATGGGTCCAGGTCCATAAGACCTACAGTAATAGCATATGCCCTTTATGAGATATTCACCTTCGGTAAAAATCATACACATAATTTAATAAGTTAACTTACCTAACCATTCCCATTTAAATTTAAGTTTCGGACACAACTGTCATATAAGTTAGCTCGTTGGCCATAACTTAGATTGTTTCATGTAGGAAATTTACTCAAAGATGCATTCAATCTGTTATATGTTTATGATGAATTGTAAATATACCCTATGCATAACGTTATACTATTTTTTAATGTGTCCATTATCCATTTATATTATTACTAGCAAACCCGCCGTGTCTTCACTCACAAAAATTTCAATTCAAAAGTTAAACGTTTTAATCTGATAGGCCATCAAAATAATTATAGTTATTAAGTGATAGGAGAATGCAGGTGCCAGCCCTTCAAATAAAAGGTTAAACTCATTAGCCAATAATTGTTCCTTTGACATTGACATTAAATATTATACTGTTATTAAATTATAGAGAACACACACATCTTATAATCCTCAACAAAATAAAAAGAGTAGTGACAAAAACACATCTTGATTATTTCATTCAAGTAACCCTTTCAGCGCTAAGCGACAATATATCGTTCCGGCCTGGCTTTCGATCGTGTCAGTTTAAATGGGCATATCGGTTGACTCAGTTGTTGATTCAAAACAGCGAGGGTTTCTTTAGATTCCTCATACGATCGAGGCCCGATATATCGTTCCTTAGCACTTTTGAGATGAAAAATTTTATTTTTACCGATTTTTTCACGCACACTGACTTATTTAGCACTTATTTGCCCCCGTGGCAAGCCTAGCACTTTTCGGACAAAATAAGTAAAACCATTGACTATAAATCCTTAAAAGACAACGCATACATACGGGCCCATTGTAATGGCCGGAGCTGAGCCAGGTCCGTGGGTTCAGTTAGTTGGTCTGCACCTCCGAAAGACAGCGCGTGCGTCAATTGTTTTATTCCTTCTCTGCCAGAGAGTGCTGGCAGCGCACTCCCGCCCGGCGCCCGGCGCACGGCGCCCGGCGCACGGCGCCCGGCGGCCCGGCCCGCACTCGGCGCACTTGCAGTACAGACACTAGACAGAGTACGCCGTGCTGCCGGATCGCTACAGCGCACACGTGCACGTACCTACACGTACACCACACAGTCCCTTTTAATTTAACTCTTCACTCTATGTCTTCTCTCCACACTTCCAGTTCCACTGATACTGCATCGGACCCCAACGATGCGATTATATTATGACCGCAACCGAGCATTGTTACCTACCCAATTCCTATGGTTTAATTAAATTTGTCATACCTACACACACATTTTTTCACACTTACACACACATATACCAACACCATACCCCTTAACTACCCATTTACCCAGAACTACTTTAATTTTCAATCTGCATCCAGGGATATAAAAAAATTGAAATATAGTAAAAATTATTTTTTACAGAATGGATTTTAGCTTAGCGGTAAATTCCCAAATATATTATACCATTGAAATTTATATTATTAAAAGAATTTGTTGGATGTTTGTATTCAGCACATTGACCCCTAAATATTTATTTTCCTAGGCATTTTGGGTATCAATTTTAAAGCTCCAATTATTTAGATGTGCCTTTTGTGGGTTTAGATGATAACCCGTGAAAGCCCTTCGTCCAATAGGCTTTTAACATTTCAGAGTTTATTAATCATCTGTCAATCATCAATCAGTTGTCAATCATCTTAACTTTTTCATGTCAACACTAGCTGTTTGCCCGTTCTACGTACGGGAATCTAGTAGTAAGTTAAAACCCACGAATACTATAAAAGACCCCTTATATTCAGAACAGGAGTTTGGTTTGCATATTTAGTGTGCATTTTTCCAGATATGATAGCAAAACTATAACTGTTTAGGAATACATATAAACCTTCTCAAATACAATATCTGACAGTTTCAAAGCCAAAACGAATGCTTCGCAATTAAATATCACCCGATCGTGTTAGTCCATATTTTATATCAAACGATGAAAGGAATTGTTTTACAGTATAGATCTATGAGGCATAGCCCTAAGGTAGGCCTGTAATTTAAAGTTACTTTTCACACTGGTTAAAAGTAGTTAAAACACTTCCTCAACCTCACTACTGCACACTTTATTCGGGTTTAAATTTTTATTAACAATGGTTCTCTTGTCTTTTCCACGAAAAATAAGGACATTAATGCGTTACCAACAGACATACACACACAAATACAGAATTGAGTTCACACAACATTTTTGAGTCCAGACAGAAAACGCTAAAGATAATTCAGTAAGACATCAGTTAAATTTAATAAGCAAAAAGGTGCAGTGTTTATAAATAAATAGTGAAAATAGTGATATGTTGAAATTATTGTTACTGCTACCACCGGTTCTAAGGAAAAGTAGCAGTACCAAAAACCAACGTTTACATTTGAGAAAAGAACTGTAGTACTTACGACTAATTCAAACTGTCCTTCTAATCAAACTGTATTATAGGTGTTAATTAATTTGTTGGCAAATATATACATAAATAAATACACAGGCCACAAAACATGTAACATGTAACGTTAACAACGTAAAGCTTTGAAAACTTAATACGGTTTGCTAAAAAAAACTTTTACTTGATGTGGTTCAGTACAGAAGTTATTAATCTCCTTTGGTTTTAAAAGTTTTTAAGTTTTCGAAAATCAAAGTTATTTCCCATTAGTAGCATTATTTGTAAGAAGCTTTTAATGTTAACATATTAATGGCAGTTTGAAGAAACCACCTTTATCCAAACAAAGGTTTCTTGACGTTCGGTTCTACTGTTCTACAGTTCGGTAAAATGACATTTTGGCGTTACAGACGGAGTCACAGATTGGACAAACAGACATACAGACAGAAATTTAGATAAGACTCGTTTCGGCTTTCTTAGGCTATGAAACGTAAAAAAAACAAAAACTGCATGATTCTAAGCAATGTACAGACAAAACTGTAATTCTATTTATATAGATTTTAATTTGTTTACATAATAACAGATAAAAATGCTACAAATTCGTTTACATCCATACGAAAATCGTTAGAGTTGGTGATGTAGTGAATTCAAGTAAAATATTGCAATCTTATTTGTATAAATTGTAAATAAGAACTTACGTTAGCTTTTTTCTTTTTTTAAGATTTGCAATAGAAGTCCGTAAATTATTTCAAATAGGCTATATCACGGATTTTGTAGTCACAAAGTGACGCTGGCTGTTAGTAACCATAAAACAAATCAGCCCTTACAGAACACAACAATTGGTTGTCGTCTGGTATGACTATTTATTCAAAATAACGCGTCGAGTGTTAATCATAAAGTAGTTCACAATTTGTGCTAAATATGTAAGAGCGACAAATGTTCCATTTTCTGACATAATCAAGACGTTTGCTGCTAAAAATCAAGTAAAAATCAAATGTAATTAATTTTTCAAAATTATTATTATTATTATTTCAAAAATGTAATGCACTGTCTCTTACAAAGAAAATTTCACCTGGCGGACAAGTGCCACTCACTTCTGCAGCTAACCATAAACGAACAAAGCAACAATCAACTAACTTTCGACAGTCTCAACTCAGCAAACAAACCGAAGTGATGTAAAGAACAAGGAACTAAAGAACTACTGGAGTACTGGATTGCGCTCACAGTCAGTGGCACTGCGGGGCGGGCGAAGTGTCCTTGGTCTAGCTTCCCCAACCCAACCCCCACTATCTGTTGGCAGAAGCTGACGTAGCCCATACCGTTAACTTGTTAACTATATACAGTCAACGCCCAAACGATATATGTTATAAAATGCACCTTTTTAGTCACTGCGCTGTTAAAATATATAAAGATATTAAAATATATAGAGGTATTGCAAAGGTCCTTCGTACGGGATAGGCGTATACGTATCAAATGCGTATTGCAGTTACTAGTTCTTTGCGTTTAAACCATAGAAACACCCCCAAAGCAGCAAACCTGCAGACTAAACGAATTTCCAATTGACTGATTGGATTTACACTAAAATGCCACCTTACAAATATCACATATTTATTACCTATTCAAATATAATTAGTTTAACTATAACTTAGGTCTGCTGCAACAGGGAGGGTAAAAAAGTTTTTTTTTATTGTAAAGTTTAAATACTGCAGTTAAGTAAGAAATGTCGTCTGGTATGACTATTTATTCAAAATAACGCGTCGAGTGTTAATCATAAAGTAGTTCACAATTTGTGCTAAATATGTAAGAGCGACTGCTTAAACATGTTTAGTTAAACATTTAAAAGACAAAATGTACTAGGTGACGGCAATTGTCTTTTTAGATCTTTGAGTATATTCTTATTTCAATCTCAAAAAAAATCAGTTTAAAAAACTTAGGTTAAATACTGTCGAACATTTGTATACAAACTGGAAAGAATATGAACGTTTTATCCTGTATGATGACCAAACTGAGATTGATAAAGAAAAATACTGCCAGGAAATGAAAAAAGATGGTACTTATGGAACTAGTGTTGAATGTATGGTTATATCTGACTTGTTTAAAATCAACATTAACATCTTTTATCAGGCTAAACATTTTAAAACTAGAATCATCCATTTGGAAAATAAACCAACAATAATATCAAGATCTTCTCATAAAATTACAGCGGACCTACTTTTAACCGGCCGTTTGGATTGTGGACATTTTGAACTTTTAATTCCAAATGAAAGTATAGTCCGCCAAATAAATCGAAAAGATAAAATATGTGATGAGATGATTACTAATAGTAAAATTTCTAAAAGCATTTCCAGAGAAGTGAAATTTAGGACCTCAAAAGTAAAAACTAAAGCCAAACCAACTCCAATTTCCGATAATACAAATAAAGCTGTATACAATGAATGCTATGACCACGGAAGTGTTCAATTTCTTGTAACAGCAGACGATGTCAATCAAGATGATATGATTAAAGACAATTTTATGAACAAGTTATTTACCAGAGGATTCGGAGTTCCACTTCTTAACTCTGTAAGTTCTCAAGAAAACAATGAATGGCACAAACGGTGGCTTTGTGCAATGAAATTAAAAGGAAGACAATATACAATACCACAAGGTTCAATTGGAAGGCAATTTGTAGATGTTCTAGCCAAAGAGATCCAAGCAGTCCCAAATGGTATAAATTCAACCGAAAGAATATTTTTCTTATGTGCTACCATTCTTCAAAAAGATAAAATGATAAAAAATGGGTCTGACATAAGACGTTTGATGAAGAAAAGAATGGAAATGTGGGAAAATGATCAATTTGATGAATTAATACGTGAAGCTGAGAGATGTGATCGGCAAATGAAAACATCACAAGAACACCAACAAGAAGACCAGAAAATAAGAATCTTCACAAGATTGGTATTACAAGGAAAATTGCGTGAAGCTACAAGATGGCTCACAGATCGCTCCGGCGATGGAGTACTCACACCTGACGATATCCTTCCTGATGGTCAAAATGTTTTTCAAGTTTTAAAAAATAAGCACCCACGTCAAATGGTTCCGAATGACAATACCTTTCTAGCTGATGAGAACTTACCATTGATGGTAGATGTAGATATATCCAGTGACCACATAGAGAAGATGGCTAGACGTTTGCATGGAAGTGCTGGCCCTAGCGGAACAAATGCTGATCAATGGAAGAATATGTTGCTGCGCTATGGAGCACATAGCACTCGTTTAAGGGAAGCAGTCGCATCGTTAACTCGATGGATGGCAAACGGGATAGTAAACTGGAACTCGATCAGAGCTCTGTTAGCTAGAAGAGGATTAGCACTGAACAAATACCCTGGTATTCGCCCAATAGGAGTTGGAGAAGTTTTGCAGAGACTATGTGCAAAAACCATGGCTTTTGTAACAGGTGACGATGTTCAAGAAATATGTGGATCTGACCAACTCTGCGCCGGAACGAAAGCTGGAATAGAAGGTGCTATACATGCTATGACGGACCTATTCAATGAAAAGAACCAAAATTGTATTTTACTTGTAGATGCTTCAAATGCGTTCAACGCCTTGAGCAGGCCTTTAACTCTGTGGAATGCTAGGGTGCTTTGGCCTCGTTGCGCTCGTTTCCTATTCAATACATACCAAGGCTATGCAACCATTATGTTTAGAGGAAGCAATAAAATCATCCTTAGTCAAGAAGGAACCACTCAGGGAGACCCTTTAGGCATGCTAATGTATGCAATTGGCATATTACCTTTGGTAAAAAAACTAAAAAGCCTAAATTGGAAGCAAAACTGGTACGCTGATGATTCTGCATGTTTCGGTGAAATACTTAAAGTTAGAGAATGGTTTAACGCTTTACGTGTTGAAGGGCCAAAATGGGGGTATTACCCAGAACCCAAGAAAAGTGTATTGATAGTAAAACCTGAATATAAAGAAAAAACAGAAGAAATTTTCAGAGACCTACAAGTGAAAATTGTAACATCGTACAGGTTTTTAGGGGGTATTATTGGTAGCTCAGAAGAAAAGAAGGAATTCGTGAAAGAAAAAGTAAAAAAATGGGTTGATTGTATAAAGAAATTTGGCATAGCTGCACATAAAAGTCCTCAAGCAGCGTATACTGCCTTTACTAAGTCATTACAAAATGAATGGGCATTTCTCCAAAGAGTAACAGAGGGATTTAGTGAAGAATACGAAGATTTAAAAACTGCCATACATCGCCATTTCACTCCCAACCTTTTCGAACAAGAGATTTCTGAGCTTGAACATGACTTGTTCTCTCTCCCTACTCGTTTTGGAGGCTTAAATATTCAGGACCCGACAAAGAACGATGGTATTTCATTTGAAGCATCAAAACAATGCACAGAAAAATTAATATTAGCCATTAAAAATGGACAACCATTAAAGATTAATGATCATGTATCAACACTACAAGATGTAATAAAGAAGAGAAAACTAGAAAAAGACATGTTGGCTAAAGCAAATAATGAACGAATTATGGAATTACTTCCTGAAAGTCAAAAGAAGCCAATAATTAGAATTGTAGCAGGGAATACTAGCCAATGGTTAACTGTGACACCATGTGCATCTGATCATACGGATTTGTCCCCGGATCAATTCAGAGATGCTTTGTCAATTCGCTATGGCCGCACACTAAGAAATTTACCAGTACGATGTGATGGTTGTGATCAACCTATGAATCTAACACATGCATTAAATTGTAAAAAAGGAGGATTGATCAAACATGGGCATGATCAACATCGAGACCACTGTGCTGCGATAGCAAATATGGCCTGGAAAGGGGTTGAAGTCGAGCCTATTATGAGAGAAACTGACCCTGCAAACAATGTGCCTGCTTTAAAAGCTGATTTAAAAGTATTTGGGAGGCTGAGAGAGTAGCGTTTTTTGATAATCGCATTGTTAATGCTGACGCTCCCTCTTACGCCAACCAAGAATGGGGAACAATATCTCGAAACCATGCCGTTCAGAAACACAATAAATATGACAAAGCAGCCGAAGACATCAGAGGAAGCTTCACACCATTAATATGTTCCACGGAAGGAGTCCCCCACAAAGAATATGAAGCGTTTCAGAGGAGAACAAGCGAAGCCCTGGCTGTAAAATGGAGAAAACCATACTCCCAAATTATCGGATGGTTGAGGATCCAAAGCCAGCTTTCCATCATTCGAGCAGTTTCGCTAAGGCTACGGGGAACTAGACGAAAAATTCGAAGCATTCAATTTGAAGATGGTGCCGCAATTCCCCCATTGCTCTATTGAGCTTTCATTTTATTTTTGTTAAACATTTATATTTGTTTGAAAATCATAGTCATATGTTGAATTGTTTGAAATGTATAAATAAAGTTTTATTGTTTATTAGAAATGTAGGTGTATGTATTTTATAAATTTAATTAATGTTCATAAACAAGCTAACTACAACAGTTTAATTGTTCTCCATAAGAATAACATGGGAATTCTTAGTTAAAATTTTTTCCTACAGTTACCTAACAATGTTCTCTCACTGATTTGAGAAAGCAAAGTGGCCAATTCGAACATTGTCTCACTCTAATTACTTTGTCTCACTCCAGATTTGCAACGTGAAGGCACGAAATGAAATAAGTGAGCGTAACATGCAGACAAGGTCGTATGCGCGTGAAATACGTTGGCAGCACTGGCTGTAAATCAGCTGGTAAGCTGTTGTACTGTTGTATCATTAATTGTCATATTAAAAGTTCAATTTTGTGTTAAAATATGTCACTATCTTTACCAATGTATTTGTTTTATGGTAACTGTAGGAAAAATATAATGTACAACTCGAGTGCAAAGTGCAATTGCCTCACTGCTCACTCGGGAAACCATTCCTCACTCGCCTATGGCTCATGAGTAGGCCTAAGTATTTCTCTCGAGTGAGTCAATTTTTGCTCCCTTTGCTCACTAGTTGCACAAATAACTATTTCTCCGTAACCATTAGATGCATAATAACACTTCAATATACTAAATTATTTGGGTTTTTAAGCTCTACAAAATGGTTTGGAAACAAATGGCTAAATCATATGTTTTTTGGGACAAAATGGGAAAAACCAATTTCTACCCCACACATTTCTACACCAATTTCTACATGCACAATATCACATATTTCTTATTAGAACATAAACATAACTAAAAACAATCCTACTTTGACAGTTCTCAATGTTTATTACAGCTTTTTGTTGCTGTACATGACCAATCTACCAGCATTTGTAACGGCCATATTTATAGCAGTAATGACAGCTGGATCTATTTTTACGAAGGTTCGAATATAGCATAAATCTGTGTACGTGATAATAATAATGCATATAATAAATACATTAATTTATATATAATTAATATAATATATAAAAACGACCACGCGTTTGCCTAGAGAATATTGTGAAGGGATCGATCACCGCGCAGGGCCTATGGAGGCGAACCATGCGGCGGCGCCGGTGAGTCGGACGGTAGGGAGATCAAAGAGGACCGCGACCTGGCTGGAGTGTCGGCAGCGGAGCGGGGATGCACGCGTGCGCGCGCAGCACTTACAACACGAGTTTCCAGCCATTGCCGCTAGGAACGACACCGCATAGAGGTACTGAACTAGTTCTGCTAATCTCCGCTAGGATATTTTGCTGGGTACGCTTTTTATTACTAGATGCGTTGTCTTTTAAGGATTCATAGTCAATGGTAAAACTCTAGAATTTTCGGAAAATTACAAAAAAATATTCTAGTATTTGGGTAAAAAAAATTGTGTTATTCAGTCAAACAATTTTTTAAGCCACAAAAATAATGTAAATATTATCATTTCACCCAATAAAATACTGGGTGTCCCACAAAGGAATGCACTTTAAAAACGAACAAAACAGGAAAATGGCTTTATTTACAGAAATTTTTCCAACAATACCTTGAAGTGTAGGAAATTAGTTTGTGAAAAATCACATCATCCAGATGTAGATCTCTACGGTGCCGGGCACTCCACCAAACGAAACCTTACATCTGCGAAGATTTGATGACAAAGTTCTGGTGTGATGGCTTCAATTTACTCACGAATATTTTGCAGATGATCGAGGGTAGCATGAGCGTTGTTGTACACCCGACTACCCACACAAAAAAAGTCTAGTGGAGTTAGGCCTGGGCTTCTCGATGGAAAGTTGGTGTCACCAAATCTGGAAATGACTTTCCCACGAAAAAGCTGCTTTATTGCAGTCATGGAGACTCCTGCTGTATACCCATGCTGTATTTTTTTAATGCCTGTACTAACTGAATTTTGTACTGGTGTAACCTCAAATCCTGTTTCAAAATACGGTGAATACTGGTTCGGGGTATATTCAAAGCAGCAGTGTTTTCTTACCGATCAATGTGGATTATCCTCCACAGCATCTCAAACACGCTCGATATTTTATTCAGAATGGCACTTCTCTATGGTGATCGATGGGACGAGGTTTCATAGTTGATCCTGAAGCTTCAAATTTGCATGCCCAGCATTTAATTATGTTCACTGATGGCGTTTGGATGAGATCAAGTCTGTATTGAGCGCGGAAGTGTCGTCGAACTGTCACATAAGAAAGTGTTTGGTAATAATCGTGTACACAGAAATCACGCTGCTCACCGGAAAAGAGATCCATGGCAAATGACTTTCCACAGGCATGGCTACAAAGCCCTGATAAGCTTCTTATCTTATCTCTCTTGGACATTCGGCTTTATCCAAAATAAAAGTGCAATCCTTTCTGGGACACCCAGTATAACCAGCTGTTCCCTTAATTAATAGTGCTGATTTAAAAGTATTCATGTGTTCAAATGTAAACAAATCTTTTCTCTATAGGGATAACATGGGAACTTTAAAAGCCACTGGGGCAGAGCCCTGATGGAATTTCATGAAAACACTTCTTATTGCACACCTAGAGGTTAATTGGAACCTCCATTCCAATTCTTGAGTTCTTATGGCTATTAGATTTTTGAGATAAAGTGGTCGGTGAATGGTGTTTGACTTTTATAAGTATAAATTCGTTTAAAATATGATCTCTAAATTAAATACTAGCAGTGTACCTGTCCTTACGGGGTTGACCTATATGTGTATTGTCTTTTTTGACCTTATGCCGGTGCCTTGTGATTGCAACAGGGGAGGACTTGCAGGGAGACAATTTGATTCTTTTAATTTACTGTATGACATAGTTACATATCTAGAATTGATTTAATAGAAATAGACTAGATAGCCGGTTGCTCAAAATCATGCAAATCTGCAACTTGTAATAAAAGAATATAAAGAACAAAAACATAAACAGCTATACCTCAATCATGAGTCACTCTAAAGTTAGTAAGAGACTTAGTAGAACAAGTAGAAAATACACTGTGCACACGTGTAAAGTGAGCTTTTCAGATCTATCTAGCAAGCAAAATCCCTCTTTTGACGCCAACCGGTGTGACGCACACTTATTGTTATATTGTTATCTAATTAATTTTTCTTTGATTAAATGTTGTTAACAATTTGCATTTGTATTTAAGTGTGTTCATTGTGTTAAGTATGCGATTCTAATGTTACAGTATATGCTTAAACTGTACCATTAATATTAGTGAGTAAAGAGGTGTATGGATTTCATAACAATTATTTTACTAGATACCGTTGTATTTAACCACAACGGGCACTGTTGCTAGTAATCAATAAATCAAATGGAAGCTGGTATTTCACTGAAGGTTCTTGGGTCAAAACAAATAGAATAACGTAATTAGAATTAAGTAAATATATCTAAAACTTAATTCCATTTCTAAGATATAATCAAATTTATATTTTCTGATTGAGCGATACAGTATCTTGAACTTAACTGATGAAAACTATCAATATGTCGCAGTGAAAGCTTTTGAAGTAAGATCAGATTTGTATAATTTCATATGGCAGTATTAATTTTGTTTTATAGTATAATGATTATTGCCATAATCTAATCTGAGGACTAAAGGCTACATTTTATTGCAATTTTCATTGTTTTTTTTTTTCAGAGTATCCACGCTTGCAATTCCAGTTTTTTAAGTGATAATGAAAAGAAAGAATTACTTCATGAGCTGAAAACATTTAATCTGGCTACACCTGTTAAAGAACACAATTCAGGCATGTTCTGCCTTCTACAATAACTCTTATAGGCCTATTGTAAATAATGTATTGAGTAATAAAATTGAAATCACACAATAAGTCTTTTATTTAAACTAGTAATGTTAACTATTATGAAATTTCACTATGTTTAATAAGTTTTTATATCATATCTGAGAGTATAGCTTATAATGCATACACTTAGTAGGCCTACTGTAGTTAAGCAGAGCGAAGCGAAGCTCTCAATGCAATCTTGTATGCCGCAACCACAAAAATGGCTGAACATATTAAAACCTACCAAGGTTATTCCTACAAATAGTGGGAAGGTTTGTGAAGAAACAAATTTTAATTTGATAATACCTGTATGAGTTCAAACTAATGTAACGGCTCCGCCCGTACTATGTTATTCTATATATTCATTATAAAATTTATTACAATCGATAACAATTTAATATTTTCTAATGGTATGTTTCCAAGGGTAATAATAATCAGTTATTTATAATTGAAAAATAACTTTATCGAAATTCATTTTTTTAAATGTGTTTTATAGGGATGGACAGGTCTCGAAATTTCAGGAAATTTTCGGGAAATTTTAAATCTCGTTCTACGAGACGAGATTCTATTTTGGTCGAGATTTTTTCAAAACAAGGTAAAAAAAATTTAATAAAAAAAAAGTAAAATAAAAAAAATAATAAAATAACGCCCGCAGAAACTCAATGCAATACCCGCAATACATGAGCGTGTTGATGTTGCGTTTCCTTTGCGAAGGTGTTTTTATTTAATTATTAATTCTTTAGATGGAATTATTGCTTCAATTTGTTTAGTATTTTTTTAAACATAGCAAATGATTAGAAGTTTTGTTAGTGTAAGCAGTGTGAGACATGTTTTACTACTGTAAACAGCCAAAATAAATTACTCCAAAATCATTCTAAAAAAACACAAGACTGAAAAATTGCTACTTGATACTTTACTAGTAATACGTTTGAGACTTATAAATTTAGTATTTTTCAAAGTTCAACTATATACTAACTGATATCTCCATGTTTCATATGCCGGAGAGTTATTTTTAGTAAGTTAGGCCTTATTAATATTTTTTTAACTGATGTTTTTGTTAATGTTTTTTAATAAAAGATTAAAATTTTTTTTTCTATTATTATTATTTTTGTATTTAACCAGTCTGTCATAAATCAGTACATATAAAAAAAAAATCGGATTAAAATGTGGAACGTGCATTTCCCAATATGCATGAGAAGGGAAATCCTGTCTCGATCTCGTCTCGTCTTGAACTAAAAATCCAATCTTGTCCATTCCCAGTATTTTAACAATAATTTTCAAAAATATAGATCATTAAGCTTATATACAACCAAAATACAGTATGGTACAAAAGAAGAAAAATACCTTTGGTCAAGATCATAGATCAAAGAATACCTTCAAACATATAAAAGAGCACAGAAAAATATTTACTTTTTCATCTTGATGTCACCAGAGGCCAAAAACACCATCGGTTCAAAATGTTATGTATGTATATGTGCATACATTATATACATTTTTATGAATGATTTTGGCCTCTGGGGACATTGAATCGAAAAGGCAAATCGGTTCCGAGTCTAGATCTTACTCTACCACCTAAGGTAATAGCTTATTTCCTATATATGGGAAATTCGCTAAACACTCAGCACTAGATGATTATACTTATATGGTCAAAATTGTATTAAATGAAATGAAATTAAATAATATTTTATTTCCCAAATGAAAAGTACAATTTGTGGTATTTTACATAGTAAATTATACAATCCTGACACTTGAAAAATAACTTACAAAAGTGTATTATAATTATAACTAAATGGCACAAAAAAAAACCTTATCAAATTATATGGGAAAGGTCTACATAGACAGGGGCAGGGGCCTGTGCATAGACATGAGTTGGGAGTAATTTATTTTAATGGAAAATACATTCTTGGAAATAATTGTTATCACGTCTGTATATAAATTTTGTCTAACTTGGAACTGAACTACGATATTTTTCTGAAACAAGAAGAATCTGAAGTGCTTCTTATTAATCATGTGATTGGTTGAGTGGTGGGCAGAGGTGAGTGATGTATTAGTTAGTCATTGAAGGTGGTGTATCAGTGATTGTGTGTTGTAGTGTAGGGTCAACGGTCAGGTCAGTCATACACTTGGTTTATCCCAGGCATTGTCCTTTAAGGATTTTATATTATTCTTCCAATGAAACAATGAGCCACTAATTTATTACAGGACGGTCCAAGATCTCAATTGGACCCCAGGAATAAGATTGAATAACAGTGAATAGGATAATCTATTCTATTCTATATATAATTCAGTTTTAAAAATCTTTGTACAACTAAATCTAGAGTTCTACTGGACCGATTTTATTAATTAATGGGTCGTTGGAAAGCTTAAGTCGTGTAGATTTGCAAATAATTATAAAAGTTTGTTTTTGTTATGATTTATGGTGAAATTTTTTTAAAACATGTTTTCCATAAGAAATACATTGAAAACGGTGTTTTTCACACTTTTTATTTGGGTGTGACTTTTAGCTGCCATTTTTTTTTATATTTACAAGAAGTGCATGGTAGCAATTTGTAGAAAATTTTATTCTCTTTCATAATATCACCTTCCACTTTGGTCGATTTCCTCACCGTTTCAAAGTTATTTGCAAAAAAGCTAAGCAACCTCCGAATTTATAGTAATGAGAAAATATTGAGTTTGGGATATTTTTGTTAAACTTTGTACAACTAAATCTAGACTTCTACTGGAGCGAATGTTTTAATTAATGGGTCATTGGAAAGCCTAACTCATGTAGATATGCAATTAATAAAAAAAATTTGATTTTATTAAATTTTTATGGTGAAAAAGTAAAAAAAAACTGAAATACATTAAAAACTGCTTTTTTCAAGTTTCTGTTTTTAAGATTCTATTTGTAGCCAGCTTTTGGCTGCATTTGTTTAGTATTAACAAGAATAATAGTAGTTGTTTGTAGTAAATTTTATTCTCTTTCAGAATATCACATCCACTTTGGTCGATTTTTCCTCCATTTAAAAGTTATTGGCAATAAGCTAATTGATCTCCAAATTTATAGTGGTGAGAAAACACTGAATTAGATATATTTTTGTTAAACTTTGTACAACTAAATCTAGACTTCTACCGGACTGATTTTGTTACTAAACCATTTAATGGGTCGTTGGAAAGCTTAGGTTGTATAGATTTGCAAATAATTATGAAAGTTTGATTTTATTATATATTTGAGGTGAAAAAAATGAAAATACAAAATAATACATTTAAAACTCATTTTTTCCAAGTTTATATTTCCAATTTTATATTTGTAGCCAACTTTCGGCTGCCTTTATTGAGTATTTTCAAGGAATACATAATAGTAATTTATAGGAAATTTTATTTTCTTTCAGAATATCACCTTCCACTTTGGTCGATTTCCTTGCCTTTTCAAAGTTATTTGCAAAAACGTTAAGCAACCTCCAAATTTATAGTAGAGAGAAAATACTGAATTGAAGATGTTGTTGTTAACCTTTGTACAATTAAATCTAAAGTTCTACTGAAACGATTTTATTAATTAATAGGTCATTGGATAGCCTAATTTGTGAAGATTTGCAAATAATTATGAAAGTACTGTTGAGGTTGCAAGCAAGATCGTTTGGCTACAAATCGATGATAAATAACTCCATTTTTTGAACAATTTGTGTTGGTCGTGATTTAGCTGTGTGCCTTAATGAAATGGAAGCTGGTATTTCAATGAAGGTTCTTAGGTCAAACAAATAGAATAACGTAATTAGAATTAAGGAAATGTATCTAAAACTAAATTCCATATCCAAGATATAATCAAATTTATATTTTATGATTGAGTGATACAGTATCTTGAACTTAACTGATTAAAACTATCAATATCTCAAGTGAAAGCTTTTGAAGTATTTTAAGACCAAGACATATAAAATAACTTAAATAAAAATAGAGTTACGTATCATTGATTGCAGATAGTTACTAAAACGATTGTAATTATTGTTGATTCGTGATTCAGCAGTGTGCTTTAGGTAGTCCGATCTTAATAATCAATAGCTCAAATGAAGCTGGTATTTCACTTAAGGTTTTTAGACCAAAATGTATAATGTAATTAGAACTGCTAGAATACATCTTTAATTGAAGTGAACAATTCTTTCGTTGAGTAATACATTAGATAAATTAATGATGATGCTTGATGACAAATATGAGCTTGCATATCTTTATTTTAATACCAAAATTATGATAATCGGGCGGGTAGAAGAGCCCTCCTGTAAACCATCGCCCGCCTGCGAAACATTGAACTCGAAGAAACCAAATTTAACTCCCATAAGATATGTAAGTGAGGCAGTTTGTACATAACTCTAAATATACGTCAAAATGAATGCCGATGCTTGATGGCAAATCTGCGGTACGCCCATACCTTTACTTTAAGGCAAAAATTATGAAAATCGGTCGGGTAGAAGAGCTAACCCGACTCGGAAAAGAAAAACCAATTATTTGTATAGATGGTAATAATTAGTTTACCAGTATGCATAATCTAATCATACGAAACGTGTGTTCATAATTCAACAGCTTATTGTTATATTGTTATCTAATTAATTTTTCTTTGATTAAATGTTGTTGTTAACAATTTGCATTTGTATTTAAAGTGTGTTTATTATGATAAGTATGCGATTCTAATTTTAAATGCTTAAACTGTACCATTAATATTAGTGAGTAAAGAGGTGTATGGATTTCATAACAATTATTTTACTAGATACCGTTGTATTTAACCACAACGGGCACTGTTGCTAGTAATCAATAAATCAAATGGAAGCTGGTATTTCACTGAAGGTTCTTGGGGTCAAAACAAATAGAATAACGTAATTAGAATTAAGTAAATATATCTGAAACTTAATTCCATATCTAAGATATAATCAAATTTACATTTTCTGATTGAGCGATACAGTATCTTGAACTTAACTGATTAAAACTATCAATATGTCGCAGTGAAAGCTTTTGAAGTAAGACCAAGACATATAACACAACTTAAATAAAAATAGAGTTACGTATCTTTGATTGCAGATAGGTACTAAAATGCTTGTAATTATTGTTGATTCGTGATTCAGCAGTGTGCTTTAGGTAGTCCGATCTTAATAATCAATAGCTCAAATGAAAGCTGGTATTTCACTAAAGATTTTTATACCAAAACATACAGGGTAATGTAATTCGAACTGCTAGAATACATCTTTAATTGAAGTTTAAAATAAAAAAAAATCAAATTTAAATTCTTTTGTCGAGTAATATATTAGATAAACTAATGATGATGCTTGATGACAAAATAAGTGCTTGCATAGCTTTATTTTAAAACCAAAATTATGAAAATCAGGAGGGGAGAAGAGCCAAACGAACTAAAACCAAAAACAAATTTAACTCTCATAAGAAATGTACAGGTAGGCAGTTTGTTCTCAACTCGAAATATATCGAAATATACGTCAAAATGAATGCCGATGCTTGATGGAAAATCTGCGGCAGTCCATACCTTTAGTTTAAGGTCAAAATTATGAAAATCGGTCAGGTAGAAGAGCTAACCCGACTCGAAAAGAAAAACCAATAATTTTTATAGATGGCGATAGGTGGTTTACCAGTGTATGCAATCTAATCATACGAAACCTTTTGTGTTAATAATTAAACGGCTTATTGTTAATATGTTATCTAATTGATTTTTCTTTGATTAAATGTTGTTGTTAACAATTTGCATTTGTGTTAAAAGTGTGTTCCTTATGTTAAGTGTGTGATTCTGTTATGTGCTTTATTTCTACCACAACGGGCACTGTTGCTAGTGTTTATATAAATAGCAATATAAATATTTTCATAAATATTTTTGTTTAATTAATTGTTCTCATATTTGCTGAATGTTCAAAAAGCTGAACAGATTGTAAATTAAATTGTGATAAAAAAATTACAGGTAGGTGGTTAATATTTCTAAAGGGGTTTAATGTTACATACTTTAGGGTCCTTATAAGGATATTCAGTTGTTAACTTTGATATATTAATATACGGTATTGCTTAATTTATGACACAAAAGTGGCAATTTGGACCAAGAACATCCAGCCTCTTACTTGTTACTGTATATGATAAAGCACCTCCTGGGGTTCAAATGAGATCTTGAACCTTCCTGTAATATATGACTAACTCATTGTTTCATCGGAACAATCATATAATATCCTTAAAGGACAATGCCTCGGATACACCAAGGGTAGCTTTAGTGCACTCATTTATGGTCTCAGTGCATGACTGTGTATCTGAATCAATGTAACTGCAATCGGAGTGTTCAATCATGTCATCACTTAACATTATTGTGATCACTCATTAAATGCCACTCAAGTAGAACCATTACCCAATCACTGATTAAAAACAAGAAATCATTTAACTGATTTTCCGAATTTACTGAAATAGGAGTCACAGCTATTGAGCTATTTAGTCGAGTAAATATTGGCACTTGAGATAGAACAAATTCCAACAAATGGTTTTTCGACGGTTTTTGGCAGTAATAGGTGTAGAAAGTACCAGGAAAAAAGTCTACCAAAATCGGACAACCGGAAGTCGGGTTTTTCCAAGATGGCCGCCGTGAGGCCCTCAAATCGACAAGATGACTGCAAATTCGTCGATTCATAGTTCAGGATTGGCCGATTTCCACGAAAATTGGCAAACACATGTAGAACTATATTTCCAACCTTAAATATGAAAACTAGGCAGACAAAGTAACCCAAAGATGAATTTTCAGGGTATTATGTGCTAAAAAATTAGATTTTTTACCTCAAATATATGTTTTTCTAATATTTTGTACAAAGTTTGTTGTAATTTCAAATTTTTTTCACCATTAGATTCAACACAAAAAACCTAACAATTTAGTATATTGAATCTTTGTTCTGCTTCAATTTGTTACAGAGATATTGAAAGTAATAACTTTTATATGTTTTCTTGCCGATATAACTCAATGTTAATCTTATGGAGAATAAGCATAAATATTAATATTATTTTTCATTAAACCTATATAGATAAGACTTTTGTTCTGCTTCAAATTATCTGTTTTAATATTTTTTTTTTACTAAAAACTCCTTTTTTTGCAGTTACCATTGCAGCAAACCTACGTATTCGGTTCCTCAGTTTTAATCATAAAGAGAATAAGCAAAATTCAATTTTTGTATTAGTCCGAGAAGTATAGAATATTACCTTAAAAAAATGCAAGAAAACGTGTTATGGTTTTATGTTGTAGTGTTGGGTATGCAGAGTAACATAGTAAAAATTGCCAAAAATCGGTCTACTGGAAAACCCCTAGAATCAAGATTTAATATGACGGATTTTCTCAACATTGGAAAAATTAAAAAAAATCCACATGCATTTTCATTGATATTGACTTCAGACCACCACCGATATTTATTGTGTGGTCATTTCTTCATTTCAATAGGGAACATGTTTCCGGCCGTCATTTTGGATCCCCCTATTGGATATAAATATTTTTTTAAATTTAATGACAATGTCATTTTAATAGGGAACGTGTTTTTGGCCGTCATCTTGGATCGGCCATATTGGATATAAATAATTTTTTTAATGTAATGGCAATGTTGTGACACATTATTTTAAACTAGATTTTCACGCCCATCCCATTGCCAAAATGAGTTTTTAGATATCTTCTTTTCGTTTTAAAGATATATTCAAACAAAGATTCTCCTGCATACATATCTTAAGGACGTTTCGTGTTTTGAACATTTTTTAAGATAATTTTTTCTTATATCTCCAGTACATATTAACGCTTGCAGTTCGTTCTAGCCTTAAACATTTAGTGATGTAAGGGCTTTCATTTGAGCTATTGATCATTAAAATCTGACGTGTTAGAGACTAGTTACCAACCCCAACAAAATATTAAATTTCACTTTTTAGAAATACATTTTTATTAAAATATTTATATCTCGGGTTTAATACACCACCAAGTTCTTTCTGGTTTCATATTACTCAGTAAATGTTTGGGTTAATTTTTTTAATCAGTAAATAAAATGTGACAAATTTAATATGGGTCTGTCTTATTTAACATTAATTTTTTTATACCCCCAAATCGAAAAATAACTCCCTATACTCTTTATAATCTTAAAAGATTCATCAAAGTATTGACTTTTACTGTAGGTATGGATTATTTATTGGGAGTTATTAGAATTGGGGATATATGTACTTAACTAAAGACAAATTTCAAATGCAAATAATTTAATATTATATTAAGGAGCATGACTCATTTTTTATTAATTAGTCAGATAAAATAAAAAACCTAATTCTCTACTGAGTAATTTGAGACCAGAAAGAACATGGTGAAGTATTAAGAACCCGAGATATAAATCATTTAATAAAAACTGATTTATAAAAAGTTAAATTTAATATTTTGTTGGGATTGGTAGCTCGTCTCTAACTCGTCCAATTTTAATGATAAATAGCTCAAATGAAAGCCCTTACATCATTAACTATTTAAGAATGAACTACTAACTGAAGATAAGGTAAAATATTTCAAAGTACAAAACGTTTAAAACAAAAATGTATTTAAAAACGGATTTTGGCAATGGAATATGCGTGAAAATCTAGTTTATATAGTAATAATGTGTCACAACACTGTCGTTACAACAACAAAACATTATATCCAATAACGTGGATCCAAAATGGCGGCCAAAATACGTTTCCCATCGAAATGAAGTACTGACCACCCAATAAATATTGATGTTGGTCCCAAGTCAATATTTAGAAAATTGTGCATAGAAAATGCTTATGGTAACTTTTTTTAAAAATTTGTCCAATGTTGGGAAAATCCGACTCCGCACACCCAAAACGACAACATAAAACCATAAAACGTTTTCTTGTATTGTTTTTAAGGTTATATTCTATACGTCTCGGACTAATAAGATATTGATTTTTGCTTATTCTCTTTATGATTAAAACTGAGGAACCGAATACGTAGGTTTGCTGCAATGGTAACTGCCAAAAAAGTAATTTTTAGTAAAAAAAATATTAAAACAGATAATATGAAGCAGAACAAAAAGTCTTATTGTTATATAAGGTATAAATAACAATAATAGTCTTATATCTTAAACCCATATAGGTTTAATGAAAAATTATATTAATATTTATGCTTATTCTCCATAAGATTAACATTGAGCTATCTCGGCAAGAAAACATACTAAAGTTATTACTTGCAATATCTCTGTAACAAATTGAAGCAGAACAAAGATTCAATATACTAAATTGTTAGGTTTTTTGTGTTGAATCTGAAAAAATAAATTTGAAATTATAACAAACTTTGTACAAAATAGTAGAAAAACATATATTTGAGGTAAAAAATCTTATTTTTTAGCACATAATACCCTGAAAATTCATCTTTGGGTTACTTTGTCTGCCTAGTTTTCATATTTAAGGTTGGAAATATAGTTCTACATGTGTTTGCCAATTGTCGTGAAAATCGGCCAATCCTGAACCATGAATCGACGAATTTGCAGTCATCTCTTCGATTTGAGGGCCTCACGGCGGCCATCTTGGAAAAACCCGACTTCCGGTTGTCCGATTTTGGTAGAATTTTTTTATGGTACTTTCTACACCTATTACTACCAAAAACCGTCGAAAAACCATTTGTTGGAATTTGTTCTATCGTAGAGGCTTTTTTTGGGCTAAATCGACTCGTCTAATTGGTTCTCGCTTATCAATCTTAAGGGCACGTTTTGACCCTGAGTAAGTCACTAGCTTAGCGATAGTCTGGAACTGAAGTCAAATCATGAAGATTCACATTGCTCCCAACAATATTATATGTAATTAATTGGTACACAGAGTCGTCGGGCCAATCAAGGAGTAGAATAATGTATCCCGGGCAATGTAATCATGGTACATTAAAATTGCAAGGACTTACAAACTAGCCTGCAGGACCAACACATGTCCTTCATGTTTGTTGAAATATCCTTAATATGTAAGGACAGATACGAGTAAACCTGCCTACAGGAGCTAGCTTTATCATTCTACGTTCAATAAACATACATACAAAATATGAAAATGACATGTACATATTACATAAGGAAATATTTTACCGGTGTAACCTGAGTCAATACAGCATTTCCTTGAATTTTTACATGGTTGTATAAAACGTTCACAAGGAAATCAAATCATAAACAGAATTACGCTAAGGTTAGTTAAAATAGAAAATCACTTAAAACTCATTAGTCATCAAAACTAGATGTTGACAATGGGAAGTAATGCACTTAATCCACGATCGAGAAACGGGATCTAAGACCTTGAGCTCGGATTATGCTAGGCATCAGCAGGCATATTAATTGGTGTATCTTATTCTACTTTAGTTATTACTCACCGAAAAATGAATTTTAATGCAAACATAAATTGATTGAGTAAGTTGAACAAAAATATACATTAGATGATTGAAAATCTACAATCTCAATTCTTTGTTGGCCACATCTAAAAACTCTTACTATGTTTTAGGCTTAGCAAAAATATCAGTAACTGGACTATTATCATAATCACTGAGAAATCCTAATAAAATAATGTTAAATTTGCATTGATTTAATTTTTACTAACATTGAACGTGATTGTAACAATTCCAATCTACCTAGATAGTTATCATGTTCCATACAGCACATGTTTTGTGAACAGTAGTGAGTTTGTATTTAGACGACATGTCATTTAAATCACTTGTCAGTTTGAATACACAACGCCGCTGACGGATCTGAATTTGAATCAGTTCACGTGACATGACATGAGCTATTAAATACATTCTGTAACTGCTACAGCTCACTGTCCTCTCGACTCTAGTTTTGAATAAATAACTTTCAGAATAATAAACAAAATGGTTTCTGGCACAACTAGTAACGATTGGAAATGCTTTACGTGTAATAGCAATTAATATATATATATATATATATATATATATATATATATATATATATATATATATATATTATTGTAAAAATTAAATATCTCGTTTATTTATTGGGTGGTTAGTACTTCATTTCGATAGGGAACCGTTTTGGCCACCATCTTGGATCCGCCATAATGGATATAAATGCAATTTTAAAATATAATGATAGAGTTGTGACACATAATTAAAAAATGGATTTTCACGCTGATTTTAATGCAAAAATCCATTTTAAATACAGTACCTTTTTCGTTTGAAGGTTCAAACAAAAACTCTCCCACGTACATTTCTTACTTGGACGATTCGTACTTTGACATTTTTTTGGGATTATTTTTCTTATATCTCAAGTTTTTATTAACGCTTGTAGTTCGTTCTAGCCTTAAAATACTCCATGATGTAAGGGCTTTCATTTGAGGTATTGGTAATTAAAAACGGACTAGTAAGAGACGAGCTACAAACCCCAACATAATATTAAATTTAACTTTTTAGAAATCAATTTTTATTAAAATATTTATACATCGGGTTGTTATTCGTCACCAAGTCCTTTCTGGTCTCAAGTTACTGTATGTATAGTTAAATGTATGGCATTAATTTTATTTACCACTAAATAAATATGACAAATTTAAAAAGAGCCATGGACCTTCATTTAACATAACTATTTTTATTCCGAAATTCGTCTTTAGTTAAAGACATAATCCACAATTCTAAATAACACCCAAAACTCTTTATAGTCTTAAGTAATTCTTCAAAGTATTGAATTTTATTTTCGCTTTGTATTACTTATTGGGAGGTATTCAGAATTGGGGATATATGTCTTAAACTAAAGACGAATTTTGAAATAAAAATAATTTAATGTTAAATTAAGGTCCATGACTCGTTTGAAATGATAACCAGTTTCATTCCAGTTCATGAACTACTCAACATGGATAGGGCCTGGCTGTGTGATCGTGCGATTCTGACGCCTAAAACGAGCAAGCAACACAGATAAACATGAAGAAGAAGGCTCTCTTCCAAAGCATAAACGTACGCATAAATCAGTGAACACCGTCCTGAGAGAAGACGATGCTGTAAACTACCCGGCAGAGTTTCTCGACTCAGTTTCAGCACCCGGTTTGCCAGCCCATGAACTCACTCTGAAGGTTGGAGCTCCAGTGATGCTGTTGAGAAACTTACATCCAGCCAATTTGTGTAATGGAACACGTCTTCGTATTCGCAGTCTCCAGCGATACACAACTGAAGCAGAGATTCTCACTGGTTGTGGTGCTAGGGAATTGGTATGTATCTCAATAATTCCATTGATTCCTAGCAACTACCTAATTGAGTTCAAGCAGCTACAGTTCCCCGTCACAGTTTGCTTCGCCATGACGATTAATAAATCACACGTTGTCCACAGCTGGGGTGGAACTGAAAGTATCTTATCAGCGCTACTCTCAGACGTCGTGTGTTCCAGAGTGAGATCCAGCAAAAGCCTCTTCAGTCAAGCTCCTGGCTGCTAGACTGCAAACGTATTGAGGAGGCACTCACATAAACCATACACATCCTCTTCGGCAACCATAGAAACCTTGGTTGAAAGAAGGGAAAGATTTTCTAAATACTATATTACAAACCACTTCTCATTTAAAATTAATTTGTTTTATTGTATACTTGTGGTCGTCCAGTGGTCGAATACTCGACCAAAAATACGTGATGTACTCGCATTGAATATTTGATACTGAAGTAGACATTCCATTTATATGAACCAGTTGTCGCTATTTTTTATTAAAACCATGTAGTTGTGTGAACCAGTCACAATATGCTAAAATCATATTTTACTATCTTATTTATTGTTACTGACAAAGTTGATGGGTCGAAATAGCTCTTAATAAGTGAAGTTTGACTTGGTAAAAACCATTGTGTATTCAAGAGAAATTAGTCACTTAGATCAGCGCAATCTGTTGGTGGCGCACATCAACTATGACGAATTAAATTAAAACTGGCGACACCTTTAACATAAGGATGGAGTGTCTAGTTGTAGGCATTAATACTTTTTGTCTATGGTTGTAAGTCAAAGGTACAGACTTTTCTATTTCCACCCCACGCTGTAAATAAAACATGTGATTGTAATTTCTTCCATTTTTTATTTTCTGTTTATATTTCATCGTTATTTAGTCAGCATGGCAACTCATAAAGCCCATGCAATTTTTTAAAATTTCAAATTCATTTTATATAGTTATATTTGAGCCTATTTTAATTTTTGAAGAAATTCTGCACATCTACAGGAAAATATCTTTCTAACAGTATGCGTAGATTTTCCCTGATATGCACACGAGCTGAGAAAAAGGCTTTTAAAGAAACATGCTTGCCTATTAATATATAGATTTTATTCAACCCGTACGAAATACGGTACCCAGATAGTTTAATATTAAAATGTAACATCACATGCTATATAATTACGTTTATTTTGTGCTCGACGTTGAGCGCCACGTTGACTCGTGTTTTAGTAAACGATTTGTTTTCCATATTCTGGCTTGTTTATGAGCCAGAGGCATTTTATGGCATTTTGAAATGCAACAGTAAAAATAAATTAATTCATGCAGCCTCTGTGTTTATTTCCGTGAAAGTCAAGTTTTTTTCAGATTGTATGTTTAATTAACTGTGAGCTTTTCACATTTCCCACTAACCAGTGTGTCTGTCAAAGTAATTGCATGGTACTTATTCTTTAGTTTTATTAATACAAAAAATCATTTTAGCAAAATAAAATAATAGACACATTCTTCCAGCGATGATTTGGACAGCCTAGTTTTGTATTTTTTACCTAATAAACTGACTAAAGAACATTTGTTTACAGGATAGGCTTAGCTGAAATTGTTATTTGATTTGATTTGATTTGATATACATCTGAATATAGAATAAAGTAATTGAAGATAAACTTTGATCAATATGACAGAATATTGAAAACTACTAGTACTTGTTGTAGCTAAAGTAAGAAAACAAAGAAATATATTGACAAGGAATAGTTTACAAAATTCAGATTTTAAAAAAGCTCTACACACTAAATAATACATCCGTTTATGTTACAATCGAGGAGGGCCAATTGTTTCAAATTTAGTTTTATTGTATACAGGGGGTTTGTTGTTTCTGAGTTATACAGAAAAATACTTTGACAAAACAATTGTTTATTGTAGGACTTTGCTATATTTTGCTACATCAATGCTATATTCGTATTTTCTTAACAAACTTCATATATTTGTACTCAGTTTTAAAGTAGTAAAAATGAATCTTACATTTACAACGACACAAAATAAAAAAAAATAAAAATGATCAATCGTAATGATGTAGGCTATGGCAACGCCACTCCTAGGCATTTATCACTCAGTTGATACAAAGCACCTAGAGTCGCCGGGGTTGAAAAATCAATCAATATACTAGTGAAGGGATCCCTTTAAAAACACACTTAGATTCGTATGTTACAGCATTTGGTATCAAAAAATGATATAGTCGGCCATCAGGCACACTAATGTTTCAACAATTAACATTTAAATGATATACTCTGGCTGGTCACAAGTGTTAATTATTGAACAGTGTGTCCAATATGTGTTAATAGTACGTGATATTAGTAATTGAAAAATGCCTAATTGAGGTTACGAGGCTAAAAAAAACGAGTATTACCTTGTTAAAATCACATTAATTGTTAATATAAGGGTACCGGTAATTTTTTTAAATCTTTACAACATTTGCAATACAATAATACATAGCTATTGGGCTGTTGTAAGAAATTCTGTTTAAGTTCCACCCGGAAAGTTTAGACCTTCAATTAGGACAAAGAATCAATTAAAAATTCAGAGCTCTATTTCTAGGTTGGAGAGTTGTGCTGAAGGTACAAAATTTTATCAAATACTTTTTAGTTAAAATGATACGCTTTAAATTGATGAATAGCAACGTAATTACAGTAAAATTCATAAATAAATCTGTGATGATGCAAAACAGGTATTTTGAAGGATAATGGATACAGTATACCACTATGAAGATACTATTTTAGATGAAAAAGATTGATGGTGACTTTTTCTCACAATTCCATTCTAAACTTATTTATGTACCATTTAGACTATGTAACTATTTATGCTCCAGGCATAGGCCTAATATAGTCAGGAATACTAATGTTTTAAGATGTTGTTTCTAAAAATGGTATAGTAATAGCTTTGACTATTATGGGGTTTTTACATTTAATACATAACTAGAGGACCCTTACTGCCCCCCAGAAAAAATATCATATCCGAGAAATAATCAAATTTATGATTTTTGATCGAGTAAAACAGTATCTTGTAGGCCTACTTAACTGATCAATAGCTCAAATTAAAGCCTTTAATTTACTTATTATTTTGAGTCCAAAACATTAAAAAAAGCATGAACAATAATGGAGCTATTGAGTTTTAATCACGGAAAAACCTTATAACAAATATTTTTTTATGTTGATTGTTCGCCTTTTGTTAGCTTGAAACTCGTCTGATTTGAATAACTAATATCTTAAATGAAAGCTGGTATTTCAATGAAGGGTCTTAGACCAATATACATCTTAAATTAAAGTAAGAATTCGAAAATAAATCAAATTAATGTTTTTTGGTAGAATAATACAGTAGATAAATATATGCGAATGCTTGTTGTGAAATCTGTGCGTGCATACCTTCAATTTAATGTCTCAATCATGAAAATCGGTTTGGGAAGAAGAGCCAAACGAACATGGAAAAGAAAACCCAAATCTAATCCCTTAAATAAATTTGACGAACATGGGGAGCAAATATTGTTTACGTATAAGCCGAGTGGGACTGTAGATACTGTAATGCCGATGCGTTATGTGAAATCTGTGCATGCATACCTTCAATTTGAGACCTCAATCATGAAAATCGGTCGGGTAGAAGAGCCAAACGAACTCGGAAAGGAATAACCAAATGTTTTTTACGAATTTCCCATATAGGGAATAAGCTATTACCGTAGGTAGTACTCATTGTAAGACCTGGATCCGGGACCGATTTTCCTTTTCGTGTAGAGGTCCCTAGAGGCCAAAAACACCATCCGTTCAAATTCATAAATATAGTTATGTGTGCCCGTTAGCACGATAACTCGATCAAAAATGTACAGATTTTTATGAAATTTTATATACGCGTGTAAACCTACGTTTATACGAACGAGTTCGCGAACCAGCATAATCGGATATGGGAAAGGGGGTTTATGGGGTAAAAATTGGGTTTTCCCATTTTTGACCCTAAAAACATACCATTTTGCAATTCATTTCCAGACTATTTTGTAGAGCGTAAAAACAAATAATTTAGTATATCGAAGCGTTATTATGCGCCTAATAGCAATAGGGCTTATACCGCCTAGTATTAAACAAAATCCCATGTTATTCTTATGGGGAATAAGTAAACTGTTGTAATTTGCTTGTTTATGAACATATTTTGGTAAATTTTGGAAAATGTATTTGTTTCTTACTAACACATTGTGACATTTTACACACAAAAACAATTTTTCATCCTTCCTGTAGCAGCAAACCTAAATACTCGTTAAACCAATGCTATTTAAATAGGGAATAAATGTGATATTTTTAAGGAGATATTTTAGAGTAAATCCAATAAGGCAAGTGAAAAATCGCTTAGTCCGCAGCCTTGCTGCGGCGGGTTATTAATATATAAGATAATTGACAAAATACGTGTAAATTGTTGTTTTTTTGTGTTTGAAACTAGATAGATGATGGTTGTGCAGTTATCAGTGTCAGTCACAGTTATGTTGAATGATGAAACGTAACACAAAAATGAAATCCAACATATTAATAATGAGAACCAACACATGACGCACAAGAACACATCAGGTGACTGTGACAGAAACCAGGATTTATTGTCCAGGCTTGTTGTGTATTTATGACTTCATTTTTTATCTTCAACTACCAAAGTAAATTAATAAACTAGTCAGTTATTTATTAGTTTATTTGTATATAGTTATTTAACTGCTCGTGTCATTCTCTTCAAGTTGATAACGGCCTCTTTACTATTTTATATCTAAATAACTTCTTGATCAGCATTGTGCGAGTTATTGAATTTACAGTAGTAAATAAAAAATACGTTTGATAACACTTAAAATACACCTTTAAGTGTTATTAGAGGTATATTTTATTTACTTTCCATTTTATATCTCCACAAAAGGGCGTAATCTAAACATCGGACCAACCAGAGAGATTTTAAGATAACAAAAAATAAGTAGATGCAACTGTTGTAATTAATTTAAAAAATGTGCTATGAAAGTCGGGGACATTTAATATTATACAAGAGTCTTCAGGAGCAAAGCTTTGTTTGCAATAAGATGTGTCATTCTAATAAGCTTGTATCCAAATTGGATAAATTATTTTATTATTTACTAGCTGAGTACCCGTCCTTCGTACGGGGTTGGTATACAATGCTTATTGTAGTTAAATACTCGTGCTTTGCATTTGCAATGAGTGAGGACACGTTTTGAGAAAATTTGGTTTACTATAATCTACGGTATACTATAGTATATAGAATATCTACCATAGCCATAATGTTCTACCACTTCACCTAAACAATAGAAAGAAGTCAAGTTCTCACACTCAGGTTTTTGTTGCTGCTTGGTTCAAATTAGCTGTTGTCATAAACCATGGTGCACCATAAACTAATGGTGCTGCACCCTATTGGTAAACCGTATAACCTTTTAATGCTATTGAATATTTTAGAAACAAATTGTGTAGTTGAAACAGCTGGCAAAATTATTTAATTCCTTTTAAATGTGAATACTCCTAAGGTTAATATGGGAAACTCTAGAGCCGCTGGGGCGGAGCCCGAAACGATTTTTGAGGTAAGAATATGTCTATATGTTAATCGGGAACGTGAGCTATCATCATACCAAATTTCAACACAATCTGACTAGTAGTTAATGCGTGATTGAACTTCAAACAAACAAACAAATAAACAAACAAACACACAAACTTTCACATTTATAATATTAGTAAGATTAAATTAATTTTTTACGGCTGCCATTTTCAACACGGTTGTCTATTTGAGGTCTGGTTTGCGGCATCGTTTTTAGTTTAACAAGACCTTTAGTTTGATGTACATATCAACCTATGCTTACCTCTAAGATTTTAAACTTAGGCCTACTACCTATGGGCTGGGCAGTCCCCCATAGGTGACATCCGATCACCATGTACACAAAAAGGTATCTTACTAGTAATGATATGGCAAATTCGGTTGTGATATCTCTTTTCGTTGTAAAGTTATAAAGTCGTTCTAAGACTTTATTGTCACCCTGTATATAGTTACCGTCTTTAGAAGTGTGTATCACGTGTTGCCTGTATTTGTTTGTAAGAGTGCGTGCATTGGTGAGTGTGCGAGTATGCGTGTGTTTTTCGTGAGTGTGCGTGTAGGCTATGCATAATTTGTAGGACCCCTCTGGCCACTGTAGACGAGGGAGGCTGTTACTGTGTTACTGTGTCAACAATCTGTTACTTATTCATATTGTCCACAGGGATCCGGCACAACACTACTAACTGAGTAGTCAGATTTTCAGTTCCTCCCCCCTCTACATTTTGGGGGTGCAAAGCTATAAAGAAATATGGAATTTTTTATTCGACCTTGTCAAGAATAGTGAGGTTAGTCTTGAGTTCTTACTTGAAATAGTACTTTTAATAAATTTTTCAACGGTTTTTAAAATATATTACTATTATTATTACGAGGTGTTAGTTTTAAATTTCAAATGCTTAAATTACACTATACGAGTGCATTATCAATAATTATAATATCAAATAAATTTTCATCTACAATAGTTTCACTTACCACATGGCCAAATATCATATGAGTTTAGGTATTAGCAACGTGAAATAAATATTTTGTTCAGGGTTCTTTAAGGACCTAGTATCTTGTTTTATATCTGGATCTTACGGATAATCAATATTTAACCAGAGATCAAAATTGCATGGAAAAAAATAGAAGTTTAGTATTAAAACTAAATGAATTAGTTTCCGTCAAAAGAACAAATTTATAATTTCGAAACAAATCATGTTCAGTATTTTAATTATTTCCTTGATTAAATTAACGATATTAAAAAATACAGAAACCCTTAAAAGATGTGTAAGTTTGTTATCACTCTAAAACAATAACTTTAAACATTTAAAATATATCCAGTGGCCCCAATATTATAGATTTTTTTAACTATTCTATAATTAAGGTACATGCAACAACGTTTAAAAAACGGAATTCTCAAAACTCGTTGAATAATTAATCGAATGAAACTCAAACTTTGGCTCTCATAATTAATTCACCATGTTTGTGAACACAAGTAACACAACCTGCAAATGTGGACTGATTAAATATTTGCAAACCTCTCTGACCTTTCGGAATTTCTTTCCGGCATTATACTCATTCGGTCGAATAAAAATAAAGTATTCATGGTTGGTAGTTGGAGATCTCATCACATGGTCAGACAAAGAAAGTTAAAAGCTAGGAGCAGAGGAATAGTTATTTGAAACATGTGTAAACATTTAATTTAAAAATTCTAAATTCCTTCTTGGTTTTAGTCATGATTATTTTATAAAACCCAAACAAACATCTCGATGAATAGGATGCACTGTTACTATAATTTCAACACTACTGATTTGTGTTAACGGGATCTATAGCCGGCCGGCACACGTACTTGTATAAATGTAATGCATTTTGTGTTAGTGTTATGTTTTTTTAATGTTTAAAAATTTTGACGAATCTGCAAGATGAATTGATAAATATATCCACGGACCTGAAGATAGAGCTTAAAAGCTCTGAGATGCGCATCGTCCGTACGTAACCTAGATAACAATATATTATATTATTAAAGTCATAGAGTTCAATTTGTGGTATAGTTCGCCACCCTAACTTGAGGCAGCCCAAGGCCGCACGCCGTATATCTATTGCGGCCTTTGGCTGCCTCAGGGTGGCGAGGACTATAGTTATTTGAGGCTATAATGGCACATCAAAATCATATGTCACCAAAATCCAGAAAGATCAAAATCTCAGAGTGTGTAGATTTGCTGAAAATCATTGGTATGACGAAATCCCCAAGGGCTCCACCCCACAGGCCGATTTCCAAAGGGCTGCACACTACATGCTTTCATTATTTAATCAATTAAATGAACAAGAACTGGTCGATGCAATTCACGGCTTTTTGTTTATACTGTATACTTGAAATGCATATTGATGGTACTTTATTTACGTTGTTGTATTTACGCTCACAAGTGTCCACTCACTCTAAAATCACAATAAGCCTAAGTATTAATAGTGAGCAAATTAACGGAATGGTAAAAACAAAGAAAGATATGTTTTAAACGCTCAGTGATTATTAATAGTTCCTTAGTAAAAAATCTATATTTGGTAGGCTACTAAAGTATTTAAAATAAAGCTAAAATTAGCTTAACAAATGAAATCAGTATAACAATATAAAACTGATATGGAACCTACACTGAACAGCTTCAAAGATCGTATCAGTGGTGTTAAAATTGAAGTTCCGCTTATCAGCTGGGCTATGGATGAAACATTTCATTCCACTGCTGCATATTGATATTTCAATTGTATTGTGCTGTGTCCTAGTTTTTTATTTAATCTATAGGATGTAAATCTTCTTGTGCTAATTAATTTCTACATTTATCTTGATGCTGAGTCGGTTGAAACCGTTGTGATGAGATAAGTGAGGTAGGTTTCACAGTAATGCAACCTTTGTTTGTGATAGTTTGTGGAGTCTTTCTGCTTCAGAATTGTGGAGTTTCAGCAATGTGGCGCATTCTGCATTCGTCTTCAAACCAAGATGAACTTGTCAAGGTTTTAAAAGGTAAAGTAAGAAAAATAATTTGTTGTAACTAAGTAGATTGATTAGTTGTATTGCAATCCTTTGTATATTAAGTTAAAAGTTAATTAATTATCGGATTTCTACTGAAAAAATTCCCTTACACATGTTGGATTTATTCCCAATAGGTTTAGTGACTACTTAGGTTGACTGCTTCAAGGAATGCCATAAAGTAAGTCATCTATATAGTTAATATAGCTTAGTATGAAATAAATAAATTTCACCAAAATATATCCATACACAAGTAAACTGCAATAGTTTGTTGATTCTCTGCACTAAAAGATATATGAGTATGGATTTTTAAGAGTTCCCTCAGTAACCATTAGCTGTACGCTGCAATATACAGTTATTTGTTTTTTGAGCTCTATAAAAGGGTTTGTACAGCTATATACAGTTACTTTCGTAACTGCTAAGTTTTATACATTGAGGGGAAAAATGGGGAACAAAATATTTTACCACATAAAACGCAATTGCGATCATGTTGGTTCGCGAACTCGTTTGAATAAAAGTGGGGGACCTAAAACCTATACTTTTGTAATTTGATAAAAATTTGCAGATTTTATTTAAGTTATCGTGCTAACGGACACACACACACACACACACACACACACACACACACACACATTTATCTTTAAATGTACGCAATGGATATAATAGACATCAAAAACGAAAAATTAGAGTGGTCCTAGATGGGAAATTCGCAAAAGACAAATAAACACAAAAAACTGTATTAAAATTGATAAAATGATATTTTCTTATAACTGCTCAAAACAGGTTGTATGTTTTGTTTTTCCAAATTATTTTAAAATGTTTTTACTCTACTTCCCGAGGCTGGTTTAGTTTGTTTTATGACTAAAAAATGGTATATTATTTGTTTTTTTGGATTAAACTAAAAAAACGTTGAAATAATAACGTGTTTGACCAATGGGATTTATTTAAACATAAGATAATAATAATCCAGATAGTTATTCTGAGAATAACGTTCAACAGAATAAGTGACAAAAACAGAGATAATTTACCGCATATATTGTATTCAAGAAGAACTGATTACTTTAAAGTATTCAATTGTTCAAGGACGTGTGAGTAGTGAATTGTTGAGTAAACTGAGTAAATTTGAGTGAATTGTAGTTGTTGGTCGAGTCGAGCTTTCAAAATATCTCAGGAGTTTCTAGCTTGTTCGAGTCGAGTATTTATATAGTGAAGTGACATGTATGATTGCTTCTAAATATAAAAATAAAGCACAGAAAGATGAAATAGGTTCTTCATGGTGTGATTATAACAATTAAAAATATATGTAACAGTTAACATTGGTTAAAAGTACAAATGTTTTATACTTATATTACAGATATTTGGCCTCACATATTCAATGCAATCTTCAATTCTAAAC
This sequence comes from Macrosteles quadrilineatus, assembly GCF_028750875.1. Classification (NCBI taxonomy): domain Eukaryota; kingdom Metazoa; phylum Arthropoda; class Insecta; order Hemiptera; family Cicadellidae; genus Macrosteles; species Macrosteles quadrilineatus. Next base: position 29,180,716 of record NW_026542594.1, on the reverse strand, counting down.
CTTATATAGCCTAAATTGAACTAAATAACATAACTTGTTGTAATCACCAGTATTTGACCAGTACACTGCATTCTTAAAATCCAATAGATTATATTCTATTATTTATTTAATACAACCACTGATGAAATGGAAATCTCTCAAGGAGCACTGTCTGTCTAATCAGTTGAGTGATCAGATCGTACCAAAGTAGATCTTTTACACGCTAGAGGGCAATGCAGTCAGGTCTTTTGCTTTTTAGAACCATTTAGAACGAAGCATGAATGAATAGAATGATGACCAATATGAATGAACCAAAGAGGACCAAGTTTTCTTAACAATTCTACACTTTTCATAGTTTGCACTCTGTTATTGCACATGTGGCTGAATAATATAAAGAGTTTAAAAACCAAGATGACTATGCTAAGCCTCTTATCAGATATGAAGTATAAAATCATTACGTGAGAATAGATTTTTTCAGCTATTACTTTCTACAAATATATAAATACTAGGTGAAACCCGTCGAAATCGACGGTTACTTTCAAGGCTTACGGTAATTCATCTAACTGCGATAAATTGGGTGAAATATACATATTTTGAGCATTTGGCATTGTTTAAAGATTAATAATTGTAAAAACAATAATGATATTAATTGCGGTAGTTGCCAAATTTGATTGATCATTCAATGAATAAAATATTCCCCATACCGTACGTCATCGGAGTTATTATTAGTATGTTATATGGTATCTCTTCCTTTGGAAGAACCTTTAAATAGTATTAAAATCCGAATTGGTGGATCTTTTGTAGTCAAACACTTCCGTGATTTCATCAATGTAATATTTATTTCAAAAGAAAATATTTTTTGGGAAGACATATTCTAACTTCAAAGGGAGGTATATCAGTACAGTATAAGTTTGATTTTTCCTTCGTCACGTCAGGTCAGTTCATATCGTACTTCTGTGCCAATGAATGAACCCTCTAGCATAGTTTTGAGAAATTGATTGTGGGGTTACTGTTAAAGCTGGAATTCCTTGACATGGGGGATGTCAGTTAGTTGTCTCAGCCTTATCAATAACATAAAGTTGTCAATATAATCTCTCTACGGAATGTTAGGTGTAGTGGAATACTTGAAGTGAAGTTGGCTTTTATTCTTGAACTGTTAGGGGCCTCCTAGTTCATTTGGTTTTGCGGCTTCATTGGCAACAAATAATGCAAATCACATAGCAATGGGACATTTCCAAAAAGCAAAAATACTGTAAATTGGCTGTACGTATGTATTGACGTTTACATATTGTTAATCAACGTATCTTATAAAGGATTATGTGATCTAGTTTAAGAGGAATGTGACCTTTCTGTCATGACAGTAGCTGCTTAAACAGTATTTACTCAATGGGCCATTTTTACAGGCAAAATGTCGTGTTATTTTCAATAATGTTACCAACCCAGTGCGCCAAAGTTCGTAATATAGGCAGGTGCAAATAGTTTGTCAAGATGGGTACCATTTAGGCAAGGTTTCTATGTTTGGATTTTATTAGACACGATAAGAACAGATATTTCTGCATAAATATTTGATATGTGTAGAATAATATGATAAAATGTAGGCAAAAGTGGTGAAAAAGGCAGACACCAACCCGTACAATAGATAGTTACATAAGATAGTTCATAGTACATAAGATGGTACATAAGATAGTTCATTAAGAAATAATTTTAGAATTGCTGTGATAAAAGGGTTTTCCACTGATTTCGTAATGAATCGTTATTTTTCAAAACATGACATAATAAAGAAAATCAATTTTAAAATCAGAAAATAACATTGCAAATACTTATTTGGTGGAATTCAGTAATTCCCAATAAATAAATGTGTGTTGTTTGAAATACAGGTCAAGTCAGCGGCTGTAACAGACTTCATATGAATTATTTAATGCTATTTACATACGCAATAGCCTTTAGATTGCTTCTTAAACAGTATTTTAATTAGTGTAAAGGAAAAAAATATATTTTACCTTTGAAATAATAATATTAAACTTAACTACTAAACTTAAATTTAATACTAATTTGACTACTGTCAACGACAACTGACAGCCGGCAGAGTTTGGTTATGTTACTGGCAACAGGTGTTTGTGAGGCAGTAAAGAGGTGTGTTTGATGGTTTTAAGTGGATTAGTACAATGAGTGGACTGGATAGTGATAGTGAACAAGAACTTATCAATAAGAAAACGAAGAAAGGTAAAAAGTTTGGCAGGGAACGAGATGTCTTAGCAAGAGGATTAGAGTTCAAAGTCATGAGCCAGGCGAGGACTGCAAATGTCGTTTTCACCTTTTATGTACTAATAAACAGTTTACAATAATAAGACTGTGTTGTTAAAAGAAATCACCCTCTTAAAAAAGTGACAAGTAATCAGGATTGCAAGTACTGTAAGCTTTCAGGGGAAAAACTGGCTAAAACTATGAACAAGACCGGTTTTTCCCCAGTTACATTGGTAGATTACCCATTAAATAATTTATAGTTTAAGAAATATTGTAAATATGACTTTTTTAAATTTAAATTCTCTATTATTTAACTTTCCAATAATACTGGAATTCTTTAAAAAAAAAATAAAAAAAAAATTATTTTTTGGTATTTTAGGTTTTTAAAAGTTTTAAATGGCTCTCCTAAAAAGTTTTGAAAAACTGACTTAGCCCGGTTTTCCCCTGGACCCTTCATATAAGGATTAGATATCCTAATTTTGTTTGACAATCCCATAAAAGTTTTAGGTGATAAAATCTGTAGTTATCACTGTAATATGTTTTGATTTGTAAGTGTAAGTTAATTTCTTTTTTACATTTCTTTATTGGTATATAATTTGTGTTTTCACTTATTAGAAGTAAATTTTAGATTTTTATAGCCCACAACTCTGTACATGTATTGTTTTTGTACTTGATGTTCCTGTCCTGGGAAAGAACCTTCGGTCTCTCAGGGCAGGTTAAATAAAGAATTTGTCAATTGTAATAATTCATAAACTCGTATGTTAATGTAAGGTCTCTTACAGATACGGGTAGCCTCAAAGACAGAAGGGTAGCAGATGTCATGAGACAAGTTGACCGAGGCAAATACTGCAAAGAATCTCCTTACGTGGACGGTCCCATGTCTATTGGCTACGGAGCCACCATCAGCGCTCCCCATATGGTGAGGACCTAGAAGTTGACTAGGTAACTATTTTAAGATTTATTTTTTAAATTAAATTTCCTATTTCGATTCTTCAGTCTTGTGCTCACAATGTAATATAACAGTATTCATTAGAGATACTTGGGGTTGTTATAGGAAAACGTTATGGTTGTGCTCTTAAATAGATCTTAGTATATAAGCTTACAGGTTAGTTTCATATATATTCTCCATCTACAGTATTGCAGGCAAGTTATATTGCATTTTATTGGGTTAAAGCAAATAGCGCAGGGAATTGTGTTTGTTTTTACAGGGTAAATTTACGATTCAAACGAGCTATAAAGAGTATCTCTGCCTTTAAAACATCTGCTAGGTTTTAAGAGATGTGATCTCTTAAACTTACTATCGAGTAGTAACCTAACATTAAATAGTTTGTTTTTGAGTTTCTGGCAATAAAACTAGTGATTCATACTACCATGATTATCCAATTCTGATTCTGTACTATAGCATGCCTACGCACTAGAGAAGCTGAAGGATCACCTGGTGGAGGGAGCCAGGGCCCTAGACGTCGGGGCTGGCAGTGGCTACCTGACTGTGTGTATGGCACTGATGGTGGGGGCGAGTGGTCGTGTGGTGGGGGTGGAACACATGCCAGAGCTGCTTAACAAATCTATCACCAATGTAATGCACGACAAGCCTCACTTGCTGCGAGATAGTATCATCAAACTTGTTGGTAAATGCTGTACTATAGGTAAAAGATCACCACCTGGCTCTCAACAGGTGATTTAGACGTCAAGTAGTACTAAGTATGCAAAATAGTTTTACTTGTTAGACAGTAAATAGTGTTAGGAAATAAAAGAATAGTATATTTCGTACCAAGGGCCGAAAATGAGGTCTTGCCGGCTCGAGATAGTTTTTAAGTTCGAGACGAAGTCGAGAACAGTTCGATCGAGAGCTGCAAAACCATTTCGGTCCGTGGTACGAACGCTATTTTTCACCACACTATACACTATTACCACTATTCACCACTATAATAGTGCACACTGATAGTCAACACAACTACAACTTTAAGGTTATGTGAAGAAATAATTTGAGGAATCAGCAAAAATAAAAATAAATAGTTGCTAGGCAACGGTGATGGATTTTGATTGTGTATTTAAAATGCATTCATTAAGTAAGTAAGCGGACAGCTGACTTTGCGGCCCCGGCCTGTAAACACCTGCTCGGTCCCCAAATTACGATGACAGCTGGCATGGCCAGCAAAACCTAACTTTCAGCCACCAATTAACGTATGTAATACAGCCAAAAACATCATAGTGTGGTGAAATAGTATATTTCGTACCTAGGGCCGAAAATGAGGTTTTGCAGGCTCGAGATAGTTTTTAAGTTCGAGACGAAGTCGAGAACTTAAATCGATCGAGAGCTGCAAAACCATTTCGGTCCGTGGTACGAACGCTATTTTTCACCACACTATACCCTATTACCACTATTCATCACTATAATAATGCACACTGATAGTCAACACAACTACAACTTTAAGGTTATGGTAAGAAATAATTTGAGGAATCAGCAAAAATAAAAATAAATAGTTGCTAGGCAACGGTGACAATAACACAATTCTATTGCAATGCTATGGATTTTGATTATGTATTCAAAATGCATTCATGTTTTAAGTAAGTAAGCGGACAGCTGATTTTGCGGCCCCGGGCTGTAAAAACCTGCTCGGTCCCCAAATTACGATGACAGCTGGCATGGCCAGCAAAACGTAAATTTCAGCCACCAATTAACGTATGTAATACAGCCAAAAAACATCATAGTGTGGTGAAAAAGAGTTTTTAAAGTTCTATTTTAATAAATACGTGGGGTCCTTTAAATACTTTGCAAATTACTGATGATATTAGCGTAGTAAAGGAATGGGAACATAACAATCACCTTACGTGTTTACTTAATTGAAACTTTTTATAAAACAAACTGGTTTGTATAAAGAACATAGCCTAAGTACTAATTTATGATGTCAATTGTAAAGTCAATGGGATGAATCCCTGAATAGGATCAATGGGATGCCAGTTGAATAGTTTTTTTTTTGGAAATTTATAATCTAAAAAAAATTATGTTTATCATTCTGTATAATAGCTTATTGCTTTACATCTGGGCCATACAAAAATATACATTTGATTTTACCTGTTCTAAACATTATACCCATACAAACGAGGCTTCCATTAATGTAGGCTATGCATGATTGTATTACAGGGAATATTTTCCAAACATCTGACTTTTATATACATCGCAAACATATGCTATGACGATTATATATATATATATATATATATATATATATATATAAATATTTATTATTAACCGATCAGCATTACACAGGTTACCGATTGCTATACAGGTTAGGTGTAAAATAAGAAACAAAACTTATACGTCGACTTTTATGCATTTCGTAATACGCAAACTCCTCCTAGACGACTGAATCAATCGTTTTCAAATTTTGGATGGTGATAAATACCATATCGGTGAGTGCCAACATCTATATGGCGTTAAAAATAACTCTCAGGAATCCGCCCCACTGGGTCTCAAAGTTTCAATGTAATCCTTATGGAAGCAGTATTTGAAACGTAAACAAAGACATATGATCAGCTGTTGACTTTTGAATGCAGTAGATAAAGAAATAGCTGATAGCATTACTCCACAGATATTAGAACAGAAACGGTATGGATCATAAATATAATCAAATGACGACACTAGCTTTGGGTCCTTGACGTATGAAGTGGTTAAGGAAGTAATAAAGGTGAGCAGTCTGGAGTATGGAAACTGTTTATGACGATTAGATTTAGGTATCTGCATTCCTAAAATTCTATGGGAAGGGAGGAAAACGGGTCCGCGACTTAGGAAGTGGTGAAGGAAGTACTAAAGGTGAGCAGTCTGGAGTGTGGAAATTGTTTATGGCGATTAGATTTAGGTATCTGCATTCTAAAAATTATAAGGGAAGGGAGGAAAACGGGTCCGCGACGTAGGAAGTGATGAAGGAAGTAGTCAAGGCGAGCTGTCCGGAGTGTGGGAACTGTTTATGACCATTATATTAAGGTTTGCAATCCTATGATGCTATGGGAAGGGCAGAAACAGGTCCGTGACGTAGGAAGTGGTGAAGGAAGTAGTAAAGGCGAGCAGTCCGGAGTGAGGGAACTGTTTATGACGATTAGATTAAGGTATCTGCAATCATAAAATGCTATGGGAAGGGAGGAAAACGGGTCCGCGACGTACGAAGTGATGAAGGAAGTAGTCAAGGCGAGCTGTCCGGACTGTGGGAACTGTTTATGACTATTAGATTAAGGAATCTGCAATCATAACATGTTATGGAAAGTGAGGGAAACAGGTCCGTGGCGTTGGAAGTGGCGAAGGAAGTAGTAAAGGCGAGCAGTCCGGAGTGTAGGAACTGTTTATGACGATTGGATTAAAGTATCTGCAATCATAAAATGCTATGGGAAGGGAGGTAAACAGGTCCGTGACGTAGGAAGTGGTGAAGGGACTAGTAAATGCGAGCAGTCCGGAGTGTGGAAACTGTTTATGACGATTAGATTAAGGTATCTGCAATCATAAAATGCAATGGGAAGTGAGGAAAACGGGTCCGCGACGTAGGAAGTGGTGAAGGAAAAAGTCAAGGCGAGCTGTCCGGAGTGTGGGAACTGTTTATGACTATTAGATTAAGGTATTTGCAATCCTATGATGCTATGGGAAGGGAGGGAAACAGGTCCGCTACGTAGGAAGTGGTGAAGGAAGTATTAAATGCGAGCAGTCCGGAGTGTGGGAACTGTTTATGACGATTAGATTAAGGTATCTGCAATCATAAAATGCTATGGGAAGGGAGTAAAAACGGGTCTGCGACGTAGGAAGTGATGCAGGAAGTAGTCAAGGCGAACTGTATGGATTGTGGGAACTGTTTATGACGATTAGATTAAGGTATCTGCAATCATAAAATGCTGTGGAAAGGGAGGAAAACAGGTCCACGATGTAGGAAGTGGTGAAGGAAGTAGTCAAAGCAAGCTGTTCGGAGTGTGGGAACTGTTTATGACGATTAGATTGAGGTATCTGCAATCATAAAATGCTGTGGGAAGTGAGGAAAACAGGTCTACGAAGTAGGAAGTGGTGAAGGAAGTAGTCAAGGCAAGCTGTCCGGAGTGTGGGAACTGTTTATGACCATTGGATCAAGGTATCTGCAATCCTAAAATGCTATGGGCTGGGAGGTAAACAGGTCCGTGACGTAGGAATTGGTGAAGGGAGTAGTAAATGCGAGCAGTCCGGAGTGTGGGAACTGTTTATGACGATTAGATTAAGGGATCTGCAATCCTAAAATCTATGGGAAGGGAGAGAAACGGTCCGAGACGTATGAAGTGGCGAAGGCAGTAGTCAAGGTGAGCTGTCCGGAGTGTGGGATCTGTTTATGACGATTAGATTAAGGTATCTACAATCTTAAAATTCTATGGGAAGAGAGGGAAACAGGTCCGCGACGTAAGAAGAGGTGAAGGAAGTAGTAAGGTGAGCAGTGTGGATTGTGGGAACTGGAAACAGTTCGTAGCAGTTAGATAAATGTATCTGCAATGCTAAAATGCTATGAGAAGGGATGGAAGCATCCCCACGACATAGAAAAAGGTGAAAGAAGTAGTAAAGGTTAGCAGTGCGGAGTGTGGGGAATATTTGTGGCAATTAGATTAACGTATCTAAAATACTAAATTGCTATGGAAAGTTGTGAAAACAGGTCCACGATGTAGGAAATGCTTAGATTGTAGTAAAGTATGAGCATAGTGTGAAAACCGTCTGTGGTAGTTAGATTAATGTATCTTTAATCCAAAAATGCTATGAGAAGGGAAGGAAACAAGTCTATGACGTAGGAAATGGTGATGGAAGTAGTAGGCCTAAGGCTTGCAGTGCAGAGTGTGGGAACTATCTTTGGCAATTACATTAATGTATCTGCAATCCTAAAATGCTATTGGAAGAGAGGGAAATAGGTCCACGACGTTGGGGGTGGTGAAGGAAGTAGTAAAGGTGAGCGTGTTGAGTGTGGGAATGGATTAATGTATCTGCAATGCTAAAACGCTATGGGAAGAGACTGTAGACTGTAGGTTAAAATAATTACGAAGCACGAATCGATACATATTTCGATACATGCAATCGTTTACAATAGAAATTTACAACTGAGTTGACAACAGCTGATTTTTACTCCATAGAGGATAAAAACTATTTTTACTTCCTAAAGAGTAAAAATGCTACTTTAGACCCGCAACGCATGCATTAAAAACGACTGGTATTACTGTAGTATGACCAAAACAATATAATATAAACCTTTGATGACTCCGCTCAATTTTGTGGATGCCTCTGCGAATGCCACCTAGTAACATTAACATAGGTAGAGGTCAGCTATATCCCTCAGGCACTTATTGTCACTGTTTTAGCGGGTCGGACTGTAAAGCCGCTGTCCACCAATGAAACTCAAATTAAAAAAGGGTTATAATAAAACATCTTGTGGTAATCTGGGTTTTAGAAGGTTGACTTCTGAAAAGTACGAAGAGTTATAAAATCTAATGCTGCTGGTAAATGAAAGTTTTGTAAATAATTTTGAGGTAATTTTCTTGATAAAATCTTCTATAGGTTTGATTCACAGTTCTAAATGTATTTGAACATACCAGGGACATTTTAGAATTATCCTTAAAACTTTATTTTGAAACGTTTGCAGTTGCTCTGACAACTGAAAACAGAACTACTAGACTATTGAATAATATTTTATTATTTACAACCAAGAAGCTTTGTGTGATTTTTCCATCTTGGTGAAAAGTATCGTTCACTACTCGTTAAAAGATCCATTCCGAGGCTCGACAGATATTTCCGCACTCGGCTTTACCACTATCTTGCACCGGATTGGGACACTTAGTGAATTGTTACGTAAATGCTCAAGTAGCTTCAGTTAAAAGAGACGATAAACTATGAAACAAATTAAATAATCTATTTATTTAATCTAGATAATTTTCAGAAGGAGATGGGCGGGCGGGTTACTCAAAAGAAGCTCCTTATAATGCAATTCATGTTGGTGCTGCAGCTGAGGTTATTCCTCAACAGGTAAGCCTAAGACACTGGCTCATTCTGATGTTAGTGAAATATATTAACTGTGTTATCTTCGTATTGGTAGACTCAGAGAATTTGATAACTACAGAAATGGGACATTTTTTATTCTAGTACCTTGGTACGGGTAGTATAGGTATTGTGTGTTCATTATTTGAATTTTAACTTTCTTATGTACAGCCAGAATTGGTAAATTTTTTACAGTTAACAACACCTAAATTCATCTTTTAAAATAAAATAATCTTAATTAGGACATTGAGCCATAAGCTATGGCTATACTATGAGAAGTTACTTATAAAGAAACCTACTGAAAACCCAAATAAGCTATTTCATGGATACAGATGAAATATTTAGTAATCCAAATTAAACCCTTGATCTGTTGTTTAATCCTCACGAGAAATCAATCGTTTTCTGTTTATCCGATAGCTTAGCTTACTCAAATGTAAATCCCGTATTTATTTTAGAGTTATGAAAAGGAATATTTGATATATTTTGATGCCACTTGAACCCGAAACTACAATTTACAATGCAGAGCTACAATTTTAATACTACACATGTTGTAGTATCAAAAATGTTACAAATAATGTAAATGTTTGGAGTTTATGAAAAGCTATTGAATATGGCCTTGTGTTTAACGCTATGGGAATAATTTTGACTATATAAATAAACAGTTCATTTTTGTCATTAAGAGGTTGATTATTTAATTTTATTGGTCTATGATTATACTGTAAAATGCCAACATCTTTTCATGCATTTGTATCCCGTGTACCAGCTGATAGACCAGCTGGCAGAGGGAGGCAGGATGGTGATTCCTGTGGGACCAGAGGACGTCGCTCAGGTGATGGTTATAGTGGACAAGAAAGAGGACGGAGAAGTAGTGAGGACCACGGACACCTCAGTGAGATTCGTCCCTCTCACTGACCGTGAGAAGCAGCAGGACAACTACTACTGACGGTGTTAATCACTAGTTATTCATATCACTTCGCCTTCTGGATTGAAAAACTATTTAAAATAAATAGGTTACATAACATTTTGCTGACATTTATCCTTATACTGTCCTAATTCTTGTCACTGTAGAGAAATAAATGTACATATTTCAACAGAGAATACTGTACAATATTTAATTTTAATTTTTTCAATCTCCCTGTAAACCAGTATATCAAATATAATGGGTGGCGCATAAAGAACGCATGGATTTGAGTTGAGTGGTGAGAGCAATAAGAACGTCCGTGGAGGAACAGGGCCTGGTTGTTTTGTAGGTTAGGGCGTCCAGTTTTAGTAGCAATGGTGCAATCGACCTGGCACATCGCGTTTTTGCTGTAGAAAATTTATTCAAAAATAATGAATCTGATATAACTGTTCAATGGCTTCTCCGTGCACAGTTCAATGGTTCAAAACAAAACCCGATCGCAACACAATACTTTGTTGGGTAGCTTCTTTTCGCACAACTGAATCAGTTATGAAGCAGAAGTGGTTTGGTTGTCCATGCACAGCGCGAACTCCACAAAATGTCGACAGAGTAAGGGCGTCTGTTATTCAAAGCCCTCGCCGCTACACTGTGCTTGTCTTGACGCTCCTTGCAGGGCAACCTGAAAGATGAGTTAAAATTTCATCCTTACAAAATTATGATCGTACAGAAGGTTTATGAACGTGATTACGAAAAATGGAAACTGTTTTGAGAGAATGGTTGATGTTCTTGCCACTGATGGCGTTTTGTTTATGATGTTAATGATGGAGCACAGTTTCATTTTGATAGTTATGTCAATAAGCAAAACTGGCGCTATTTGGCAGCAGAAGACCCAAAAGAATTGCATCAAAAACCACTGCATGATTTGAAACTTAACGTTTGGTGTAACTTTCGAAAGTGGGAATTCTTGGGCCTTACCGAACATTTTTGAGGACTTGCGGAACATTGAACTTTGTGCAGAAAAGCCGTTGAACAGTTTTAACAGATTTAATTACTTTTGAATAAATGTTCTACCGCAAAAATGTGAAGTACCACGGACCACTGCACCATTACTACTAAAACTGGACACCCTAACCTACAAAACAACCAGGCCCTGTCCCTCCACGGACGCTTATTGCCCTCACCACTCAACCCAAATCCATGCGTTCTTTATGCGCCACCCAGTAAAAGTGTATTGTTTTCATCCTAATTGTCGAATTTCATTTTTTTAGAACAACATCTTGATCAGCATCGTACGTGTCATTAAATTTACCTGAAAAAGATATACGTCTAATAAAACTAGTAATAATATATTTGATTTAGCCATGGCTCAGTATAGTTGATTTAGATTGTAAAAGCAATATAAAAAAAAAAAAAAACTCAAGTAATATTCACAACTTATTTTGGACTCAATTATTTAAGTTCCAGTGGAATTTAAATTTATTATGATTGAATTTCTTATCCTGGCAATCCACAACACATTACCGCTGTTTTATTTTACATTTGATAGTAAAAAGCACTCATATAGGGATACTATTTTCTCATAGCATTTTAGTATCGCAGCTATTTTAACTAGATGCCACTAACGGTTACCTACCACACTCCACACTGCTCGCCTTTACTACTTCCTTCACCACTTCCTACGTTGTGGACCAGTTTCCCTCCCTTTGCATAGCATTTAAGGATTGAAGATACATTAACCTAACTATCACAGACGGTTCCCACACTCCGGACTGCTCGCCTTTACTATTTCCTTTATATTACACCTTCTCTCGTCTTGTACCTGTTTCCCACCTTCCCATATTATTTTAGTATTGCAGATACATTAATTTAAATGCCACAAACGGTTTCCAGACTCCGCACTGCCAGCCTTTACTACTTCCTTCACCACTTCCAACGTTGTAGACCTGTTTCTCTCCCTTCTCATAGTATTTAGGTATTGCAGATACATTAATCTTACTGCCACAGACGGTTCCCACACTCCAAACTGCTAGCCTTTACATATTCCTACGTCGTCGTGGACCTATTTCCCTCCCTTCCCATAGCATTTTAGTATTTTAGATACATTAATCTAACTGCCACAGACGGTTCCCACACTCCGCACTGCTCGCCTTTACTAATTCCTTCACAACTACCTACGCGTCGTAGACCTGTTTCACTCTCTTCCCATAGCATGTAGTATTTGAAATACAATTAGCAAACTGCCACTAACCGTTCCCACACTCAGCACTTCTCGCCTTTACTACTTCCTTCACTACTTCCTACGTCGTGGACCTGTTTAAGTTGGTCATTTATGAGATGGATCCACCGACGGATTGTTTAGGATAAATATTATTTTTATAACGAAGGAGTTATTATTGACAAATATATTCATTTAATAATACAGTAGGCCTACTTATATTAGAAAAGTACTCATGTATTAGATAGTACCAGTACTCATATGATAGTAGACGTGACTGAAGTTTCTTCTAAAGGAGTATTAATTAAACAGCTGTTTGTAGGCTCTTTGGCTGGCTGATCAGTCATGCAGAGGCATTAAAGTGTTATTCATGCAGAGTGAACGTTTATGCAGACGATGCGGTGAAATCTGCATTTACAGTGCTTCATGTGTCATTCAACATATGAAGAGCAACTTATTACGTACTCTCTCACTTATGTTAATGCCAAGTGCCACAGTGATAAGAGTGTTAAGATTATTCAGTCCTACCATTGAACGGGGAATTAAACGAAAGAATATCATCAATGACTAAATACTACGTTAATTTTTGTTTTCTAAAATCGGTTGTATATGTGTAACTATATTTAATTATCAAATGGTAATACAAAATACCCTTATTTTATCTTAACATAGCTTTCAGTTCACATTTACTTAATTTAATACATTTATTATTTGTGTATTGTCACACCACTGATTAAATTAAACCAAGGAAAATATCATAAACTAAGCAGTACACAGTATTCTTTTGTTTCTAAAATCAATGAAATATCTGTTACTATGTTTACTTAATGGTAAGTGTGAAAATGTAAAGGCAATGGGCGTTGGAACTGATTAAAAGAACTGGTTTGTATATTAAGTTGTTTGTTGATATTTTTTAGAGTAGAATCAGAGATGCAATGAAACACATACTGTATTTGCTATTACATTTTTTAGTAATTGATGCTTTGATAATCATATTAGTTTTTGTCTGCTGTCTTTAATGCTAAATTATTTGTTTAGATTTTTTTATAGTACCTATAGATATAGTTTCTTTAATATTTCATAAGACTGTATTGATAAGGCACAGCAATATTTCTAAAGTTTATAACAGCTGACTTAGTTTTGCTAATGATTTATTGTGAGTGAAGAAACTGAAGATGGAAGGACTTGTGCAACTTCAAAATTGATATTTGAAATTTCAATAATAAATTAAAAGATATGTAACTAAGGGAGATGAAGGTAAATTATGTATGTCAGAGTTTTATTCGAAGATTTGGTCAGTTTTTCTCATATCAGCCTACACAAGATTTAAAATTAATCAAAATCAAAATGGTGGTATCCACTACTTACCAGATTTAAAAGCCATAACTTAAACGTTTTTATTAAGGCCATAAAAATTGAATATTGTTTCTAAAAGCGTTGGCGGATGTGTAAATATTATATGCAACAGCAACAAAAACCATTTAATTTATCTTTAAAAGAAATTTCTCAAAGGGCACTGGTAACTTACCCAGATAGTAACATAAACAAAATGCCCAAACTCGATACTACAAAAAAGTTCAGGCCAGAGCAATTTTGTGCTTGGATTGTGATCAATTCCACTTATATCCAACGGATTATTAATCTACAGAAGAAATTCATTGTGCTCTTATCGTGTCTAATAACATCCAAAGACAGAAACCTTGCCTAAAATAGTACCTATATATTGAAAGATGTTTTGCAGTGTCCTATTACGCGCCGTCGCCCACTTGGTTGGCCTTAAGTGGGAAGTTTGAAAATAACACTACACTTCGACTGTAAAACAAATTTCACAAAGAGTAATTACCATTTAAGCAGTCACTGTCATGACAGAAAGGTCGTGTTCCTTGATCCATACCGAGTTTTATGAGAATAATACACCAGATATATTTTCGTGGAAATAGTAATAAAATTACAATATTGTTTGTGATAGCTTTTATTTTACCCGACAAACTAATCACTATGTTGTTTAGTTAGGTATACCTTAAAATCTATAATTATTGACCTTTTATACTGCAACAAGCAGAAGTATATGTTTAGCATCATACTATTGTTATATCCATAGCCTCTTGTGATCTGTGTTTCATACGTGCTTTGGTGTTCGAAAAAATGTATTCTTATTTTTACTCAACTTGATCATGGATTTTTTTTTATTTATTGCGGTTAATTTACCGGTGTTTAGCTACACAGCTGCTTCAATTAAATCAACGGCAATATTTAAAAAATAAGCTGCTTGCAGTTGACTTTTGCTTCTCAAATCATTGAAAAAGTGTTAATGGCAAGCGGGTAAATTGAAGGGTCTTGAATTTTGGAACGAGCAAAGTGACACCATGTGACACTTACTTACTATTAAGATTTGCCAATTTTAACTAGTTCTTTGTAAGTTATTTGTCAATAAAATATTTACAATAATGACAATTGTGCAGTAATAATTGACAAAATGTGTATGTTTGATTAACTTAAGGTGGCAAATATTATAATTTTTTTTTTCTCTCAGTGTAAAATATACTTAATGAGATGCAGGAAAAGGCATCGCCAAAATCGAAGCATTAGGGTTATTTGTATTTTTTTTATAAGACATTTATAACAATAATCAATGATTTTGTATAGGCCTACATCAAATTACCCTAAGTTTTAGGATGCATTTTACCTAACAATTAATTGACTTCTAAAACTCTTTTTCAAAGTAAATACACTTTTTAAATGGAGGATGGAGCAAAATTTTACGGAATTTTAATGGAACCAAAATTGTCTCTCCTGTATCTTGAACCCGTTGCAAGGCACCAGTATAGTGGCTAGTCATAAATATAATGTTAACGCAAAGATGTATTTCTCAGAACTTAGAAATTAGTTTCGCAAATAGCATTTAGTAGAGGGATTTATATTTATTTTACCTTGACACTTTGTATTATTTGTTTCCCGAATGGATAGTCCTAAAGTGTTAGATGGATTTATAACTAATAGATTACAACATTTTCAAATCCAGTGGTAGTTGTCTGAATCTGATCCCAATAATCTAGGACAAATTATCACTAGGCCGGACACGCCTTATATATTTGTTAAATTTAAAATTTATTTTAATAAATGGATTAATTTAAATATGGCAGTTAACGACTTTAAAATATTTTCAGGGAAACCAGCCATAGGCATCAGCTAGGCCAAAAATCTTTGCATAGCTTATTGTTGAGGAATTAAAAAATATTTGCTTAAAAAAATATGTAGCAGAGGTGGAACTACATAACATTCACAATACTACACACCCGAACTCAAACGGACAACTCAGTCTAAAATGGGAGCCGTTCAAAGATTCAGTTAAAGTTGGTACAGTCGAATTTTGTTTCTAAATTAAATGGACATTGAAACAATCATTTTGCGGCTTTTTCGAGGAACCAAAATTGTCTCTTTCGAATCTTGACCCCGTTGCAAGGCTATAGGGTCCAGGTATAGGGGCTAGTATGTAATAAACTGCTTTCAAACGTGTACTCATACTATTTGTTTCCCCGGCAGCTCCGTGGAGTCTGACTATATACTGTATACATAGTACTTTTTAACACTTTTTAATTAAGTACGAAATGAAGTGTTAAAGAATTTTAATTTATCTAAACTTTTGGCACAGTCACCAAAACCCTAAAAAACTAATAATACTATTAAGTGCATTAAAAACACATTAGAGCCTAAGGCACTTATTTCGTCATCTCTAAGAGTATAAAGATCAATCACTCTTCTGTAGGGTTATCATATTAAGGACAAGCTCATTCAATATCTTAATGGCCTTATAAACAATGATGTATTCACATAAATAGATATACACCTTAATGTATTCAGTTATTACTTTGGTAGAACTTGAGTAATTTTAATATAATTTTTCTACGTTTAAGCAGTCATGACTTTTAAGGTTCGAAAGGATTATGTTATTTTTAATTAATATTACTTACAAGGGAGAAAATAATTAATATACTTAGCCGGCAAATAGTGGTTTGCTCAAACAACTTATAGGCTTACCTGTTTAGTAAGCTTATTCAAATATATTCGGAACATCAGTTTTTTGCATATCAAGTTACTATTTTTCCAGATAAGCTAATATACACAAAACCGTCGCAAGTACAATATCTGACAGTTTAAAGGCAAACCAAATGTCTCGTATATAAATGCCACATGGTTACATTGTTTTTATTTATATTTAGATATTGATTAAACAGAAACAGCAGCTTAGGTAAAATTGTCAGCTACTTTGTACACTGGTTAACAGTAGTTCAATGCTACCTCACCTGTGCACACTTTATACAGATGATAGATATTAAATAAATGACGTATGCAGTTAACTTAAGAAGAAATTATTCTCTATTAATTTCAGATTTTTTTAATGAGTGGAGCCAATATAACACCACGCTTAAAGGAGTGGTATATTGTTTTATGGTATATTCAAGGACTGGTAGAGTTTTCTATAATAGGTACCCTACTAAGGTAACAGACCTTAGTTGCCCTGTCAGTTAATTAAGTCCAATGTTGCTTTTCAAATTAACCATGAAAAGCCCTTCGAAATGCCTACACGAAACAGGTACGGCAATCAATAGTTTTTTATTAATACTTATAAAGTCAAACGGGGCGAAGCCCACGGGTAACAACCTAGTAGGATTTATAGTCAAAAGTTAAACTCTGTTCTAATTCTACGAGGGATTGGTTGAAATGCTACTAGATTTTCATGATTTGGCCATATTAACAACAAATCTTACTGTTGCATAACTTATGTATCAAACATTAATTGGAACAAATCGATATATTTAATTGAATATCTATAAATAAAAACGTTGAACCATTGCGCGCGGTTACGTTAATTAATGGGACAAGTAAATTATTTAACGCAGAAGGAGATCGACTGATTGAAGCTGCTTGATTGGTCAAAGACCTTCTTTCAACATTAATGGTGAGTTTCACGACTGTCCCACAAGCACGAGGCCGACTTCAGCACTATCTGATCGTGGTTATTGTTTGGTTTATATCTTTTTTCCTTGTATTTATCCTATTTTCATACAATTATTTGGTATATTTATCTACACAGTATTTCATCAAAATCAATTAAAGTCCAAGAGTCAACATATAGTAAAAATATTGCTACTATGAAAGGGGACCCTTACTTTAAAAAGTTTAAAACGCAAAGACGGAGAAGGTATCTAAGTTTACTATATCCTTAATTGAGATGTATTAACGAAATTACGAAACTGAATATGAAGTAAAAGTCTCATTCATTACAATAATCTAAATACACTAGAAATTCAAAGCCAGGCCTTGGTAAAGGACTAGACTCTTACCATTAGTTCACCACAACTATGTATTCAGGGTAAAAAGTAATTAATATATACAAGTCTATAAACTATCAGTTTTGGGTTGGGCCATTTTACGCTGGATTAGGTTATATCAGAACCGAGGAATGACAATAATATAAGATTGTGTATTGTGACATACAATTTGTATAATAGTAGTGAATGCACAGAAAACTCCTCTTCGGTATTAAATAACATTAATCGATTCGTCATTATAAGAAACATAATAAGTACAACGTAACGCCTTTCACCTCGACGATATTTGTATCTAGCCCCTGTGCATTTTTAAATCACCCTCCCTATTGAAAAATCCCATCTGATCCTTGACTCCAGTCAGAGGGATACATCTGACGGTAACGTCATGGGTCTCTACGATCCTCCCCTCCAGATCCTTGTCTACGATGACCATGGTCTGTGCATTGTCCGGGGGACCCACAGGGATCACCAAACGTCCACCCGGGGCCAGCTGGTCCATCATCTGAAACATGTCTACGATGACCATGGTCTGTGCATTGTCTGGGGGACCCACAGGGATCAGCAAACGTCCACCCGGGGCCAGCTGGTCCATCATCTGAAACATGTCTACGATGACCATGGTCTGTGCATTGTCCGGGGGACCCACAGGGATCACCAAACGTCCACCCGGGGCCAGCTGGTCCATCATCTGAAACATGTCTACGATGACCATGGTCTGTGCATTGTCCGGGGGACCCACAGGGATCACCAAACGTCCACCCGGGGCCAGCTGGTCCATCATCTGAAACATGTTTACGATGACCATGGTCTGTGCATTGTCCGGGGGACCCACAGGGATCACCAAACGTCCACCCGGGGCCAGCTGGTCCATCATCTGAAACATGTCTACGATGACCATGGTCTGTGCATTGTCCGGGGGACCCACAGGGATCAGCAAACGTCCACCCGGGGCCAACTGGTCCATCATCTGAAACATGTCTACGATGACCATGGTCTGTGCATTGTCCGGGGGACCCACAGGGATCAGCAAACGTCCACCCGGGGCCAACTGGTCCATCATCTGAAACATGTCTACGATGACCATGGTCTGTGCATTGTCCGGGGGACCCACAGGGATCAGCAAACGTCCACCCGGGGCCAGCTGGTCCATCATCTGAAACATGTCTACGATGACCATGGTCTGTGCATTGTCCGGGGGACCCACAGGGATCAGCAAACGTCCACCCGGGGCCAGCTGGTCCATCATCTGAAACATGTCTACGATGACCATGGTCTGTGCATTGTCCGGGGGACCCACAGGGATCAGCAAACGTCCACCCGGGGCCAACTGGTCCATCATCTGAAACATGTCTACGATGACCATGGTCTGTGCATTGTCCGGGGGACCCACAGGGATCAGCAAACGTCCACCCGGGGCCAACTGGTCCATCATCTGAAACATGTCTACGATGACCATGGTCTGTGCATTGTCCGGGGGACCCACAGGGATCAGCAAACGTCCACCCGGGGCCAGCTGGTCCATCATCTGAAACATGTCTACGATGACCATGGTCTGTGCATTGTCCGGGGGACCCACAGGGATCAGCAAACGTCCACCCGGGGCCAGCTGGTCCATCATCTGAAACATGTCTACGATGACCATGGTCTGTGCATTGTCCGGGGGACCCACAGGGATCAGCAAACGTCCACCCGGGGCCAGCTGGTCCATCATCTGAAACATGTCTACGATGACCATGGTCTGTGCATTGTCCGGGGGACCCACAGGGATCAGCAAACGTCCACCCGGGGCCAACTGGTCTTGAAATAGCGCCTGTAATACTTTGCAATTGCTCGAATTCGAGCAACAGGTGCACTAGTAGTAGCTAATACCGTAAGTGGTACGGTAAGACATGGGCCTGGGACTGGTATACTTTTTCATTTTGATTTCCCTGAGGCCAAACGACTATTTGATGTAATGTTTAAACATGTACATATACATTTGTACGGATAGTGTTTTAACCACCGGGGACATAAAAAACATGAACAAGGAAATCAGTCACGGGCCAAATGACTAAAAACAACTGCACAAGGGTCCAACTTTACAATAATAAATACTTTAAAAAAATACAGACGTTGACAGATCCACTGTGGTAAAACAAATCCATAAAAATTCGGAGGTAAAATAGTTGCTGTCCAGAAATACGAAAAAAAACTATTAAAATGCAAAAACCTATCATGGCCCAACATATTGACTCTATAATTTAAACGAAATTATTTTCAGGTGATCAAATATTTTTATTAATGCGATGGAAAAGTGAATAAAAAAGCAAGAAGTTAGTTGTGTTGTGGCAATGGGAAAGTTTGCCTGGAACTTCTTGAAAAGTGTCCTCTACCTTTACATAGTCTTATCGTCGGTGATAACCCTTAGAGTGAATATTTTAAAAACTAATCAAGGAAGCCTTTTCGATGTCATCGTTCATAACAAAACAAACTGTTAAAAAACAACCTTATCCTTACGTTTGAAGTTCAAGAACAAATTGTACAATGTTTTCCGTACACCTTCAGATGAAGATCTCATACTTTTACAGATTTACTGGTGATGAATTCATTTTACCATCCAAAAGGGTTTTCATACTTTATTAATTTTTAAGTTAAGTTATATGGAAAGTACCAAAGCAAGAGGTAAGCCAATACAATCCAAGGGTAAACTATATGCTTACTGATAAAAAGTAGTGGCAGGTTCCAGGATCCGAAAACACGACACCGCTGCCTTGGGCCCAAAGTGCTTGGCTTAAAAAACAAAGCAAAAGCGACCTTTACTCATGCGAAGAGCGGGCAATTCAGCTAGTGATATATGTATCCAAAAGATAAATTACATTACATTATTATTATAAAACTGCTAAGGATGATGAGGTGTACTCAGGTATACTTACATCCTGTGGAATGCTTTCGGTAGAAGCTCCTACATGAATAGCGTCGTAAGGAGCTTCTTTGAAGTAACCTCTTCTTCCATCCCACTCTAAAATACGATAAAGTATGTTTATTTCTAAGAGGCAATATTTACCATCGTAACTTTACATAAGTTAGTACATTTTTCAGTAGGGCCTAGTAGATTATTGAAAGATTTACCAATGTTTGTAAAAATGGTAAAATCCATACAGTAAATTAATTACGCAGTCATAGATCTATTAAGTTCTTAGAACCTTCATTTTGTACAAATACTAATACGACTTGAAGAATCCAGCAAACATTTTGCTAAATATTTACGAGCTCTGTACCTAGAGGAAATTTAACGTGAAAGGGCTTTTGTTAAATTTTTATTTTTCTGCCTTATATAGTTACGCCGTGTAAGATGGATTTCTAGAATAAATAATTATCTACAACAATGGCCTTAGGCTCCTAAGGAACAGTTTGATGCATACGATAGTGACATTTCATCCCTATGCATAAAGGGAAATGTAGTAACTGTGTAAGACTTATACTGTACTGTGTACCTTAGGTACCGGTATTGTGTAACCTCTGTAGTCTTTCGGCAATCCTTCACAAAAGGCTAAAAATAAATTAATGATGATAAAAAATACAAACCTTCAAGCTTTAAAATGCCCTCTCGAAATAGATTTGGCCTGTCACTCCGCACATTTAAGACTGTTGAGTTGAGTATTTCTATGATGTGTTCCACCCCCACCACACGACCACTCGCCCCCACCATCAGTGCCATACACACAGTCAGGTAGCCACTGCCAGCCCCGACGTCTAGGGCCCTGGCTCCCTCCACCAGGTGATCCTTCAGCTTCTCTAGAGCGTAGGCGTGCTGCGTGACATCATAATATTCACTAGTAATTATTCAATCTCAAACTATATTTTGAGCCTTGGGAATGATCAAAGTAAACGCAATAAAAACAATGTCTAAGATTCTAAAACTACTCACAAAGTGTGGAGCTCCAATGATGGCGTTGCAGCCGATTGATGCGATCGTGTCTTGGTAAGGCAAGCCTTTGCAGTATTTGCCTCTATCCACCTGCTGTAGAATACTGCTGACCCTAGGATCTGACAGGTGACCTGCATCTGTGACAGACAAAAACTTGGCAATGTAGAAATAGTTATCCTTATATATAATACGTGAAGGCGATTTCTACATAACACTACTCCTCCGTTAATAATGGACGGATTTTTACAAACGACGTGTCAAAATAAAGTATTTTTTGTGTAGACGCCCCCTTTCACCAATTCATGTAGTAAAAATCCTCGGGCTTTGCCCCACAGGCCATCAAAGTTGGAGTTTCTCCCAGAAGATTAACATGGGGGAATCTAAATATTTAATTGGAAACTTTGTCCCCACTAATTTGAGAGAACGGCTGGGCGTAGAAACTTGGTAGAGGTGTCCAAAGAAAGGTCTTGGTCTGTAGATGAGTTATCAAAAGAAAAACTAATCAAAATCCTTTAGGACTATGCCCCAGAAGAATTTAAAGATCCCTCCACAGAGTTGTTTACATTTTGGCCATGTGAATACTTTTTAATGAAACAGCTGTTCATTTTTAAATTGTATTTCAAACAACACGCATTTATATTGGGAGTTAGTGAATTCTACCAAATAAGTATTTGCAATGTTATTTTCTGATTTTAAAATCGATTTTCTTCTTTATCATGTCATGTTTTGCAATATAACGTTCCATTATGAAATCAGTGGAAAATCCTTTTATCACAGCAATTCTTAAATTATTTCTTATTGGACTATTTTATATCTATTGTACGGGTTGGTGTCTGCCTTTTTCACCACTTTTGCCTACATTTTATCATATTATTCTACACATATCAAATATTTATGTAGAAATATCTGCTCTGATCGTGTCTAATAAAATCCAAACTTTGTCTAAAATGGTACCCATCTTGACAAATTATTTGCACCTGCCTATATTACGGACTTTGGCGCACTGGTTTAGTAACATTATTGAAAATAACACGACATTTTGGTTGTAAAAGATGGTACAAAGAGAAAATACTATTTAAGCAGCTACTGTCATGACAGAAAGGTAATATTCCTTTTAAACTAGATCACATAATCCCTTATAAGATACGTTGATTAACAATATGTAAACGTCAATTTATACGTAACAGCCAATTTGCAGTATTTTTGCTTTTTGGAAATGTCCCATTGCTATGTCATTTGCATTATATGATGCCTATGAAGCCGCACGACCATATAAACGAGGAGACCCCTAACAGTACAAGAATAAAAGCCATTTCACTTCAAGTATTCCACTACACCTAACATTCCGTAGAGAGATTATATTGACAACTTTATGTTATTGATAAGGCTGAGGCAACTAACTGACATCCCCCATGTCAAGGAATTCCAGCTTTAACAGTAACCCCACAATCAATAAATTCTCATAAAACTTGCTAAGGGTTCATTTATTGGCACAGAAGTACGATATGAACTGACGTGACGTGACGAAGGAAAAATCAAACTTCCGCTGTAATGGATATACCTCCCTCCCTTTGAAGTTAGAATATGTCTTCCCAAAAAAATATTTTCTTTTGAAATAAAATCATATTACACTGATGAAATCACGAAAGTGTTAAACTACAAAAGATCCATCAATACGATTTTAATAGCCTACTATTTAAACGTTCTTCCACAAGGAAGATACTCCGATGACATACGGTATGGGGAATATTTTATTCATTGAATGATCAACAAAACATTTCAACTAACGCAATTAATATCATTAGTGTTTTTACACTTATTACTCTTTAAACAATGTTAAAATGCTCAAAATATGTATATTTCACTCAATTTATCGCAGTTAGATGAATTAACGTAAGCCTCGAAACTAACCGTCGATTTCGACGGGTTTCACCTAGTTTGTACTAATGGGCGGCGAGTGTGGACAGTTTCTCGAGTGCAGCAAATGCAGTTTGCACTCGCGTTACACATTATATTTTTCCTACAGTTACTATAAAGCATATAAATAATTAGTGTTCCAAACACTGTACAACACGTTTTTGTTAGGTTAGGTTAAATCCAAACATTGAACGAAATGGGAAACACCCTACCAGCTGATCGTAGTCGTAGTGTTGCCAACCTATTTCCAAGCGTACACGCATTACGTGCATAATAAAAGCATGCATTTTTGTGTTGTTTGGTTGGAATACTGATGTACAACGAAGTAAAAATTGTGCGTCAAAGTAAAAGGTGTGTGCCAAAGTAAATAAATACAGTAATTAGCAGCTTTCTGTACTATAATCAGTGCAAGGAAGCCCACTTTGTTGGGTGACTGTAGCAAAAATAATTTTAAAAGGTCAAGAGACGAAGAGGAATGGTTAGAGGTTACTCTTCTTGAATGTAGACGAGACAAGCATATTCTTGGCAGTCACCCGTCAGTTTCTAAGTAGATACTGCGGGTTTAATCTTCACTACAGTATATTCAATTATTCGTAATACCTCCTCTTTATCAATGACCAACCAAGGCCGAGTGATATTTTAATAAGTATTTGTATCTATATATTAATTTGAAACTGTTTTTCTTTGTCTCCACTAATTTGAGACAATGGCTAGGCGTAAAAACAACTCGGTAGGGATGTCTAAAGAAAGGTCTTGGTCTGTAGGTGAACCATCAAAAGATAAAAGAGGTAAATTCCCTTGGGGCTCTGCCTCAGTGGCCTTTAACATTTCATTCCCATGTTATTTTTATGGAGGAAAAAACGGGGTTTTTGTCTCCACTTATTTGAGAAAACGACTGGGCGTAGAAACTTGGTAGGGGTGTCTAAAGAAAGGTTTTGGTCTGTAGACGAGCCATCAAAAGAGAAACAAGGTAAATTCCCTTGGGGCACTGCCCCAGTGGCCTTTAAAATTCCATTTCCATGTTATTCTTATAGAGGAAAAAACGGGGGTTTTGTAACAGCTAATTTGAGAGAATGGCTGGTCGTAGAAAGTTGGTAGGGGTGTCTAAAGAAAGGTCTTTGTCTGTAGATGAGCCATCAAAAGAGAAACGAGGTAAATTCCCTTGGGGCTTTGCCCCAGAGGCCTTTAAATTTCCCTTCCCAGATTTTAGCGAATTTCACATATAGGGAATAAGCTATTGCCGTAGTACTCATGATAAGACCTGGACCCGGGACCGATTTACTTTTTCGTTTTAAGGTCCCTAGAGGCCAATAACACCATCCGTTCAAATTCATATATCTTCTATACTATTATATAAAAATCTAGTGGTGTCTGTCCGTATGTTTGTTACTAATAGGCGCATAAACTACTGAACTGACTGGGCTTAAATTATACAAAAATATAGCTACCATACCAAGGACCTTTATAGAACTACTCACACATCGATACTGACCATTGCCTTACATCTTTGGCTTTAAAAATTCTGAAGTGAGGATTTTAAAAGTAAATATTGATTGGTCTCAATGACTGCCATGAGAACACATATAATGTTTGCAATTTGATATGCCATCCAAATGTAAACAAGCTGAACTGTCAATCCACATTAATTCACAATTCCACAGCTGGTTTACAAATAGGCATATAATATTCTCTACAATCATGTGACATGTTTATTTATTCTTATATTTTATGGTTCATTGATTATTGATTTTATAAAATAAGTGAGATTGTATATCTGTTGCTATATTTAACCCTAATTAATTATTCAAAATTTCGCTAATGTGAATAATTGTATTAAAAGATTTTGGTGTAAAAAATAGTGAAATTATAAAGTTCACATTTACTTGAATCATTTTGAAATTTTTGGACATTAGCATGAGGGCATACACCTTAAAAATTGAATCTTTTTTCTCAAGGAGATAATTAACTGTATATTTTTGCCATTTTGAAAGAAATATTGTTCACACCCTTTGCCTTTTCACAAATTTTAAAATCATAATTTCATATTACTACCCATGGATTGGTTATGATGTTTTCTAATCCAGAGGTAGCTACTACTTATCTTTATTTAACTGTTGACACTTCCTAACTTTTAACACCTCCTTAACTGTAGATTTCACATTCTATTCTAATAATTAATAACTTTTTATGAGGATTTCATGGTCATTACATGCATATTTTCAACCAAGTTCCTCTTAACTTAACCTACCCTCGACATAAAAATTGTTAGAATGACGTTAAATTTCCTAATACTAAGCTGAATACAAATATTTCAATTTAAAACCAACAATAAAAACTAAGTTGTATTTATGCACTTGCCTTTGGTGCATGAATACATATATAAATAGGAGCTATAAATAGTAGGGCTAAGTATATTTCTGTTTATTTTAATAGTAAGAGTGTTAATGTTTTTGTTTGTTCACATAGTATATAATGAGATATTTTTATAATCAATGCTAAGTGAGCAATGTTTTTTAGAAGCAAGATCACATGTTTCTTTTCATTCAAACCGTAATATTAACCAGGATGTTGTAAATTATTGCTTGTCTTTGTTTGATTTTATCATTTAAAAGTAAGTAAAAGCTTTGAGTTTTTTATTTGTTTTATTGTTTGAAAATGTATTTTTTTTATGGAATTAGTAAGTCAAAAGTTTTTGATAGGTACATTTATTGGAATTGAATCTTATTTTACACTGTTTTTCATTTCAGATTTCTATTTCAATATTTTAATTTTAATATCACAGTAACTCTTAATATTATTTCTTATCGAGATAACTTATATCTATTGTACGGGTTGGTTTCTGCCTTTTTTTTACAACTTTTGCAAATATTTTATCATGCAAATATATATTTTAGCTGGTCTTCATGAGATTTTTGTCATGTTTTCGATAATTGGAAAATTTTCGATTGTGTAATACAATACAAAATTATTCAAGTGCAGAAGGGCACGTTGACGATATGAGTGGTGTGCATATTTTGACAAATTAATAGTAGTGGTTTACAGTAACTGGATTGCATTTTTATTAATGTTTATTTAGAAATGTGTGAATGCTTTGGAAAGTCATCAATCTGGAAAATTTGAATTTACTGCTGACTTTTTAGAAAGTTTACTGAGCCAGTGTAAAATGGATTGCTGCGGGTTTTACTTTATTTTAATAGGGGTCATGTCTAGTACCTACTTTAAAAATCAGGTAGGAATACAGTATTGCTTTTTCATAGAACTGTCTGATGATAATGCCCCACGAGGGATTGGGGATGTAGATCCCTAGCTTTATTGAACTTTCGAAATTGGGGACTTTGAAAAATACCAGATGCCCTGAATATTGGACTCGGGGATTATTATTGACACCAGTAGAGGTTCTAAAATATTCCTGGTTTGATAAATTACTACCATCAATTATATAAAAATAAACAAATATAGTCAACAACAAATGTACATGGGGGTTCACCACTACCCAGTGTTTTTGAGTTATGAATGTTAACTCGCCTTTAAAAGACTACTGTTGGATCCTTTTGTTTTTTTTATATATTGTAAACCAAAACAAGGTAACATCAATATGGTAAATAGTAGAACAAATTTCATTTTCTGCCTATGTCAGTTTTACTTAACACAAGTTTTTAAAATCTCTTAGTTTGAAGATAAATGCGACAAAAATCAATAGGTTAGAATTGAGTAGGATTAGGAATATGAACAGAGAAATCGTTATCAAACGATACGCCATAAATATATGTCTAAGTTCTTAGTTGTTTCGGGTGATGATATTTTAACTAAATTTACTTTAGAGCAAAACAATTATTAGTACAAATAATAAACACACAAAGAAAAAGTGATTGATAAGTTAGAAACCAAGCAGAGCTGGCATGTCTCACGATATCTGCCATGCCTTACTCGGACAGAGCTAACTTTCTCGATTAGTCTCTCAAAACAGTTTTATGCATTCTAGAAATATTTTTATTATGGCATACTGACGTATGCAGTGCTACAATAAGGTATAGTAGTAAAAGAAACCTCACAAATAATGCATTTATTTAACTACCCGTGTTAATCTAAACACCCGAAGTACAAAAAAAACCGCGAGTACAGTGTAGAAGCGTAAGATTTTTAGCAGGGTTATAGTATTGAGGGCACAATCCTCTATTTGATAGGCAACGGATATTTCAACTCAGGGTTCATGGAAAAACTGAATCTTTTTGAAAATGTTATTGTAACATATTTTTGTTATACATTAAATTCCATAAAAACATAAAATATAAGACCATAAAATTTTTATTTAACTTAGACAAAAACTTTTAAGTTAATAATGTATGGAGATTTTTTTCAGCCTTGGATTGTTTTGTTTTGAGTATTTAGTAATACTGTACTAAAACCTAACATTTTTACTAAAACCTGGTTATTTAACAAATAGCTATTTCATCTACCTATAGCTGATCCTGAGGACTCCCGAAAGTTGTATTTTTACACCAGATATTACGTAGTTCCGCTTATAGAATAGATAAAGATAGATTTATTTTGTTCAGCTTGTTCAATGTTATGATCTGTAGGATGGATTTAAAAGAAAATCTTAATAGAAAATAATTTAATATTTTTTTGTTAATTTCTACATCAAACCTAAGGTTTTATAGGACCATTAATTGTTGTATTCAAACAATACCCATTCCACATAGCATAGAGCATACCTCAAGAAACCCTTACAAACAAAAGGTTTTCAATTATCTTTTATGGGTCTTAATTCTTACTTGATATAGTAAGCCTTTGTATAACGTGAAAAACCACCTTTCCCCTCCCCAACAGGGGATGAAAAAAATTCCAACCCATTTTTTTGTTTATATAATTAAATAATAATTAAAGATTTAAAATTTTTTTCATGAACTCCCCCAAAGGTTTTAAACTATTTTTCACTCGTAGTCAAATTTAACTTTACAAATATATTAAAAGGTGTTAATAAGTACACGGAGAAACTTAATTTAAAACTCAAATAAACTAACACATTATTTTAATAATAATTTTAGGTTTGTGTATGCCATTGCAATTCCTAAGTTTTGTATAATGGAACTGTCCAAACCCTAGTTAGTATTATTTAAGTTATCTAGTTGTACTTATCTAGCTGAAGTTATCTAATATTTACCCTTTGATCAATTACCTTACTATCTATAGTACAATGGCAAATAAAAACTATAATCCAGAAAGTTGCGGATTTACTACCACAGACAAAAGTTGTGTTGAAAGTCGGTGGCTCTGTTGGTAGCGTCACGGACTTCGGGCCCAATGGCCCAGCGATGTCGTGAGTACGGATCCTGGTCAGTGGTCACTGCCACTAAAATTTACCAGTACAGTTCACCTTGGTACTGTACCGGCTCACCCCTTGCTTTGCTGGATACGTTCAGATAACAACGATCACGCACAGATCTGTAGTATATGTGGATGGGCAAATGCAAGGTGAAAAGAGGTCACCAACCAATAAAAAAAATAAAAATAAAGGTTTTGCTATACTTTTCTGTTAACCTACTGCTGGTACCCAATGTTCCTCCTTGCAAGCATTATTGAAATATTATTTTGCAGTGCCTTACCCAGTGTTATAATTGTACAAAAACAGCCTGGAGAGGGTATAAACTAACAATTCGCTTCCTTGTACCCAAACCTTACCTTCCTAAGCTAACATAACTTAAAAACACTTAATCCAGCCCTGAAATTCGCATAAAGGCCGGCCTGCCATACTTACATAGCTAAATAAGACAACATTCAAACCTGAATTTTAGGGTGAAAACGGATTTTGCCCCAAAAGTGACAGGAAAATTGTTTAGAATTGACTAATTTAACCAAATAAACCAAAGGCTTGTAAAAATAACATGAGTAGCTTAATACCACACATATTATTGCATAATAAACGAAGTGCCAAGTTATTATTTTTAACTAAGAAAAACAGCATATCTTTTACCTGTTATAGTAATATTCAAATGTATTTTGTGTAAATAAACCTACGTACCCTGTAGGTATTTGACGAGCTCCTCTTGATTTTTCGGACTATCCCAAGACATATACTAATACTGTAACTATTGTTTTATAAAACGGTCCATTAAAAACTACACATATCAAACCCAAGGATTAACTACAATCTTGAGTTTCGGGTTATTGCTGTTATGATTCACCTATATCGATATATCGATAGAAAACTGTAAGCTAGCTGTATTTTGAATGGTACAAAATATAAATTTGTATTGGTGGTCACTGCGTAGTATCGTATGCGGAACTAGAACAATTTGTTATTACTATTGATAAGAGTGATAATGATAAGGAACATATTTTGTGGATAATCTTGATTCTATTAATACGTAAAATAACAGTATAGTTAATTGCAAGTTTCATTTAAACATTTCAATTTTACCTAACATTTTTAGTAATACATAAATTAAATAAACAATAATAATTAATGTGGAATCTATCCAGAACACATAATGAATTAGTCAATTTCGCAATCACTGATTTGTTTTTAAAGTAGTTATTAGATATTTGAAATAAAAGAATATAAAGTTGTAGCTTAAAAAGAGAATATCCATAAAAAACAAACAATATTTCAATTGTGTACCATAATACTAACTCATAAGCCAAATTTAGGCATGTTGCTCATTAATCCATTACAGTAAGGATTCCAACCCATGAATCATCCACTTTAAAATAATAAAAATCACGTGATTGAAGTATACGGACGTCTACTGTTTACCTTGATCATCCATTAAACTGAAAGTGGAAAGATGAGTCGGATAAAGGTTGTACGGATTAAACATTCTCTTCAGAACCTTTTGATCGGACGTGTATGCCGTCTCACCCTCATCATTGAATATCCAAAGCCCTCATGTCCAAACAACCCCGTGTAGTGTGGACTGTGGACAAGCCCCACGGCCAACTGCTCTTGATGGTTACGTCTAAGTCTGTTACATGCATTCAACAGTTACATGAGTACTATTGAAGGGATCTGTTTGGTCTAAAGCAGCCAGGTGAGGAACCAGACGCTAACATTGGGCAAAAGCTCCTGCACCTAGTCAGGGACACTGTAATGAAGTGTTAAAGAAGGCCAAGGTTTGGTATCGAAATATGGACAAAAACACCAAACACCAGAAAAGGTACTCGGTGACATGAAGGAAAAAGTACTGAGGGAAAGACCTGAGGGAAAGCACCAAGAAAAGGTACTCAGAGACCAGAGGGAAAAGTACTGAGGGAAAGTGCTCAGGGAAAAGTGCGCAGGACTTTCGTTGGGTACTGGGTACCTTCCCCCACTCTCAAAGCACTTTCTGGCCCTATATAAGGAGCATCCTTGGGGGACTTCGTCAGTTGGGCCTCCGGGCCTGCCCCCGCCGGTAGGCGCCACCGGTGGGTCCCTTCCCCGCACTAGAGGCGTGTTGAGCTCGGTGCATCCCATCCCCGCACTAGAGGCGTGTTGAGCTCGGTGCATCCTGTCCCCCAGCACTAGAGGCGTGTTGAGCTCGGTGCTTCCCGTTCCCCAGCACTAGAGGCGTGTTGAGCTCGGTGCATCCCATCCCCGCACTAGAGGCGTGTTGAGCTCGGTGCATCCTGTCCCCCAGCACTAGAGGCGTGCTGAGCTCGGTGCTTCCCGTTCCCCAGCACTAGAGGCGTGTTGAGCTCGGTGCATCCTGTCCCCCAGCACTAGAGGCGTGTTGAGCTCGGTGCTTCCCGTTCCCCAGCACTAGAGGCGTGTTGAGCTCGGTGCATCCTGTCCCACAGCACTAGAGGCGTGTTGAGCTCGGTGCTTCCCGTTCCCCAGCACTAGAGGCGTGTTGAGCTCGGTGCATCCTGTCCCCCAGCACTAGAGGCGTGTTGAGCTCGGTGCTTCCCGTTCCCCAGCACTAGAGGCGTGTTGAGCTCGGTGCATCCCGTCCCCCGCACTAGAGGCGTGTTGAGCTCGGTGCTTCCTGTACCCGCACTAGAGGCGTGTTGAGCTCGGTGCATCCCTTCCCAGCACTAGAGGCGTGTTGAGCTCGGTGCATCCCGTCCCCTGCACTAGAGGCGTGTTGAGCTCGGTGCTTCCCGTCCCCGCACTAGAGGCGTGTTGAGCTCGGTGCATCCCGTTCCCCAGCACTAGAGGCGTGTTGAGCTCGGTGCTTCCCGTCCCCGCACTAGAGGCGTGTTGAGCTCGGTGCATTCCGTTCCCGTACTAGAGGCGTGTTGAGCCCGGTACATTCTGTTCCCGTACTAGAGGCGTGTTGAGCCCGGTACATTCCGTTCCGGCACTAGAGGCGTGTTGAGCCCGGTGCAGCTGGTTGGCGTGTTGAGCCCCAGCATCCATTTTGTTTCAGTTTAAGTCCCCGGTGGCCAAAGGAGCTGCCTCCCGGGACCATGTATCCGTCTGGAGGTGGATGAAGAGGCCCACCTCCACTATTTAGAAGAGAGCCGTCTAGGAGAGACGGTAGTTGGCATCTGACATTGAGACTGGCGACACCTAGAGAAGCTGATGCGTTTGGGTTCAGGAAGGTGAGCCGCCCAGCACTTCCCGAGATAGGAGTTGGCATCCGTCGGTGACAGCGTGAGGAGCTGCTACGCAAGGGACTACCTTCAGCCTAGCACTTTTTGAGAAGAGTCTGCATCCGACAGTTACTGGTGGCATCGAGTGGAGCTGCTGCGTTTGGGCTCTGGTTGGTGAGCCGCCCAGCACTTTCCGAGACGGAGCCAGTTAGAGGACTGCAGGAGCCGAGAGAAGGAGAGTTCCGCAGGAGCCGAGAGTAGAGGACTGCGGGAGCTGAGAGAGAAGGAGTCTGCAAGAGCCGTCCGTGCTGACAGGACTTCCACAGACTGGGCTTTGTCAAGAGATATAAAGATAAACTGTAAATATTGTATATAGATTCTATAATTAGTCCTGAGATAATAAATGATGTATAATCTATGCAAGTGTTCAGTCAATCTGAGTCCTAAAATCCCCGAAAAGGTCTGAATGCTGTACAAAGGTAAAAACCTGAGAAAGTACGTTACATATTTTGGCGCCCGAACAGGGACCCAATTGACTGACACTTGTTGAACAGACCAGGGGAGGACTTATTGATATTTGGAGAAAAAGTGCTTGAAAATAATCCACATAATGTCCGGGGATGAATCAGATACGGAGAGTTTGTCCACCCAGCAAAACAAGGGAAATCCTCGAACGTCCTGGATCTACAAACTGAAAATCGCCGAGCTACAAGAGGAGCTGGCGAAATTTGGATTTCCACCTGCAGCCAACGCTAGGGAGGCCAGACGCACCCTCAGCAGTTTCATAAAGGGTGACCTGAAGCCACCGAAAGAGACAACCTCCACAGAAGAACCCAACAAGGAAGGAATTATGGAAGGAGCCACAACGGGAGGAACAACCACGGGGATATCCACAAGGAAAGAGACAGTGCCAGGAGGGTCAACCTCCAGTCCAGCTGGTCCATCATCTGGGACAAAAGAGGAAAACGTGAGTACTATTGATAGCTCAATTTGTAATACAGTACGGAAATGGAATCTGTATTTTGATGGGGAAAAAGATGTGGTGCTATTTCTGGAAAGGCTGAATGAGTTAAAAGAAGCGTATAATATAAAAGCAGATAGTCTGTTGCTAGCGCTACCAGAGCTGTTAAAAGGAAAGGCTTTATTGTGGTATCGCAACTATAAGTCGTCTTGGAGAACATGGGCTGATTTTGTGGGGGCATTAGAATTAAATTTTCTTCCAACAAGATACAGGGAAAAATTAGCCATGGAAATCCGTACTAGAACCCAAGGCCCTAATGAACCTTTCCATGATTTTTTGGTTGCGATTCAAACCTTGATGAGAAGGCACGGGTGTTATCCTAAAGAACAGCAATTCGTGCAGATATATGAAAATATGCTGCCAGAGTATAAGTTGTATGGAGTTAGACAGGGCGTAATGGACCTCGGGGAACTGATCCAGTCAGCAGGAGAATACGAGTCTATTAAGCAGGCTGCAGCTAACTACCACCCTCCGACAAACCCCGCTCAATCTCTGTACCCAGAAACAGCGTATAGAAGTCATCAGAAAGAAACCTGGACTAGAGTAAGCTTACCACTACGATTTCATAATGATAGAAGAGGATATTACAGTCGAGATCAACATAACCCCCATTACAACCAAGCACAACCCAGTGAAAGGGAAAGGACGTGCTGGAATTGTGACAAACCCGGCCATTATTCACATGATTGTCGTTTACCTAGAAGAGACCATCTTAACCCAAGCTCCCGAAAATCAGGATCAACACATTCTCCAAATACCAGAAATATCAAAGGGCCCGTGGGAGTGATTGATACGTTACAGGTAATCGAACAGAAGCCTCAAAGGAGAGAACGCAAATTCAGGGATAGGACAAAGAAAGTAAAATATTACAGACACTAAGGGAAAACTGTAAAAAAATTGGTGTCGTTTTAAAGGTTTATGTTATGTTTTGCATTTTATGAAGAAGATTTTTTTTCATTTAGAAGACTTGTTATGTTGTTTGAAAAGGAACTCATTATTTTGTTGCCTCAAGAAAGATATTGGAAAAAAACAATAATTTGTTTTGTTTTGTTTTCATAAAGAAAGGGGGGAGTGTAATGAAGTGTTAAAGAAGGCCAAGGTTTGGTATCGAAATATGGACAAAAACACCAAACACCAGAAAAGGTACTCGGTGACATGAAGGAAAAAGTACTGAGGGAAAGACCTGAGGGAAAGCACCAAGAAAAGGTACTCAGAGACCAGAGGGAAAAGTACTGAGGGAAAGTGCTCAGGGAAAAGTGCGCAGGACTTTCGTTGGGTACTGGGTACCTTCCCCCACTCTCAAAGCACTTTCTGGCCCTATATAAGGAGCATCCTTGGGGGACTTCGTCAGTTGGGCCTCCGGGCCTGCCCCCGCCGGTAGGCGCCACCGGTGGGTCCCTTCCCCGCACTAGAGGCGTGTTGAGCTCGGTGCATCCCATCCCCGCACTAGAGGCGTGTTGAGCTCGGTGCATCCTGTCCCCCAGCACTAGAGGCGTGTTGAGCTCGGTGCTTCCCGTTCCCCAGCACTAGAGGCGTGTTGAGCTCGGTGCATCCCATCCCCGCACTAGAGGCGTGTTGAGCTCGGTGCATCCTGTCCCCCAGCACTAGAGGCGTGCTGAGCTCGGTGCTTCCCGTTCCCCAGCACTAGAGGCGTGTTGAGCTCGGTGCATCCTGTCCCCCAGCACTAGAGGCGTGTTGAGCTCGGTGCTTCCCGTTCCCCAGCACTAGAGGCGTGTTGAGCTCGGTGCATCCTGTCCCACAGCACTAGAGGCGTGTTGAGCTCGGTGCTTCCCGTTCCCCAGCACTAGAGGCGTGTTGAGCTCGGTGCATCCTGTCCCCCAGCACTAGAGGCGTGTTGAGCTCGGTGCTTCCCGTTCCCCAGCACTAGAGGCGTGTTGAGCTCGGTGCATCCCGTCCCCCGCACTAGAGGCGTGTTGAGCTCGGTGCTTCCTGTACCCGCACTAGAGGCGTGTTGAGCTCGGTGCATCCCTTCCCAGCACTAGAGGCGTGTTGAGCTCGGTGCATCCCGTCCCCTGCACTAGAGGCGTGTTGAGCTCGGTGCTTCCCGTCCCCGCACTAGAGGCGTGTTGAGCTCGGTGCATCCCGTTCCCCAGCACTAGAGGCGTGTTGAGCTCGGTGCTTCCCGTCCCCGCACTAGAGGCGTGTTGAGCTCGGTGCATTCCGTTCCCGTACTAGAGGCGTGTTGAGCCCGGTACATTCTGTTCCCGTACTAGAGGCGTGTTGAGCCCGGTACATTCCGTTCCGGCACTAGAGGCGTGTTGAGCCCGGTGCAGCTGGTTGGCGTGTTGAGCCCCAGCATCCATTTTGTTTCAGTTTAAGTCCCCGGTGGCCAAAGGAGCTGCCTCCCGGGACCATGTATCCGTCTGGAGGTGGATGAAGAGGCCCACCTCCACTATTTAGAAGAGAGCCGTCTAGGAGAGACGGTAGTTGGCATCTGACATTGAGACTGGCGACACCTAGAGAAGCTGCTGCGTTTGGGTTCAGGAAGGTGAGCTGCCCAGCACTTCCCGAGATAGGAGTTGGCATCCGTCGGTGACAGCGTGAGGAGCTGCTACGCAAGGGACTACCTTCAGCCTAGCACTTTTTGAGAAGAGTCTGCATCCGACAGTTACTGGTGGCATCGAGTGGAGCTGCTGCGTTTGGGCTCTGGTTGGTGAGCCGCCCAGCACTTTCCGAGACGGAGCCAGTTAGAGGACTGCAGGAGCCGAGAGAAGGAGAGTTCCGCAGGAGCCGAGAGTAGAGGACTGCGGGAGCTGAGAGAGAAGGAGTCTGCAAGAGCCGTCCGTGCTGACAGGACTTCCACAGACTGGGCTTTGTCAAGAGATATAAAGATAAACTGTAAATATTGTATATAGATTCTATAATTAGTCCTGAGATAATAAATGATGTATAATCTATGCAAGTGTTCAGTCAATCTGAGTCCTAAAATCCCCGAAAAGGTCTGAATGCTGTACAAAGGTAAAAACCTGAGAAAGTACGTTACAACACAGGCATAGGCTTACCCAGTTAGTGGCAAGTGGGATGCACAATAAGCTTCGGTTGACGTGCTTGGACCATGAGTCCACCCTCTTTCAACCCCTCAATCAATCAATACATGAGTACTCGGAACACACAAAATAAATTAGATTGACAAGAAAACTCTACTGTTCATATTTCGTCTTTATTCTAAGCCTATGATGGCTCGGTTTTAAGTTAATATTTTAACATATTAGTAACGATTTTATGTTTGTTTAATCAAGTAGTATCGGGGGACCGAGTATATACACCAGTATAAAGCCCAATTATATAACTGTATGTCCATTATTTTAGAGTTTTATCAGAATCATCAACCCGTGCCTTGGACACAGCTCTTATTACACAGAATAATATTGAAAAGAATGAGTGTTTGACACTTCATCACTACTTTAGAATTATCCAAAATTTATGTATACAAATAAAAGCTATCTTGAAATGACTTGTGACTTGAGAGTCGAAGTTTTGATTTAAAGTCAATCTGCTGAGTGCAGTCCAATGCCTGGACGACGGACAGCACAATTGTTACATGGATGGTCGCAATCTTGGATTTTGCAGTTATTTATTGTCAGAGATCGGGGAGCAAAGCACTGTTACATCATTGTGTTAACACCAACATCAATAAAATAGGGAATGAATAGATACTATTAGTACTGTCATTAATTGTTAATTTAAAGTCTATGGTACAGTCCTGTCCAGTTAATATGTTGAATTTTCTATTCATTATAGATTATGGTAGTCATTACATTATTGCATTAATTATTTTTCCAGTTTACTTAAAGTATGCACTGCACAGTGTTAACTTAAACAACTCCATAAACAAATAATATGTAACAATTCGTAAAAATGTATACATTTAAGTAAAAATGGGTTTAATTTACAACGAAATATTAAAATATTACATCAGTAGGACACCAGATCGTATCATATTTTAGCTTGACATATAACAACACGTTAAAACAACGTTAACAAACTTGACAACATTAGGTTACACGCTAGGAAACAATAAAAACACGCAACATTTAAACACTACCAAATTAAAAAATCAAACATGTATCACTGACTACTGTATTTCACTTTTAATAAATATAAGGGGAGGTGTAATATTAATCATTTAACTGTTCACAACAAAAAGTAATGCTCATTGAATATTATGTATAAATAAAAAAAAAATGTTCAAGTGTATTTAAATTACACATGTACTCGTAACATATGCGTTCTTGACAGGATATTATATTAATTGTTTATAATAATTATTTTAGAGCCAGAAAATAATACCTTATTTACCAAGGACTTAAAAAGAACGAAATCAAATAAAATCCATTTATTGCCATCAACATTAAATATATGTATAGCAACGTCATACAGTTTTCATCACAATATCACTAGTACCCCACCAGTAGGAACTTTAGTAAACTAGTAAAAACTATAGTACTGTAGTAGTACAACGATTATTGTGAACTGAAATAGTATATTTCCTCACTAGGGCCTAAAATGACTCTTTTTGGGCCGAGCTTAAGTTTTACTTGGAAAATGAGTGAGGGTTGCCCTAGTGATGAGCTGTATTATTCGTCATATTTCACCATTATTTGAACAAGACTAAAATAGTTTGCATTTAAATATAACCTCTCAAAACTACTTCTAGCTTGTTTTCAATTCAACGTAAATAAGAAGCTCTTTATTAAGTGATTCAAATAATTTCGCCTATTACGATTGTAGCTTTATGTTACTCTGAACGCGAATGGCAGTCAGTTCAGCACGCGATGAATGGAGACCTTGAGGCACTGGAATGGTGGTTCACCGTCAATCGTCTGTTACTGGATGCTGAGAAATCCAAATAAATCAATTTTAGCCTCACGAAACCCCTTGCAGATCCTATTAAATTTAAATGTACCTACACTTTGCTTGAGTAGATATACGGCCTGCATGTTAAACTGTGCTGCTGTAGATCAGACTGATAGTATTAAGTATTTGGGACTTCATGTAGGTAGATGGAGAACACTGCTGGAAAATTTATATAAAAAAGCTCATGAATAAAGTCAACACTTAAATCTGATATTTAATTTTTTTAAGAAATCCATTCAAGTTTTACGTATGTAATATTTTGCTTTGATTCAAAGCAGACTTGAATCAAATATATCAAGCAGACTTTTAGTTGTTTATATATGTTGTAGCTTATAGCTTGGCTTGGTTTTCTGGGGCAATACTTATGATTCTTATACAAAATCATTATTCATTCAACAAAAACATGCTTTAAGATTAATTCCATATAAAACAGATTCAATCCTTCAAAAGCTCTTTTCATTCAGCGCAAAATCTTTCCTTTAAAATATATGTACGTATCTCCTTATAGCTTATAGCTTTTATAGCTTTATAGCATTGAATCTTTTTTGTTCAGTTTACAAGAAAATTCCCAGGAGTGAAAATGAACATATACTTAAGCTCAGAAATCCCAACCACATCTTAATTTCCAAGCCACACAATAATTTTATTACAAAAACATTTAGTTTTATAGCACCAACATTTTTTAACAAAGTCCCTGAACATTTCAAAGAAAACACAGTAACAAAAAAAGTCAAAACAAAGTTTTTTGTTTTTTTTTTCAGAACAAAAGTTAATAAACAACAAAATATTGCTGTTTTTTTAATAAGATAAATAAATGGCTTTTACTATTGGAAGATATTGTGGAATTATTTATAGGTATTATGAAATGAGAATCTTAAATGAGTTATTTTTCTTTTTTAGCAGTTAGGGACGCACTTTGGCGGGCTATGCCACTCAGGATTGTAATGTAGTGTGCTATGACGGCCCTTGGGTTGGGGCTATCAGCCGCCTGGTGGCACTACTACACTACTAGTAGTGCAGTGCGTGGTTTCGAGTTATCAAACCAGAGATAACAAACATAATAACAATCAAACATATTTTGCAGGTGTTTAGATAAGTCATTTGTGTTTCTCATTTATTGTTTTTTATGAAATGTTTATTGTTTTTAGATTTGAAATGAGACCATTGCGTTTTCCCTATTATTGTTTTTTATCTATCTGATTGCTCTGTGTATACATTCATCTTGTAGGTAAAGGAACCTTAACCACAGGCTTTGCCTAATGAGGCCCTAATTATTTTCTCTGATTTAAAATGCAAATGTCACATTTATTGTACATACAGGATGATTTTTTGTGCTTCAGTCTATTTAAGTAACTAGTCTTTTGTCAGCCTGGTGAGTACAACGGACTTTATAACTTATAACTTATAGCTTAGCTTATAGCTTATAGCTTATAGCTTATAGCTTATAGCTTATAGCTTATAGCTTATAGCTTATAGCTTATAGCTTATAGCTTATAGCTTATAGCTTGTAGCTTATAGCTTATAGCTTATAGCTTGTAGCTTATAGCTTATAGCTTATAGCTTATAGCTTATAGCTTATAGCTTATAGCTTATAGCTTATAGCTTATAGCTTATAGCTTATAGCTTATAGCTTGTAGCTTATAGCTTATAGCTTATAGCTTATAGCTTGTAGCTTATAGCTTATAGCTATAGCTTATATCCAACTTTTCAACTCTACTTTCATTACAACCAAGTTGTTTTTTGTTTTACTACAAGTGAAGTTTAATGTTACACTTTTCTCAAATCAATGCTAAAATACATACATACATATGTATGTATATACATATGTTTACATACATATGTTATACATATATGTTATACATTATGTTTCTTGTAAATGAGATATATACTTGCAACTATTGTGAACAATGTACAATGTATTGTAAGTTCTTTGAGAATATATATTTACTATTATAGTATGTATTTATGTATCATAATGTGAGGATTTGTAAACTAACTTACGGTTATAGACCTGTTAACACAACTCAACTATATAATACAGTTTTCATGGTAGAAGATTTGTGAATGTTTACTTAATTGCAGGTAATTAATTTATTTATAGTTTTAAAACAGTAGCAAACAAACAAAACTAAAGATTTCGACCCAAGAAATTGAATGCTTTAAAGATTTACCGAGATTATTTGTCAGCAATCGTATCAAACATGTTGTTGCAATTTCAGTTTTAATACATAGCTGAACATGAAAGCGTTATGAACTGTTCAATAAAGAGCGATTTCCATATAGATTGTGTTGGGTAGAGATTGTGTATCAGCCGGTATATCACATTGTCTGAGGCCTATGTTTACTACGAACTCAGGTGTGAGTATGTTGCAAATATTACCAGTGATAACAAGTAAAAATTGTATAGGCTATAAGGATATTATCCTAAACTAATTTGGGTATAGGCTTAATTTATTTAACTCAAATGTGTTGAACTATAATTGAATTATCATATATGTTTAAGTACTGTATAAGGTAATATAAACTAGTGTGAGATATACAAAAACATACGCATATATATAATAAATTGAAATCTGTTTATTGTTTATATTTTATATATCTGTTTAGCCTACGTTTATTGTCTTCTTTTGGAATGTTCAGACCTACAACATTTATCGCTGAATTTTCAACTATTGAAAATTGTATCTTATTTAATAGTCTATTTCGTATTTGATGTTAGTGTAAAATTAGTTTAGAATATCATTCACATATTCATACCTAGGTTTGCTGCAACAGGTAGGATAAAAGAAGTTTGTTTTTAATGTTAATAGTTTAGCATGAAATAAATGCATTTTCCAAATGTGATCAAAATATGCTCATAAGCAAACAACAACAGATTACTTATTCTCCATAAGAATAAAATAAGATTTTAAATTTAGATTAGAATTTATTCCCGTAACCATTAGGCGCATAATAATGCTAAGGTGGTGTCCCCATCTCAACGATTGATAATTGATAATAATTGAATTGATAAATATTCTAAATTATTTGTTTTTTAAGCTCTACAAATGCTTTGGAAAGAAATTGCTAATTTTTATGTTTTTAGGGTAAAAAATGAGAAAACACAATTTTACCCCATAAAACCCCCCTTAAACTCCCGTTCCCATGGTCCAATCATGCTGGTTCGCGAACTTGTTCGAATAGATGTAGGCTTACACGTTTTTACCAAATTTCGTCAAAATCGGATCTTTTTTGCTCGAGTTATAGTGCTAACGGACACACACACACATATATACATATGAATTTGAACGGTTGGTGTTTTTGGCCTCTAGGGACCTCAAAACGAAAAAGAAAATCGGTCCCGGGTCCAGGTCTTACCATGAGTACTACGGTAATAGCTTATTATTATATGGGAAATTCGCGAATAATAAAAGGAAAATACCTTATCTATCTATATACTATTATAAAAAAGAGGTGGTTGCTGTATGTGTGTATGTGTGTATGGGAAAAGTAAACTCGAAAAATACTGGTCGGATTGGGCTGAAATTTGGCATGATGATAGCTCACATTCCCGATTAACATATAGGCATATTCTTATTTCAAAAATCCTTTCGGGCGCCGCCCCAGTGGCTCTGGAGTTTCCCATGTTAACCTTATGAGAAATGGAATTATTGAATCTTAACAGCTGTTTCAATTAAACAAGTTGGTTCTGTTCTATGATGTTCAATAGCATTAAAGTTACAAGGATTACCAACAGGGTGCAGCACTATTATTTCTTTTACATTTATGACAACAGCTAATTTGCAACCAAAAGGTGAGTGAGCGTAGCGAACGAACTTCAACCTGGAGGCGAGTTAGCGTAGCGAACGAGCTAACCTGAAGGCAAGTGAGCGCAGCGAACGAGCTCCAACCTAAAGGTGAGTGAGCGTAGCGAACGAGCTCCAACCAGGACGTGATTGAGCCATGCGAACGAGATAATCTTGAAAATTAAGAAGTTAAATGGGGCAAAGCCCGTGGGTTACAGCTAGTCTATATATATAAAATCCAATGTATGTTTGTATGTTTGTATATTTGTATGTTTGTATATTTGTATGTTTGTCCTTTATGGACTCCAAAACCGCTCGACAGATTGTAATGAAACTTTCAGGCATTATTAAGCATTATTCAAGGATGGTTTGTGTGAAGTTTGGTGCAGATCCGTCAATAGGGCTCCGCCCCAGTGGCTCTGGAGTTTCCCATGTTAACCTTATGAGTACTCATATTTAAATGGAATTAAAGAATCTTAACAGCTGGTGCAACTAAACAATTTGATTCTGTGACGTTCAATAGCATTAAAAAGTTAATAGGTTTACCAACAGGGTGCAGCACTATATTTATTTTTAATTTATGTGAACAGCTAATTTGCAACCAAAAGGTGAGTGAGCGTAGCGAACGAACTTCAACCTGGAGGCGAGTTAGCGTAGCGAACGAGCTAACCTGAAGGCAAGTGAGCGCAGCGAACGAGCTCCAACCTAAAGGTGAGTGAGCGTAGCGAACGAACTTCAACCAGGACGTGATTGAGCCATGCGAACGAGCTCATCTTGAAAATGAACGAGCATGTGACATAAAACCACAATAGGACAGGACGACGTCTGTCGGGCCAGCTAGTACCTTATACAAACCTTATACCAAAGAGGTTATACTAAAGACTATACACATGATACGCAAAATTTGCGTAGCGTGTGTAATATTTGCTTATACTAATACATTTACATCAATGGCACTATACACCACTGTTAGATATGACCTAAAAAGAACTATAAAAATGTCATGGTAGAAGATTTGTGAATGTTTACTTAATTGCAGGTAATGAATTTACTTGGCCTGTATCGGATACTTTGTCAACATTAAACGTTTTTCAGCTTTGTACAGTACAGTAAAGATTGTGACTGATACCTAGGAACAAAAAACCTTATGATTTAAAATTACTTGATAGAGGATCGGTCTTCAACATCTGTTAATAAATTATCTTCATTATTTTACAACGATTTTATTTCCATTCCGTTCATGAAGAGCATAATTCTACACAGATAACAATAAAATGTCAGATAAATATATTTATTGGAGTAATGAAGTATCCCCACCGTACTATCGTATCAATCAGAATGCAGAAATGTAATTTCACGCTCAGTTAGAAATGGTAATCTCACTTGGTAATAAAGCAGTTAGTTTCTGCGTGCAATATTGACAGTTAATATTTAGGGAACAAATGAGGCGGTGTTGAACTTTTTGTCTTTGTCATTTTTAAGTCGTAAATGTAATATTGACATTAAAATGGACAAATGTTGATGCCTTGCGCTGTCGGAGCACTACTCGTTGAGAGTGTGTACACTAACGCCGGGGCTTTAGAATACAAAACGAAGAATACGAAGAATACGTTTAGATAAACGTATTCTTTCAATGTTAAACGTTGTTAATAATTATGTGATGTTAACGTATTCTACAGCCCCGGTGTTAGTGCACACTGGTGCACACACTCTCAAAGAGTAGTGCTCCGACAGCGCAAGGTATCAAAGGCGAATTCACAGCCCAAACGAGTTAACATAAAATTTTTTTTAAATTCAAACATACAGATAAATTTTCCCCCAAAACAAACAGTTATTTTTAAATTTAATTTTTTTTATAAAAACCAGAATTTTAAAATAAAAAATGTATCCTTATATATAATACGTGAAGGCGATTTCTAGAAAACACTACTCCTCCGTTAATAATGGACGGATTTTTACAAACGACGTGTCAAAATAAAGTATTTTTTGTGTAGACGCCCCCTTTCAGCAATTCATGTAGTAAAAATCCTCGGGCTTTGCCCCACAGGCCATTAAAGTTGGATTTTCTCCCATAAGATTAACATGGGGGAATCTAAATATTTGATTGGAAACTTTGTCCCCACTAATTTGAGAGAACGGTTGGGCGTAGAAACTTGGTAGAGGTGTCCAAAGAAAGGTCTTGGTCTGTAGATGAGTTATCAACAGAAAAACTAAGCAAAATCCCTTAGGACTCTGCCCCAGAAGCCTTAAAAGATCCCTCCACAGAGTTGTTTACATTTTGGCCACGTGGATAATACTTTTTAATGGAACAGCTGTTCATTTTTAAATTGTATTTCAAACACCACACATTTATTGGGAGTTGAATTCTACCAAATAAGTATTTGCAATGTTATTTTCTGACTAGTGAACCTGTGCGGCTCAATGCCCCGCAAAAAAGATATTAATTTAGAAAACGAAT
The DNA here is from genome assembly GCF_028750875.1 of Macrosteles quadrilineatus. Classification (NCBI taxonomy): domain Eukaryota; kingdom Metazoa; phylum Arthropoda; class Insecta; order Hemiptera; family Cicadellidae; genus Macrosteles; species Macrosteles quadrilineatus. Next base: position 29,136,543 of record NW_026542594.1, on the reverse strand, counting down.
TCATCGTGTTATATATTGAATCTACGTCGAAAATTAAATTCAGTAATAATAAAGCCTTAGAAGGGAAGCAGTCCAGCAATTTTCTAGCTGTATGCGTATTATATTTATTAAATTAATAAGTGTTCAAGGTTAAGTATGTTTTAGTGTAGTTATTTTTTTAAGATTTTTAAAAACAAATTTAACAAAACATTTTATTATATCAAACCAATTGGCCAATGTATCATATTTTGAGGGTCATAAAATGCTGCTTGAAGAAAACACTTTTTAAAATAAACACTAAAAAACAATATTTTATCATGACTGAAATTGGTCTTGCTAAGAACAGTGCTGCTCTTTAATAATTAAAGTGCTAGTGCTGCAAATGCAAAAAAAAAACTGAAATTAGCATTCTTTCCATTTTAAAAGGTAAGTTTGTTTCAGACGGGCAATTTTTTTTCCTCGAAATCAAAATATGTCCTTACTCACTTGTTACAGTTATTACTTTACATTCTACTTTAAATTGTTGTTAACCGTTCTGATTACATGAAGCCTTGTGCCATAAATGAGGCCCTTTTTGATGTATTAATATCAATAAAACCACTGTCCCCTTTTATTAGTATAATCTGTGTCTTGGCAATCCACTGACCTCTATATTTAAAAACTCAGTTGGATTTTCTAGATGGGTGTCTCCGCCTTCGTCTGTTTTCGAGGACCCACTCTTCTTCCCCTTGGCATACTGACAGCTAGTTACCTAACTTGTCAAGTTCATGTAGTAATTCATAGTACTGTTAGTTTATAAAGAAAATTAGATAAAAGTTACTTGGCTTGGTGCTTTCATAACTGCAAACTCAAAATACATCACCCTCAAGTAAAAAAATAATCAAGTTATTGGTAAAAAAAAAAAAAAAAAAAAAAAAAAACTATGTTTGTGTAAAAACATTATTCTTATGAAGTAGATAATTTGTTTGATTTCTCGATCAGCTGTTTCTTTGTTTCGTTTCTAATGAATTAATAATGTCAAAGATTTGTGATTTTAAATACATAAATTATTATAGTAAAGTTTTCGAAATATGGTAACTTATTCTCAACTAAATTTTACTATTCCCAGCATGAAAATAAAGTAGTGAGATCCATTATGAGTAAATTTTAATGCACACAATCCTTGATTGAAATGTAGTATACATTAACAGTCATAATACACAGCAATTATTATGTAGTAGACTTTGACTATTTTCAAGTAACAAACATATGTTTCTGTAAATAAAAATGATATCCCTTGTTATCCTTATGGAGAAATACGAAACTTTAAAGGGCCCCAGGGCCTCACTCTCTAATTATTTCCTTAAAAAGAAGGTTTCCTGCACAACTTCACGTTACGCTCTTTCCAATGACACCAAAAACATGTCAATCGGTTCAGTAGTTTCGGAGGAGTAATTGTCACAAAAAACCTGCTTGCGTATTAAATAAGTATAGATTTTAAAATTGATTTTCTTCTTTATCATGCCATGTTTTGCAATATAACGTTCCATTACGAAATCAATGGAAAATCCTTTTATCACAGCAATTCTTAAATTATTTCTTATTGAACTATCTTATATCTATTGTACGGGTTGGTGTGTGCCTTTTTCGCCATACATTTTATCATATTATTCTACAAAATATCAAATATTTATGTAGAAAAATATCTGCTCTTATTGTGTCTAATAAAATCCAAACTTAGAAACATTGCCTAAAATGGTACCTATCTTGACAAATTATTTGCACCTGCCTATATTACGGACTTTGGCGCACTGAATTTGTAACATTATTGAAAATAACACGACATTTTGGCTGTAAAATATGGTACAAAGAGAAAATACAATTTAAGCAGCTACTGTCATGACAGAAAGGTCATATTCCTTTTAAACTAGATCACATAATTCTTTGACTGGGACGGGTGGCGTCGGCCTGTAATCCAGCTACTAGGAGGTCACGAATTGTGGATATTTATAGGAATGCACTGTGGATGCGATACTCCCTGGTGTGGATTAATGTCCGCACGAGTGAGTACTACGACTACCCGCAGTGCTATCCTGATAATTATACCAATTCATAAATACCAATGCAAAAAAAAAAATTGGTTCCAATTCAACTATAAACTGTAGGTCCCTTGGTTGCCATTCGCTGTATGGGCTATTAATTAACAGCTGTATCCAAGGAATGTCGGCCTTAGTCACTAACAAGACTTCAAGATCGTGCCACTCATCCTACACTCATCTCCATTCATACTTGGCTTACCTACTATGAATGGTCGCCATAAAAACGTATTAAAGTATTAAAGTATTTATCATATACGTTGATTAACAATATGTAAACGTCAATATATACGTAACAGCCATTTTACAGTATTTTTGCTTTTTGGAAATGTCCCATTGCTATGTCATTTGCATTATTTGTTGCCAATGAAGCCGCCAAGACCATATAAATGAGGAGGCCCCTAACAGTTCAAGAATAAAAGCCAACTTTACTTAATGTATTCCACTACACCTAACATTCCGTAGAGAGATTATATTGACAACTTTATGTTATTGAGAAGGCCGAGACAACTAACTGACATCCCCCATGTCAAGGAATTCCAGCTTTATCAGTAACCCCATAGTCAATTTCTCAAAACTATGCTAGAGGGTTCATTCATTGGCACAGTACGATATGAACTGACGCGACGTGATGAAGGAAAGTCAAACTTACACTGTAACGGATATAACTCCCTTTGAAGTTAGAACGTGTCTTCTCAACAAACATATATTTTTTCTCAAACACTGATGAAGTCGCGGAAGTGTTTAACTACAAGATCCACCAATACGATTTAAATACTATTTAAAGGTTCTACCAAAGGAAGAGATACCATATAACATACTAATAATAACTCCGATGACGTACAGGATAGGAAATATTTTAATCATTGAATGAACAACCAAATTTGGCAACTAACGCAATATTGTTATTTTTTTACACTTATTACTCTTTGAACAATGTTAAATGCTCAAAATATGTATATTTCACCCAATTCATCGCAGTTAGATGAATTAACGTAAGCCTTGAAAGTAACCGTCCATTTCGACGGGTTTCCCCTAGTATTTTTAAATAGCTAATGATTATTATCTTATTTTCCACACCTGAATGCAAATTTTGGTGAGAATCGCATTATCCATTCTCTCTGTGAGTTGGTACTAAAGATGAAAAATTTACTACATTCAAGCTCCATATCTCGCTTAATATTCAAAATATAAAATAAATTCTTATATATTTGTATCTCTAATTTAGAGGTAGGCTATATACTCTGAAGGACGATAAAATGTACTGTCCTGGTGTTTCAAGATAGTCAGTTTTTGGAGTATATGCCTGCTATTAAGTCTATGTATAATCAGTCTATTAAGTCTAAGTCTGTTAAGGCGGTGTTTTGATAAATCTTTTATATTCTAAAAATGCAGTTTGGTTTAGATGGGTGATCCTTTTAATCATAGGAGACTTAAAGTTTTTTTTAAAGATTTATGCCCATAGGGCTTAGGGAAGTAAATAAGTGACTTATTCATTTCTCAATAAAAACACTGCTATAGTTCGGCCGCTTAGAAAACGACCTGCGCGCTAATGCTAAACCAATGCTGGAGGAGGTCGCTTTCTAAGCGGCCGAACTATACCAACCGTTATGATACAGGTCATAAACTAGTAGTAGCCTCTCCCAATGTCCCTGTGGCATTGTAGTCTCTCACCGGGTGTAGCAGTCGGTGTAGCACCGTGTTGACTGTGATTTGCCTGCAAACCATACGTGCTTGACACAGGCTATGAACCATGACAAACTTTCGCGCCACGAGCCGTTGCCCCAAGGGTGAAGTAGTCTCGCTGCAGGGTCTATGAGTTCCCTGTAGCCTCTAGACGTGACAAACTCTATTTTAACAGAAATGAAATGTTAGACGAGTGATGCTGGGTACAAAGTTTGCTTTGAAAAACATTCAGAAACATGTGTGACAAACGGTCGTGCTGTCGCCCCAGGGGTGAAGTAGTCTCGCTGCAGGGTCTATGAGTTCCTTGTAGCCTCTGGACGTGACAAAGTCTGTTAGAACAGAAGTAAAGTGTTAGACGAATGATGCTGGGTACAAAGTTTGCTTTGAAAAACATTCAGAAACATGTGTGACAAACGGTCGTGCTGTCGCCCCAGGGGTGAAGTAGTCTCGCTGCAGAGTCTATGAGTTCCTTGTAGCCTCTGGACGTGACAAGGTCTGTTAGAACAGAAGTAAAGTGTTAGACGAATGATGCTGGGTACAAAGTTTGCGTTGTAAAACATTCAGAAACATGTGTGACAAACGGTCGCACCGTCGCCCCAGGGGTGTAGTAGCCTCGCTGCAGGGTCTATGATTTCCCTGTAGCCTCTAGACGTGACAAACTCTATTATAACAGAAATGAAATGTTAGACGAGTGATGCTGGGTACAAAGTTTGCGTTTTAACATTCAGAAACATGTGTGACAAGCGGTCGTGCCATCGCCTCAGGGGTGTAGTAGCCTCGCTGCAGGGCCTATGAGTTCCCTTTAGCCTCTAGACGTGACAAACTTTGTTATAATATAAGTGAAGTGTTACACGAGTGATGCTGGGTACAAAGTTTGCGTTTTAACATTCAGAAACATGTGTGACAAACGGTCGTGCCGTCGCCCCAGGGGTGTAGTAGTCTCCCTGCAGGGCCTATGAGTTCCCTGTAGCCTCTAGACGTGACAAACTTTGTTATAATATAAGTGAAGTGTTACACGAGTGATGCTGGGTACAAAGTTTGCGTTTTAACATTCAGAAACATGTGTGACAAACGGTCGCTCCGTCACCCCAGGGGTGTAGTAGTCTCGCTGCAGGGCCTATGAGTTCCCTGTAGCCTCTAGACGTGACAAACTTTGTTATAACATAAGTGAAGTGTTAGACGAGTGATGCTGGGTACAAAGTTTGCGTTGTCAAACATTCAGAAACATGTGTGACAAACGGTCGCTCCGTCACCCCAGGGGTGAAGTAGTCTCGCTGCAGGGCCTTTGATTTCCCTGTAGCCTCTAGACGTGACTTAGCGCTCTCCGTAAACTTAAATTCTACAAGAATTTTTCAATATACAAAACTATTTGTTTTTTAAGCTCTACATGGTTGTTGCAATGAAAAATGGGTATTTTCATGTAACAAGGGAAACTTATTGATTAATAAAATCCATTGTTTGAATTTGCAACCCCCCATAAAGCCCTGTGCTCATGATCCGATCTTGCTGGTTCACTAGCTCAGTTAAACATATATGTACTCGTATTTAAAAAAAATTGAATAATAGTTGTTAGCTTCTGGGTTATACATAAAAATGAAAAAGTAAATCGGTCCCGGGCCATGCTACCTTTGGTAATAGCTATAAGAATATATGCCAAAAGAGATATTGTGGAATATATTTAATTTACTATAAACGACAAACAACTTGTTAACCTAATAAATCTTCATTTACTAAACCTAATATGTTTGATATAAAACTAGAATTCGTAACTTTTTAGAAAAACTACTTATAGTGAATTGAGGAGGCTTTCCGTGTTCGGTTTATGTTTGAAAACAGTGTTACTTTATTTAGACTGGTTGTTACAAAAGAGGTCAGGTAAAAAAAAACACACACCCTTTTATTTTTAACGTTATATCACAAATTTAATATATGAAACTCTATTTTTTCTGTAGTTAGATATATAAATTTGGTTCCACTCACAAAGGGACTACTTAAGTGCCACACCTTTTTTACATAAACCTTTGAAGTTTACAAACCTAGATGGTAATCCTCGATATGACGAGAATTAATAATGAGACTAATAATGACGACCTTCATATATGGAAGTGAATAACGACGCCTTGTACGGCCTAAAGATGGTTCCCCGTGAACGGAAACTATAGTTGCCACAAGCAGCATATTGGATTACTGAATGCAGGTATTTAAACCATTACTAGTTAACCGCCCGTGCTCCGCCACGGGAATATTGCCAGCAATAAAAGAAATAATAATTAACAAATACAGTTTATCTTTGTATTATCTTTATGTATCTTTGAAATAGAACTGGTAGTTTGCCTGTATAAACTATTTTATGTTAATCAAACCGATATATTATTTTAACTGAATGTTTATATTAATTCGAGTTTCATTTGAAAAATAAATAGTATACGAACTGGGCAATGCTGATAACCTAATAAGCAGCTATTTATGCTATTTAGATAATTTGCTCAAGTATATTCCTATATTCGTGGTTTTTTTCCATTACATTTGTTGTATTGAATAAAGATAGTCACTTAGCCTACATGTAAATCACGCATCAGCAGTTGGTCGCATTTCACGAATCTTTGACCCATTCGGTGAGTAAAAGCTGTGTTTATGTCGTATATATAAAGTTGGGCATACTTTGTTCAATGTTAGAGGGTATTAACGGTCCAATTTGATGGAAAAGGAGTCGTGGATTTTAAATGTAGACTACCACTACAAGAAAGATGTTGATTCAAGTGAGACAGAACGGGCCATTTCAAATGCAGATTTGTATTATATTTTACTCAAATAGTTTTTTGTCTCTTTTGACCCTTAATACTTTTTTTATAGTCGCTGTTGATAAGATTTTCCATAAACTCACAATGTTTATAAGGAGTTCATTTTACCTTCCCCTTGTCACAACATAAGGAAAAAATATTTGTGTCCCAGTTAGTCTTTTCTGACTAAAAATTCATAGATTTGCAGTACTGACAAATCCAATCTAACGACCCCAATTTAAAAAATTGGTATTTTTTAGAAGGGACTTCCAGAGCACATTTAACACCATCACTGCTCTTTACCTTTTTAGTTCGATGGTTCTCTACGTGTTTTTTCGATCTGTATGTCTCTTTACGCCTGGTTAATGATTACCTTTTCTTTTTCTTTTTGTACTTTTCACATCCTGGGGTTAATGATAAAGTTTTATAACGCTATAATGACCCGAGTCAACATTGCCATTAAACATCAAGTCAGATACTTCTTCGCCAGAACCGAAATCGTAAGTCACAGTTTCTCAAGCAACTTCCCTGTGTAGGCCTACTCGAAAAAATATAGTTAGGGTATAGTTCACTGATAAATTGTAGTTCCAAATATCCCAGCGTACTCACCATCTCGAGAAGGTAAAATTTGGACGTCGAACATTGATCTTGAGTAGGCCTAAGATTAATCACTTACGATAAAATGTTTGTATGTTTACCAATCATTAGCAATTATCTGTACAACTTGTCCCAGTTAGTCTGTTCTGAGTCGAAATTCATAGATTTGAAGTAGTGACAAATCCAATCTAACGACTCCAATTCAAAAGAGTTGGTATTTTTTTTAGGGACTTCCACAGCACATTTAACACCAACACTGCTCTTTACCTTTTTAGTTCGATGGTTCTCTACATTTTTTTTTCGTTCGGTATGTCTCTTTACGCCCGGTTAATGATTACCTTTTCTTTTTCATTTTGTACTTTTCACACCCTGGTGTTAATGATAAAGTTTTATAAAGTTATAATGACCCGAGTCAACATTGCCATTAAACATCAAGTCACATACTTCTTCGTCAGAACCGAATGGTAAGTCACAGTTTCTCAAGCAACTTCCCTGTGTACTTGAAAAAAATCATTGATATATTGTAGTTCCACGTATATCCCAGCGTACTCGCCATCTCGAGAAGGTAAAGTTTGGTACCACTGAACGTCTAACACTGATCTTGAGTAAGATTCGTCACCTACTATAAAATGTTTGTATGTTTACCACTCATTAGCAATTCTATGTACAACTTGCAAGCGGATTTCCCCATGATTATTCTGGTGGCCGCAGAGAATAAATTCTATTGATCAAACAATAAGTTTTCATTCCCTACTATAGGTATTATTTCACATTCCATACTCAAACTTAAACTCAATTACCACTTTCCTTCAGATCACTTTGCAGGAAAACTAAAACATTTCAAAAATAAGTTAACAAATACACTTTCCTTGGTCAAAATCGTGAGTTTATAAACAGAAACTCCAAGTTTAATAATTGCATTCTGAAAGTGAGGTTATAAAAATATTAACAAATGTCTGACAAACATTAAACAGCTGACGAATAATTTATAAACTGTGTATTATATTCTTCAATAAGAATTGTATTGACTCGACCTTTAAAGGGCTGTAGGTCGTAGCCCTTAGAAAAAACGTAAATTCTAAGGAAGTTCGGCAAATCTACACACTATCCCCTTTAATTTGAGACATAAATCTTGTAGATCGGTCCAGTAATTACTGAGAAAACAGTGTTACAACTGTGTATATAGATAAATATTCAAACGTAATCCGGAGGCTAACAACTCTTAAAAATGAAATAAGTCTATGGCAATGCATAATATGGATACTGCTTTTCATGATTGTTTTAAGTAAATAAGCGAACAGCTGATTTTCGGCACTAGGGATGTAAAAACCTGCTCGGTCCTCAAATGACGACGACAGCTATCATGTACAGCAAGCTAGTAGTAAACTGTAGTAGTAAGCTGTAGTAGCTTTTAGCCTCCAATCAACGTATATAAAACGGCTAAAACATCATAGTGTGGTGAAACATTTATTACGAGACAGGAGAAATGTTATTTTTAGCCGTCAGCAACACTCTCTGTTGATCCGGGACATCAAATTAATTCACATCATAACTGGCTTCCCATGCTATAATTATAATAGGACATATATTTTGGTATCTATTGTTATAGACTTTGCTGGAATCAGTTGTATTGTATATTTTTACAGCCTTTTAGCGAATTTCCCATATAGGGAATAAGCTATTACCGTAGTACTCATGGTAAGACCTGGACGCGGGACCGATTTTTTTTCGTTTTGAGGTCCCTAGAGGCCAAAAACACCATCCGTTCAAATTCATATATATATATAATATAATAATATAATATAATATATAATATATAACTTAAAAAAGGGTACTAAATATTTAATTATTTATTTCATTTATTAATATATATATATATATATATATATATATATATATATATATATATATATATTTATATATATATATGTGTCCGTTAGCACGATAACTCGAGCAAAAATAATCCGATTTTGATTAAATTTGGTACAAACGTGTAAACCTACGTTTATTCGAACGAGTTCGCGATCCAGCATGATCGGACCATTGGAACGGGGGGTTACGTGGGGTTTTATGGGGTAAAAATAGGTTTTTCCCATTTTTGACCCAAAAACATAAAATTTAGCAATTTCTTTCCAAACCATTTAAGCCATTTTTGTAGAGCTTAAAAAACAAATAATTTAGTATATTGAAGCGTTATTATGCGCCTAATGGTTACGGAGAAAATTCCAAAAAATTGTAAATTTAAAATTCCCATGTTATTCTTATGGAGAATAAGTAAACTGTTGTAGCTTGCTTGTTTATGAACATATTTTGATCAAATTTGGAAAATGTTTTTATTTCTTACTAACTATTAACATTTTACAAAAAAAAAGTTTTACCCTCCCTGATGCAGCAAAACTTAATTACTTGTTAAACTAATTCTATTTCAATCGGGAATAAATTTTTAAATAGACATTTCAGTGTAAATCAAATCAGTCAAATGGAAATTCGCTTAGTCTGCAGGTTTTCTGCGGCGGGGGTATTTATTTTATTTTACTTACAAAGTGGTTTTTAAACCTTTGTAGTTTTTTTGGGTACTCCTTTCTTATAAATTAGGATCTTGTAAAAAAACCCTAGTATGATATCAAATCTTTCCTGAAAGGAAATTGTGTAGAAATATTTTTCACCACACTATGATGTTTTTTGTAACTATTTTACAAAAAATGTTAATTGGAGGCTGAAAGCTACGTTTTGCCAGTTGTCATGACATTTGGGGACGAGCAGGTTTTTACATCCCTAGGGCAAATTAATGTATATTAAATACACTAGCAGGGCATTGCAATAGACCTGTTTTATTGCGCTGCCTAGCTACTATTTATCATAATTTTTGCTGATTCATCAAATTATTTCTTCACATAACCTTAAAGGTGTAATTATTGTGTTGACTGTTGGTGTGCATTATTATTGTGGGTGAATAGTGGTAATAAGGTATAGTGTGGTGAAAAATTGCGTTCGTACTTCGGACCGAAATGGTTTTGCAGATCATGATCGAAAAAATCTATCTCGAGCCGGCAAACCCTCATATTCGGCTCTAGGTACAAAATATACTATTTTGTGGTATTTTAGTAAATTTCTTAAAAGTCCGTCCCCATCTTAAAGATAAATAGTTGCATAAACTCTAATCATATTTTAAAACTTGAATGATTGTAAAATATTACATCATAGTGGTTAAACATTTTAGTAAAATTATAACTGTATTATTTTGAGTTTTTAAACGCGCCGACTTCTGCTGAAATGACATGGTACTGTAGTGTTGATTTAAAGTCAATCTGCTGAGTGCAGTGCAATGCCTCGACGACGGACAGCTCAATTGTTACATGGATGGTCGCAATCTTGGAGTCTTCAGCTATTTTGTATCAGAGATCGGGGAGGAAAGAACCACCACATACATTTGCAGTGCATTTTATTTATTAAAATATAAATAAAATATTGAGTGAACATCTTAGTACTGTGCTGTCCCATCATACTTCCTATTTCATTAAAATCTATTAAGAGTCACTAGTTTATTCTTTTTATTCAGTATGCAGTTTTTCTGAAGCAAACACACCACAATGTTAAATTAATTAAATAACCTTTCAAAAGGTAAAGCGGAAAACTCGTTCACAATTTATACGTTTTCATTAAACAAATTTAAAATTATAACGAAAGATTAAGATGTCACTTTGTTAAACGGTCAGATAACTTTCTAACTTGAAATATTAACATTTCGCAAAGCTTGACAGCGATGTAAACGTAACACTCAATATGCATACTCAACCAAAGGCAAATGTCAGAATTTTACCATGCTTTCAATTACTCAGCGATACCCTGCCCCCTCAGGGGGACGGCCCGCTAGGAGTCAGAATACAATCTTAAATGTAAGCTTGGGTTGATGGGCACATCACATTAACTTGTTCTGCGCCTGACTTAGCTTAATGTCAATTCACCATGACAAAGTGACACTACGACAGCATGTTTATTACTCCTGCATTATCATGCAACACTGCTTCAAACATGTTGCAGCTGTCTCGACGTGATCTGCATCTCTCGACACGCTCGTGGGTGTGACGTCATCACAGCTGTCGGTCGTAGCCTACTTGTTAATTCATTTAGAATCACAAAATCTATTAGGATCTAACAAAGAATTCTACACATTTTTAAAAAACAGGTTTTATAAGTTAGATTTTACAAAATAAGATTCCATATTCGTTATTACGAGCATTTTAATAGACCTTTTAATAAACTATGAATAACTCTTTGACTATGACTTTGACTATATTCAAAATAACACTAGGTTTTAAAAGTGTTCAACTTAAATTTTTAATGTTAAAAGAAGATATAGGGATATACTATATTGAGACATTCGGAAGATTATTTTTGCTAATATACCATTCATACAATTTCCAATCATCTTAGAACAATGATATAATACAATGTATAATTGTACAATTGCAATTTTCCTACGGTTACCTGACACAGCAGGCTTCCTTGCACTGATTATATTACAGAACGTTGCTAATTCCTGCACACTACTTTTGCCGCACTCCAGTATTCCAACCAAACAACACAAAACAGCGTTCTTTTTTAGGCACGTAATCCGTGTACGCATGAAAATAAGATAGGCACTACGACTATGATCCATAGGTGATGTAGGTACAGTGTTTCCCATATCGTTCAACGCTTGGATTTAAACTAACCTAAAAACGTGGCAGTTTGCACTCACGTTACACATTATATTTGTCATACATTTACTCTAAATCATAAAAATGCTAACACCGTATAACACGTTTTTATGTTAGGTTAAATCCAAACGTTAAACGAAATCGGAAACGCTGCACCAACTGATCGTAGTCGTAATATCATTAAGTGTTGCCAACCTATTTCCATGCGTACACGGGTTAGGTGCATAATAAAAGCACGTTGTTTGGTTGCAATACTGGTGTGCGGCAAAGTAAGTAAATTCAGCAATTAACGGTTTTCCGTACTATAATCAGTGCAAGGAAGCCCCTCTTTGTTGGGTGACTGTAGGGAAATAAACATTTTCGTCACACTGTAGCAAAAACATCCGTTTTTAACACATGCGTTGGGGGTCAGTCCCTAAGGAGTAAAGGTCAGCTGTTGTAAACTTCGATTGTAAGCAATAGCATGTTGGTTGTAGAGATGATTTATATATATATTTAATCGGTTTTAGGTTATTGTTTCATCCATGTTTAATAGTTAAACATATAGATAAAAACATACTGCCTTAGTAGATTTCTTATCATTATGCATCAGGTGAAGAATGTAATTGTTAGTTCCGTCCGGTACACTGTAGAGGTCGTGTTTTGTTTCTTATTATTCCAGTAATTTAAAACCTCGTTTACCGGACATGAACTAGACATGAAAAACGAGCTTCAAAATTTACAATTGGATGAAAAGTCTATTATTTGTGTTGGTTAGTCTATGGTATAATGTGCAGCAGTAACACAGTCATAATAGACTAAACAAAATAATTTAATCACTTAACTGTTTGGTAGCAAAATAAATTCATTATACAAAACAAGAAGTTCACAGTTGCTTTAGAAGAAACAGTAACCGGTGTGGTTCCGTCACATATAGTAACGTAGTGTAGCGATGATTAGACGACGATTACTTTCCAGTTAATTAATTTTTGTCGGCTAAATACAGGTACAAAATGTTAAAATATTGAAATTTACGTATTCTTTTATGTATATATATATTAATTGAAATAAGAATGTCTGAGTAATTTTAATTACAAGTTTACTAGTTACTTTTGGTTAATTATAATTCATATATTAATGAAACATCGCACTAGAAGTTGTGCTGTTGTCCGTTCTGTCACGAGTAATACCTATGCTATTTGCATATAGAAGAACCTACCTTCGTCGCACAACTGCTGATGGCCGCTGTGGGAACTTTCGGATCAAGAGGGATTGAATAATTCACCAGGCTGTTATTGTAAGGTTTATCGAGTGTATACAACACATTAAGTGTATATCCATTGCGCTACGCGTTGATACAAATTGTCTCCTGAAATTGCTATTAGTGCAACTAGTAAGTAAAGTGACACTTACCAAAAATATGGGAAGCCTCTTGCATCAGATTTTTAACTCAGAAAGGTACTTTGCACACGACTTCAACATTATCTATAGATTGTGGTTATTGTGTGACATCTGAAAATGTGTACTTCAGTTACATACGATAAAACGTCAACTTCCTAAAATGGCGTTTAAACAAACAATCGTACAAGTTTGATATTTGAACAGATTTTTAAAAAAGTATTAGGCCATGTTTTTACAAAAGAACAAATGGTGGAAATAACTGATTATGAAAATATTTCCACTAATAACTGTCTTTTCAAAAAGTTATCACTTCTATTTCTCACTAAAACGGTGTTGTAATTGTAAATTAAAAATTTATTTATTCGTTATTTGGAGTGAGCAAGGTAAAATATTTAGACATAATTTTTTTTGCAAACAAATTTAGTGAAATAAATGCCAATTCGTACAAAATATATGGGAAAAGTCAATTAGTTGCTGCGAAATTCCCTTAAAAGTTCAGGTCCTTAGTTTCTTATGGTTAAACATATCTTAAGCAGATAATAAACACTGAAGAATCTTACCTAGATAATCGGATTCATTACATACAAAACTTCTAAGCTCTCATTTGAACTATGTGATGCTGGGGCTTTGTGTCACACAGATCACATAAATATAGCTTTAGATAAAACATAAACTAGAAATTAAATTAATAATTGTATGCAGCCCCATCATAACGATGTACATGTACATGACACTCAAAGCCTGTCTTCTATGTTTAACATGCGGCCTCAGGTAGTACAGCTTTGTGGAAATATACCTTTGTGACAAGTTCAACGCTGTCCTAAAGCACTTCATTTGTACAATTATATTGCAGTTATATACCAATATGTATATTAATATTGTTAATATTTTGTTACCTTGTTCACCCTAAAAAATAGTAGTTCAAAAAGGAAAAGTGCCTAAAAATAGCAGTAATCTTTATGATATATGTCATAAGTCAAGTTATATCAATGGCACATTATTTGACTGTTTAACATTTTATGTATATAGTAATAATATATCCAAAAATATCAAATTATCAATATTATCAATGTTATGTAACATCTATCACATCTTAGCAATTCTTTGGTCAACGTGTTTGGCAGGGGAACGTTCCAAACTCTGGTTCTAGCTTTGAATTTTACATATTAAAAATCGTGGACTATTTTGCTTACGTAAAACACCAGTGGTCCTAACCTGTTTCTAAATAGTTGCAAACAGTGTTCTTGAAAACTTTGTCTGGTTTTAAGCACTGGTAGCTGAAAGGATAACGTTCGTATTTAATTTAATGTTTGGCAATAATCCTAGTATGGAACCTCGATAACAAGATCCTCATTTTTGCTAAGCAGTTCATTGATACGTGTAGTTTTTTAATACACAATTTAACTATCAATTTACCTATACAAAAACAATCTACTATTAAAATGACATTTTAATCTTTATGATGGCTTAACAAAAAGACTTATGTAATTATACGTACATTTTATGAATTATTATTTAGACTCTTTGCCATGGTATAAATAAAATAAGAATAGCTTTATTGTGAGTTAAATAAGTAGATTATACGGTTCTAATAAATAATATTTAAAATACAAAAGTTTTTCCATTATTACTCCTATTTGGCAGCAATCGTATCAAACATGTTGTTTCAATTTCAGTTTTAATACATAGCTGAACATGAAAGCGTTATGAACTGTTCAATAAAGAGCGATTTCCATATAGATTGTGTTGGGTAGAGATTGTGTATCAGCCGGTATATCACATTGTCTGAGGCCTATGTTTACTATGCACTCAGGTGTGAGTATGTTGCAAATATACGATAAGTAAAAAAAATTATCAACTATTTTAGGCTATAAGTTAACGTATTTAACTTATAATAAGTATAGGTTAATTGTAACTCTTAAGGTTTGTAATATCTTCTTAATATGATAGGGGACGTAATTGATGCACAAATTACTTCTTTAATCCACACTTTTAAGTTTGTAGTTGCCGTAAAATAACATAGTCCACTACCATATGAACAAGAAATATTTGGCGTATCCCATCATCTAGGTTAGCTGTACCGGTTATTGATTCATGATTGTTGAATTAAACAGCAATTTATCATATTAAATGCACGATAAACACGTACAAGCGTACGGTAATCCTATTGTTGTATTAAGACAAACCTAAAAAAGGTAAACCTAAAACTAAAGGTTGTAAACACTAAACCTAAAGGTAAACCTACACTAGTTTTAAGATTAAAATTCAAACCAACAATTAACCATACAGTTAGTCATAAATTGGATTACAACCAGTAATTGACCATTTCTGGGGGTTTTCGTCGTATTTTGATAAATCTTATTTTTAAGTTTTGGAAACAATACCTTTGGCAGATTAAGTAATGGGGAACACAACTAACCCAACAGAAATCTTATGGGCACACTATAATCAGAATTCGATCGTCAGGGGTTATTAAAAAGAGTCTTATCCCCACTATACTAAAATGGTTTGTGTGATTATTATACAGGTTGACTATTTTCAACTGTCACGATCTTTGACGGTAGGGAGAACGGGGCTTAATACGACTAAAAATGCGATGTAACATGTTTTTTCTGTCTGTTAGTTTACACTGGTCGATATGCGGTCATCCATTAATGCAATGATTTTTTAATGATAAATTGAATTTTTAAATACTTTGTTTGGTTATTACTCATTAGGTTTTATCACTAGGAAGTACAAAAGAATGAAGGCCAGAAGATCAAGCTGCTCCCTTCATTGTAGCGTAATAGCTAGTTTGACCGTTGATTCACTGATGCACTATAGCGGTGCATACAGCGGTGGCGAAGTTGGGACGTTGCAAGCTAAATAGTTCATTCTTAAATATGCGATAAATCTTATGTCAAATGCTTTTACTTCTAAGGTAAATACTCCTTGGTTCTAAACTATTTCACGTAACAGACGTTTTTGAGTTAAGGTATGATTTTATGCACAACACAGTTGAGATCGTTTCCTTATGTAGCGTAAACCGGATAGCAATTTTAAAGCAATAAGATTATTAAAAATGTGGAATAATAATGTAGATTTATTTTTATATCTTTAATTAGCCTAAATTTTAATAAAACAAAACTTTATGACACGATCCATTTTTTATAGCTTTGAAATTTTTGAGTTTCCCCCAAATTCCCCCATTTTGGTGATGTACACCAAGTGACGGTTATGCCCAAAAAGTACTTCATAACATGTCATAAAGGTGTGCCGAGTTTAGTTTTCTAGTATGGGCCATAAAAAAATAACAGGGGGTCTCCACACTTTTTACTAACCCTGTATATCTGCTGTATCTTTCCCTATAGAAGAGACAGGATAATCATTTTGTGCCTAGCTTGATGTTTTAATTGGAAAATTACCCAAAACAATAAATCAATATAAGTTTTTAATAATTTCCACATTAATTTGTTGCCAAGTTACCTTATCAACAATGTTATCAAGTACAGGGTGGAGCGCAGGAAATTGCTATTTTGAGTTGCAGGTGGTTGGCAGCACTGTTAGTCAAAAAGAGGCGGAAGTGGGCGATGATTGTTGTGACTGACCGGAAGTTTGTCTTCAGCTCATTTTGAGTTGCCATCATGGAGTGGACACGTGAGGAGCGTTCATTTTGTGTTGAAGCATATTTTTCAAATAACTACTCGATAATTGCAGTGCAACGTGCTTTCCGTTTGCGTTTCGCTGTTTCCCCACGCGGACGTGTTCCTGGACGGCAATCAGTTGTGAATTGGGTGAATGCATTCAGGACAGCAGGGAATGTGTCATCTGTACGAAGAGGACCTGCGAGGAGTGTTACAACACCACAAAATATCGAACGAGTTAGAGCAGCAGTATTGCAATCTCCGAAACGCTCTGCTCGGAAGCAAGCACTTGCTCTTGGCATTTCAAGGCGTTCTCTCCACCGGATTCTCCATAGTGAACTGCATTTCCACCCATATAAAATGTGTGTGGTCCAACAATTGTCAGCACGGGATTATTTGACACGACGAACATCTTGTGAAGACATGCTTGCAACCATACCTCGTGACGCAATTGTGTTCTTTTCTGATGAGGCACATTTTCATCTCAGTGGGTGTGTAAACAAGCAAAACATGCGGTACTGGAGTGACACAAACCCCAGAGAAGTTCATCAGAGACCTCTGCATTCGGACCGCGTCACTGTGTGGTGCGCCTTATCACGAGTAGGCATCATTGGCCCTTACTTTTTTCCGGCAACTGTGAATGCCGAACGTTACCTAACTATGCTGCAGGATTTTTTCCATCCAGCACTTGAGGCAATGCAATTAGAGGATACATGGTTTCAACAAGATGGTGCCACTGCACATACAGCGAGAGTTACCATTGATCTTTTGAGGCAAATGTTTCCTGAACGGCTCATCTCTCGCAATGGTGATCTGAACTGGCCGGCACGCTCACCAGACTTAGCTCCATGCGATTTTTTCCTTTGGGGTTACCTGAAGTCCAAGGTGTATTGCAACCGTCCCAAAACCCTGGAAGACCTAAGGAACAATATTGCTGCTGAGATTGCCAGAATACCAGTCGACATGCTTGAAAAAGTGCATGAGAACTTCAGAAAACGTATGCAGCAGTGTGTGGATCGGGAAGGTCAACATTTGCCAGATATAATATTTAAAACAAAATAATTTGTAAATTCCATTACTGTTCAATGTAAGTGAAATATAAAATTAAGTTTCTACATGTTCATATTTTTTTTATTCCACTCCCAAATAAGCAAATTACCGCGCTCCACCCTGTATTTACTTGACTTAAAACATTATAAATCTATGGTTTCTGAGGATAAGTGTAACATTCAAACAGAACACAGTCATCAAATCAGTTAACTTACAAGCAGTTCTCCTAATTGATGCTTGTGCTGTACTGTGGACAGTGCATTATCCTTCTTCAGGAACTGTGTAAAAAATGTAACTTGATCAACTGCTTTTTAAATTATAGTTTTCTTGAATTAAGAAAACAACACTGTTCTTTAGGCTAGTCAAAATACGGTCCAACATCAAACGTAAGGTAAAAGAAATAAAATATATTTCTTCCCCATATTCTTCCCCATATATTCCAAAATATATATGATTTTGTCAAAAAAGGTGTCAAGAATATTATACTAAAAATCAAGAAAAATCCAAGTGGCGGAAAGCCGCCATTTTTGAAAAAAACTTCCGCCATATTGGATTTATGTAAGCTTTTAGTAAAACATCAATAATTTGACAACTAATCGTCTTAACAATCTGCGGTTTGTCTTAATAGCTTCATCATCAAGTTTACTTTAAGATAATAATAACTTTATACCATTTCAATATTGACTTATTTAAAAGAGACAGCTTTAAATAGAAACAATACCAAATTTCGAAGATTTTTTTGTAAAACCTTTAAATGTTTGCAAATACAAACTCAGGTGATAAGAACATTCATATTTTGTAGCTCTTAAAAGAATCTGCATACAATTTTGAACAATTATCAACCTCATATCAGTTTTTATATTGCTTTGAAGATATATTATGGGATATATTGTTATTAGTCTTCAACTTGGAACGCTAGCCAATTAGGTGCAATTGCAATTTAATATGTTTATTGTTGGTGCAATGACAAAGGTACTCATGTCCTATTCAGCATGTATCAATTCGTTGATCGGTTGAAGCTTGAACTACATCCACATTTCAGTAACGTTATGTTGTACAGTAAAAGTAATACCGGGAACATTAGGTGCTTCAGGCAGTCTTTAAAATATATGGGAACAGCTTACTTAATTTCGTAATAACTGTTACGAACTTTCTGAAATTATTTATGTGATAGAGAATTGCGTCCTATTTATTCATTTAAGCAAGCTGTGGTAATATTTCTGTATCGAAGTCATTACTCAGTTTTAAAGTAAAACTTCTAATATATAGGATCCTATGGGGAGCGAGCTGGCGTAGTGTTTAGAGCGCGGGACTTCAGTCCCTGAGGTCCCGGGTTCGTGATAAGTGATAATGCCGCAACCCCTAGGTCTAGCCTGAAGTAATGTGAAAAACAATTCCAGGCTCGTGCCCATAAAAAAAACAACAAAAACTACCATATATTAACCTATACGATAAAATGAACATTTTATGTTACAATACAGTGTAACATGGTGTGGTTAGTGTTGACACACTTTGTAGTGTATGTAAGTTAGGTTTTTTGTCCTAGGAAAAAAAAAGAAAAAAGAAAAAAGTAAAAAATATATAGGATCCTATATGATTAATTCGTTTACGTAGTAGATGAAAGTAGATCAATAATTATCAACAATTGTTAAACTTATCCCTCAAAAGTGTACATTAATAACACACTACACAGATGAGGATACACTTTTGGAATAATATGCAGTATATTGGAGTAATGAAGTAGCTCTGCCGTACTATCGTATCAATCAGAATGTAGAAATGTAATTTCACGCTTAGTTAGAAATGGTAATCTAACTTGGTAATAAAGCAGTTAATTTAACTGTGTGCAATATTGACAGTTAATATTTAGGGAATAAATTATGTGTTCTTGGAAATTTTGCTTTTGTCAGTTTAAAGCTGTAAACTTAATGCCAACATTGAAATAGAATGAATTTAACCGTATATTTGTTAGTGTATGTATTTACTTGACAGGTATGGTGAGTGTAGAGAAATCTCCGTAAGCCAGTAAATTTAGAGATTTCTTTACCCATTGGGTTGATGATCCTTTTTAGAAGGATTGTCAACTTATGTGTAAAAAATAAATAAAATAGAGTCCAAATGAAATATTTATAGCTTCTAACTCAATCAAGTATTTCATTATAAATAATATACTAGTTATTTCCTTTTTGATTACAAAAATTTTACGGTATAAACTGCCCATAACCACAACAATATTATAATGGATTAAAAAACTCCACTGACGTAGTATTTACTTCCTAAATGCTCCACAAATCTCAGTCGATTCTTCGCCTCGTGTACCAGCCTCTTCTACTCTTCTCTGTCCTCTGCAACGTTGGCGTTTGCATCGATGTGGACCTTTAAAAACCTCCATTAAGAATATGCATTATTACTTACCAAAGAATTATTTAGATGAGATCGGCATTTAGTGTCTAATCACATATTATGTTACACATATCGTTCCACAAGAATCCAAATGGTGTTTAAATACTCAATTTTAACACAATATTGCCAACCAACTCTTTAAATACCAAACCCAATGAAACTGTAGCAATTAGAAAAATCTTACACTGATGGGTTCTGTCATGCTTACAAGGGAGTACTCATAGTTTTGGTATTTTATGATTAGTCTATGCCTCTGATTATTTCATGTGATGTATGATGTATATGTACATATTCACACATAGCTACAGCTTGTAAGCTGCAAAAGAACAACAATAAAGTTAGCGTTTGATTTACGCTAATCGTGAAATTGCGATATGGAGCCAAACGGCAATGCTGATTGAACATCAGTTCTTTGACCAATCAGCTGTGCGGCCCTCACCATCAGCATCAGCATCAGTATTAGCTCACATCATTGTCCGTTATGGCCTAAACTTCATCCGTAAAATAATAATAGTGTTTTATTAAAACGAAACAGTGTTTTTTTATTTCACGATTCTGAATCAACCACTCGACAGATTTTCATGATTTTTGTGTTGAAAGAAAGATAATTTTGAGAACTAGGGAATGTCGAAGCCATAATTTTAGTTTAGGGTCCCAGTTTTTTAGAAATTAAGTTTTAATTTTTAAAAAGTCTAGCAGCCGACGCTAAGATTCTAAACTAGCTTTTGGCATAAAATAATTTGCTTAACATAACAGCTGTAAACATTCAGTTTTTGTGTCACAAATTCAGCATTTGGATAAAAATGTAAAGACATACTTAGGGTTGACTTATTCATACTATGTGTAATGCTAATCATTGATACGTTCAATTCTTTTATAAGAGGATGACAGATTAATTAAATATACATAGTAAAATACTAGGATGTTCAAATTATTTTTTAAAGCGATCTTTGTAATCTTCAATTTGTTTTAGAGCAATATAATTTGTTTTAACTAACAGCTGGTTAAATATAAACTATGGAACTGTGACGTTATTTTATTTACTCTTATTTTGTCATTGATTATAGGAAATAAGTAAGATTAGTAGAGATAATTAGACCACAGTTTAAAATAGTTTAGACCCAAATTAATTAAACCACAGTACAAATCGAGGCTCTGTACACGAGTCTTAATATAAAAGGATAAATGCTAATTATTTTACTGCTCCACTTTTCAAGGAAAGATTAGAAAAGTAACAATGTTTACATGTTTTAATTCTTCATGGTAGCTTTTTGTTTACAATTAATCTTTGTCTGCTTTAACTTTGTTTGGGAAATATTGATGTCATAAAAAGAAGATCAAGAATAATCAGGAATCACGATTTTAAATTACCACCACAATCTCAGCCGGGTTTTATTTTTATAGTAATATGTTTTCTGTGGTTTTATACAAAGATAAACAGATAGATGACATAGATTGAACACAACGTCAACATTGACCTAGGATACTGCAATTAGACAAACCATCCTTTTATGAAATCGTGTTCAGTAGTGGTTACGTTTGGGGGTGCCTATATCAGCGCACCCAGACGTGAAAATGTCACTTTTATTTCAACTATGAATATATTGTAGTTTAAATTAACTAATATGGGAAATTACGATGTACATTTATTTAATGAGGGTGGGTAATTATCAAGGATAGAACTGATGTATGGTCGCAATTTCATTGAAAAGTATTAAAGTATTAAACGGTATGGATAATAAGCATTGACAATTACGTCATTAGCTTTACTAGCGTGTTTACTTTTTATATTCCTGCTACATGTGACCAGTTCTATTTTTCAAATGAATGATATTTGGACCAAACAACTGTTTCAAAACAAACTGTTATTGTTTTAACTTTTCTTTGTTTACACTTATTTATTTAGAAATTAATGCAGTGAAATTGATATAAAGGATAGGTGTGACGATTAGTTTTGATGTTAGGATACCAAAGTTAAATTATGTGTACTGTGAATTTTATTGGATATTATCGTTTTATTTTAGGTCGTTTCTATTCAGACCTACTGGAAATTGTGTATAGTAGGTAGTTGTATTGTGGTGATAATAATTATGGAAGAGGCAGGTATGCTATGGAAGTTGGTATCGTTGACTAGGTCTATACACTTCTCAATTGACTATTACTCTCTCTACTGTAGGCTACTTATAATCAGTGTGCGTCTGTGCGAATCGGCTGCAAATCTCACTTCAACGCTTTTCACATCGTAAAAATTGCAGAATTGCTGTTTTATTGTAAAATTATTGGATTTAATATGCATATCGTATCTATAAAATGCATATTGTACCTATCTATGATGGAATAAAAACATTTTTGGTAACACAACATTTGTTTACAAGATGATTTTTCACATTAAAACTGCAAGAAACTTTGTCTTTATATGTGTAAACTAGCTGATCTGAATTGTACACGGTTTTAACGTGGTTTTAACTGACTACTGAATTCCCGTACGTAGGACGGGCTAACACCTCGTAGTGTTTTATTTTATTGCACCTCGCCAATTTGTCAAAATACCTATTTGCATTAGTTTTGTGTGATAAGGTGATGTTTTACATTAATTGATTCTACAACTTGGAACCATGATTTGCATAAAGTTCAATTTTGTATAAGATCACTTAAGTATTGTTACATTTGTATTTTCATTTGTAAATCAAGGGTATAAGGAGCAAAGAAAGATAAAAAATTAGATTAGTTTAATACTATCAACACCTTGTTAATGTTAGTCCAGCTTCGTATTGCTTACTAGGGAGTCGTCACTCCTATATGTTGCATCATAGTTGGAAAGTTACTAAATAATCCATGAGATTCTATTACAGAAAGGACATTACTCAAGAGCACTATGAACAGTCTCTCAAATCTAGATCGAATTTTTATAATTTCATGGATGAAATAGAAACTTGGTTAAAATGTTATTGATATGATTTAAAAGAACGCAAAAGTTAATATTTTTATGATCTTGAATGAGAAATGTGCTGTTATTTGGCTATTGTCTCAGATTTATATTGTTTTCACGAGTTAACCGAAAATAGCCATTTCAGAAAATAAAGACATCTGGAAGAAAGGGTACATTAATGCAAAAGTTTGACTTCTAAATCAGTTATATTACTCTTCAACGAATTGATCGTAGCTTAAACGCCATATTAGGATAAGAAATTTTGAATTATTGACTAAAATGTGCTACAGTACCAACTCATTTTCATAGAAAACTTAGCCAAAGATAGATTTGCTTCAGTTCCTATTTACAATCTTAACTAAAATTAATTGAAAAGTACGTACACTCTCTTGGTTTATCAATGTGTTAATGTCAGTGGTGGGTGAATACTAGCTATCTAAATCTGTCAGGTGGATTGCTGTCCTCTAAAACATAAAGTTCCGTTTTGAGGGGCGAACCTTTAAAATATCAGTGGCTTAGGTTTATTTAGCAAGATTGGGTTTTCTAGGTCAGTTGGGCTAAGAGAAGTTAGTAAATATCTTAGTCATTTCTCGACCAAAGTAGTGTTTTCCACACATGAAACATGTTTGAGACTGGTCATAAACTAGTCAGTAGACGACGTGTCAAGTAGCCTCTCACAAGGTCCCTGTGGCATTTGTAGGCTCTCACCGGGAGCTGCGACGCTTCGACTGTGATTACCATGTAGCCTTACGTGCTTTACATATTGTAAACGTGAAACTAACACTGGGTGGGTGTACATTATACGTCGTGTTTATAAGGTACTGCATACAATACTAGCTGTAAGGGAAACCCCTTTTCCTTGCTTAACATGGTTAGCCGTAAGTTAGTTTTGTATGTTCCACCAGAAAATCCTGACATGTATGTATAATTACGATTAATGTCACTTGCAATTAATTATTGTTAGAATAACCTCACAGAATTCCATTTACATTATGGATTGAGTAAATTTCGTGGCTTTAAGTGTTTGAGCTCTATAGCCTCGTGGCACATGAGTGGTTAATGAGTTTTATTTTACAATATATTGAAAATTAATATGAGTTTATCTCACTTTCTTTTATAAGGTCATACAGTCGATGTACGAGTAAATTGCTAAATAATGGCCTAAATCTTAGTGACCATTGAGCAGCAGTAACAAAAGGAAAAAAAACGGCGACACATGCCAATGCATTTTTAATGCAATGCAATTACAATACAATACAATGCAATGCAATGCTAATACAATTCTGCAAACTATGAGGAATTGTGTGTTATAATTGATAATTATCGATGAAGTTTGCCTTGGTTCTGAGGGTGACTTCTCATTACTTACACCCGTAAAAACTCGATGTAAATCTTTCTTTATGCACATCTCTCAACCTGTCAACATGTACATAAAAGTTGTAGGATCCAAGGTCTGGGATTAGTAAACGACTTGAGATTTACCTAATGTTTAAGTATGATGGTGAATTCTTATGCAGCCTATTTTTCTTTTTTTCAACTAGGTAATGGTCTGGAATCGTTTTTCAAATTATTTCAGAATAGGCATAGAGGTTTCATTAGTATCACTCACAAGATAAAATATATTGGTGATTTGTAAGATTTGAGCCCAAGACCTCAAGTCCCGCGCTCTAGAACTAAACCAGCTCGCTTTGCTGTACAGCTCATTAGGATAGCTTGAGATGATAGACCACAGGGAGGAAACCCCTATATTGAAAAAAACAACGAGAATCCAAAAAGGTTGCTTAAAGTTCTGTCCTATCTTTCATGGTACAATTTTATTTTTCAGTACTACCTGTTTGCAATCTTTTTGACTTAATGGCAACTTTGATAATAACGATATACTTTACAAATTATCCCAGAGAACAATTTTAAGCTGTGAGATGAACATATAAGTTTTCTATCAAAGGCTAAATATTGACATACATTGTCTATTTATAAGCAAATTTAGATTCCTCATTTTCATTGCTGATAATATTCTTATTACTTGCTGTATGTTGATATTTTTATCAACATTTTAGTTTTAAGTTTTAATGATAGCGTGTTATACACCTGGAATCTAATACCTAGTTATAAATCAAGCAGTGTGTTTCCTTTTTTTGCAAATCATATTAAAATATTGATTTTTACCTGTGTTGGTGTTGGTACAAAGTTTGCGTTGTAAAACATTCAGAAACATGTGTGACAAACGGTCGTGCCGTGGTCTCAAGGGTGTAATAGTCTCACTGCAGGGTCTATGATTTCCCTGTAGCCTCTAGACGTGACAAAGTCTGTTAGAATAGAAGTAAAGTGTTAGACGAGTGATGCTGGGTACAAAGTTTGCGTTGTAAAACATTCAGAAACATGTGTGACAAACGGTCGTGCCGTGGTCTCAAGGGTGTAATAGTCTCACTGTGGGGTCTATGATTTCCCTGTAGCCTCTAGACGTGACAAAGTCTGTTAGAATAGAAGTAAAGTGTTAGACGAGTGATGCTGGGTACAAAGTTTGCGTTGTAAAACATTCAGAAACATGTGTGACAAACGGTCGTGCCGTGGTCTCAAGGGTGTAATAGTCTCACTGTGGGGTCTATGATTTCCCTGTAGCCTCTAGACGTGACAAAGTCTGTTAGAACTGTAAAAAGTGATAATTAATTTATATAATTGATTTTTCTGTACTTCTACTAAACATCAGTTCTATGACGAATTGGTACATTTGATCTCCATAATCTCAGGCTTTGTAGTGTTTTTAAAGAAGCGCCAAACGAACCAGTCTTAGGTCAGTGAGTACACAAGTGCATGTCGATAAACACACACGGTCACGGTGCACGCGTGGCACCAGTTTCAAATAAGCCAAAATCAACATTTTATAAAAAAAATACAATAAAATCCAAAAGAATAATTTGGGTTAAAGTCATTCAATTTACCTACATAAAAATGACAATGACGGTAGTGTACTGCTAACTCAATTAGGCCTTCAACCATCTCCACCTTTACAAACTAAAGCAAAGTAGCCGAACACTCCAAATAAAAAAAAATATCAATGAAATGTTCAACTTCTCCAGTGTCTAGATTTCGCACGATTCCATGCAACAGGTTTGTTAGTTAATATAAATTCCTCTGGCACTTATTACATGAGTTATCAAAACTATTATACAACCAAGGTTCTTGGCGGTGTAACCTATCGGCAGCTCCAGTACATACTTCAAACTTGAATCCTGCATTAAACAATTCAAAGGGTACTATAACAAAGTAAAATTGATTGGCTATATTATATTATGAAACATTTCAATTGCGTAGCCAAGTATTGTAGGGATAAACAACATTCTTCACTAATAACGATTTAAAATAAAGGAAATTTTCGTAATATTAATAAATAAGCCACGATGAAGCAAGAAAAAAGTATAACACTGGCAAGGTATCTTGTACGAATTTTCTGCAATAATGTATGTGTTGCTCGTTCTGCTTATAAAAATTATTTTTGCAGTGGTTTAATAAGTAAAGTTAGATCTGCACTATGAACAATATAAAAATTATATTATTAGCTCTGAGTGATTTTTAAAAAGAGCAATGATTTACCAGTCCATCCTGTCTAATGTAGCGAAGTATTGGATTTGTGCTCTGATTGGTAAGGCTATAGGGTTATGTAAAGAAAAATAAAACTAATATTCCTTATTCTTTTGCAGAGGGAATACTAAATTACTTCAATTTACTTTAATTGATTCACCTCTCTTTGGATGCAGAATATTCACGCCTGTATGGAATATAATTTAATATTACACAGAGGTGTGAAAACACAAAAGTTGCCCCCTGTTGGGGTTCGAATGAAATTAATTTACTTTAATTGGACTAATGAGGACATATAATCACACAGAGCTGCACAGTGGAATAAAGATGTTAAGAGTGTGGGACAGTGTAATTAAATAACTCAGAAGTCCGATTGATTGACCGTGAGAGATCTGATAGCTGTCCTCCTTCGATCACCTTCCAGATCTTAAAATTAACACTTCTTAAAATCTAATAGATGTGTGTATTTAACACTCTGAATGAAATATTAACTCTGATGAAAGATTGTAATTTGAATTTAACAATTCTGTATGACTGAAAAATTGCAAGTATTAAAAGATTGTAAAAAATACTGATTGGAAATTCAATTGTAAAAATTACTTTACCAAATGTGTTTGTAAAAGTGGTCACCAAGGTTTTGGTATACTTTGTTCGGTTAAGCCGATTACTTTTAAATTAATTCAACCAGGGCCCTGTTTCATAAAAATACTAGTCTAGTAATTACTAGTCTAGTAAATACTAGTCTAGTAATTACTAGTCTAGTAAATACTAGTCCCGTATTTACCTGTCCTACTAATTTGTGTTTCATAAATGTTTTTATACCGCTAGTAAATACTAGTGAATTTTACTAGTCACGTGACCAAAACTACTAGTCACGTGACCAACTTTACAAGGTAAACTTTCAAAACAAATTTCTAACCTCAATCACGGGTTTTCAAACCCTTTATAAAGGGTTTTAATTTTGTTTTCATTTGATACAAAAAGTAAATAGTTGTGGAAACGCAGTGTTTTCTTTTAATTAATAACTATATAGACACATAAGTAAAACAATCACACATTATTTATCAAACCGCTATTATTTATGTTCATCAATGAGCCCGCCGACGCGCGTCGCTGCAATCAACACGGTGATTGTAGTAGCCGGTTGTAGGCCTAGTTGCGGCGCTCAACTGTTGGGTGGAAGTTGATCTGTTGCTGCCGCATTCGCTGTGATTTGTATAGTTTTTGTTTTATTCTGACATATAAAATTAAGCTTGCTATGAGTAAAGAAAAGAAGGCTCAAATTTTGAATGTAATTAAATCGTCTAAGGACATTTTGTTTGGAACGTTTTCGTACCCTAACCTATGCTTTCAAATATTCGAATGCATAAGAATATTTGGGTTACAAACTATTTGGTGATATTCTAATTTTGAGTCTACAAACCATGAATAATAAGCCTAAACGTTTATTGATGTAACAAATAATTGCAACGCCGTTACAAGCAATGGTTTTCAAGCAAATGGTAGGTTTTCGAGTATAGTAAAACATGACATTGTCACTGGCAGGGCGTAGCTCAGAGGCAGAGTTCTTGATTGTCGTGGTGAGTCTCTGGTTCAAATCTGCGCCACTCTCTATACTCTTATTCCATTAATTAAACTTTTACATGTTTTTACATTAAAATAACAGCTCTAATCAACATCTATTTTTTTATTACTTTGATTAACAAATCCAGAATACCGAAATGGATTAAAAGTAATGTTATTATGATAAGCAGTTTAGTTCAACGCCCAAAAATCAAATATAGGCCTACAAAATTGTTAGTACATCACAGGATTTTAGCTATTTAGCAAAAAATAATAAGCACCTCAAAAATACAATGCAACTCCTCTTTAAAATTGCCTTACTATTATTTCCTATTTAAATGTCTTTAAATAAAACCGAGAGCCTTAATTGGGTTAAAATAATCTGACTAATGTTGCAATGTTGGATACATTTTTGTACATCTTTGTATGCAAAACGGTTCCGGTATGCGGTTTTAATTTGGTTTCTCTCAAAGCTTAAAAATATTTTCTCTGTGATAGCTAAATAGTTGAGATAACCATGAAATTTAACTCAAGTAAAATTAGACAAAAATTTCACAGAAATTTATAACTTATAATTATAATTATTCTAATAGGGCGATTGTACATACATTATAAAATTCAATTTCACTAATTTTGTACTACGCCACATTTATTGATTGTAATTTATATCTAATTATTATCATTTTAGCACTCACAGATCTATTCGTGAACCAATTCGGACTTGAAAAAAGAAATTAATAACTCATTTTTTAAATTATGTGTGTAATGAAATAACTCTCTTTTCAAAAATACTAGTCTACTTCAAATAATACGGGTGAAGAAAGGTTGGTAGAAAATAGCAAGTATTTACTAGTGTAATTTACGAGAGTAAAACTTTATGAAACACATTGCTGTCTACACTAGTAAAAACCACTAGTAATACTAGTCCCTACACTAGTAACTAGTATTTTACACTAGTAGGTTTTTGAAACGTAGACTTGTAAAATACACTAGTATTACTAGTCCATGGACTAGTAAATACTAGACTAGTATTTTTATGAAACAGGGCCCTGGTAATTAAATATACGATTAAAAAAGTATCGGATGTTATAGGTTCCATACGAGTACTAAGTTGAAATAAATTAATATAATATAAATTCAATATATAAATTGACTTAATACTGACAAATAGTGCAGTTCGAACTCTTTATTTTAAGGGCACAAGTAACAATAATTGTAAACAGGTTTTCGGCACGGAAATATAATTAAGAACGCCTGTAATCTCACTAACAGAAGTTTCGATACAACAGTATATCAAACAATGGTGTTGTCAACATCAAACAGCGTCTCTGTGTCAGGCTATGCAGATCAAGTGCAAGACAGCTGGAACACGCTTGAGGCAGGGCTGCATAGTAATACAGACACACATGCTGTCATTGCTATCGTGGTGTACCATGTAAATTTGTCATGGGTAGAGGTTGCAGGTGACAAAAGGTTACATGTTAATTAGCTAAGTTCAACAAGCACACTGAAAAAATTACTCAACAATCAAATGATAATTAATAGGCAAAAACCCGTCTAAATTTACAGTCTAAATTTTACGTTTAGCTGTATTTGATGAGGCATAAATGAGAGTAAAAATTAATAATGCTTATTGCAAACGTTACAAGGTGAGGTTGATTATTCATTCAATCCGAGCTAGTACTACTATGATAACTCGATCCATCTCCTTTTGGTGGAACTTTCAGAACTATCTGAACAAATTTGAATACTAATTCAAATCTTACATGGGTGGTAAATAGTTGATTTTTACTAAGAGGCTTTTGTGACTGTCCACCTTTTGAGGGCCTATTTAGCTTAATGTTGCATTAGTATTTTTGTCCCTTGATAAAGTTAACTAAAGGAGTGTGATAAAGGAGTTTATCCACCTCCAGAAACGTTGTGTAGGTTAAGTCCAATTTCATAATGGTGACATATTAAACACCAACGTCATTATAAATTTTAAAAACTTCATATTACTGTCAATGACAACTCCTAAATATGTTACACGAAAAAATTTGAAACAATATTAATGTTGCCAACAGGTGGTGTCCGGAAAGATGGGGACAAGGAAACGAAACTTAGGGTCACGGAAACTTGGGGACAAATCGGGTTTTGAGCCAAAAGGAAGACAAACGGAGGCTGACTCTGAGAACGACTCTTTAAATCGACTCGTTCTCTATTGTTGTTGTACCTAGGTCTAGTTGTAACTACGACTTGTTGTATTTATATCTAGTTGCATCTCCCCTTAAATTTTTCACCTTGTTTAAATGGTTACTTTTGTAGAGCTTAGGGACAACAGATTTAGTACATTGAAGTATTTTTGTAGGGTTATTTTATTAATCTCGGAGTAAACTCGAATTATAAATTATTATTTAAGCATACATTTTTTAAATAAAAAATACACTTAAATATTTCCAAAACAATAGCTTCAACTTCTTAACTTCAACTTATAGCCTCAAATTTATGTTATACGACCGTGAACATGGGCGAATTTCTCTCGTTTGTATTAGAACAATAATACAATATAATTCAGGAACAACCCGTGACTAGCTATTTTTGAGAAAGATTAAAGAAATATCTGTTGTAAAATGTAGTCGTAGGCATCTGGTACAAAGTATTCCACCTATTTTTTAATCTAAGCAAACCCATAAACATTCAGTACTTGGAAAGGTGAAGGAAATATCAGCGAACAGAATACAGCGATGTACCGTTAATCCCCTCGCAGGAAACAGGAAACAGGAGAACGATTCGTTCTAAAAAGAGTCGTTTCAGAGCCTATTTCAGCTAACCACTCCCTCCCCCCCCAGTCAAACCCCTATTTGTCCCTAACTTTCCGTGTCCCTAACTTTCCTTGTCCCCATCTTTCCTAAACTCCCAACAGGTAATGTCAGATGTGTTAGATGAATTCTGTCGTCCAAAAGTGATGTTTTCTCAAAAAGGAATCAGATAGCCCTTGTAAAACATAATTAATTACTTTCTATACATGTTTGGATTTCTAGCTGTGAACGAATTCGGCTGGAAACAAGATTCATCAGCAAACAGATGTAACTTGAAATCATACACTGCAAAAGGCAGATCATTGATGAACATTAAGAAAAGATAGGTTCCCAAAACAGACCCCTGTGGCACCCCAGGACCTACAATACGCTTATCAGACATCCTAAAAAAACCTGTGAAATCAATGTAAGGGACTTCAACAACTTTTTTTTCTTCCCCTAATATATGAAGAAATACCATTTGTGTCCACTCCACGTATGCCAAGGTTATTTAGGAGCAGGTTGTGGTCAACAACATCGAATGCGTTTGTAACTGACCTTATTCATTAGGTAAAAGATCTACAAACAAACAAATAACTAACAAGTATCAGGTTAGTTTTAAAGTCAGCCACAAATTAAACCATGGTCAAACATAGCACTTCTTCTCACTAAGTTTCCGCTTCTTCGTATTCAATTAACCTCCTCTGTGGCCTGAAGGTACTGGGACTTTGTTGATCGTCGCAGCTGGTACGTCTGGGTGCTGTGATGCTATGAGCTCCGAACTTGAACTTCTGGGTTTCGTGCTTGCTAATCTGACAAAGATAGTAGCTAAGGAAATCGGTTATTACAGAGTAATTCAACATCTTAGAGTACAGGCCAGAAATCATACAAATTCGAATGACTAGTGAACTTTTTGATTTATTTAAACGTAAGTTTATTGGATTTGAAATGCATACAGTAAATAATTGGATAGCCACCTGACAAGTGTTTACAAGGTGATATTTCTCATTAAAACTTCCAGAATTTTTCTTTGACCAGGTAAATATTTGTCTGCAGATCTGGAAAACGTTCAACTTAATATTTAAGCTAGCTGTTCTGAATTAAATGCAGTTTTTACCGACAACTTTATCCCTGTGCGTAGGCTCCTAATGATGTAATATAGTATCATGACGTATTATATCAATCACATAATTGACTTTGTGTGCAAAGCCCGTGGTCACAGTGTTTTTTCCTACATTATTATGCTGGTAACAAGCTTTGATATTTTGGTTAATACTAAAACGTCTACCTAATTTAAAATAAACTGCCGCCATTTTAAAACAGAAAAAGATAATTAATTTTTTTTTCCAAAATGTTTGTACATTAAATACCTTTAATATGATGTATAAAATTGCATATGTTTACATTTGAAAATTCCGAGATTCAAACTAGTGACACATTTTTTATGATAAACCCTCAAACAAATCCCAACTTGTTTAAAATTTCTCCAATGCAAAGAAACATTTTTTTTAGTTAGTGATTCAATCATTTCGTATATTACGATTGGGTTAGTATATTTTATACCATCGATATGTATAAACAACACAACCAAAACGACGTTGTTGTGTTGTTGATTGATAAGAATGCAACAATGAGGTACAAACGATGAAATTAATCGATACATAACTACGATGTATGCGATTCTTTACAATTAAAGTTTACAACTGAGCTATCAACAGCTGATTTTTACTTCCTAGGGAAAAAAGAGCTAGGAGTAGACCCGCAACGCATGTATTAAGAACGGGTGTTTTGCTACAGTATAATGAATAACTCATTTTTGATTACCTTCGTTAACTGAACGATTCATATATTTTTCTCAGCAGTCTATTCTAAAAAAGTAAGCTTTTTTAATATTTCCTTGTCAGTACTCACCTAGGTTTCTGCACTATACGGTAGTACTGGGATTATAATGTTATGGTATACTTTGATTTTACCTTCTTTTGACAGCCGTCTGGACTTCAACAGTTTTAGATACAAATATAGCACACTTTATGGGTTTAAATTTTCGTTTTCAACCAAAATTTGTTGTATATGGACGAATAGATGTTTGAACACAAAGAATAACTAACTATCAACCTATGGCTATTTAGGTTACACGTTACATATTACAATCTAACAATTTATCGTCGAAAAAATATTTCCCTTACATGAGTTCAACTCTTTATAGCATAAGTTTCTATTAACACAAATTTAATTTACGACGAAAATTAATTGAATGACTTTGGAATGTATAGTTCAATCATTTGCAGTATCCGTTATGGTAGGAACAAGTCAAAATTTAATATGATAATTCAAAATATACCAACGATCAACATTTTGAAAACAATTTAACACGATAAAAGTTTAGTATATACATAATATTAGGTGTTAATAGTTTTACGTGTACTTTTCAACATAACTTTCATGAAATGTTATACGAGAACAAGTTTCAGGTTTATCTTATCCTACAACAAACTGTACCATTTTGGACTATATCATACCTCAACTATTCGCACACTGATAATTTAACACAATGATATCATTCTGTCAATTATGACTAACGCTGTATATATATTCCTGTCTATGTATAAATATACACTGGGGAGATTATTTGAGACAGCTCCGGGCTCGCGGTTGCACATTGCATGATCCACGCGATATACTGCATATTGAAAACAATATTTGATTGAATTCTACTGGTAAAATGGAAACGCCCGTTTTAGGTATGATATAGGATTGAGCTTACAATACTGAAATGGAAATAATTACTGTTGTTAATCTTTCGTAAGAAATACATATACTGTATGTCAGACATACATAAACCAAATTACAGTGCAATATAAATAGTGTACGTTATATTTACCAAGGCAATTGATTAACTACGATATTTTTTATTTTCTACAGTTTAAACATAAAACCTAATATACGATGGGTTAGTTAATTGATACATTTAGAATTCACATGAGTCACGGCTATTTAAACAATTGCATCTTTTAAATTTAAACGATATCTTTCAAATTTGCAAATATAATTGGGAGACATTAAATGAATAAATTATGTGTATTTACCAATCAAAACCTTTTGTTTTTATACCCCAGAAGAGAATTCTTGGTATGAATATTTGGTGCCGATATCTTTAAAGTAGTATTCTATCATTTTAAAGGAGAATTAATAATTATTTAGAGATCTTGGTTACAACAGCTCAAACATTGAGCAGAGATGTTGATTACAAAAAATTAAATAACTTCTTGATCAGAATTGTACGTGTTATTAAATTTACGGAAAGTAAATAAAGATACGTCTTATAACACTTAAAACATATATTTACGCTTATACTGTTACTCACAAGACGGTAAATATACAAAAGATGGTAAGTGGTGATCGATTTCGATTGGACACTCCAATCATCATCAGACCCAATAGGCGAATACATTCGCTTAAAAATTAGTAACTATTTAGTAAAAAAAAATAGTAAAATGTGATAATGATTATTTTCGTCAATAATATTTTTACTATCTGTAAACATTAAGTATTAATAATACTAAAATACGATGCAGATAAAATTAAAAAATTTCATTTTTTAACTAGCATTGAGTATTAAAATATTAGAATATACAAGGCACAAAGACGAGCAGATGTTTTGCAATGTTACTTGTAACGCTACATTTTGTAATATTAATATCAACCAGTGATTGCACTTGGCTGTCTAGAAACAGACATCGCTCTGACAACGCTTTGTAAATATGGAACCATCATCAATATGTCAGTTTACTGTACACTGTATACAACATTGACACAGTCATGATTCTGACAGTGCTTTGTGAATATTAAACCATCACCAATATGTCAGTTTATTGTACACTGTATACAGCATTGACACAGTCATGATTCTGACAGTGCTTTGTGAATATGGAACCATCATCAATATGTCAGTTTACTGTACACTGTATACAACATTGACACAGTCATGATTCTGACAGTGCTTTGTGAATATTAAACGATCATCAATATGTCAGTTTACTGTACACTGTATACATCATTGACACAGTCATGATTCTGACAGTGCTTTGTGAATATGGAACCATCATCAATATGTCAGTTTACTGTACACTGTATACAACATTGACACAGTCATGATTCTGACAGCGCTTTGTGAATATGGAACCATCATCAATATGTCAGTTTATTGTACACTGTATACAGCATTGACACAGTCATGATTCTGACAGCGCTTTGTGAATATGGAACCATCATCAATATGTCAGTTTATTGTACACTGTATACAGCATTGACACAGTCATGATTCTGACAGTGCTTTGTGAATATGGAACCATCATCAATATGTCAGTTTACTGTACACTGTATACAACATTGACACAGTCATGATTCTGACAGTGCTTTGTGAATATTAAACCATCATCAATATGTCAGTTTACTGTACACTGTATACAGCATTGACACAGTCATGATTCTGACAGTGCTTTGTGAATATTAAACCATCACCAATATGTCAGTTTACTGTACACTGTATACATCATTGACACAGTCATGATTCTGACAGTGCTTTGTGAATATGGAACCATCATCAATATGTCAGTTTACTGTACACTGTATACAACATTGACACAGTCATGATTCTGACAGCGCTTTGTGAATATGGAACCATCATCAATATGTCAGTTTACTGTACACTGTATACAGCATTGACACAGTCATGATTCTGACAGTGCTTTGTGAATATTAAACCATCATCAATATGTCAGTTTACTGTACACTGTATACAGCATTGACACAGTCATGATTCTGACAGTGCTTTGTGAATATTAAACCATCACCAATATGTCAGTTTACTGTACGCTGTATACAACATTGACACAGTCATGATTCTGACAGTGCTTTGTGAATATTAAACCATCATCAATATGTCAGTTTACTGTACACTGTATACATCATTGACACAGTCATGATTCTGACAGTGCTTTGTGAATATTAAACCATCATCAATATGTCAGTTTACTGTACACTGTATACATCATTGACACAGTCATGATTCTGACAGTGCTTTGTGAATATTAAACCATCATCAATATGTCAGTTTACTGTACACTGTATACATCATTGACACAGTCATAATTCTGACAGTGCTTTGTGAATATTAAACCATCATCAATATGTCAGTTTACTGTACACTGTATACAACATTGACACAGTCATAATTCTGACAGTGCTTTGTGAATATTAAACCATCATCAATATGTCAGTTTACTGTACACTGTATACAACATTGACACAGTCATAATTCTGACAGTGCTTTGTGAATATTAAACCATCATCAATATGTCAGTTTACTGTACACTGTATACATCATTGACACAGTCATGATTCTGACAGTGCTTTGTGAATATTAAACCATCACCAATATGTCAGTTTACTGTACACTGTATACAGCATTGACACAGTCATGATTCTGACAGTGCTTTGTGAATATTTAACCATCATCAATATGTCAGTTTACTGTACACTGTATACAACATTGACACAGTCATGATTCTGACAGTGCTTTGTGAATATTAAACCATCACCAATATGTCAGTTTACTGTACACTGTATACAGCATTGACACAGTCTTGATTCTGACAGTGCTTTGTGAATATTAAACCATCATCAATATGTCAGTTTACTGTACACTGTATACATCATTGACACAGTCATGATTCTGACAGTGCTTTGTGAATATTAAACCATCACCAATATGTCAGTTTACTGTACACTGTATACAACATTGACACAGTCATGATTCTGACAGTGCTTTGTGAATATTAAACCATCATCAATATGTCAGTTTACTGTACACTGTATACAGCATTGACACAGTCATGATTCTGACAGTGCTTTGTGAATATTAAACTATCACCAATATGTCTGTTTACTGTACACTGTATACAGCATTGACACAGTCATGATTCTGACAGTGCTTTGTGAATATTAAACCATCATCAATATGTCAGTTTACTGTACACTGTATACAACATTGACACAGTCATGATTCTGACAGTGCTTTGTGAATATTAAACCATCATCAATATGTCAGTTTACTGTACACTGTATACAGCATTGACACAGTCATGATTCTGACAGTGCTTTGTGAATATTAAACCATCACCAATATGTCAGTTTACTGTACACTGTATACATCATTGACACAGTCATGATTCTGACAGTGCTTTGTGAATATGGAACCATCATCAATATGTCAGTTTACTGTACACTGTATACAACATTGACACAGTCATGATTCTGACAGCGCTTTGTGAATATGGAACCATCATCAATATGTCAGTTTACTGTACACTGTATACAGCATTGACACAGTCATGATTCTGACAGTGCTTTGTGAATATTAAACCATCATCAATATGTCAGTTTACTGTACACTGTATACAGCATTGACACAGTCATGATTCTGACAGTGCTTTGTGAATATTAAACCATCATCAATATGTCAGTTTACTGTACACTGTATACAACATTGACACAGTCATGATTCTGACAGTGCTTTGTGAATATTAAACCATCATCAATATGTCAGTTTACTGTACACTGTATACAGCATTGACACAGTCATGATTCTGACAGTGCTTTGTGAATATTAAACCATCACCAATATGTCAGTTTACTGTACACTGTATACAGCATTGACACAGTCATGATTCTGACAGTGCTTTGTGAATATTAAACCATCACCAATATGTCAGTTTACTGTACACTGTATACAGCATTGACACAGTCATGATTCTGACAGTGCTTTGTGAATATTAAACCATCACCAATATGTCAGTTTACTGTACACTGTATACATCATTGATACAGTCATGATTCTGACAGTGCTTTGTGAATATTAAACCATCATCAATATGTCAGTTTACTGTACACTGTATACATCATTGACACAGTCATGATTCTGTCAGTGCTTTGTGAATATTAAACTATCACCAATATGTCAGTTTACTGTACACTGTATACATCATTGACACAGTCATGATTCTGACAGTGCTTTGTGAATATTAAACTATCACCAATATGTCAGTTTACTGTACACTGTATACAGCATTGACACAGTCATGATTCTGACAGTGCTTTGTGAATATTAAACCATCACCAATATGTCAGTTTACTGTACACTGTATACAACATTGACACAGTCATGATTCTGACAGTGCTTTGTGAATATTAAACTATCACCAATATATCAGTTTACTGTACACTGTATACAGCATTGACACAGTCATGATTCTGACAGTGCTTTGTGAATATTAAACCATCACCAATATGTCAGTTTACTGTACACTGTATACAACATTGACACAGTCATGATTCTGACAGTGCTTTGTGAATATTAAACCATCATTAATATGTCAGTTTACTGTACACTGTATACATCATTGACACAGTCATGATTCTGACAGTGCTTTGTGAATATTAAACCATCATCAATATGTCAGTTTACTGTACACTGTATACATCATTGACACAGTCATGATTCTGACAGTGCTTTGTGAATATTAAACCATCACCAATATGTCAGTTTACTGTACACTGTATACATCATTGACACAGTCATGATTCTGACAGTGCTTTGTGAATATTAAACCATCATCAATATGTCAGTTTACTGTACACTGTATACATCATTGACACAGTCATGATTCTGACAGTGCTTTGTGAATATTAAACTATCACCAATATGTCAGTTTACTGTACACTGTATACATCATTGACACAATCATGATTCTGACAGTGCTTTGTGAATATTAAACCATCACCAATATGTCAGTTTACTGTACACTGTATACAGCATTGACACAGTCATGATTCTGACAGTGCTTTGTGAATATTAAACCATCACCAATATGTCAGTTTACTGTACACTGTATACAGCATTGACACAGTCATGATTCTGACAGTGCTTTGTGAATATTAAACCATCACCAATATGTCAGTTTACTGTACACTGTATACAGCATTGACACAGTCATGATTCTGACAGTGCTTTGTGAATATTAAACCATCATCAATATGTCAGTTTACTGTACACTGTATACATCATTGACACAGTCATGATTCTGACAGTGCTTTGTGAATATTAAACCATCACCAATATGTCAGTTTACTGTACACTGTATACAGCATTGACACAGTCATGATTCTGACAGTGCTTTGTGAATATTAAACCATCATCAATATGTCAGTTTACTGTACACTGTATACATCATTGACACAGTCATGATTCTGACAGTGCTTTGTGAATATTAAACCATCATCAATATGTCAGTTTACTGTACACTGTATACATCATTGACACAGTCATGATTCTGACAGTGCTTTGTGAATATTAAACCATCATCAATATGTCAGTTTACTGTACACTGTATACATCATTGACACAGTCATGATTCTGACAGTGCTTTGTGAATATTAAACCATCATCAATATGTCAGTTTACTGTACACTGTATACATCATTGACACAGTCATAATTCTGACAGTGCTTTGTGAATATTAAACCATCATCAATATGTCAGTTTACTGTACACTGTATACAACATTGACACAGTCATAATTCTGACAGTGCTTTGTGAATATTAAACCATCATCAATATGTCAGTTTACTGTACACTGTATACATCATTGACACAGTCATGATTCTGACAGTGCTTTGTGAATATTAAACCATCACCAATATGTCAGTTTACTGTACACTGTATACAGCATTGACACAGTCATGATTCTGACAGTGCTTTGTGAATATTAAACCATCATCAATATGTCAGTTTACTGTACACTGTATACAACATTGACACAGTCATGATTCTGACAGTGCTTTGTGAATATTAAACCATCATCAATATGTCAGTTTACTGTACACTGTATACAGCACTGACACAGTCATAATTCTGACAGTGCTTTGTGAATGTTCCAGTCAGTTTCATATCTGGTACAAGCTATTCTACCGATCTGTTGTACTAAATAGATAAGCATTCACACTTCATTGTCATTTCTTACGTTTTAACAATAACTAGTTAACCGCCCGTGCTCCGCCACGGGAATATTGTCAGCAATAAAAGAAATAATAATTAACAAATACTGTTTATCTTTGTATTTTATTTAGGGGTTGTTTATCTTTTTACATGAAATATAACTGATAGTTTACCTGAATAAACTATTTTATGTTAATCAAACCGATAATATTATTTTTACCAAATGAATGTTTATATTAATTCGAGTTTCATTTGAAAAATAAATAGTATACGAACTGGGCAATGCTGATAACCTAATAAGCAGCTATTTATGCTATTTAGATAATTTGCTCAAGTATATTCCTATAATCGTCGTTTTTTTTCATTACATTTGTTGTATGGAATAAAGATAATCAGCCTATATGTAAATAAATCACGCATCAGCAGTTGGTCGCATTTCACGAATCTTTGACCCATACTGTGAGTAAAAGCTGTGTTTACGTCGTATATATAAAGTTGGGCTTTGCTCAATGTTAGAGGGTATTAATGGTCCAATTTGATGGAAAAGGAGTCGTGGATTTTAAAACTATGTACCACTATGACTACCACTACCAGAAAGATTTTTATTCAAGTGAGACTTAGAACTGGCCATTTCAAATGCAGATTTGTATTATATTTTACTCAAATAGTTTTTTGTCTCTTTTGACCCTTAATACTTTTTTTATAAGTTAGTCGCTGTTGATAAGATTTTCCATAAACTCAAAATGTTGATAAGGAGTTCATTTTACCTTCCCCTTGTGACAACATAAGGAAAAAATATTTGTGTCCCAGTTAGTCTGTTCTGACTAAAAATTCATAGATTTGCAGTACTGATAAATCCAATCTAACGACCCCAATTCAAAAAATTGGTATTTTTTAGAAGGGACTTCCAGAGCACATTTAACACCATCACTGCTCTTTACCTTTTTAGTTCGATGGTTCTCTACATGTTTTTTTTTTTTTTGTTCTGTATGTCTCTTTACGCCCGGTTAATGATTACCTTTTCTTTTTCTTTTTTGTACTTTTCACATCCTGGGGTTAATGATAAAGTTTTATAACGCTATAATGAACCGAGTCAACATTGCCATTAAACATCAAGTCAGATAGGTACTTCTTCGCCAGAACGAAATCGTAAGTCACAGTTTCTCAAGCAACTTCCCTGTGTAGGCCTACTCGAAAAAATATAGTTAGGGTATAGTTCACTGATAAATTGTAGTTCCAAATATCCCAGTGTACTCGTCATCTCGAGAAGGTAAAATTTAGACTACGAACACTGATCTTGAGTAAGATTAATCACTTACGATAAAATGTTTGTATGTTTACCAATCATTAGCAATTATCTGTACAACTTGCAAGCGGATTTCCCTATGATTGTTCTGGTGGCTATAGAGAATAAATTATATTGATCAAAACAATAAGTTTCCGTCCCCTACTATGGGTATTATTTCACATTCCATACTCAAACTTAAACTCAATTACCACTTTCCTTCAGATCACTTTGCAGGAAAACTAAAACATTTTTGTGTCCCAGTTAGTCTGTTCTGACTCGAAATTCATAGATTTGAAGTAGTGACAAATCCAATCTAACGACCCCAATTCAAAAGAGTTAGTATTTTTTTTAGGGACTTCCAGAGCACATTTAACACCAACACTGCTCTTTACCTTTTAAATTCGATGGTTCTCTAAATTTTTTTCGTTCGGTATGTCTCTTTACGCCCGGTTAGTGATTACCTTTTCTTTTTCCTTTTGTACTTTTCACACCCTGGGGTTAATGATAAAGTTTTATAACGCTATAATGACCCGATTCAACATTGCCATTAAACATCAAGTCACATACTTCTTCGCCAGAACCGAATGGCAAGTCACAGTTTCTCAAGCAACTTCCCTGTGTACTTGAAAAATTCACTGATATATTGTAGTTCCACGTATCCCAGCATACTCGCCATCTCGAGAAGGTAAAGTTTGGTACCACTGAACGTCTAACACTGATCTTGAGTAAGATTCGTCACCTACTATAAAATGTTTGTATGTTTCCCA
This sequence comes from Macrosteles quadrilineatus, assembly GCF_028750875.1. Taxonomy (NCBI): domain Eukaryota; kingdom Metazoa; phylum Arthropoda; class Insecta; order Hemiptera; family Cicadellidae; genus Macrosteles; species Macrosteles quadrilineatus. The sequence continues at coordinate 29,094,312 of NW_026542594.1, read as the reverse complement.
CTCATTAGCTTATGTACAACTTGCAAGCGGATTTCCCCATGATTATTCTGGTGGCCGTAGAGAATAAATTATATTGATCAAAACAATAAGTTTCCGTTCCCTACTATGGGTATTATTTCACATTTCATACTCAAACTTAATCTCAATTACCACTTTCCTTCAGATCACTTTGCAGGAAAACTAAAACATTTCAAAAATAAGTTAACAAATACACTTTCCTTGATCAAAATCGTGTGTTTATAAACAGAAACTCCAAGTTTAAAATTGCATACTGAAAGTGAGTTTATAAAAATAATAACAAATGTCTGACAAACATTAAACAGCTGACGAATAATTTATAAACTGATGTGTATTATATTCTTCAATAAGAATTGTATTGACTCGACCTTTAAAGGGCTGTAGGTCGTAGCCCTTAGAAAAAACGTAAATTCTAAGGAAGTTCGGCAAATCTACACACTATCCCCTTTAATTTGAGACATAAATCTTGTAGATCGGTCCAGTAATTACTGAGAAAACAGTGTTACAACTGTGTATTAAATATATAGATAGAAACACTAATAATATAACAACAATGTACGTAATATTACTACACAATATTCCTTTCCTAAGGTTGTCGGATTTATTTCGTTCCCAAGTTTCCACGCCAGTTGTATCGCCACCTGACCACTGCATAATGTATGAGGGGTTACAACGTCCTTAGCCACCATTGTCAACCCCAGATATTAAATTTGTATCCTATAAGCCCAACGTTTTTTTTTAGTTTCCTTTAGCCATTGAATACAGATTATTCTGACATACGCGAATCTTTATTTTGTTTATTAACAGCAGGATTAAGGAATTTTAGTGAAAGAATAAAAATAAAATTAGGTTATGTTAAAATAGTAATTGAAATCAATGTTTTTAAAGTATTTAATTTTAAATAACACTATTGTGTCATTGTACTTCAAGCTTACTAACTAATTAGACCGAGAAATAGTAGCTATCATCAGCAGAAATACTTTAAGCTATACTTTGAAAGAGTGTGAATCCAAAACGTATCTTGTTTCTACGTTTCAGTTTACCCAGTGCGTGTATTTTATTTCAGTTGGTGTTCAAACTAATTTGATCATTAATTGTTAGCAATACCGTATAAAAAACAACACACTAATAGTGTCACTGCTTTACACCATTGATGTGAAAGTATGGTAATTTGTAGACAAGAGTTGTGATAATGTACGCTACAAATATATATATCGTTTATCTGATTTTGTAGTTCTACCTAACCTAGAGTAAGAAATAAAGCCTAGATAGGCTAACCTTTAAAACAGCTCAAAAAGCTTGTTGTCAAAAAGCACGGTCACGTATGATTGACGTGATATTCGTTTCTGGTCACGTGTTCCTAGCTTCACACTCCATTACCCGGGTCTCGCAGACATCAGAAATGCACCTTGCACATTGCACATGGTAAACATGGCTGTTTCTACTGGCATTACTCACGGATTATAATGCACAATCATGGGAGCATTGTAGAGCTAGCTATAATCTATAATTAATTTTTTCTCAACACTTTATACACTATAGGAGACTGAACTATTTTAGGCTATAACGTTACCTCGTTTAAGGTATTTCCAGATTTAAAAATTAGTTTTGTACTATTACTAATAGTGTCAAATTATCAAAGCACTGTACACTACAGGGTGATCAACTCAAGGAGGTCACCATTGGGAAATCAGATTCGGTAAGAATGAATTAGTGAAAACCTAATGCGTACAGTAAATAAGACCTTAAATCTATAGGGGGTTTCCAAAATTTACACCTTAAACATAAAAATTGGCACTATAAACAACGTATAGATCTTAAGAAAACAATACTTTTGTACATTGCAGCGTTGCTGTACGAGTAAGAGAAAATGCACAAAAACTTGATTCCCTGTCATTCTTACATAGGAAAAGTAAAACATCGTAGTTTGTTTGTTCATAAATATATTTTGGTCAAAATTTGTAAATTTATTTATTTATTATCCTATTATCATTTTAAAAAGGGGTTCCGTCTGTTGAGCAGCAAACACTCGTTCATCCTAAGTCATTTAAATGGGGAATATGTCTTACATGTTTTAGGAAATATTTGAGTAAAACTCCAATCAGGAAATTAAAATTCACAGTCTGCGGCTATGCTCGAGGTATTATATCATTTCCACACTAATTCTCATGTTTACATTGCAAGGCTGCTACACTAGAACATTTTTTAAAAGTTTAACTCTTTTACCATTTCCTTTAAGAATAATTTTCATCGCCTATTCCATATTTAAAACTTGTTTGCTATGAATACAAACCAGAGCGGTTAAATTCGGTTTACATGTCATTAATGGTCAGTAAGATGTTGTAAACTAAGAAAAATAGATAGCTTATATCACATAGTTAGTTAGTTGAATAACAATGGTTCAACCTACATGTAGCTACCTGGTAACAGAAACTAGATGTAGCCTCTGTTAACAAGCCCTAGTGTTGAGGGAACTAGTACTTGCGAACTGTCGCTCAAGCGAGTGTTTCAGCATTTATGCATTAAATTCTAAATACAATCCCCACCACAGCAAAAATATTTTAAAAATGTTTATACATATTTTACTTAATAACTAATATAAATAACCTACAAACTTGTATGTGATTTATATTAGTCATAAAGTAAAATATAAAACTAAAAAGTCAAAGTATAAACTTATGAAAAAATACCTAATCATGCAGTTAAAATCATTTAAAAGCCCATTGACAACCCTTGGAGGTCGTTTTAGGATATGAAAAATTGCTGTTGGGATAATCTGAACATGTACGTATTATAAGTTATATTTATCGAGGGGGTTTGTTTACCAAACTTGTACAATGGTTTGTTGTACAATGTGTACCACTATACATAGTGTAACGCGTTCATTCATGTGGTTATGCACCATGCAGTGTGCAGTGTGCAGTGTGCAGGGCGTCGAGTGAAATTAAATTTCCATAGAAATAGTCTATCAAGCCTGAGTCAGAGTCCCAGTGCTGCAACATGACGTAGCTCAGTCTAGCTTCAGCACATACAGTATGTGATGATGCAATTGATGGTGATATAAGATGTTTGATGTAGCAAAATGTAAAATTTTTTTAATGAGACCGTTAACTGTGTTCTTGAGTTCTGATTTAGAAATACTCAGTAACAAAAATTATTTTTTTATAAATACAAGAACTTTTCTTAATTCACGAATCTGACACAAATATATATTCTTTAAAACTCTTAAAATATTTCCTGTCATGTATTCATATTCTAGGGTAAACATGATTTTTGTACGTAGCTGGGTAAATTTGTATTACTGTAATCATTTTGACAATATATTATCTATACTATTAATAAACCATGTTATGGTCTTTGTGTGTATGTGTGTTAAAATCATGTAAAAACAACAGCCGACTAGATTACATTGATTAAACATTGAAAAGCATTAAGATTTACATTGATGAATTAGTATGTAGTAATTAAGTTAGTATCAGTATTTAGACTATACATTTCGTACTAAGTAGGCGAATAAGTGTTCACAGCTTACTTGAATTAAAAGAAAGGAACATTGAAGTTATTCAATTTAATTTTGAGTCTAAAATAAATATTTGAAGTGTAACTATTTTATACTGTATAGAAGATATACATTTTCCTCTTCCACCTTCTTCCCCCTTTACAAACGCAAAGCACGGGTGATTGCAATAAGCACATCACTAAAATAAGTCAACCCAGTAAAAAAAAAAAAAAAAACTATTAAATTTACGTAAAAATCATAAAGTTGTTTTTATGAAAATAAAGATTAGAAAAATGAAAATTAAAACACTCCATTAACACATTTCGGTAATCAAAGTCAAAGATTAGATTGATTTAAGCTAAAAAAAAAACAAAAAAAAACTATTGCTTGAATACCTCAAAAACTTTGAAATCTCAACCGTTTTTAAAAACTGAATTTAGCAAAATAGCATGACTATTAAATTAATCTCTTTGGTTAGTCGATATCAAAGCATATTTGGTTTTGCAGATGACATTTGTGAGCATATCCTTAACTCGAATTCAATTAGTGATTTTTTTTCTGTTCTAGTAAAAAAATATGTTTCGTAATTCAGTAAATCGAACCTGACATAAAGAGGCAAAGCTAAGGTCTAGTGATCCGAGTTGAGAGAGTTAACAACATGTGTAGACCTGTTCAAACAAGGCATGTGTACCTGTCCCGAGGTTAGTTGAGGCCGTGTAACTTCTAATATCACCTCTTTATACACGGGCATATCATTCAGGCGTATAGATAATATAAATACTTTCCTAGCTGTATTATTATTAAAAGTTGGGATCAGGTAAATATCCAGGAATTTTATATTCAGGAAATAAAAAAATATAAAATGCATTTTAATGCAGAAGGGAATCGGATGATTCAATCTTTATGTGAAATAAATATTGTAACAGATAAATCAAGCAGAACCCCAATGGGTTATCATCAACCTTCGGCAACAAGTTTAAATAATGATTGGACAGTATAATAACTTATGTTATATAATGCATGACAAGATATATATACATATCGTGCTCAAAGACCTATCATAATCGATTCAATGTTGTTCAGTAGAAACTGTATTCAATATACATGTGTATCGTGTAGCGTGTAACAGGGATAGCATGCAACTTGTACAAGCTTAAATGTATTCCAGATGACTAGACCGAGATCATGTAATATGTATTTATAGTTTTGTTTGTGTGTTTTGCTATTAATGTACACATGTAAAAAAATAAGGGTGTTTCTGAGAATATCAACATCGTACTATTAGTTAATATACAAATAAAAGTAAAACAGCACTCTCCTTCAGTTTATGATTTTATATATTTTGGAGTTAACTTAATACCGGCTTGTTTAAAAAAATCCTAACCATTTATATTCCAATAAATATTTATTATCATCAGAGAAGTAATCCATACATCAGTGTTGTATGGTTGAAATTCCTGATAAAACTGAACCTATTATGATATGTACCGTTGTAGTGACATACAGCCTGAGACTTATGTATTCACAAAGTGACTTGTGACGTGTTCGTAATCACTGAAGGATGGTAATCTCGTCTTGTTACCCGCAGCAGAAAATGCACAGTAACTATACCATATCATAACTAGTAGTGTTACTTTATTGATTTTCTATATTTTTTACTGTTTCTAAGTAATTTGGAAAGAGTGAAAAACGTTGATTTCAGTATGTTAGTCATTGGGGAATTTCAGTCAAACAGTTAGAATCATTGAAAAAAATATCTGTATTGAAAAAAAGAATACCATATTGCAAAGAATATATTACAAAGAATACAGAAATGCTCTATAAAAACTCATTAAAAATAATAAAATTTTGTTTTCGTCCGTTTTGTTCAATTTATATATTACATTCTGAATAGGTTGGTTTTTATTCAAACTCATTAGCTTAGCCAAAAAATAATTAGACAAAAGATTATTCATTTAACTTATTACTAAACGGTTCATTTAGCGGAAAATATCCCCACCACAGAAAACCCGCAGACTAAGCGAATTAAAATGTATCTCAATGGATGTTTATAAAATATTAAAAAAGACATTTTTGACATACATAATTTGTTAACGATTATGCTGTACATACCTATTAAATTAGCATATGCTATTGCTTCATGTTTAGGAATCAGTATTTTAATATTACTTTCGTTTGGATTATGTACTGTATGATTCGGTTATGCTTGTGTTTGAATTTAATGGGTTAACTGCAGGCTGAGACGGAGGTTGGAAGTAACAAGGTGTTTTTAGTGCCTTGGCCATTCCTCCCGAAACTGCAAAAGTGCCCGACTGAGGCAAGAACTGCTTCGATGCGGGGAAGTGTGTCACACTCTTAGGGACTGCAAAGTCGAGTCCTGTTTCCTTTGTAAGGAGAAAAGCCTCAATGAAAAAAAAAAAAAAAACGCTAAGCATATAGCTGGGTCTGGGCAGTGCAGTGCATTTAATGCTGCACTACAACAAGCGAAAGCCCTTCCACGAAGATAATTATCATCCAGTGCAATGTAGATCGATCCAGGACGGCTGACGCGCGCTTCTCAGTCAGCTTGCCCTCGAACACGGTGTTGACGCGCTCTTAGTCAGCGAACAGTACCAGCACCGGGATATGAACCCATCTTTTGGTTCCCTGATACACTTGGTACTGCTACGTTCGGGGCCCACAATACAGCAAAAGTGCAAGTGAGGAGTCACGCGAATTGTCGAGCATTCGTTTGGGCCCGGTACAGTGATGTCACTTACTTTAGTTTATACCTCACCCCCAACGAGGCTATCCGTGACTTCCGCGAGAAGATATAACGGCTAGGAAAGTCTTTGAAAAGTTGATCCGTTCCCGACGGAATTCAGCTGTGGTTGCTGTGAGAGACCTGCCCCCTCGTCAGTATGGCTTCAAGAAGAGATGGTCAACGGTCGACGCTATTGAGGAGGTAAGGCGAGCCATAATGAGAGCTGAAGATTATAACAACTATTCTCGTCGGGTTGTGCTGCTTGTGACACTTGATGTGCGAAACGTATGTAACTCTGCGAGGAGGTGTGATATGCTGAATGCTCTGGAGAACACCTTCCACGTCCCAGCATACCTAATGCGCATCATCTTCGGTCCCGCCTCCTCATTTATGGGACGATGGATGTAGCTAAACTTCTGGTGCTACTAAAGGATCCATACTCGGCCTGGACCTCTGGAACGTCACATACGACAGCCTCCTGAGGTCTGAGATACCTAGGGAAACTGTCTTAGTCTTAGTTGAAGGAGAAATATGTTATGATAGTATGCAGATGATATTGCGCGTCTGCCTACCGAACAGTGTCCTAACCCACCGTTCTGGTGATTGCAGATTGTCCTGGTGATTTGGTGGCAGAGAGGAAGGGAATATATCAGCGGCGTGAAGAGGGCCAGGCAAGAAGCGAGGAGCGCGTCCGCACCTACCGGCTCTGGCTGCAGGGCTGGGAACAGGAGATACGGGGACGCTGGACTAGGCGATTGATTCAGCAAGTCCAACCTTTAAATCGGTGGCACGGCAAGATAGATTCTTACCTCACTCAATTTCTGACAGTTCCGGTCGTACCTGTTCAGGATGGGCAAAGCTGTGTCACCCGAAAGTGTCTTATGACCAGGCACTCCCAAAGTCGTGGAACACACTTTTTCCGCTGTCTGTGTTGGGAGGCTCAATACAACGTAGGGCTGCTGTCGGTGGATACGGTCATCCCAATGATTTCGGAGGGTGAGGATAATTGGACCTGTGTGTCACATTTCGTCCAGGGTATTCTCCGCACCAAGAAGATCGACCTTGATTGAGAAGTGGTCTAGGTTATAAAATAACAGAATGCCGGAAACAGTGGGAGCCGTAGAGCTTAGGTGACATGTTGGCCTAACTTGATAAAATGTGACAAACAATCCCAGGTCTGTGTCCAACAGAGTAGAGGACATTTTTTAGTGAGTAGTCTGATCCTCTCAGGAGTCTCACACTACAGGTTGGCCACTTGCGTAAATGCAATTTCCCTCCTCTCCCTAAAAAAAGATTCGGTTATGCAAGTCTGTTGAACCAAGTATGGTTTGTAAAATAATGGTTGAAATAGCCAAGGTTATTATAATAAACGTCATAACACAACGACTTTCCCATTACCTCTTATTATTAACTTTAGTTTCGCCCTGTTATTTTTATATTCAGAATTTTTAAATAGATCCTCAATGGAGATGATTAACTAAAAAATTAACATAGTGCAATATTCAAGAGAAAAGAAAATACTGTAAGTAATCTATAAAATTGAACTAATCAAATGCAACAAAAATCCATGCTTTAGCCAATCAAAATATATATATACAGTAATTCAAGATTTGAGAAATATGTTATGAATGTTCTATAGACTTATTTTGGAGAGTAGGAGTTTTATGTTTTAAATGCAGCATACTTTTAAGCTAATGTATAGAAATAACATGTTGAAATCTTGCGTTTCAAGCAATCCAGAGCCAGAATATCACAGCGCTAATCCCCTGCCTCCCCCAGACACACGTTGAATGTGAGGCTGTGGTTACATTTTGACAGCCACTTCAACACGAGGTGTGAGCTTGTGTTGAGATTGACTAAGCATACAATATATCTCTCGGCTTGCTCGAGGAAGATATATCCTCCCGCATGTGTAATAAATGAACTTTTAAGAAGTTAATCCGAGGAACCTATCGCCTTAAAATAAGAATTCAATGAGAAAGGGGTTATTTAGAAAGAGGTAAGCTGGTATCGGGTCCTACCAAAAACCTACGTTAATAGCTTATTACCGATAAGGGAAATTCGTTCAAACGTTTTCGCAACTTACCTCTTATGTTATAAGAGTCTTCCCTTATGTTATAAGGAAATATTTGACGAAAACACTTCTAAACCACTAAGCAAATCGTTCTTAAAATTTATCGTAAGCAAAATTTTACTTAATATGAAATGAACATCCTTATAACATTTAGTTAAAGAAATACCCTCCGGATGGAGATGAGACAAGTGCCACTAACATTTCTTCGCCTCGCGTCTGTCTTGCTGTTTTAAACTTAAGATTTAAATGTAACAGCAGTTGTAACGTTTGGATAACTACATTCACATAAAACGATTGTTCACGTATTTGCGCTGGCGTTTTCATACAGACACGATATCAAAAGGGTGAATCAAAACAATAAACATACACTTTTAACGTATAAGTTTAACGTAAATGAGATCGTAGATGAGTAATTTAAAAGATAATTTGACTTGTTTAGGTACATTTTGATTTAGGAGACTTTTTACTTTTCCGTTACATGTTGCCTTATGATAATGAGGAACAAAGCAATCATATTGTCGTCACTACTAGCTTATATGGTCATAAGAGGTCCAATCATGGTATAATCATACATTTATATTGCACTTTGTGTTTGCAACAATTAACTCCAGTTACACCAGCGGGCATGGAATATCAATATGATGAATTTAAGGCCAAAGAAAGGCTGAGTATGATTTAATAATAATGTTTAATATAAAAGTCCGAGAAAACCTTCCAAAAATATGATTTTAATTATGATTTTATTTAATAAATTCTATGTGTAGTACCAGAAATGTTAGGTTGTCTGAAGGAGATATAGCTATGCATTACACTATTTAGTAATTTTATTAAGGCCAGCAGACGCATTTTTAAAACATTATTTTCTATGCTGTGATTACTTTCGAATAATACGATAACAACCCCTGCCGCAGCAAACCTGCAGACTTAGCAAATTTCCATCAACCTGGCTGGAATACCACTAAATTATTTTCTTAAGATTGTCAGATGTATTTTCTATTAAAATATCATTCATTTTAATGAGTAATTATGTTTGCTGCTACAGAGAAGACAATAAGGAATGTTTTATTGAAATATTTTGGAATTTTCCCGTAACTATTAGGCTTAACCAAACGCATCACTATACTAAATTATTTGTTATTTTGAGCTCTACAAAATGGCTCTGGAAAGAAATTGTTAAATGTTATGTTTTTGGGGAGAATATGGGAAAACCCCATTTTTACCCCATAAAACACCCCATAAACCCCTGTTCTCATAGTCCAATCATAGTTCACGAACTCGTTGAAATAGATGGAGGTTTACACGTTTATAGCAAATTTCATCAAAATGCGATCTTTTTTGTTCGAGTTATAAGTCCAACGGACACATGAATTTAAACGGACTGTGTTTTTGGCCTCTGTGAATCTCAAAACGAAAAAGTAAATAGTTCCCGGGTCCAGGTCTTACCATGAGACCTACGGTAATATCTTGTTCCCTATGGGAAATTCATTAAACCATATTTGTATCATAAGTTAAGCTTTGCAAAGGTGCCACAAGATGGCCTAACGCACAATTAGCTTTAGGTGTTTGTACAAGCTTTTTGTCATTGGCTCCCCATTAGAAAATCTTGATAGTTTCGAAACACAAAAGGAATAGTAATTTGTTTGTAGGTAATTAGAACTTATACTAATTGTTTTCCTAATTTATTACCTGATTTACCTGACGTGGAAATCAATGTGATATAGCATAGCCTAGGCATGTGATGAGTAAAACTTGAAAATGCTGTTGTAAGACATTTCAATCTGCCACAAAAGCCGCAGCACTTGTAAGACGCCTTATCTTGAATCCTATCATCCCGACCAAAAACCGCTGCTTGATGAAACCAAAGCTTTCCTCTCATGTAAAATATAAAATTGTAATAATATAGAGTATTCAATCATTTTAACAATAACCTATTGAAAAATATACAATTAAATAAATAACCATGTTGATGTAGAAATTATTACGAGTGGAACATTTTCAACTCCCCAATACATGGTCTACATTTTGTTTACTTGCACGAATATTGTTTTAAGGTTTTCGTCTCTTATAGTGGGTTTCTTACTTTTTTGGGCATTTGTAAGAGGAAAGTTTTACAATAATAATGGAACGAAACCAATGCAATTGTAAAATGTTGAATAATTCAAACAATTAATTTCAATTTGTACTATAAGCTATCGGCATTCCAATTAACAACTAAACACGTGCCTCGATAAAATATTTACAACTAAACCGTACAATATCGTATTACTTATGCAATGAAATTTGATCTATATTTTTAGACAGTTATCCGTTGTGACATAAACAAGCATTTACGCAAGATTCATGAACAAACCAATGGAAAATTTATTGATATGATTTGTTTACTTGGAATACAGCACTATTCGTTCATTGGGTATATGGAATTTTACCTATCACAGTTTAATCATATATAATAAAAAATACCCCCGCTGCAATAAACCCAGAGACTAAATGAGTTTCCATTTACCGGGCTGAATTTCTAAAATATTCTCTGAAAATTGTCAGATTTATTTCATACTAGCAGAGTAACTTAACTTAATAATACCTTTTTAATACTGTTACATATCATAGAACCAACTTGTTTAGTTTGAAACGGCTGACTAAATTATTTAATTCCTTTTAAATGTGAATACTCATAATGTTAACATGGGGAACTACAGAGCCACTGGGGGCCCTAAGGGATTCTTGAGATAACAATAGGCCTAAAAGCTATCGTCATGCAAAATTTCAGCCCAATCCGTCCAGTAGTTAATGCGTGATTGAACTTTAAACAAACACACAAACTTTCACATTTATAATATTACAGTAGTATGAAGTATGATTCAAATGACATTAATTTTAAAGAGTACCTAGGTTTGCTGCTACAGAAAAGGTGTGTTTTTTATTGAAATTTTGATAGCTTAGTAAGAAATAAAACAAATCACCAAATTTGATCACAATGTATCTAAAAACAACGCTTTACTATACAAAACTATTTCTTTTTTAGATTTTTAAGTTGGTCTGGAAAGAAATTGTGAAATGTTATGTTTTAAGAGTAAAAAATGGGAAAAAACTTATTTTCACCTCTTAAAACCCCCTAAACCCCCGTTCCCATAGTCCGATCATGGTTTGCGAACTTGTTCGAATAGATGTAGGTTTTCACGTTTATACCAAATGTCATCAAAATCGGATCATTTTTGCTCGAGGTATCGTGCTTACGGAGACATATATATATATATATATATATATATATGAATTTGACCGGAGGTTGTTTTTGACCTCGGGGACCTCATAACGAAAAAGTAAATCGGTACCGGGTCCAGGTCTTACCATGAGACCTACGGTAATAGCTTCTTCCCTATATGGGAAATTCGCATATAAAAAGAATTAAGAAAAAAGGCCAAAGATTATGAAAACTTGTCTCCGAAGTTTCTAACAATTTTAAACTTTCTATGTGTGGGTTTTTGGAAGTTTCCAGCACGTTGGTTCACTATATTGTTTTAAGTTTGATAATATTTTTTCCCGTTCGCGCTAATATCAATCGCGCTGATGTAATGTTAATAATAACTGGATCCATAGAAACTGAGTAGTTTGAGTTATATCTTCCTTAAATCCTCTTAAGATAAACAAATTATATGCTATGTCTTAACAAAACAAGTAATGTTAAAATTAGATACAATGAAATAACATATTGATTCTGTTTTATTTAAAAAAAAACACTAACCTTATGATATGTAGCAGGGGTAAGTACTGCTCGGTAATTTCTCTAGCAGGAGTGGGTACTGCTCAAATTTCTCTAGCAGGAGTGGGAACTGCTCATATTTCTCGTGGGAACTTCTCAGATTTTTTTAGCAGGAGTGGGGACTGCTCAGATTTCTCTAGCAGGAGTGGGCACATGCTCGGATTTCTCTAGCAGGAGTGGGTACTGCTCAGATTTTTTTAGCAGGAGTGTGGACTGCTCAGATTTCTCTAGCAGGAGTGGGCACATGCTCGGATTTCTTGAGCAGGAGTGGGAACTGCTCATATTTCTCGTGGAAACTTCTCAGATTTCTCTAGCAGGAGTGGGAACTGCTTGGATTTCTCTAGCAGGAGTGGGTACTGCTCGGATTTCTCTAGCAGGAGTAGGTACTGCTCAGATTTTTTTAGCAGGAGTGTGGACTGCTCAGATTTCTCTAGCAGGAGTGGGCACTGCTCGGATTTCTCTAGCAGGAGTGGGGACTGTTCATATTTCTCGTGGGAACTTCTCAGATTTCTCTAGCAGGAGTTGGAACTGCTTGGAATTCTCTAGCAGGAGTGGTTACTACTTAGATTTCTCTAGCAGGTGTGGGCACTGCTCGAATTTTCTAGCAGGAGTGGGAACTGCTTGGATTTCTCTAGCAGGAGTGGGCACTGCTCGTATTTCTCTAGCAGGATAGTGTACTGTTCAGGTTTCTCTAACAGGAGTGGGTACTGCTCGGATTTCTCTAGCAGGAGTGGATACTGTTCAGATTTCTCTAGCAGGAGAGTGCACTGTTCAGGTTTCTCTTGCATGAGTGGGTACCGTTTTTGTTCTTGGAGCTGGTAGCGTTGATAATTCATCCCGATGAAGGAGCGAGGACATCAGTGCACATTCCTAGAGGGAAAGATATGCTTTGACAATCTACTATAAACCAACTAATTATTTTCAGCAGATGACAATAAGGATTATACAATCCTCCTGTTAATGGATAATTAACAGTAATTGGCTGTAATTCAAACATTACCCACTCGATCATAGAGTGAAAACTCTGTAGTAGTTAACTAACTGATTTGCTAATGCATCGTTTTCCTCATTCAATGTCAGTGTCACTGTAATAAGATTTCAATCAAACTGTTATTTCCATTAAGGAAAATAATTGTTATACTATTATCAAAAATGACACCATAATTATACTGCCAATTATTATGTCCGCGCATAAATTCATAGGTTTTTAACGATATTATGAACTATGGTGGTACAATTTTGGCTAGAAAACCATACACATCATAGCATTGTTTGAGTTTTCAATAGTTATTTGTGTAACTAGTGGGCGAAGTTGCCTTTGCTGCACACGAGAGAAATGTTTACGCACGAGCATTAGGCGAATGTGGAAATGTTTTCTACAGTTACACGACACAGTGGTCTTCCTTGCACAGATTATGGTACAGAAAGCCTTACTTTAGCACAAAGTTTTTTCTTTGGCGCACAGTTTTTACTTTGGCGCACACCAGTATTCCAACCAAACAACTCAAAACAGCGTGCTTTTATTATAAACGTATTACTTGTACGCTTGAAAATAATTTGGCAACACAAGATACAGTATTACGACTACGATCAGCTGGTGCAGCGTTACCCATTTCGTTAAAAGTTTGGATTTAACCTAACCTTAAAACGTGTTGTACAGTGTTTGAAAGAATAATTATTTATTAGATTTATAGTAACTGTAGGAAAAATAAATTGAATGATATTCAAAAGTATATTCATAAGTGATCTTTATACATTAACTAAAGACATGATGGATTATTATAACATACTAGCGCACCTGTTGCTCGAATTCGAGCAATTGCAAAGTATTACAGGCGTTATTTAAAAACGAATAACAATCATAATTTCCGATGACTTTAAAGAGTCAACTCAATGATAATGTGTAATGAATCACTCCACTACAGTTATTGAACCTGAAAACGAACTCACTATGAAAAAGAATGCTCTTGTGTGTATCATGTGTTTACTATGAACAGCTGTAATTACTACAAATTATTCGTCTGTTTAGGTAAACAAAATCTTTTCTTCATAAGAAATACTTTGGGATTTTGATGGCCTGTGGGGCAAAGCCCGAGGTCTTTTATTACATGAATTGGAGAAACGGGGCGTCTACAAAAAAAAATCTTAATTTTGACACATCGTTTGTAAAATTCCGTCCATTAATAATGGAGGAGTAGTGTTTCGGAGAAATCGCCTTCACGTATTATATATAAGGATGTTTCGAAACTCACCTTAAGAGTAGTAAAAGATAAATTGTGACGAGAATATTCATCAGTTACCAATGCTTCAATATCTGAACAGTTACATTTCATATTATCATTGTTGCAGTTACTTTTAAAGGATGGATTCATGATGTGGAGCATTATAAAATGGTGTTTTACAAGACAGCTACATTGTTTTATATTGCTTTTCAACCGGTTTTTGATAAAATATAATTGTGTGTTATATGGACACATTTAAATCCTTGTTGAGGTTACAGTAAATTCAAGTTGAGTGAGTACAGTTTTGACGACTGTTATAAAAAACAGGATGTGTTCTATTAATGTGCTAAATTAAGTGAAAGCCAAGCGGGATTTAAATTATTTAATGTAACCCTATCAAAGTTATTGTTTTTAAAAGTTATTTTGAAATTTTATTAACGCACTAAACGAAAAGTGAAACAAATGATAGGTAATGACATTACAAAACCATATATTTAAGGTGGTTATATCTCTATAAAGTCATAACGCGTATCAAAGATTTACGACTTGATAATGAGGTATAAAGTGTAAACCACTTAGCGTTAGCTCATGACGCCGTCACGTCACTCTCACAATACAGTATACTCGTGCAGCTACTGGATCACTATCATAATTGACATCATTGCAGTACTAGAACTGCAGAGTGAAAAGCAGGACGTATTATGTGTATATTGTGGTACAATATTGTATCAGATACCCGTGTACGAGCACTCGTATCGTTTAACTATATTAATTGATAATTTGCCATTAATTATAGTACACCACTGCACTGAAATCTAGTGCACCTGAAAGCCTACATACAACAACTGTTTGATATGAGTTTGAGTAAAGTAGTTTTCTGTTAATAACATGATAAAATGTATGATTGTATAAAAGAGTTATTATTTTCAGAGAACTTTTAAATATTTTAGTCTTTATCTATGCCTTTATCTGCCTACATATAACATAATAGTGATTACAGAAAGATACAAAACATGTAATGATAGTCTTATATGTGACGGATAAAAAATATATATACCACAGGTTCTAGTGAATCATGCAATATTGAATAAATATTTAAGGTGTATTTTAACACACATAAATATAATTTAAAATACTCTTTACTATGGTTTATTAACCAAGTGAGTAAAATATATTTAATTTTGCCAAGTTGCTTCAAGAGGAAATAAGCTGCACGTTTAAAATGTAATAATGATTTTCATCTTGTAGGAATAAAAGTTTTATATTGAACTGAAGGATTTAATGTAAGCAACTATTTTTAGCTTCCTGGCGATGCGCATAGTTGCTATAGACCTACTACATTGTTAAGAATTTTAATACTGTATAAGCTTATCTATGATATTATATAATAAACTAGGAGCCAGTATGTGTATAGTATATTATAAAACTAAAATTTTCTAAAGGGAACTATGCTCAAAATAGAATTTTCATACTGTACGACCTTTACATAGTTTATATTACTTAATATCATTTAGTTTCTAAAAGAATGACTTAATTTGAACAGGAATAGCCTTAAGTTAATAATTGAGCACCGAAATTAAGTAGTAAGCCCAAATCAATACGTTAATACACTTAAAATAAAAAAATATGATATGTAAGGTTCTCAAATAGCAGGTTAACAAATCATAGAATGCTCGTATCGAGCTTGGATTGATTTTCCTCTTCTTCATTTTCACCCGCCTAAAATAGTTCCAGTTTTAGTGAAAAAGACAATTTGTAAGCTTTCTGAAGCCAATACTATTGAAGTATTTACAATTTGTTTCTCTTTTTATTATAGTTTATATCAGCAATATGTTTGTTAAGCAATTTACATTTTGTATTTCCAAGATATATCTATAGGCCTAATCAATCTAAATCCAGTTAACAACCCAACCACACCTAGTCTAGGAATATTAAGTTAAGGTATGGATCTTTAAGGTAGTTGAAACAATCTTTACGTATAAATGTATGAATGACGTCTGCATTGATCCTGAAAAAATAAAACCACTATTGATTTCATTTGTAGCCATCCCATGATACACAAGTTAGTTGTAATTAAATACCTAAATACTACACTTATTTTCAATTAATATTATTTTACTAAACAAATTAAATAACATAAGGTAGAATAGTAATCTGTTATGACCAATACCTCAGTTAAAATGTTCTTAGATAATTTTAAAATTATTCCATAACATAAATACTAAAACATGATTTTTTGGCATCGAGACCGCCTTTTTTATAGGTAATTAAATACACGAGATTAAATAATTATTATAAATATTAATTAACTAATTGATATAAAATTAATGACAATCATTATTGAAATATTATAAGCAATAAGTGGAATTAACAGATTTCTTGTAAAAAGACGCACCCAATGAATTGTAATGCAAACTCATTTTTCGATAAAACAATGAGCCAGTCATGTATCACAGGAAGGTCCGAGGTGTCTCATTTGGACCCCAGGGGGTGCTTTATCATATAACAGGTAAGGGATGGACGTCCTTGCACTAGACACTTGGGCCCGTCATATAACATCCAGGATTTGTCTTCATTGTTTGCTCCTATAACAAGAACACCCGATAAGCAACATTAATTAACCTCACTTTCTCATATTTTGCATTCCTCACTACTCTAACAGTATTGTAGGAATAATACATATAAACATCGCATATATAACATACAAACCGATATTAGGTATTTGAATTTTAAAGGTCCTGTGCACAATAGACCAAATAAGTAATTGTTGCATAATGTTAGACTTGCCTAGAAGAAAATGTGTTGACAGATGTTGAAAAACCTCTATCAAAATGGAATAAATTGTATCAATTAATTTATAAATTATCCAAGGTAATAATAAACACCAAAACACAAAAGTAACCATCATGTTTGGGTGTGCCATGTTGTTTTTACATTTGTTCTATTTATGTTGTTCACTCTATTTTAAAAGGATGATAATAATTAAAATCTCAAAATGGAAACAAATTATTAAAATAACGTGAGGGTAATTAAATAAGTTCAACCGTACCTGAATAATATAGCTAACCGGCAATGTACGAATAAGAATAAATACTAACGGCGTTTATACAATATTGTATATAAAACGGATACATATGTAAACCATGCAAATCGGTAACTAGTCTGCAGAATCACAAAACTATTCATGCTAAAGTAAACCAAATACTAAAATGGTGTTTAATTAAACGTATGTACTATGCAATCCAGAGTCAGAATATCAAAGCGCTAATCCCCTGCCTCCCCCAGACACACGTTGAATGAGGCTGTGGTTACATTTTGACAGCCACTTCAACACGAGGCGTGAGCTTGCGTTGTATATTGACTAAGCATACCACATATCTCTCGGCGTGCTTGAGGAAGAGAGTGATCTTTGTATTCTGCTATTGTAATACACGTAAAGCGTATTCCAACGATCAAAAGTTTCAGTGCAGAAACACTAGTGAAGTAATGAAATCCATTTAAATAACATTGAGTGCTCAACTTAAAAATATACCTCTATGGAGCCAACGACGTTCAACCTTAGAAGATGAGTGAAATGGATAATGAAATATATTGTACGTAACCCCCTGTATATTGTCGGATCAGGTAAAATCTTGTACGTTACACGTTATGCAAGAGCGTGTTTACATCACTTAGGTGAATTATGCAACGAGCTTCCGCTCGTTGCACAACATTCACCTGCGTGATGTAAAAACGCTCTTACTTGTAAGGTAAATAGCTATTAAAATGTAATCTAATTTGATTCGTGGTCAATCGTTGATGAACTTTAACGGAGGCAACCTTTCAGACAGCTTGCGATTTGCCTATAATTGACACTTTATAATCGGAATTTTGAATGTATATTGAAGGAATCATCCATGTTTAACATTGGAGACTTTTAGCGAATTTCCCTATAGGGAAGTAGCTATTACCGTAGGTCTCATGGTAAGACCTAGGCCCGGGACTGATTTACTTTTTCATTTTGGTGTCCCCAGAGGCCAAAAACACCATTCGTTCAAATTGTGTTATATATATATATATATATATATATATATATATATATTTGTGTGTGTGTGTCCATCCGCACGATAACTTGAGTAATTTTTGTCCGATTTTGATAAAATTTGGTTTGAAGGTGCCATTTTTGACCCTAAAAACACAAAATTTCACAATTTCTTTTTAAACCATTTTGTAGAGCTTAAAAAACAAATATTTTAGTATATTGAAGCGTTATTATGCGCCTAATTGTTACGGAGAAAATTCAAAAAATTGTAATTTTAAAATTCTCATGTTATTCTTATGGAGAACTAGCTGTAACCCGCGGGCTTTGCCCCATTTAACTTCTTAATTTTCAAGATTATCTCGTTCGCATGGCTCAATCACGTCCTGGTTGAAGTTTGTTCGCTACGCTCACTCACCTTTAGGTTGGAGCTCGTTCGCTACGCTCACTCACCTTTAGGTTGGAGCTCGTTCGCTGCGCTCACTTGCCTTCAGGTTAGCTCGTTCGCTACGCTAACTCGCCTCTAGGTTGAAGTTCGTTCGCTACGCTCACTCACCTTTTGGTTGCAAATTAGCTGTTGTCATAAATGTAAAAGAAATAATAGTGCTGCACCCTGTTGGTAATTTTTGTAACTTTAATGCTATTGAACATCACAGAACAGAACCAACTTGTTTAATTGAAACAGCTGTTAAGATTCAATAATTTCTTTTCTCATAAGGTTAACATGGGAAACTCCAGAGCCACTGGGGCGGAGCCCGAAAGGATTTTTGAAATAAGAATATGCCTATATGTTAATCGGGAATGTGAGCTATCATCATGCCAAATTTCAGCCCAATCCGACCAGTATTTTTCGCGTTCACTTGTCACAAACATACATCCATACATCCATACATCCATCCATACATCCATACATCCAAACTTTCTCATTTATAATATTAGTAGGATAAGTCAACTGTTGTAGTTTGCTTGTTTATGAACATATTTTGATCAATTTTGGAAGATACATTAATTTCTTACCAAACCAAAGTACTTTTTAACATTTTACATTAAAAAAAACTTTTTTACCCTCCCTGTTGCAGCAAACCTAAGTACTTATAAACTAATTATGTTTGAATAGGGAATAAATGTGATATTTGTAACGAGACATTTTAGTTTAAATCCAATCAGGCAAATGGAAATTCGCTTAGTCTGCAGGATTGCTGCGGCGGGGGTATTTATAGTTAAAGCTGTACATTAAAGTGAAAATAAAGACATTTGTTGGAAATTATATTTCGGCCTTGATGAAAATATCCCAAAGTTTTAATCGATTCGTATACGTTATTGAATTACTTAAGAATTTGTAATAAATGTAATAAATACAAAAATATAAATAATAAACGGCAAAGTTCTTTAACTCGAGTGAAAACCCAGACTCAAAAGTCATTTTACAATAAAAAATCGGTTTTATAGGAAAATTATAAATATAAGTTTGTCTTATTATGTTTAGTTTTACAAAGGCTCCGTGGGTTCGGAGTAGACGTGAGCCGCTACCATTTCTTCGCCTCGCGTCTATCCTGCTGATTCAAACCGACAGAGTTGTGTAGCAGTTGTGGTTTGACAATATGTGAGTACCTACATTCACATGTCATGCTGCAAAACGTGAGTGGACGTATTTACGCATGCACTATAACACCTCAGCTACCTAAAATTTAATTAAAATATTCTAGGTTAACCTGGTTTATATAACAGTAAGCTTCTAAAATGTTCTGTGCTTGGCTACTATCCTTTTTATTACTTATAGTTGACATTACAGCTTATTTTTTGCGAATTATATTCACGCAACAGTACATTTCAATGTTACTTGAAATTCGTTTGTTTATTTTATCTTTTATTTCCTTTTAAAATACGGATCTTGGATTTACACTTTTTGGAAAATATACATTCAATCTTTTTGGTGGCTTTATTTGTCAACATGTGGTTCAAACACGTAAATTAGTTCTCTGAATTGTTTGGCCGTTGGGCCGAAGCGTTCATGGCACCATGGCTAATTTTTGTGTTCAATGAAAAACTTTAATATTGATGGATAAAGCCAAGGGGTTGTGTTATGGCAGCGGAAAGCGCTTCAACTGACTTGACAAGTTGCATGAATAGGGAATGTAGGGACATCACCTCATTGTTTTTGATCACCTTGAGAGTTAAATTTGTTCAAACAAATCAAGTAAATACGACCGTGCCTTCAAGACTACTTTGTTTAGGTGATTAGAAGTGGTTGAAAACGGCGGCAAGCCTATTCCAGAGTAGAGTTAGAGGCTATTTGTGGGGGTATAGATTTAACGAGAAATATGTGCGAAGTGGCAAGGCTATAGTAGCGCAGGGACTTTTTTGTTCCATTTCATATTAGACGCCCTTTTGATCTCAATCTAGAATACAATACCCGAGGAATGGGATCCATATGAAAAATAAGCCACTTAGCCGAAAAATGGCTGTTCGGGCGCTGTATATATTGAAAAGGTTTGGCAAGCATTGCTTAAAAGTGACGATCTGCTCGAGTATGATGACGAATATTTTCAAAAAAGTTATTTTTTTTGCAATTTTAGTTTTTGCTATATTATTGTATCATTGTGTATAGAATATCTTGCTCTCAAAGGGTACATCATATTGTTCAGATTAGAGGTATCTGCATTTTCAAATAAAATTTTGCTTATTTAAGTTAGTAGCCTACCACATCTTTCACATTAAGGGTCGGCAGGACCACCGGCCATTTTGGATTTTCTGCCCATAACGGCAATGCTAATGGTTGAAGCATATTACGGCATTTGTTATTAGATAAATAGTTGCAAATTATATAATTTTAAAGCTATTGAAACCATGCACTTGATTTTCTACCTACTTTTTAATTTTAACTGTTATTATTTTGTCAAAAAACATAAATACAGTATATTGTTTTAAACTGTGATTTTTTTCAACCTCTGAAACAAAAGTTTAAAAAATACGGTAAGCAATTCACACGGAAAATGTGTTTCAGAATCACATAAAATTTTCGTCTCGGCAATCAAGTTTACGGTGCATGATTAATATACTTCAACATGAAGGGATGTTTTTGCTGATCGGCGCTAGGACAACCACTGTTTAGCCTGGCATGTGACGGTCAACAACAATGAAAAATTATTGACCCCTGCCGACTCTTAAGAGCTACTATTTAAAACATTATAAAAGTGGTCCAGTTCAAATTCCACCAAAATTTTTGTATTAACAAGAGCTCTAAAATAATTTATATGTTTTTTTGACGATTAATTGTGAAATTTGTACTAGTGTCTGGTTTTTGTACATCCTGTATTAAAAAAACATTTAAAATAGTTGACCTTCCCGATTACCTATACTAGTGGCTATGTGATCCGGGTCACATGTTCTATATTTACCTTCCCGATTACCTATACTAGTGGCTATGTGATAAGACCGGGTTACATGTTCTATATTTACCTTCCCGATTACCTATACTAGTGGCTATGTGATAAGACCGGGTCACATTTTCTATATTTACCTTCCCTATTACCTATACTAGTGGCTATGTGATAAGACCGGGTCACATGTTCTATATTTACCTTCCCTATTACCTATACTAGTGGCTATGTGATAAGACCGGGTCACATGTTCTATATTTACCTTCCTTCCCTATTACCTATACTAGTGGCCATGTGATGAGACCGGATCACACCCTGTCTTTCAACTCACGTTTGAAGACCGCGGGGAAATTATAACCTCTGCTCGAGACTACAACAGCAACACCCCCGGGACTGAGGCTACATCGTGAATACAAAATTCTTTATACATTTATTAACATAATGTATTTTTCAGTTATTTGTTTTTGTACTTTTTAAAAGAAAGTTATAAATTTTGATCTCGTATTTTAATCTTATATTATTCGAGTTTTCCTATTTTTCGAAGCACGAGGCCTATTAAGGAAGCTTTTAGCTCGCATCTTGTCCCATTTCATGCAACACATTTTCACATAATCTGTGTATCGCCCTGCTGAGCGTGTTTTTGAGTAGATTAACAGTCATAATGCATTTAACGTTTATAGTTTGTGGTTCTGCAACAATTGAAACGTTTGTTCTATAGCATCGAATGTTTCAGCGGTTATCGAACAGCTGTTCTTTGACCAATCAACTGTGGTGATCACAATCAGCTGATCTCGTTGTCAGCTTCTTTTAACTGAAAAAGCCACAGAGTGCTGTAACTCTTTCTACAGTTTTCATTTGGTGAATACTGATTACTCTCTCAGGTTGCACGAATAGCTTTAATGGGGACAAATATACATGTTATAGTAAAGGGCAGACGTTGTACGACTTTAATATTTAATTGTTACTGAAAATAGTGCACAACATTTGATTGAATATTTTTATCATTCTTTAGTTTAAAATTGAATGGTCCGTCTTAAGATTTTCTTGATTAAAATATACAAATAGTAAGTATGTCAATTTTTTAACTATGACAATTTAAATTTACGTATTCGTACACAATTAACTTTGGTTTTCTAACCATCACCGTGCTAGTTTGTCAAGCACGATTGTTTAAGTAATTGACCTAAAGTTTTAAGTGACTTTCCAAAAAAATATTGTTTTATGCATAAAAATATTAAATATAAATGTAATTTTAAGTTAAATTAAACCACTACACATGGTATCTAATGTGAGCCGGGTGTAGCAAGTCGTTTTATTTAAATGGTTCTTGGATGAATGAGTCACTATCATAATACTCTCATGTCAAAACTCTCATAGTTATAGTTTATGAAAGAAGTTAAATTGATGTACGAGATAAATGCTTGACAATAGCCCACTTTGTTGGAGGTTCAACTCGACTACAATCTTTGTTACTCTTCAACTGTATTATCAACTATATAACTACAGTACAGCTTTGACTTTGAAATAGTATGTCTACTACAGTCCATAGCCACGAATAACATTTAGCTTTTACATACCTTATTATGTTGTAGGCGACTCCTTTTTTGTTTGCGTTTATAAGTCTTACTAAGTAATTGTATTAAATTATAATTTGGTCTGAATGGATTAGTTTTGCTTTTTATACTTTGTAATGATGTATAAGTGAGGAACAAGTACAACGTTGGTGCTCTTGTCTTAAATGATGGATCCCTCTAAACACTTATGGATGACACTTTACTAAGACAAGCCCCTCCTGCCCTAATGCAATTTGTATGAGCTTAAGTGTAAGATAATTCCATTTGTGTTAAAATATTAAACTTTCATTTCATGCTGAGCTCATACCAATTTAATTTGTTTTTAGGTATATGGTAAAAATAAAACCTAATGTTTTGAGTAAGGCCCATATTGTTTATATTGTAATATTATATGTTCCTACAAAACATTATGAATGCTAATGAATGATTAGTTGTTAAAAGTTTTAAATATAATAAGAAATTGATTGATTGCAGTAGGTTTTTACTTTATAACTAATAATCAATAATAATAATATGGACATAATGTTTATAAAAACAAACATAGAACTAAATATATTTTAGAATTTTGTCAGCTTTTGTAAATATCCATTGAAAAAAATACTATCTTAGTACATTTAATTTTGCAAGTGGTTTTTTACCCAAGTGATAAACCAAAACTTTATGTTGATGTAGATATGTTGGGTTAGCAGAACTATTTGGAATGGCAAGTATATGTTTCAGTAACAAATTCCACAAAATGTATGAGCCTCAAAAAGTTAAAAAAAAGTAAAAGTATAATAAGTGTAACCTTGAATTATGTTACATCATACTTGAATGTTGCGTAATCACGTTAACGCTATATTCAGTGCTGATTACGATGGTAGATTATGCGGTACTCCAGGATAGTATTCTGGCAAGAAAAGCACGACGGAGCTTGATGTGTTTTAAAGATTTTATGACGTGATAATTCTATCAGGTTCTAAATATGATTAAGAGGATACGATGTATTAATAGTCATGAGTTGCATATCACACTTTAAAATAAATAATATCAACATTTATTTGAAAAACCCCGAACCTGCGAACCTGCAGACTAAGCTAATTTAAATTAGTCTGATTGGATTTTTACTAAACTATTTCCATAAATAAGACATATTTATTCCCCATTTCAATAACATTACATTTAACGAGTACCTAGGTTTGCTGCTATGGAGAAGGTAAAAGGTGTTTTTTGACCAAATATTAATAGTATAGGATTAAATAACTATATTTTCCAAATGCTATCAAATATATCCATAAACAAATTAATTTCACAAACGTAGAAAATGTATAGTGTGGTGGAAAATAGGGCTCGTGCCACAGGCCGAAAGTGGTTTCAGTTCTCGATCCGGCAAAACCTCATTTTCGGCCCTATGTACTAAATATATTTAAACAACTATAAGACGTGTACCATATTTGTAGTAGTTAACAAAACGAAACTCAATAAAACTTACGAAAAAGGTTATTGTACGAATACATATATTTGCAATGGAAGTAAAAGTAAATTTAAAAAAATGTCTACATTATTATGTACTATATGTGTTTTATATTTGTTTTTCAATGAGTTCCTAAAGAATATTGTGTAAAATCTTGTAAAATAACCCTATATTGCGGAAATGAACGAATAATGGTAACGGTAAATTGGGAAAATATAATATAGTCAACGTGGTGTTGCTAAGTCATTTCAATAAATTACAGTTAAGTGATAGTAGTTTAAGGACAGTTGATTTGAGGATAGGTGATTGTTCACATCTATATTGGTTGTCATAAACACAATAAGAATAAAGCATGTATGTAGGTACAGTACATGTACCACTCAACATGAACACCACACTGATGGTCAGTATACAACAAGCACATGAACTGGACATTTGTGTTCATAGCAACCACTTTTCTAGTGTTCAAAAATCTTGATATAAAAAATACTCTATACTAAAAATTTGAGAAAAACCATTTGGAATTTTTTTGTAGTGCTTTAAAAAAAAGTTGGCTTTGTCAGTAATGTATGTTAATTTAAAATTATGGTTTTTATTGACTTAGGATTTCAGTATTGGAAAAAGGTTTGTATAAACATCATCAATACTTGAGTAAGCCTATGATAAAATGATTTCGTTTACTTTGGTTTATTACATATTTTACCATGTATAAAACATGTTATATAATAAAAAAATGTAGCATGGAATACAATATAATTAATTGTTTGTAATAAAAAAAAATCTGTTGTAAACCATAATTGTGTATTTTTGTAACTCCCAAACAAATTCAACACCACCGAACAAATTATTGGAACTTATTGGTACTTATTGGAATAGGTAGAATAATTGCAAAAGTAATCAAACGGTTAACTATTCGAGTTATTTTGGAACAAGTTAAAAACAAATACAAATGTTTGGTTATAAACTTTCCAAATTTAAAAGTCCAAATCTAATGCAATAAAAATTTTTTTGCTTAATGTCTGTTCTAGTTTTAAAACATGAGCTTTACTCACTTTATAGTTTATTGTTTAATTTTCCCTTGGTGATGTAATGCTCATTGGCAAAATAAAATATTGAATAAAATACCAGTCAAAACTCTCACAAAGAATGAAACACTGTGTCAAAAGTAAATATGTTTTCAGAGAGAAAGAGACGCTCGCTTGGCTTTTATCCAGTTTGGATCTTTAGACGTATTTTTCAAAATAGGTTTTAACAGATGTAGGTTTTAGTTTTAAAAGTCGGATGCAATTCAAACTTTTAATCAAAGTAAGCCAATTTTATATTTGTGATTACACGTGTTTATAATCAATCAGTAGGTTCGCGTTTTAGGCAAGGATCGTTAGGTAAAAATACATTTTTTAATAAGTCACTTTTTAAACTTCCCAATACATATTTACTCTCAGGACTGAACAATAACCTTTCGATATTTACGCATGTGATATAGGCAATCAACCATCAAGTTATATTTAAACGAACAAACCATTTGATAAAAAAAGTAGACAGAGTAATGATTTTTGGTTTTACTGTTACCCGTAAACCCGTAATTAGTTTTTCACCACACTATCATGTTTTTGGCTGTATTACATACGTTAATTGGTGGCCGAAAGTTACGTTTTGCTGGCGATGCCAGCTGTCCATAATTTGGGGACCGAGCAGGTTTTTACAGGCCGGGGCCGCAAAATCAGCTGTCCGCTTACTTACTTAAAACATGAATGCATTTTAAATACATAATCAAAATCCATAGCATTTCAATAGAATTGTGTTATTGTCACCGTTGCCTAGCAACTATATATTTTTATTTTTGCTGATTCCTCAAATTATTTCTTCACATAACCTTAAAGTTGTAGTTGTGTTGACTATCAGTGTGCATTATTATTGTGGTGAATAGTGGTAATAGGGTATAGTGTGGTGAAAAATAGCGTTCGTACCACGGACCGAAATGGTTTTGCGGCTCTCGATCGATTTAAGTTCTCGACTTCGTCTCGAACTTAAAAACTATCTCGAGCCGGCAAAACCTCATTTTCGGCCCTAGGTACGAAATATACTATTTCACCACACTATGATGTTTTTGGATGTATTACATACGTTAATTGGTGGCTGAAAGTTACATTTTGCTGGCCATGCCAGCTGTCATCGTGATTTGGGGACCGAGCAGGTTTTTACAGCCCGGGGCCGCAAAATCAGCTGTCCGCTTACTTACTTAAAACATGAATGCATTTTAAATACACAATCAAAATCCAGCATTGCAATAGAATAATTGTGTTATTGTCACCGTTGCCTAGCAACTATTTATTTTTATTTTTGCTGATTCCTCAAATTATTTCTTCACATAACCTTAAAGTTGTAGTTGTGTTGACTATCAGTGTGCATTATTATAGTGGTGAATAGTGGTAATAGGGTATAGTGTGGTGAAAAATAGCGTTCGTACCACGGACCGAAATGGTTTTGCAGCTCTCGGTCGATTTAAGTTCGAGACGAAGTCGAGAACTTAAAAACTATCTCCAGCCGGCAAAACCTCATTTTCGGCCCTAGGTACGAAATATACTATTTCATAACTTAACGTTACACCTAAGTTTTGTACACTAACAGATGACACCTGACCTTGAGTATTGCAATCTATACTGTATATTTAATACACAGTTGTAAGTCTGTTTTCTCAGTCTATGACTCAAATTAAAGGGGATAGTGTGTAGATTTGCCGAACTTCCTTAGAATTTACGTTTTTTCCAAGGACTACGACCTACAGCCCTTCAAAAGTCGAGTCAATACAATTCTTATTGAAGAATATAATACACAGTTTATAAATTATTTGTAAGCTGTTTAATGTTTGTCAGACATTTGTTATTATTTTTATAACCTCACTTTCAGTATGTTTTTATTAATCCAGGAGTTCCTGTTTATAAACACACGATTTTGATCAAGGAAAAGTGTATTTGCTCTTTTTATACCACTATGTATTATTTATAAATGTATTTGAACATTGTTTGTATGTTTTGGTGAAAATTTTGTATTTTTGAAAGGTTTCAGTTTTTCTGTGAAGTGATATGAAGGAAAGTGGTAATTGAGTTTAAGTTTGAGTATGGAATGGGAAATAATACCCATAGTAGAGGAAGGAAACTTATTGTTTTGATCAATATAATTTATTCTCTATAGCCACCAGAACAATCATAGGGAAATCCGCTTGCAAGTTGTACACTTGATTGATAATGAGTGGGAAACATACAAACATTTTGTCTTAGGTGATGAATCTTACTCAAGATCAGTGTTTGACGTTCGGTAGTACCAAATTTTACCTTATCGAGACGGCGAGCACGCTGGGATACGTGGAACTACAACTTATCAGTGAAGTATACCCTAATTATTTTTTTCGAGTACACAAGGAAATTGCTTGAGAAACTGTGACCCACGAATTCGGTTCTGGAGAAGAAGTATGTGAATTGATGTTTAATGGCAATGTTGACTCGGGGTCATTACAGCGTTATAAAACTTTATCATTAACCCCAGGGTGTGAAAAGTACAAAAAGATAAAGAAAAGGTAATTAACCAGGCGTAAAGAGACATACAGAACGAAAAAACACGTAGAGAACCATCGAACTAAAAAAGTAAAGAGCAGTGATGGTGTTAAATGTGCTCTGGAAGTCCCTACAAAAAAAAAAAAAAAAACCCCACCGACTCTTTTTTTATTAGGGTCGTTAAATTGGATTTGTCACTACTGTAAATCTATGAATTTTGAGCCAGAACAGACTAACAAGGACACAAATATATTCTCCTTATGTTGTCACAAGGGAATGATAAAATTAGCTCCTTATCAACATTTTGAGTTCATGGAAAATCTTATCAACGGGGATACAGCGACAATAAATCAAGTAAAGGGTCAAAAGAAACAAAAAAAGCTATTTGAATAATATAAGATCATACAACTGTGCATTTGAAATGGCGAGTTCTAAGTCTCACTTGAATCATCATCTTTCTGGTGGTCTATATAGTTTTAAGATCC
Source organism: Macrosteles quadrilineatus (assembly GCF_028750875.1). NCBI lineage: Eukaryota > Metazoa > Arthropoda > Insecta > Hemiptera > Cicadellidae > Macrosteles > Macrosteles quadrilineatus. The sequence goes on along the minus strand of NW_026542594.1, from coordinate 29,065,538 downwards.
GGGACTTATTTTACCATCGGATTGGACCGTTAATACCCTCTAAAATTAAACCAAAGTATGCCCAACTTTATATATAAGACGTAAACACAGCTGTTACTAACGGAATGGGTCATAGATTCGTGTAATGCGACCAACTGCTGATGCGTTATTTACATGTAAGTGTCTATCTTTATTCCGTACAACAAATGCATTGAACAAAAAAAAACAACAAATATAAGAATAATCAAATTATCTCCATAGCATAAGTAGATTATTAGGTTATAGCATTGCACAATTTGTATACTATTTATTTTTCAAATGAAACTCGAATTAATGTAAAACATTCATTTGGTTAAACTTATATATCGGTTTATTTAACATAAAATAGTTAAAACAGGCCAACTATCAGTTAGTTATATATCATGTAAAAAATAAAGCAGCCCCTAAATAAAATACAAAGATAATCAGTATTTGTTAATTATTATGTCTTTTATTGCTGATCATATTACCGTGGCGGAGCACGGGCGGTTAACAAGTAAACCCTAAAAAGATTGACTTGAAACTGTGATCCATGCATTCATGTTGGTATTTGTCTACAAAAGTGCTATGTTAGAAAAAAGATGGGATCATATTATTTATTTATCCTTATCATTCTGTCAGCTAAAAAAACTTCTAATGAACTGTGCAGCTGTAAGTCATCAAGCGGATAGGCTACTTGATTTAATTTTAAACTAGGATTGTTGAGGTAAGTAAGGGTTGAGATAATTAGTTTTTTTTTTATGAACTCAATATATTTTTTACAGATTTTATAATTTTTTTTTAGTAGGCTATTTTTGTCACAGTTATGATTGAAATCATAGCAATAAAAACGGTTATATCGATCATTGTACCAGAAGAAATAGTAACTTATAAGTACACACATTAAATTGCAACAATTTATTTAGGTTTATATGTAACTAGCAGAGCACCCGTCCTTCGTACGGGGTTGGCATATAAGTATAAAATGCTTCCTGCAGTTATACTCAAGCTTTGCGTTTGCAATAAGGGAGGACACAGTTTGATAAAATTTGGTTCATAAATTTACGGTATGATATAGTATAACACATCTACCATTGCCATTAAGTTCTACCACTGCACCTAAACAATAGAAAACAAATATCAAACATTCGCACAATATCACAAATTATTTATTAAATTAAAAACTCGAACCTAACTGTAAACAATCCTACTTTGACAGTTCTCATTATGTATCACAGCTTTTTGTTGCCACTTAGTTCAAATTAGCTATTGTCATATATGCAAAAACCAAATAATAATAGTGCTGCACCCTGTTGGGAAACCTTATAACTTTTTAATGCTATTGCGTTATTATAGAACCAACTTGTAAAGTTGAAACAGCTGACTAAATTCTTTAATTCCCTTTAAATATGAATACTCATAAGGTTAACATGGGGAACTACAGACTCACTGGGGCGGAGCCCGAAAGGATTTTTGAGATAAGAATATGCCAAAATGTTAATCGGGAATGTGAGCTATCATCATGCCAAATTTCAGCCCAATCCGTCCAGTAGTTTATTCGTGATTGAGCAGCGAGCACGTGATTGAGCAACACACAAACACACACACAAACTCACAAACTTTGAGATTTATAATATTAGTAAGATAAGGTAAAGGGTAAGTAGAAACTGTTAAACTTTTGTGGTTAAAACCGTTGTTATTGTGGAACTTGTTGCGCATCGGCGGGAATAAAATTTATATCTAGTAAAAAGTATTGTTGTTTGATTGTTCTGTTTAAAACTGGATCAAAGGTCAACCCAGGAAATAGCCTCATTAAGGCCAGTTAATGGTAATGATCTGGCAAATGAACGAGATAATTACAAGGTCGATGACGTCACTCTTATTAGTAAATGGTTGTGTTATTTCAACTGCTCATTATGGTTGCGTTCAAACCCATCTGTTGGAATTTACTTGTTGGTCAGCATTGGCAAACACATATAATGCTAGTTAAGACTACACAAAAATAAAGAACCCAAATAATTTATACGTAAGTAATTTGTTTATATTAATAAAATATTGAAATTGAAATTATTAAAATTTTCTTAGTAAACCGATAACATACAAATTTAATATAGAATATTAATATATTCTACAATAAATAAATAAAATAAATACAAATAAAATTAAATAAATAAAGAAAAAAAAAATAATAAATTAAATTAAAATAATTTAGTATAGAATATTAATATATTACATTGAAATTTAATATAGAATATTAATTTCTTACAACTGCATTAGGAAATAGAGATATTTTAGTACTAATGTTAATTAGTAAGAGCGAAGCTCTTATACGTCGACTTTTATGCATTTCGTAATACGCAAACTCCTCCTAGACGGCTGAATCAATCGTTTTCAAATTTTGGATGGTGATAAAGACCATATCGGTGAGTGCCAACATCTATATGGCGTTAAAAATAACTCTCAGGAATCCGCCCCACTGGGTCTCATAGTTTCAATGTAATCCTTATGGAAGCAGTATTTGACACATAAACAAAGACATATGATCAGCTGTTGACTTTTAAATGCAGTAGATAAAGAAATAGCTCATAGCATTATTCCACAGATATTAGAACAGAAACGGTAAGAATCATAAATATAATCAAATGACGACACTAGCTTGAGGTCCGTGACGTAGGAAGTGCTAAAGGAAGTACTAAAGGTGAGCAGTCTGGAGTGTGGAAACTGTTTATGGCGATTAGATTTCGGTATCTGCATTCCAAAAATTATAAGGGAAGGGAGGAAAACGGGTCCGTGACGTAGGAAGTGGTGAAGGAAGTAGAAAAATCGAGCAGTCCGGAGTGTGGGAACTGTTTATGACGATTAGATTAAGGTATCTGCAATCCTAAAATGCTATGGGAAGGGAGGGAAACAGGTCCGCGACGTAGGAAGTGATGATGAAAGTAGTAAAGGCGAGCAGTCCGGAGGTTTGGAACTGTTTATGACGATTATATTAATGTATCTGCAATCATAAAATGCTATGGGAAGGAAGGTAAACAGGTCCGTGACGTATGTAGTGGTGAATGAAGTAGTAAAGGCGAGCAGTCCGGAGTGTGGGAACTGTTTATGACGATTAGAATAATGTATCTGCAATCATAAAATGCTATGGGAAGGGAGGAAAACGGGTCCGCGACGTAGGAATTGGTGATGGAAGTAGTAAAGGCGACCAGTCTGGTCTGTGGGAACTGTTCATGACGATTAGATTAAGGTATCAACAAACATAAAATGCTATAGGAAGGGAGGAAAATGGGTCCGCGACGTAGGAAGTGATGAAGGAAGTAGTCAAGGCGAGCTGTCCGGAGTGTGGGAACTGTTTTTGACGTTTAGATTTAGGTATCTGTAATCATAAAATGCTATGGGAAGGGAGGTAAAAAGGTCCTTGACGTAGGAAGTGGTGAAGGAAGTAGTAAATGCGAGCAGTCCGGAGTGTAGAAACTGTTTATGACTATTAGACTAAGGTATTTGCAATCCTATGATGCTACGGGAAGGGAGGGAAACAGGTCCATGACGTAGGAAGTGGTGAAGGAAGTAGTAAAGGCGAGCAGTCTGGAGTGTGGGAACTGTTCATGACGATTAGATTAAGGTATCAACAAACATAAAATGCTATGGGAAGGGAGGAACACGGGTCCGCGACGTAGGAATGATGAAGGAAGTAGTCAAGGCGAGCTGTCCGGAGTGTGGGAACTGTTTATGACAATTAGATTAAGGTATCTGCAATCCTTAAATGCTATGGGAAGGGAGGTAAACAGGTCCGTGACGTAGGAAGTGGTGAAGGAAGTAGTAAAGGCGAGCAGTCTGGAGTGTGGGAACTGTTTATGGCCATTACATTAAGGTATCAACAAACATAAAATGCTATGGGATGGGAGGAAAACGGGTCCGCGACGTAGGAAGTGATAAAGTAAGTAGTCAAGGCGAGCTGTCCGGAGTGTGGGAACTGTTTTTGACGATTAGATTAAGGTATCTGCAATCATAAAATGCTATGGAAAGGGAGGGAAACAGGTCCGTGGCGTAGGAAGTGGTGATGGAAGTAGTAAAGGCGAGCAGTCCGGAATGTTGGAACTTTTTATGACGATTAGATTAATGTATCTGCAATCATAAAATGCTATGGGAAGGGAGGTAAACAGGTCCGCGACGTAGGAAGTGGTGAAGTGGTAAAGGTGAGCAGTGTTGAGTGTGGGAATGGATTAATGTATCTGCAATGCTAAAATGCTGTGGGAAGAGACTGTTTACTGTGGACTGTAGACTGTAGGTTAAAATTATTAAGATGCACGAATCGATACATATTTTCGATACATGCAATCGTTTACAATCGAAATTTACAACTGAGTTGAGAACAATGGTTGAGAACAGCAGATTTTTACTCCATAGAGGATAACAACTATTTTTACTTCCTAAAGAGTAAAAATGTTACTTTAGACCCGCAACGCATGCATTAAAAACGACTGGTATTACTGCAGTATGACCAAAACAATATAATATAAGCCCTTGATGACTCCGCTCAATTTTGTGGATGCCTCTGCGAACGCCACCTAGTTATTATAGCGGAGTTGAGCTATTAACGCTGTAGATCACTCGCAATGGTCTGGTCATACAGGTTGTTTATTTTATTTTAACGGAACTCAAATTACAAGAATTGAGGTTCAGGGACAAAACAAACACATAAACTGCTAGCTCTCCTTCCTTTACTTGATTACCAATAACCTAATATGTTTTTGCATGGGTTTCTATATGATTTTTACATGGCTACCTATGTGTTTTTGCATGGGTTTTTATATGATTTTTACATGGCTACCTATGTGTTTTTGCATGATTTCTATATGGGTAAGTGTCATTGGGAATCGATTGTAGTGTTTTAGATAAATAAATGTACATTTATGGAAAAAGAAATATTGTATGGTTCATCTATACATTAATATAAACTGTAGCTGATTTATCAGTTACTAGGATCTCACTTAAAAACACCGTTGCGATCATCTCGTAACATAACACGAATTACTTACTTTGAACGTATTCTTTTACAGTACATAATCTTTGAGCTTACTTAAAAACTATGTTGAGTATAAGCATAGACAAATAGAATAAATATAGACCAACAGCAGTGCTGCAGTTAGCATATATTCCCGCACCCACCGCTAGGTGTATCCTAGGTAGGATTTGTATCCTAGGTAGGATTTGTATCCTAGGTAGGATTTGTATCCTAGGTAGCTTAATAAGTGTTCACAGTCTGAGTTAACAAAAATGTACGATTATCAAAAACCAGTTCATTTTCGTGTCTAAAGTAAATTTAAGTGTCTAAAGTATTTGTACGGTGAATTTTCGTGTCAGATGGTAGGTCTAAAACCACCTTTAAGGCATTTTCAAAGAACCAACATTGTCTCTTGTGCATACTGACCCCGTTGCAAGGCACGGTATAGCAGCTAGTTTACAATAATTCCTATTGATACTAAACCGCGCAGACAGCAATGCAATAATGCACATCAGCTGATTGGCAATGAAGTAAAGTTTAATTTAAACTTATAAGTTTGGTTTGTCCCTGAATAGTGACTCTCTGGGCTGCTTTTCATAAAAAATCACCCTGTAAAAAAAATATAAATGTGATTTTTAAATTTTAATTTATTAATCCACACCTGATACGACCCAATACGATCTAAAACGAGCTATGTCAGTCTGTTTGTAGATTTGATTGTTAAATTTACCTTGAAATCCAGCTGAAGGATTTAAACAACATTTTGGAATTAAGAACTTTTAAGTCTGAAAACTTAATTGGCGAAAGCGACTACTACAGAAAAACTCGTATTTCGCTTTACAACTCATCATACAAATATGTTGGAATTATAGAAGAAAAAAATTTAGTTGTTACTATTCAGCAAACATTGCGGAGAAAATTACTCGACATTGGGGAAAATAGCTCCGATCAAATACTGATTATTTTACTTGGCTCTCGCCCACCAAAACCTTATCTCTAATGTAGTAAGGAATTGTGAGAAACCATATCTTGTCTTCAGCTGATCCATTGTACGAGTACAAAAACTAGTAATGAGTAAACTAACATTTTATAGTGCATGTAAATAAAAACACACACATTGGACAAATATGCAAAAACAATTCTTTATTAAATCTATATTTTTCTGTTTAGTAAGTCTCATTACTCTTCACTATTAACAAAGTGCTTTGGCCAAAAATTAATTTCTAATAATTTTCCCAACATTCCAATTCATACCAACAGTAACGAAGTGATATCAGTAATTGTGGTCGGATAGTGGTCACCACATTTACAGGTCTGATATCATTAACATAGGCATGAGTCTAACTCTCTAACATGCAACGAATCAATACTGTGTGTTGTAGTGTTGACAGGTTACCCTGAAAATTAATAATTTTTGGTCCATGATACACAAACATGGCTGGTTGATAAACAGTCTAATAAAGTGCACAGTAAGAGTAAGTGAAAAGTGCAATATCTCATTCAACCTTCACTGCAGAGGTGTAGTATTCAATTCACCGTGAGGATCAGTGGAAGTATGACAGATTGTGGTGCTTTGCTGGTCAAGGTAGGGCGTGGAGCCATGGAGCCCTCCTACAGGACTGAGTGTGGTGCTTTGCTGGTCAAGGTAGGGCGTGGAGCCATGGAGCCCTCCTACAGGACTGAGTGTGGTGCTTTGCTGGTCAAGGTAGGGCGTGGAGCCATGGAGCCCTCCTACAGGACTGAGTGTGGTGCTTTGCTGGTCAAGGTAGGGCGTGGAGCCATGGAGCCCTCCTACAGGACTGAGTGTGGTGCTTTGCTGGTCAAGGTAGGGCGTGGAGCCATGGAGCCCTCCTACAGGACTGAGTATGGTGCTTTGCTGGTCAAGGTAGGGCGTGGAGCCATGGAGCCCTCCTACAGGACTGAGTGTGGTGCTTTGCTGGTCAAGGTAGGGCGTGGAGCCATGGAGCCCTCCTACAGGACTGCGTGTGGTGCTTTGCTGGTCAAGGTAGGGCGTGGAGCCATGGAGCCCTCCTACAGGACTGCGTTCAAACCCTACCACTCACCAGTGGCTTTTATTTGAGTGAAAATGACCTTGTTGTTGAGACCTACCTTAAACTATACGCTTATTTGTTTAACATACATAAGTATATCTCTCAAGCAAGGAGAACGTTACATGTGTCAATACCTTCCTTCAATAAATAGTGGATTAAGATAGTTATACAATTATTTTATGTACACCTTTAAAAAAAAATTATATATTAAAATTTTATGCTTTTTAAATTGAGATTTTTCGGTATCTGGAAAAAATGCTGTTAATACCCTAATTGATGAGGTGAAAATAGCTTATCCGATATCTATTGTTAGCTACCATCGATATGAACCTTTTTAGATATATTTTGTATGTATGAAACGCGTCCCAAATATACACGTCAATAACATATTATGTAAACAAATAATTTTAATAGCATAAAGGAGTTCATTCAACTTCAACTGTCGTAAAGTGCAATTAATGTTACTTCTTCTGGTCATGATGGATATTCATATTATTATTATTATTTGAGTTATTAATATAATCTGAAAAAGTAAACTTTGACAAAAAACTGACGTTTATGTACTTTAACTTTAAAGGACAGTTCAATAAATTTAAAAAACAGTAAATTGCAATGAAAAATACTCATAATGAAATTTTCCTGGTATGTTGCTTATGCACTTAACAAACTTTTAGACCTTGCATCAATTAGCGTTAGAACATGCCCAAAAGGCTCATATAATTATTAATTTTAAAATTGAGAATTATAAACCTGTTTAATCAATTCATTCCTCAAAAGGTCATCTGAGAAATCAGTCATTATTGTAAAATCTTCTACCTTGATAATTATAAATATTACCGTCAGTCCACAATCCTAGAGGGAAAGACATGCTTTTACAAACAACTAAAAACCTTTTACTAATTAGCGTTAGCAGATGACAAAGATGTTCATACAAGTATTCATTCCCTCCAGTTAATGGACAATAATTAATAGTAATTGATTACACTACAAACATTACCCACTCAATCACAGAATGAAAAGCTGTGTTAATGGTTAACTAGCTGATTTGCTAATGTATTGTTTTCCTCATTTAATGTAGATTACACTGAAATTATATCTCACCTTATTCGTATTGCTAGTAAGATTATATTTATATTAATAAATATTTCACAGTAGGCCTATTACAATAATATTATCACACATCACTTCGAAAACTACTTTTTTGAGTTCAGGGGTACCCAAAACGGATATATCTACTCAAAACTCAGAGAAAGTAAAAAAATATTTTCTTAATACATTATTTAATACATTGATGAGTTCGAATAGTACTGATATAGGCCTAAAAAGTAACTTTTTACCAACATTAAATTTTTAGGATACATTTTTAAATCAAGGGAAAATAGAAAAAGAAGAAGACCTATGCATTCTTCGGCCCAAATTCCCTATGCTAGCATCTGATCTCTAACAGTTATCAAAAGTTCCTGTTTGTAGGACATTTATCAAATAGTTTTTAGTAAATTATCAATTTATTAGTGAATTCCCTGTTGGGAAGCAGCTTTTTCCGTAGGTGGTACGGTAAGACCTGGACCCGGGACATATATACTTTTTTTTATTTTGATAGTATATATGTTACGCTCAAACTCCGTATTCAGACAATGTCAGAAATGTTTACCCATTTCGCGATGTGGACAGTGTTAAATACCCACACCGCGCCGCGGAGTGGGCATTTTATTCGGACTGGGTCTGATGTACTCAAATGCCGAAGTCGAAACGTTCTTCGGTGATTGGACAATTCCAAAATACCCACAACGGGATGTGAGCAAAAGTGCTTACCCATTTTAGGTTGTTGGTATTTCTAGTATGCGTAATTGCCGAATTCTCGTTATCACAGGACATCCATAATGAAGACCTAAATAGAGAGCATTTATACCTAACTTTGAGCACTCTTTGCTCAAGAAAATCTGTCTTTGATTTGTATCACGGGAAAACTGCATAACTTCCTTAAAATCCAGGCAGAGAAAAATGCTAAGGAACACAGAAAGAATATTAACCCCAGTTTCAGTCAGAGACAACGTGATGGTCAGTATTTCTGACAACCAATCGTTTACAGTTATAAGTCACAGTAATTAAGTTTAAGTAATTACAGCTCTGTGATGAAATTAATATAGTTTAATTTAATCATAAGTTTAGCAAAACACAATAACTTAATTTACCTAAATATACATATAAAAAACAATGTGATGTGCAAGTTATGAAGTTAATCTAACACATGTGAAGCATTTAGAATTTATTTAAAGTAGCCTCCAAATTCATACTAAACATGTATACATTTTAATTAATTTTCATACTGTTTCCATGAAAACATATCAATAACATTATTTTCACTTAAGATTATTAATTTAGGACGCTTTAAAAGATCCAAAGTAGAGCCGGAGTTACAGCAACGTTTATAAAATCTTTTTTTTATGATCATCGTCATAGTTTTAGAATAAATAATCCATGATAAAAGGTTAGATTAAAATAAACCTACCTCATATTAATGGAAAATATTATATTAAATTTCTTTGTATCAGCGTATCAGCTGTCTGAAATCGTAAATATGCAGTTTAGCAATTCTTCTTGTTTATATTTAAATGTCAAAGCAAATGTAAACAAACATTGTTAGTGTTCTCATCACAGCCATGGAGACCAATCAATATTTACTTTTAAAATGTTCACCTCAGAGCTTTTAAAACCAAAGGGGCAAAGCCTACGGTTAGTATCGAAATTTGAATAGTCTGATAATGGTCCTTGGTATGGCAGCTATATTTTTGTAAAATTTAAGCCCAGTTGGTTCAGCAGTTTTTGCACCTTTTAGTAATACACATACAGACAGACACCATTAGACTTTTATATAATAGTATATAGATTAGGCGATACAGAGTAACGTGCACTGTTAGGGTATTTCAGTTTAATGTCTGAAAGGGTGATTGTGTGTGGTGACTTATAATGTTTGTAACCACAAGTAAAATAATCCTCATGATGAGTGATTTTAAATAATTATAACCAATGATTGAAACCAAGAGTAAAAATACTGAATAACAATAATGTAACCAAGATTGTATACATAATACAATAAATATTTCAGGCACGAATAGGTAATACTTCAAAATATCTAATAGCCCCGCTGCGGAAACATGCAGAATAAACTAAATATATATATATATATATATATATATATATATATATATATGAATTTGATCGGTTAGCATTTTGCACTACGGGGCATCAACGTTAAAACGTAATTAAGGTACATGGACTAGATCTTACCATGAGACCTATGGTAATAGCATATTCTCCTATGTGGGACATTCACTACAAGCTATCAAAGATTTTCCTTCGGAATGAACATCTAAATGATGTATAAAATCTATAGCCACTTAGCACACGGATGACGACGTTGCTCTCACAATAATCGTGCAGTTACTGGGTCATTAACATAATTGACATCATTATTGGGACTGTAGTGTGAAAAGCCGCGCTAATTAATGATATGTTTACGTTCTGTTATTATATAACTGTGACTATAAATTATAGTGCACCGGTAGATTATGTTAGACACCTGGATGAGTTTGAGACATGTTACTGCGGGAAGCAAGACACTGATGTAGACGTATATGGTATATTTAAATTGTACTCTAGGGCTGTGATTGAATTATAACAGACTAATATTTAATATTTAAGATGTACCATTATCACTATTTATTTACCGAAGAGTAAATTACTAGGGGTGATATAAGGGGGGAAAAGAGGGACCGGTAATTTTGGTCAAACTCGTACATTTAATTTGATAGTCAACCATTTTAATTTAAGGGCATAATATAAATTCAAATATAAAACTAGACAAATATTACTCGTAGAAAAAAAAAACAAAAAGAAACAAAAAACGCGGTCGATAAAGCCAACACAGGCTACTAATCTTTTGTAAACGACCTATTTTTGCTGGTATGTCACAATGTTAGGGTGCTGGTATGGTAATAGTAACTTACACAACGATCACGTAAAGATAGTCTTAACGGATGGTTACGCGAGTTAAGTACACTACTTTACCTACGACAGTTTTTAAATTACTAGCTACCACTAACCATAACACCTAAGAGAGGTGATATTTTCGCTTATAACTTCTCAATGCAACTGATTGTGATGTAACGACTCATTGTTCCAACCACTCACTCATTGTTTTAAATTAAATTGGCCTTAACAGCTGATAAGATGACGTTTGAAGCATTACAATTTTATTTATTTTTTCTCAATCCTTAATCTTTATTGGTCCAAACTTATACTGTAAAGTTACACCAAATGCTGTAAAGTAAGTAAACAATATTGTTAAGTGAAACATTTCAATTTTTCAATTTTTTTGCAAGAACTGCATTGAAAAGGCTAGATAAAAAATATAAAAGAAGTTTTTCAATTTAATATTGATTGACATTTACTTGATATATTTCCTGAAGTAGTCACAATTTTGAGCATCAAATAATCTGGATGTTACTGCTCATGTTTTTTGTAGAAATGTTTATAATGATTTTCCTCGTTGTTTGTCACGAGCCTTGCCATTAAGGACTGAACCCTACATTCTAAACCAACAGTCAATGCACTGAAGTATTTAGTGAATAGATAATCCAAGTTATCTTCCTAATACCACATTCTTTGACGATTTTACTCACTAAATAAGAACCAGTTGTTTTTCATTGTTAATCAACTAGCTATTATAAAATACCATTGGCCTAAAAATGAAATCATAAATCATTACCATTCATCAAAGATGAAACAAACTAATTTTAAAATATATTCATAATTTTCAACATGGAAGAATAAAAGTTTGATGTTGGATTGTAGGATTGATAGTAAAATAAATCCAGCAACCACGTATTAGAGGATATCTTAGTGACGTGATATGGTATAAACGCTTTGTAGCCATGCATCGCAACTGACTGAGCTAAGTGTGCTATAAACACCCACTGCTGATCACCTTTCCTATGGTTGTACTGAATAGTCTCAGCAATAATATACGAGTATATTCTTACTAAAACAACAACAAATCAAACACAGTGGCTTATTATACATTTGCTTATTATTTAAACAATGACCTTATTATTCACACACGTCTAGAGCAGAGTCTGTAAGAGCTAATAAAAGGCTAGAATATATGCAATTTATTCTTTTTATAAAAAAACTACCGGTATATTAAAAGGCAGTGTATTGAAGCTGTCTAAGCAATAAAATCCATCATATTATTCTCCGGATTCAGCGTATTTGATAATCTATGTAACCTTCCCGTTTAGGGGTAAAAAATGTAACCACGATTAGGATAGTCGTATCATGACATAAGATAGAGTGATCTTATGGACAATGTAAATACTGTATTTACATTGTCCATAAGATCACTCTAACTTATGTCATGATACGACTATCCTAATCGTGGTTGTATGCGTGCAAAGCCCTGTATAAGTAGGCATACTACCAATGTAAATCTATTAGTAACTTGGACTAGGCATGATTATAGATGGATCTCGTTGTATTTAACCCTTAGACAAAGAAAACTTATCCTTTGTCCGTGCCTCATACCAATTAACTTACCGGTGAGGGATGCATCAGTTATGATTGTTGGACATGAATTTTATAGGCGTTGTAGATATAAGTATGATTGTAACGTACAAACATATATTGTACACAGATTTTGTTGTTATTTAGACGATTATCTTAATAAAATGAGGAATGAGTTGGTATAGTGGCAGAGCGCGGGGCTTGAGCCTCGAAGGTACCAGGGCCGAATCCCGCTGTTCATTAATGTGTTTTAAAAATCGGATAATGCCGCAATTTTTGGATCAAAACAAAAGTAAATATGTAATATCAATGCAAATATGACCTATATATTTTATTGATAGAACAATTTTCACTGATTTGCATGCAATCCCACTTATTCAAAATTTAAGTATAAAAAATGCAAAATCTGATGTTTGGGATAATTATATGGTTTCGTCGCCTTTATAGAAACTCCAGAGGAAATACGCCCCCTCACGTTTCAACTGAATGTACTTGTCAGATCGTAAATGCTGACACATTCAACTCTGTCGGTTTAAATCAGCAAGACAGACGCGAGGCGAAGAAATGTTAGCGGCTCTTGTCTGCTCTCGACTCCTATTTATCAAGCTAAAAGTGATGTTAGTATTTGCGATGTTTAATCATTTGTTGCAGGGTAACCTTTTATTTATTTTTATTTTATTTTATAGAACCATTAAGTTTTTTATCCTTTGAATTTAATTATGGTTTCAGTTTAAAATATCTATCTTGCAAATAGAGGCCAAAAGTAAGCTCACACCTGGTGTTGAAGTGGCTGCCTGAATGTAACTATAGCCTCTCATTCAGCGAGTGTCTGGATGAGTCAGGGGATTGACGCTGTGATATTCTGACTCTGGATTGATAATTTCAAAAGTTTAAAGTATAACTGTTTGTAATTATTAGGTTGTTATTCCTAGAAATAAAGTATTTAACGTTGTTTATATATATTTGTGAAAATTGGGTTAGTTATTTCATTCAAAGCTTTGCTCTTGTTAGACACCCTAGCTTTATTTCAATGATTTATCTCCAATGTCATTTTAAGGCTTGTCACTGTATCTGTAACTAGAACAATTAGAGGGTAAAAAATAATGTTGAAATGCTTATTAACGTGCAAATCCCCAAAATAATGGTAAGTAACCTTTATATTTTGATATTTTTCAAATTTATCAAATTTCCTTGGTTATTTTGTTATCCTTTAATAGAGTATAATTTGTTGTGGTAGAGAGTTTTTAAAATCTTCTTGCATGACACAGAAGTCTAACACTTTAAATAAATTTTAAAATGATCTTGATTTCAGTTCATCCATAGTATAGGTTCTTACATATTATTTATAAAAATATTAATACTGATACAAAACTATTGCAGTAGTGAAGGATTTTAAGTTGATAAAGGTAATTTTTTAAATTTTTACATTCCTAAAAATATAAATGTGCAAATTTTCTATTCCTGAAAATAAAAATAGAAACTAAATAGTAAATTTTAATGTAAGATATTTTGTTCGGGGGATCAATAACAATGAACAACAAATAAGCAAACAATGAAGACAAATCCTGGATATAATATGACGGGCCCAAGTGTCTAGTGCAAGGACGTCCATCCCTTACCTGTTATATGATAAAGCACCCCCTGGGGTCCAAATGAGACACCTCGGACCTTCCTGTGATACATGACTGGCTCATTGTTTCATCGGAAAAATGAATTTGTGGAGACTCCATTGTTCAGGGTAAATTGTACGTTTATAAAAAAAATTAAACTATTTGAAACAAACGTGACTAGTTTTAATTTTTATTTTTACGTTGTTTATAGTTAACAAACAAAGTTAAAACTTCTTACTTTAATTTTTGTTCCATTTTAGTAAAGTATAACGTATGCCTAAAACACATACGTTTCCTGTTGCAGGTAAATCAAGATAAGCATCCTCACAGTGATTACGAACGTTTCACAAGTCGCTTTGTGAATACATAAGCTTCACTTATCCGTGTGTGGATAATGTTTTCACTACAACAGCTACATCTCATATTAGGTTTAGGTTTATCAGAAACTAGCTGTTACCCACGGGCTCCACCCCGTTTTACTACATTAGTACTAGGGTTGCTTTCAGAGAGGTGAAAGCCAGTTGAGCGGAACAAACGTGATTTGCTATTTGTATAAGTAATTAAATGTAAAAAGGTCAATAGATGTACTAATGCTGGTTTTATTGATTAAAATTATAATAATTCAAATTTGTTTTTACTACATCTTGTTATTCAGATACCTCTTCCAGAAGTGCATTATGGTAGTTTTGACCATGAAAATATTACAGTAGTTGGAATCTGATATTAACATCCAAAAAGTAAAGTATAAAAAAGAGAAAGGTAATTTAACATTCAAATGCAACTGTAGCCTACAACAAAAAAACATTGGGCTACATTTTTCACCCTTACAATCGGTTAAAGTATTTAAGTATAAAAAAAAAAACAGTAACTATAAAAAAACGAGTATTAAAGTATAACAACAGGAGGGGGAATTTGACATTTAAATTCAACCGTGCAACATAAAATGGCTGAAATGTAGGCCTAAACATAAGTAATAAGTAAACATCGCATTCAGCTGATTTAAGTGAAAACAGAATAATAATAAGAAGGGAAGACATGCCTTAAATATACAATGTAGATAATATAATTAGAAATTAGTAGCCTACTTCTGGACAAGCCTTGACAATTATCCATACCATGGTTAAAAGTGGACTTCTATAAGCCTAGGTAATTAATTTATTTACTTATTATTATGGTTGTAACTGGACGTATGTATAGCCTGTGGCTTGGCAATCAAATAACAGTATTTATACAGGATAGGCTACTGTTATCAACATTTGAAATTACTGAATTGTTACCAAATTACTGTTTCACAAAATGCAGATTCCATTTTCAGCCGAGCCATTAAAATGAGGATTTGCCGAACAATTGTTAATATTACAGAATAGTATTTAATGATATACAACTTTTCACATTTCATAAATTACATGTTAGTTTTGCTATGGTCAAAGGTCCAAATCCAAATGTTCTTTTCATTTGTTTTTATGTAGTAATTTTCTAGAATCATTGACTTTATATAAAGACAATGCTAGAATACCGTAGATGGCTTGTTAATACCATAATGCAAGCATTTTTGTAATCGTTTCCCCGTTTAACCAACTATTCCAAAAGATAAAAATTATATGGTGCAACACAAATAAACAACCCGATCACCTACCTATAACCTACACGTTACCTTCCTAATCTAACCTTACTTCAAAACACTAATACTCATAAACCACGAATACTCATAAACCCCGACCTACCTTCCCCACATGCCGAAATTAGATCAGTGTTCAATCTGCGTTTTATTAATAAGTGTAATAACTTACTGCACCGTCGATGTAATTCAACATAATATAACCTGTGAGGTATTATCGGATTAAATATAGATTTCGATGCGGTTCGATATATCGCTTATTAGATTCTGATTTCTAACATTGGCTGTTTCTAAATTCTAATCAGCTGGCAACACAAATAGGTTCCCAAGAAAGTAGTCACCGCGGCCCGTATCCCTCCGCTCCTTGTTTATGCTCCGCGCATTGAGAAAGTAGTTCCGTATATTTTCTCAATTTTCAGTGAATTCCGCGCCTTGAAAAAATGTTTTAACGGCATTTTATTGTTTATTAAAATCATAGGAATGGTTTAAAAACGTTTAAAAGAAAAGTCTAGAAAGTTAAGAAATACCTTATGATTCTCTTGTTTACATTTTTCTTGTAAACAAAAAACTGTCATATGGCTACTTTAGTCCCGTAAGCCTAATATTAAAAATTGAAAATTTTAAGTTCGTTTTAAATTGCATTAGTATTATCTAATTAAAATTTGCTTGTTTAAAAACCATCTCACTATTAGTCTAAGTAATTTTGTTAAGTTTGGCTGAAATGCGTTCAGCCGTTATTGAGTGATGTTTCCCTATTTGTTGCATTGAAGTTGATCCCAAAGAGCTACGCTCGCTTCGCTCGCTCCGCTCAATTAATAAAACTTTTGATTGGTTAAGTTAAGATGAAATAAACAAAACAGAATACAGTAATGGTAATACAAACAAATAATAACAGCTGAGGTATTTTTTACATCAGGTAAATGGAAAGTTCCCTTTGGAAAGCAATTACGACCTTATAGGGCAATTTATGCAATAAAATACAGTAAAACTATTGAGCTAGTTGAAGCTTTTGAGAAGTTAAGTTTTCGTAGAAATGAGTCTACTTTTATATTAGGAGTTAGCTTGTCGTTACGTTTAAGATATATACTACACAAATTGAAGTTATTTCACATTTAAAAAACTTCGCTAAAAGAGTTAAACGCGTGATTTGCCCCTAACAATAATGATTGAGGTCTACTTTTTATCTGACACGTGTTGTATGTATTTGTGAAAGGCAGTTGTAAGGTATTGTAGTGTGTGCAAGTCAAGATGTGACGAGATTATAATTGAATAACTTGCCGACAGGCGCAGTACAGGTGTAACCACAGAATACCTCTGCTATTACCTTTCATTTACAGCATTGTTCTCTGTTCAGGGTGCTATGGGTGTTAAAACATGGCATATTGAACAGTAGTAATAAATGCTCATTCTTTAGTCAACAACTTACATCAGTATTGGTAGTCAATGTTATTGATACTTTCAAAACCAATGGAACTATGTCTGGTTTTTGGCCTGCCATCATAAATCTAATGATATATTTGCTTTTTTACTAACAAAAATATAATCACTGACTGTTCATCAGGAAGTCTGTATTTCCGTTTTTGAATCCTCAATTCAATTTCAACTAACATATCCTACGTTACTCTTGAAACCTGTTTTTTTTTGGTAACATAAAAAACTTTGTAATTTACAATTTTGTTAGATGGAGTTTGAATATGTGTGTTTATCTACATCTTGTGGCTACCATAACACTCATTGGAATGAAATAAAAGTTAAGTTTTCTTTGTACAGACATATTTCATGACAGAGACATTCTCCTTCTCCGCAATAATATTTGAATAATAAAATCAAATAAGTATAGTATGGAATAAAGCAAATCTTAAAAATAAGCGTAGAAAGTATTGATTGTAATAACAACAAAGTTGTAAACAGAAGGAGGTACATTTTATCTTTACAGATCCTTTCTGAATATCATACTTCAATTGTGTTTTCATTTATCAACAATTATAACAATTGCTATGTTTTTTTCTTTAAAGTATTAAAACAGGTAAAAGATTATACCTTGTAGCTTATGTATATTGCGTTTAAAACAAGACAAGGTATTCGTCGTCTATTAGTTTTTGTTTTTTTTTTTTACTCCTGTAAAGCGTTAAATCAAATCAAATTAATATATCCTACATCTTCCAGAGCGAAAATCACTGTTACAGCATGTTTTTCACATTTCGCAAGCTTGTTAGAGATGAATCTTTTCTTAACCTCTAGTATCAAGGAATTCAAACTATATCTCGTGGTCTTGTACTCATACCAGTCTGATGAACCTCCGGCCTTAAATTATTTGTTACGGTGTTTACGAAAATTCTGTAATCTTTTCATTTATCCGTGTTACCTTCTTACGTTACACGTTACACGTTACAAGTTATACGTTATCGGTGTCTATGACTCCAACACTTTCAATCTCGGCAGGTCTACTATAATATGGCCAATTAATTTTACCGAGGTTTCTGTCACTCTTGCAGGCTTGTTGACAATTTGTATAGTGTCAGACTCTCTCATCAGCATACACAAAGTTAATGATAACAAATTACATATCAAATAATCTACTACATATCAAAGTTGATGAGAAAAGTTTAGTGATGAAGTGATTGTCAAATGGGTAAAAGTATAAGCCAGTAACTTAACATTCCATTCGTAAGCATTTCCTTTTCCCAGTATATTACGAGCATGCATTTTTTTCTAAAAATAAATTTTATGTTTGGATTTTATCATGTTTTGTCGTGACCAATAACTTACATTTCTCGTCGAAACAGCACACTGCTGTATCTACTATGTTTCACCGTGTTCTCACCCGATGACCTATACTAGTGGCTACGTGATGAGACAGCATCAAACCCTCTGTCTTTCTACTCACGTTTGAAGACCGCGGGGAAATTATAACCTCTGCTAGAGGCTACAACAGCTACACCCCCGGGACAGAGGCTACATCGTGAATACCACATGGTTTATTACTTAATTACCTTATAAGTTTGGTTTGTTGGTTCAAACAACAATTATACTCTAAGTACAAACTAAGCATGACACATGTTATTTGAATCTCAAGATATGTTATGATGTTAAGGAAAGTTTACCCAAGAAGTAGTCTGGAGGTTAGTCTTACTCACTATTTTGTTGTTGTATACAATAACCGCATAAACAAATATTTTTGCACACAAATAGGAGCTACTTATTTACGTAGTAGAGTGGGATTCCCAGTGGATATTCATTTATTATTCATACAAGTTTACAGATAGGCTAAAAATAACGTTTTGGGCCTACAGCGATGAGAGTCCTAACGGTTGTAGAACAGCTGTTCTTTGACCAATCAACTGATCACAATCAGCTGATCTCGTTGTCAGCTTCTTTTAACTGAAAAAGCCACAGAATAAAGTAACTCTCCCTACAGTTTACATTCTATGAATACCGATTACTTTATACAGCCTACTAAAGACACGCAGCATACATTGGGTTATATAAGAATCTTTAGTCTTAATTAATTTTTTATTACTAATAATTAAAATTAACGTTATTTTATCCACGTTAACCAGAATACCAAACGTCGCCCCTTTTGTAGCGTTCATCTTTAACTTCAATAGTTAACCCATTTAAGAGAGTACTCCGTCTTTAATTTAATTTGAATTAGAATTGTTAAAATATAGTTAATGTTTTGTTCAATTATGAGCATTTACTTTTACCCGGACTGATAACAAGTATTTCTGTATAAAAGAAAAAAAACAAAGATTTAGTTTTAATGGGATTCGTTAAAACAAAACTTATCTATAAAATGAGTTAAGTCAAAAACGGGGTTTTTTACTAATTTACCCATGGTTTAAGTTGTGTTGAATATACAATTTAGAAATATGTTAAAATACAAAATTTAATATGATGTACAATTCAACTGCCATGGTAGCTGTTACATCTATGTAAACCAAGTGTAAACCAATTTGTATTCTAATTGATCGTATATAAAGGACTCTTTAACAGAGTTCACTAATGTCAAAATTTGCTTTCTTTTTCGGTTTATGAAACCTCAAAGAGTTGATTTGGTTGAAAAAATACATAATCCCCGCAGTACACTCTGTAAGAAATTTTATTTAAACACGTTCATTTTAACCTAACTCGCTAAACCATTAATAATAATGTGATTCTCGACAAAAGATAAATTATTATACTGCCGAGAATGGAAGAAGGATTTCATTATAAAGTATTTAATGTCATCAATCATATGTAAATCAATATTTACTTAAGAGCAGTAACTTCAAAACCTAATACTGACACACATTTTATTTTGAGACAAGGGAGTTGTTTGAAACATGGATGAATCACTTGGCGTTTTAACTTGTATTTGCTTCTTATTTGTTTTTTTATAAAAGTAAAAGAGTCTATAAGCTAACAAGTTAAGTTCATGTAATTGTATTTGCATTGGGTTTTGTAAGTATATTATGTCACTAATATTTTTTAGTAAATTTACAACTAACTATTACGTAAAAAATAAATTAAAATAAAAACTGTGATAAGGTTGCCTTACACTTGAAGGTGACGTTATCACTTTAACGTTATATTCAGTGCTGATTACAATGATGGATTACTCGGTACTCCAGGATGATATTCTGCTAAGACAAGCACGACGCAGCTTAATGTGTTTTTGATGTTTTTATGACGTGTTAATACTATTATGTTCCTGAATATAATGCAGATAACAAGATGTATTTAAGGCATACATTTTATACCATGTCGTCTCTTGATACAGTTAAATAGAAGGAAAATTATAGGATAATAAATTATGACTAATACATTATGATTATGACTGACAATGTTGTAAATAAATTAAAAACAAACTCAATTACAGGTGAACTATTTTACATGATTTATTAATCTCTATTATATTTAAATGTGCAATTTGCACTCAGCTACCCTAGATAAAATTTAATTTATATAAATCCAAAACACAACAAATTAAATCTATGGCTACAATATTTCCTTCTTAAAAAAATTGTCTTTTAATGAAAGAATTAATCGTGAAAATCTGTTTCAATGACCACTGCTCTTGTTTTTCTAATGTACTACTTTGGAACAAAATGGTTTTTGGAAAAATTTGAAACCATTCTAGAGTGAATAGAATGTACTGAAATTATTGGACTGCACTTTTTAAATAATTGGACTGCAGGTATAAATTCAAAAAAATCTTTTTCACATCTGTCAATATTTGTTTACAGCTAATTTACACGTTTAATGTAACTATAATTAGTTCTTCTTGTACTCCTTCTTTCAAATTGATCATAATTCATCTTTGAAGCTCGCAGTTCACTTAAATGAATATATTGATTTATACATCTTTTTTGTAATTTGTGAATAAAATTTGTAATAAAAGAATTAAAAAAGAACACTGTTTAATTAACACTTAAAATTTTACCTACTTTATAAAACCACTGTATATTCTAGTGTAATACAAGGTTACTGCTTAAGAGCAAACTTAGTTATAAAGCAAAATGTTTACTAGTTTTTTTTTAACAATCAATGATAAGTCATGTAACGTCCATTTGTCAAATACAAGCTGAAAAGGTTCCAGCTGAAACTCTCACACAATGAATAAAACGCGTTGTCAAGAGTAAATAGGATTTCAGAGAAAATGGCAATCGTACTGCTTTTATCAAGCACGGACATAAAGTCTTATTTTTCTTCGATATTCCCTTTTTTAGTGTTAAAAGGCAGTATGATTCAAACTATGATGCTACACAATTTTAATTTCAGGACTAGACGTCTCATGACAAAACTGTAGGCCTGCATTTGTTACTAACTGAGACAAGCTGTTTTCTGCCAAAGTCATTAAGTAGAAATTCAATGGTTAACATCCCTTTATAAAACCTCGAATCACCACCTTTTTTAGGGCTGAAGTAAAGACCTCCTTTTGATAACTACGCATATAATGTAACCAGTCATCTACTTAGCGTTAGTGGATAATACATTCCAATGAACAAATTATAAGACGCTTTTACGAAAGAATTTTTTTTTTTTTTTTACTTTAAGGACAATATATAGTGTAACTAAATTACCGTATAAATGGTACTAAACTACTAATGGTATAAATGACTATCGTATAAAATACTAATGGTACTGCCAATAAAAGTTGTAAAACAATACTGGTGAAGAAACATAAAACTCTATTAAATAACATCTGTTCAGATGTCTAGTTTAATGGAGTCAAATATTGTAGTGATAGGGGTAATCAAAACTCTTATGAAGTGTATTGCATTTTGAGTGATACCAACATATGTGTAATAGTATATTTCGTACCTAGGGCCGAAAACCATTTCAGTCCATGGTACGAACGCTATTTTTCACCACACTATACCCTATTACCACTATAATAATGCACACTGATAGTCAACACAACTACAACTCTAAGGTTATGTGAAGAAATGATTTGAGGAATCAGCAAAAATAATAATAAATATAGTTGCTAGGCAGCGGTGACAATAAAACAATTCTATGGCAATGCTATGGATACTGATCATGTATTTAATATGCATTAATGTTTTAAGGGAGTAAGTGGGCAGCTGATTTTGCAGCCCTAGGAATGTAAAAAGCTGCTCGGTCCCCAAATGACGATGATATCTGGCAGGGCCAGCAAAACTTAACTTTCAGCTACCAATTAACGTATGTAAAACAGCTAGTAGTGTGGTGAAAACGCTATTACTTATTAATTATTTATTTTAATTTACAGATTGGTAAAACGTGGTGCAGAAACTTTTGAACCATTGTCAAACCTGATGTTTCATCGTTGTAGCGCTTGTGTAGGTATTGATTTTGTAAAATTGATAATTGAAACATTCTTATTTAAAACTTTTACTAAAGGTCAACTGAAAAAATTGCCTCATTACCATGAACTAATGGTCATGACCTGGCAAATGGACGAGATTGTAATTACAAGGATGTTGACTTCACTGTTAATATTATGCGTTTGTGTTATTTAACATCTCATTATGTTTGCGTTCAAACTTATCCACCGGAACCTAATAAAGTATTAGTAAAAAAAAAAACGGTTTGTAAATTGTTGGTAAAATTTTTATACTATTAAATTCAGGCCTGTTTGACATAACCTAGTATATATGTGACCTAACATGGGCAACGAATTTATGTCTAAAGGTAAATCTAATCAAAATACACGCTGTGTCTTGCCTCATAATCTACAGTAATTTTAGATGTAATTTTTAGACATTATCTTTGAAAACTCTTAGTGTCCATGTTCAGGAGTAGATTATGTTATAATCTTTTTACGTCATTGTAATAGTATGAAACTTTGTTTGAAGGTGTAAGTTGGGATAATCTTTAACGAGTTCGCGAACCAGCTTTATTGGACCATGGGAACGGGGTTTTACGGGGGCTTTTATGGTGTAAAAATTGTTGGGGTTTTCTCATTTTTGACCCTCAAAACACAAAATTTCCCTAAATTATTTTTAGACCTTTTTAAAGAGCGCAAAAAACTAATAATTTAGTATATCAAAGTGTTTTTGTACGGTCATAGGTAACGGAGAAAATTAAAAATAACAATTTTAAAATTCCCGTGTTATTCCTATGAAGAATTAATATTGTAAAATGTTGTAGTTTGCTTGTTTATAGATATATTTGGATCAAATTTCTTTATTTCATGCTAAAATATTAGCATAAAGACACTTTATTAGTTTCCTTGTAGCAACAAACCTAGGTAATCGTTAAATCGAATCTTGTTACTGTTTTTAAATAGATTTGATTAAAAACTAATTCAGACAAATAGAAATTGGCTTAGTCGGCAGGTTTTCTGCAGCAGGTCAATTTATATTTAGGTAAATTTAGTAATTGTGATTTGCTACACTTATGCTTAAATTAAACTAAAGAATATCACAAATAACTAAATTGTATGCCGTTGATTTGTGTGTTCTAAAATGTATGTTACATATATGTGTAACTATATTTAATTATTAAATGGTAATAAAACATAATCTTATTTTATGTTAACATAGCTGGCAGTTCACAATTACTTTATTGCATTTATTACAATATCAGTTATTATGTTTACACTTAATGGTAAGTATGAAAATGTAAAAGAAATGGACTATGGAACTGATTAAAAGAACTGGTTTGTATATCATGTTGTTCGTTGATATTTTTGTAGAGTAGAATCAGTGATGCAATGTAACATTTACTGTATTTACTATACGATTTTTTAGTCCTTGATGTTTTGATAAATCATATTAGTTTTGTCTGACGTCTTTAATGCTCAATTTAATTTGTAAATTAATTAATATATACTAAAGGAAAAATGGTTTTCTTTATTATTTTATTCTATGTTAAAGTGTTATTAGAAAATTTGGTAAGTTTTTCGTCTACCAGCATATACACAATTTAAAATTAAAACCAAAATTACGGTTTTTACTACTTGCCAGATTTAAAAGCTACAAACGTTTTTATTAAGCCCATTAAGGTTGAATTTTATTTCTAAAAGAATTGTCGAAAGTGCAACTATTTTATAAAATAGATGTAAAGATCAAAACCTTTCTACTTCGTGTCCCCTACCCGTTGCAAAGCACGAGTACGGCCAGTTCATGATGATTTCTCTATGACACTAAACTTTGTAGACAACAATGATAAAATGCATATCAGCTTATCATCAATGAAGTAAGTGATGCAGGACTGCCAAAACAGCAACTTATTTTAGACCTAACATTGAAACCCCATGGTTGTCAATTGGGTTGCGTTTAAAACAGTATGATAATATGTAGTAAAAGCGTGTCATCCATAGTAACTATCAATAAAATAAATCTCCCAGTGGCCGAATACTGTAAAAGATATGTTTTCTTAAATCTTGATTAAATTATTTAATAATTATTACTACTGTTTGAAAATAGAAATCAACTGTAAACAACTGTTGCAAACTTCTCTATTACCACCCCATACTGAATATTTTACATGTGATTGGAGTTTCTTCCATTTGTTTTGATTTACTATTTATATTTCGTAGTCAATTCGTAACCAGCATGGCAACCCATAAGACTCATGTTTATTTATTAAAATTTAAAATTAATTTTGTTTTCTTTTTTTTGTCTATTTTAATTTATAAAGGGATTCTGCACATCTACAAAAAATATATTTTTAACAGTATGTGTAGATTTTCCCTGCAATGCACACGAGCTGAGAAAAAAGGTTCTAAAGAAACATGTTATTAATATATAGACACTCATAATTTACAAAGCATACAGGATATAAATGAATTTCTAGTAATAGCCCGACTTTCCAATTAATTTTAGCAGTAATGAAGTGATATCAGTAATTGTGGTTGGATGTTGGTCACCACATTTACAGGTCTGACATCATTAACATAGGAATGAGTCTACATCTGTAAGCTGCAACGAATCAATACTGTCTGGTATTATTGTGATGATAGGTTGGAATGTGGTTACACAGGGCTAATCAATTATCCATAATCCGTATCGCAGGAGACAAAATGACACTTCCAATGTTTATTGGAAACGGGGCTCATGAAATATTCGAATATAATTACTATATAGTACCATTGTGAAGGTTTCTTTCATAAGTATTTAACTAACTAATCGAGAAACGGAATGTGTTGACGTATGCACACAATGCACATATGATGGAGCATTAACAGCGGATGATGATGACTGGCATCAACTACTGGTAAATGCCCGGCAGTATAGGCCACTGTTTTTTGTAAATTCATTTTTTTATCGACAAGTTTCAGTTCACGTAGCTGACAGGTGTTAAGTGTGCGGAACTGTCTGGAAGAACGATATGTAACTTTGTGGTTGTGTCGTGAAACAGTATTTCGCAGTCCACTGTCATCTGTCCATCCACTTATCCATTACAGAAAAAATATAGGCATCTCTTAGTTGAGTGGAGCTGTATTGGAAAACTTGCCTCAGTAAAATCAAGATAGTTCGTTTAGAGTAAATATTTAATTTTAGGAATAGTTGTTCAATGTATAGTTTGTGCAATTCTCCCAAATACGTTTTGAAATGATATTGTGGTCTATTAAATGTGCTTATTAGGTACCAACTCTAATTTACTATTTTAACAGATAAAATATTTGGATACATTACACTAACCATAGACTGCACTCAACTATACAAATGATTTTACCCTAGCAAAGCTCGGACTTATAGTCTTAATCATGAAATATCGCAATAAAAGGTCCTATTTATTTATTTAAGGAGCATTTTTACTAGTGTGAAATTAATAGAAGATTTCAATATTGGAAGAGTGAATGTAAAATGAATTCATTAACAATGTAACGCGGGATATCGGAGTGACATGTTGTTGTGTAAAAGCCTTGTGGCTCTGCATCGCAACTCACCGAGCCAAGTCATGCATAAGTGAAATGGTAAAGTGAACTATAAACACCCACCCCTGATAACCCTTGCCCGCAGTTGTACTGGGTGAGTTTCAGTGAGGAAATGCCTTCCTCTATAGAGAAATACTGATTGAATCACCTCGCTGAATTGGCCAGTCTAATATCAAAATTAACGCCTTATTACTCCTGCTTTGTGTCACGTTTGATAGTTAAGTATGACACAAGGACGTTACTGAAAAGTCAACGACGTACAACTCCCGATATCAACCAATCACTCCAACCTATTCTTAACTACTGTAAGCCTACTTTTAGCTTGTATTCAAGCTAATGTCAGTTTACTTGGATTGTTTTGCGTTGTAGTTCGCTCAATAGCCGTACACTGGGCTAGTTTACAAGCTGCGTGTCTAAAATCGCTAGTAGCTTGTAAGTCCGTGATATAAAATACACATCACGATGATATCAATATTTTAAAAATCATAGTTGGAGCACTAGACATTGAAAAGAGTTGCATGAACTTAAAATTTTACTAACTCCAATTTTTAAATAAACAAAGCGATTAACGAACTACAGATTTCACCAAGTCGAATAGTATAATTATTGTTAATAATCGTCGCTTCATGAATTCCAGATTTCACGAACTCCAATAATATAAATTTAATAAGCAGAGCGTCTCATGAACTCCAAATTACTTTAACCTCCAAAAGTAAAGTCCCGGCCAGGGGCTGTAGGGGTTGCACGATAGGCACCGTCCACCGTGTTTTATATTTGTATTACAATATAAAAATTTAAACTGATACACCTATTATTTTTAGGTTAGGCTAGGTTATATGTGACAGGCATCAACAACGCAAGAACGCTTTAGTACTGAAATCTGACCGTGTCAACCTCTGCAGCAACTTCTGGATCAGGCTGTATTTACTTAAATTAATACCATTGGAGTTGGTAAAATATGGAGTTCGTGGAACAAAGTTTATTTAAAGTTTTGGTCATTAGACTTAGGTAAAAACTGGAGTCTGAAACACTTAGTTTATTTTAATTATATTGAAATAAACAGAGTGATTCAAGAACTCCAGATTTCACTTACAGATATTATCTTACTATTGGAGTTGATGAAATTTAAAGTTTGTTAACCTCAACCCTCAACCTTCTTCATAAAAGTATAGTCTGAAAACTTAAATAATGAAATAAATCACACATTTGCGGTTGTAAGTATTCAACAACATACAAGATACAATTCATGTAAATCCACTTGTCACGCAGATGGTGATTGATGGAATCCTTAGCACATCTGTGGGCTACATGGTCGTTTTTAATGTTGTCAGGAAAGATTTAAAAGTCATGAATACAAATACAATAGTTACAAAAATACGGTGGATACAAAAAGTGTATTTTAATTAAGTAGTCCGGCATAATTTTGTTTTTCATTCTATTACTATTCGTTCAAATTAAAGGAAATTTATCAGCTTCAAATTGGTTTTCAATCAAAAATCCAAATGGCCAAATTTGAAATTGCAAATTGTAATAAATGAACACTTAAAACATTGTATGAAATGTTTTCTAACAGACGAAATATTATATCACGAAATGTTCACAATGTTCTATTTGCGCTTGGATGGATTTTCTCTTTTGTATTTCTCGTTTCCAATAGTTCCAGTTCCAGTGAATAGTCTAAATCTGGAATGAGCCAATACCACCGTTCAAAAGACTATTACAATATTAACATTTTAAAAATTGGATGAAATAATGCCAAATACTATGTTAAGCCAACCGAAACTTAATTCGACAAGCTAACAGTAAATGTAATGAAGGTATTAAATGAATGACAAACGTATGAGAATAAAAGTAAACTTAAACAAAGTATGTCGTAAACAAAAATGCAATAAGCAATATTTAAAAATGTAAAATACTAAAAACTTATTATTTATTGGCAACAGTTAATTGAGAGTACAACGTTAAATAAATTAATTCAAAACCAAAACCCGTTTATGAATGGTTAATTATACAAAATGCAAAGTGAATTTGTTATGCAAAAATCGCGTAAAGATAGTCTTTACAATATAAGTAGCAATTTAACGCATGAGCTTTGACAAGTATCATAAAGGCTAATTTCAAGATTTTCTAAAACTTCTTTACATACGACCGTAACAAATAGTTTGTATAATCGCATTACCTCTTTCTGTTTTTTTCATGGAGTTGGTACTGCTAGCAGCATTTTTCCCTAGGTAGGCTACTGTTTCAGGTACAATGAGACAAATATTAGATTTTTTTTGCAATATTGTATCTATTGAAACGATTTATTGGCAAAATGTTTATCAAAACAAACAAAATTAATGTATCTCTTAAATTATAATTATTACAAGCGATCAGTTTAGGATAATCAATAGAAAGTTAAGTTAAGTGAAGAATGTGTAAGTTTCCAGTGGATATCGGTAGATATACAATTGAATTAATAATTACCAGCTTATAAGCTCGAAATCCTTACATTATTTTACTTCTTTTCTCTTAATCCTTGAACCCAATTTGTTCATTAATTTACCACAATAGTCCAATATTACCACAATATTACCGATATTTACCACAGACAGCTAACATCAGTACTTGAGTAATGTTTTTTTTTTCACTTTGTTCTCTATAGCTTAGATAGACAGACGAAAATGATGCTACCATGTATGTTATATTATCAGGGAAAAAGACAAACATGGGTAACAACGTGTGGTTATGGGTAAATTGGGTAATTGCTTTTATAGATGAAACAATATTAGAAAACACACACAAAATATAGTAGCCTATTTACGATAAATATTTATTATATAGAGCACCCAGGTGAGTATATCTGTTAGCTATATAATCTTTTCTTTTAGTCTGATAACATCATCAAAAATTATTATTAGTGTTATCCGTTTTAAAATGACCCCTGTAGTTCTGGGCAATCGCCTGATTTTGAACATGTAGGCCTACACTAGAAATATTTAATACTAGTTAAAGTTCAATTTGGATTTAATATTACTATGTAGACTGGTTACATTTTCTCTTGATGGAACATTCAGATAGTATTTGAATAATATATTT
The DNA here is from genome assembly GCF_028750875.1 of Macrosteles quadrilineatus. Taxonomy (NCBI): domain Eukaryota; kingdom Metazoa; phylum Arthropoda; class Insecta; order Hemiptera; family Cicadellidae; genus Macrosteles; species Macrosteles quadrilineatus. Next base: position 29,036,269 of record NW_026542594.1, on the reverse strand, counting down.
CAAATATATTTTTTATTCGATCAAATACAACTGTTTGTCCAGAAAGCAGGAATTTGATAGCAAACTAATCCAACTAAGCAAACGTGTATTCCTCTCTCAATTATAACTGTAACAAGGTTGGATCAGTAACTATGATCAGGACGGTGACCACAATGACAGGTAGCAATTAACAGTGAAGCGATCTCAATACAGCATACAGAGTGCTCGATAATACAGCCTACGTCACACGCCTGTCTATTGCAACAATGGCTAGCTGTTATAACACGATGGTATCGTGGACAAGGCACTGTAATAACTGTTGGCATTTGACAGTGGACCAGTCTCAATGCAGCAGAAATGCCATCTATAGCAAACCAGACTCTCGTGATGCATATTACGGCAGACGTTGTACGATGTGAGTTAAAAGTTATCAATTTAAGATTTTATTCACATCCGCAGAAAGTGTTAGCTAAAAAATATTCGTTTACTTGTGCGATTTTAAAATATTTTCAAAATACATTCATGAACCTATTAGTTTGTAGTACAGTAGAACCTCGATAACAAGACTCTTAAGGGGATTATTTAATAGACCTGTTATCAAGGTTGACTTCTTATCGAGGTTTGCAACAACATGTGATAAGGGCTTAAATAAAATTCAAGGGGATTAGAAAATGACACTTGTTAAAAAGGGTGACTTGTTATCGAGGGTCTTGTTATCAAGGTTTCACTTCAAAAACTAGAACAAATGCTGATCGCGTCCATGGATAGCACAAATGATAATAATACCAGAAACATAATCTTAGGCAGTTATTGAATTAAATGTTTTTTTTTCTAAATTATTGTAAGCTAAAACATAAAGTTAGTTATTGAGAGTTAAGTTAATACCTAATGTATGTAACTATCAATGGAAACCCGTCAGCATGGTAATCGTTACGATTATTTTCCAGAGTAAGAACCATATCAATATTACAGATTGTCACACCATTAGAAAACATTATTCTTCTACATCAAATAATTATACATTAATAATAATAATAATTATTATTATTATACCTTATTAATAATAATTCGAAAATCCAAATGCACTAGATAACCTTTAACAATCTTAAATTTCCTGTTTTTTAAGTTCTAAGTTATTCTAAAGCAGTAAAGCCTAGACTAATAATGAATCATAAAGCAAGAACCACTTATCATTAGTGGGATAGTGACGTCACTCTTATAATCAACTCATTCAGTTACCGGATCATTAACACTAACAGCAGTTCTTCCATGGCCATTCAACTTGAGAATAAACACTTTAAGAGTGTATACATAGTTTTTAATGTTGAGGTAAACTATTAAACTACTACCACCATTTCCACCATTAAACTATTAACGGAGGTGACATTTGTTAGAATAACGATTCTAAAGCGTTTGATAGTTTTTTTGTTTTTTATATTAGGTATCCTAGTGTAATATCGTATTCCAATATAATAGGTGATTAAAGTAAAAATATAATAATTATTTTGGTTGATATTATTATACTGAAGGGTAAGACTAACATACAAATTTCAGAACTTTTGGATGCTACTCTTAATGTTACCAAAGCTAGAGACAATTTATAATGGCAAAGATTTTCATAAAACCTAATAACTTTCCTATTAACTTACCTTTAAACTTTCTTTACTGAGAAGAGATTTTAATACTAGGTTTACATTGGAACATTATTAGTTGCCCCCCAAATCCCCCCTTTTGGGGAGACACTCAAAAATATTAATGTAAGCCCCCATTTGTGACACTTCGTTTTGAATTGCTTACAAAGACTTAAAGAATGGTGAACACCAGAGTTTGCTATCTCTTCTCTATCCAAAATGGTAGCCAATATTACCATTCCGAACCAATTTTACCAATGATTTTCCACAACATTTGACGGGCTACCATTTTGGATAGTGAAGAGATAGCGACCTCTAGTTTTCACCATTCCTTAGTTTCCATTAGTTCCATTAGTTTTCCATTAGTTTTCCTTTTTTTGGGGGACACTTAACAGTTTCGAAATCATAAAATGAGACTTCCTGCTAAGATTACACGATCACTAAAAGGATATCTCTGTATATTTACTTAGAAAAATATTAGAGGGGGGGTCTTGACTTTTTATTCCCCCTGTATATAGTTTGTGCTGTACATTAAAAGCTAGAACATACGCCTAATTCACAACACACTTTTTAACATAGCCAAGAGTCAAAAACTATGAGAATGGATTTATCTTTCTAATAACAATACAACTATGCACACTGGTTACTATACTAATGCAGATATTAAGAGTGGTGTACATTTAATTTGACAAATTGTATAGAAACATGTGAACATGTTTGATATAGTAGGCCTTATCCAGATTCATTATATTAGGTACCTTCAATATTACCATTAAACGTTGTATGTTATATGGTTCAGAGTAATTAATTGGTACTACTTGAAACTTTGCTCAGAATACATAATTCCCTAAAAATTTACTTTTGGGTATTCTTTGGAACTTTAAACAAATGTATTTTTAAACTTAAAGCCAATAACAACCTACATCATAGTAATAATTTGCAAAGTCATTTTCTGCCAGAGACATTTTATTTATAAGGTTTCATATAGTGTTAAGGAATTAAAAGATAAATTAGTCTGTGCAATGCAATGAAGTGTGCAGTTTAAATTTGTGCATTTGATCAAAGGTTATTCTGTACAAAGCTAACACGAAATATGGTTGCTTTGCAATACTACTGAATTGACTCACATACGATGATTCAAAATAGGTTTATGTTATTGAGTCGTGAATCGTATCGAAAGTTGAATTTTAAAATAAAGATATTCGTTCTTCTTTTATTATCTTTAAGCTTAAACAAAGTTTACTTCATTGGACTTTCAAACAGTTTCATCATCCCCTCTTCATAAAAAGTAGAATAAAGATCACTAAGGTTTAAAGCTGTCTTCTTGTTTTGAACCATGCTCATTCTGTTTTTTTTCGATCACTTCTAGTTTACTTTTGACCCGTACCGTATCGTTATTCTTTTATTAAATACAATAATTATGTGTTATATTCTTGAATCTGGTTTGTTAATTGATGAAAACCTTACAGTAAGCTGACTAGAAACAGGATAATTATGATATTCCTAATAAGCATTTTCTTTTCTGATATTCAAATTTTAAAAGTATCCTGAAAATAGGATGTATTTAATATTAAATTAATATAAGCATGTTTAATTCTCATGACTGTTTTGGTGTTCATATAGTATATATCATTGCCATAAACTGTAGGTAGAAAAAAACAATTTATTTCCTCGTAAACAATATGAAATCAAATAACAAAACATCCTTTGCATTAATATTAGTCCATACAAGTGCACTAATAGGTTAATAAGTTAACCAACTTTTACTCTTATCGTTCCTAAGGGTACAATTACAATCTAAATAGATTTTGACACAGTTTCACTATGAATTCCAATACAATAAAACACTCCTAATAGCAAGCTTGAAAATACTGGCCGTTTTTTACGAGTAACATATCAGAATAGTTGTAATATATTTATAGTGGTATCATATATATTAAAACGTGACAGAGTTTTTTATTTCACGATTCTGAATTAACCACATGACGGAACTTAATGATAGTTGTGTTGAAAGAAAGATAATTTTGAGAACTAGGAAATTTTGAAGCCATAATTTTTGTTTAGGGTTTGAGATTTTTATAAATTAAGTTTTAATTTATATAAAACTTCTAACAGCCTACGCAGCCGACACTAACCTTCTAGACTAGCTTTTGGTATAATATCATCATTTGCTTAAAGTAACAGCTGTAAACATTCAGCATTTGTGACACAAATTCAGCATTTGGGTAAAAATGAAATAACATACGTAGGATTGACTTATTTATACTACGTGTAATGAATCATTGATACATTCATTAATTCGGTGAGATAATGACAGATTATTTAAAATACCAGGAGGCCTAGCATTGTTCGTGGTGTTTAATTTGTAGGAGACGTTAAAAAAATAAACGTAGGAGTACATGTGTACATTGTACAGTTTCCATGGTATTATCAAATACAGTCTAAAATATGCAATAAAACAAATTATATAATAACATTTTTTTCATGCACACGTATAAGTGCTATTTGCACAGCATTTTGTGCACGACCCTGTCGTCCCAAGACATTGAAAACCATTGTAGCCTAAATCAACTCGCATTACTGACACAGTAAAAAATTAGCAAAGTAAAAATTCTGCCATTGTATAAGTTCTTGGTTTTATAACAGTTCTCATATTTTATTGTTTATCGGCCAATATTTAACATCAGGTTTCCCCTACCAATTGATTAATTGACTTTTGATCAAAATTTAGGAATTTACGGTCATTCAAACTTTAAACACAATGGTTTCAAAATGGTTTGTTAAAATGCTGTAAACATTACGTACAAAAGTTGTGACAATTTTGTGATTCTGTCTATGACATATTATAGTTTGTTATGCTTACTCCTACTACTTAACGATCGTGTAAGTGTTTTATGCAAGCTGATCGGAGAAAATATGCGTCAGTGGTTAGCTCAATAGTTTGTTAATACCGTTAATTTATAATACAATAATTTGAACTCGTTTTAGAAACGGATTATTAAATGCATCTTGTTATAGAATGAAAATGATACAGATAAAAAACTTTAAATTTAAAACTTTATTGGCTAGCTAAAAATAATAACTCTAAACACTTGTGTATTGTTATTATATTGAACTCTCGGATAGAATTAGGTAAAACTCAATAAATCTGTAGAATTCACCTGATATTTTCCAATTTATCAATTAGAAGTACAACTTTTTAAAATGTTTCACAAGGTCAACACGACGTTAGTCATGTTAGGCATGTTAGCCAGTGTATTACCATGGTTGTCTAGAACTGGTGTTTATCAGTTCACTTTACCATTTATATTATGCATGAACGGACCCGGGTGAGATGTGTTATAGTTCCGCGAGTCATGCATACAACATGCTACTAGCATCAGCCTACAAGCGCCACATAAATACTACCCCTGTATGCATCACATGCATTGAAGGCTACGTACAAACACACATCATTCGGTTCTGTTACCGGTATGTCGACTTTTTCTGACCTAGTTTTAAGGATGTACTGTGATTGGATATAAATTAGTAAGAATCATGAACGAGCGTGTATTATATAACACTACCGACGTAAGAAAGTGTGATATGTGTATATTGTATTGAAAATAAAATTAATTGAAAAGAATAATTAGTTATTATTAATGTGATAAAATAAAAAATGCATGATAATGTTTACTAATAATATTGGTTTAAATACCTGATTTTGGCAATCCAATTGTAGTATTCCACAACAAGTTTCGACTTGCTAGGAGGTGATCATCAGGTGAGTGTGCAAGGATGATCACTTCACATGGAGGTTGTCAAGGTTAATCGTTTTTTACACATACACATACACGTACACAAACACACAATGCGCACACACATACGGCCGATAAAATAAAATTCTAAACAGGACGAACACGACGAGTGGATCGTTGTTGGCGATGCGGAAGTTGGGTCTAGACTCTCAATCGCACTACAATATTGTTTTAACTCTTCCGTTATCCTATATACAGTATTAATAGGCAACCTAGTTTCCTGAAAACCTTTTTCTCAGCTCATGTGTATAACAGGGAAAATCTATATCTATATCTATATCTATATATCTATATATAATACGTGAAGCCGTTTTTTGTTAACGCAACTCCTCCCTTATTTATGAACCAATTTCAAGTTTTAAGGTGTCAAAAGATTCGTCTCAATATGTAGTTTTGCAATAAGGTTTGAGAATTTTAAAATTCTTACTCTTAAGGGCGTGAGACCCTCTCAAAGGTAAGGTTTTTCCCATAAGAAATACATAAAACAAAAACCGCTGTTTATAAAAAGAAACTCATTAGCTTTTTGGGTGTAAATATGTATTAATATTTGTAATATTCAGAAGGTTAAAATTTAAACAGTTAACCAGTTTTGTTGGGAGAACAGAAAATGCCTAAAGTTCAAATAAGAAATATCGAAAATGGGAGGAGGAGACAATTAATAATAAAATATCTTATGCGTATAAGGAGAGTAGAATAAGAGAGGTCTGGTCTAACAGAAACCCATCCAGATACACATTCACTTGGTGAGATGAAAAATATTTGCCAGTTCTGCTATGCAACTTACTTTGGAAGTGAAAAAATATACGAAGCACATAGTTGTCACGGTGGTAAAGTAAACTTGCCTAATGTCAGATCAAATGAATGCATGCAAGAAATGTACGTATGACACTGGCAGACGAGATATTTCGAAGCATTTAGTACAAACTATAATAATGCCTTGACTATGACAAGTCAAAGTAGTAAGATTATACTAAATCTTGGCTGACCTTATTTTTTTATTGTAAACTTTTCTATTACTCGCTCTACTTCAATTGAGAAAAAAAAAACAAATAGATTGTTTACTTCTAGGTTATGTTGCCAGTTCCTCGGACAAACTTATTCAAAGTTTTTTTACTGAATTCACAAACACAATCCAGTCAATTCAAGTAAATAATAAGAAGTTTCAAAAACTATTTTGCTATTGAGAGTTTTAGTGGCAATATTAGACCAAACATAAGTGAAGGAATTAGTGTTTATGTATTCAACGAGTAGTTACCATCAAGTTTATGTTTATTTTAATGATTCAGGAGAGGCAAATAATATACGCTGTTTAAAAGAAGAAAATGAAAATTGCTATCCAAATCTTATAGCTACAAGAGTTATCCAACCTATATTGACAAATGAATCCATATTTTCAAAACTTTTGGACAGGTATTAAGAGAAACTCCGCTAAACAACGTGAGAACGCCCTGATGTGGGGCATATACTGTGACTGAGGCGACACGTTAAACTATGTTAACCAACTTTCAATAGTGTTGCTGCTTTAGCCTATTCAAAGCAGATTATGGCTGTACAGTTGGTAACCTAGAGTTTGTGGGTAAAAAATGGAGAATATGAAATGGTTGATATCACCCCACTTTTCAGGATTCCCTACGGAGAAAATTCGTTTGATTAGGGCCAGGGGGATGTATCAAATCAAAGAATTAAAATGACCCAACTTAAATTACTTAACACAGGTTATCAGTATCCTTACTGATAACAGTTTCCTTCAATTCTCAATGCTGGAAAAACTTTGTTGCAATATGTTAACTCGAATTGAAGCAGGATGTTTAGCATTCATTAGAAGTTATTGGTTGAAACTGAGAGCAGACATTTCTGCTCTCACACTTCTACATCATTATGTAGGTGAACCTTGACGACGTAAATAGAGATATTTAATATTAGTTTCTAACAAGTGTTTAAACAACTCTAAGATGTAACTAGAATTACTAGAATAAGCATAACGTTTTTCTAGGCGTTATGTTTCATACTATACGGCTCATTGAGCCGCACGGGTTCTCTAGTCAACGTATATTGTTGGAAATATATTTTCCTGTAGATGAGTAGAATCCCTTTAAATAAAAATGGGCAAAAAAATAAACACAAAAAATTAATATAAATTTAAAAAAATTTGAAATGGGGCTTATGGGTTGCCATGCTGGTGACAAAATAACAACGAAATATTAACAGAAAGTCAAAACAAATGGAAGACATTTCAATCACATATTGTTATTTACAGCGTTGGTTGAAATTAGAGAAGTTTGCACATTACATAAAATTATAGGCCATTTATGGTCGTGATTTACGAACACTTGGCGACAACTAGTAATTATAATTAGGTCACAAATTTGAAAAATAATAAAATCCAGTTTAGAATTTCTTACATTAATTTTTGTTTGGTTTAACTATAGATGTTTATTCAAAAATCTTGACATTATAAAGCAGGAACTTAACAGGCGAAATGAACAAAATACTTTAGGGCGCAATATAATGCTAAACTTTGTATTTCCTTACAGTAATTACAAGTTATTTTACAGTACCTTAAAACAATATTTAACAAAAGAAGAACATTTAAACTGATACTCTCTCCCTGTGTGAACAGAAGCTATGCTAAATCAGTAGGCCTAGTAATGAAACATGCAAGAAAATTCCTAGATAAGCTTTTTTAAGTATGCAATGTCATTAAAAACTAATTTATCTTTTTTATAATATACGTTGTTAATAGTTAATAGTAAGTATCAAATCTAGAACATCATGAAGATATATTTTCAAATGTAGAAATTCACATAACTGAAGGGTTTTGCTATGACCAATTTTTATTCATTAAACATTATGACTCATGTAAATAGGAAGTAATACAGATTCAATAACGATGCGTTTGAAATTCATAACAACTTTTAAAATATAAAAAAAATAACCAAAATCTATTACGTATTAACTGTGTAAACCTAATACAATTTTCAAACCTATCAGTACTATTAATTAACGACACGTCATAACCTTTAAAGCAATATATGAAAAAAAACACGAAGTTGTTATTATATAAAAATTTTAAATCAGGATATACGGTAATTATCAACTTAACAAATCATAACCCACAATATTGCATGGTTTATACTTTACAAACGATTGTGGAGCCAGACATAACATCAAATACCCGTATATGATGAAGTCTACATTAGAGTTTTGCTCTAATTAATTGAGTTGAAAGCAGCACGGTGGTCGCCGGATTATAATTAAGTGTGGTATTGGATTTGTTCATTTGGTCAACGATCCAAACATGTCAACTAGGTCAATTATAATAATTTCACAATTTCGTCGTAGATTCGATTTGGATGTTAGACATATTTTCAATTGACATCAACATCTTAATTATTTACGATGACAAAATATTAGTTGCAATAATATATTGTTATATTGTATCCTCTTCCTATATTAATTATGGTCTACCATATCTATTACAGAGAACTAGGAAAAGTATCGTAAAGAAATTGCCAACAATTTAATTTTCATTAAATATCTACCATCTTATATCAATATTTTACAAATTTATGTACGATGTAAAGTTTAAATTTCAAACGATATAGAATAGTAGATGGTTAAATAGTCGATTTTGTTATAGGTAAGATAGTGGTTTTTTGATATCTTCAACTCGAAGAGCATAATGTTGTTGGTTGGAAAGCCTGATGTATTTAATGATGTGAAGTTATAAAAAATATTACCCTAGAAAACAGAGGAATTTTCGGAATATTATGGGTTGCATTTAAAAAATCCCTTATCCGTGTTAGGAACGAATATGAGACAGGACTGATAAATCCAACACAAATACAATTAGCTTTAATTCCAATCAAAAAACGGCCGTATTTGTATTATAACCTACGTTTATAAACATACAGCCCTAAACTTTCGTCCACAGTATGTTTTGATTATCAATGGATGATTGTTATTACCTATAAAATGGTAAACCTACTGGGATAAACTATTGTGTTATTGGAATTATATTTCGTAATTAACTATAAATAAACATAATATCAACACTGGTTTCAATTAATGTGACGTTATATTATTTCAGGCTATGGGGGTTTTCATTTGAAACTAAAAATATATTAGATAATAAAGCAAAATAATGAACTTCAATTTTAAATAGTGGGCTACAACAACTAACTCCGTAACCATTAGGCGCATAATAACGTTTCAATATACTAAATTATTTGTTTTTTTAAGCTCTACAAAATAATTTGAAAATAAATTGCTAAATTTTATGTTTTTTGGGTCAAAAATGGGAAAACCCTATTTTTACTCCATAAAACCCCCCCGTAAACCCCTGTTCCCATGGTCCGATCGTGCTGGATTGCGAACTCGTTCGAATAAACGTAGGTTTACACGTTTGTACCAAATTTCATCAAAATCGGATCATTTTTACTCGAGTCATCGTGCTAACGGACATATATATATATATATATATATATATATATATATATATATATATGAATTTGAACGGATGGTGTTTTTGGCCTCTACGGACCTCAAAACGAAAAAAAAATCGGTCCAGCGCCCAGGTCTTACCATGAGTACTACGGTAATAGCTTATTCCCTATATGGGAAATTCGCTAAAAAGTTGAACGATTATAGGAAACCATAATAATTTATAAACCTTAACAAACATCAACATAAACAAATAACCACGAAGCATGAGCCTCGTTGACATGAGCACGTGGTTCATGAGCCAAAAATAAACAGTTAATACTAATATAAACAAGGATTGCTTTTTGAGCAGTGAAAGCCTGTTAAGCGAAGCGATCAGGTTTCATGACTTACTTATTTAGTAATGAATTTAAAACCACGTCTATAGATGAAACAGAACTATTTTATTTGTTGAAATTATGGGTTCGTCGAGAACGAAAATTCCATTACACTGTTGAAAGTCAATGAAAAACTCGCACGTTTCTAATAATAGCCTATTTTGGGTAACAATTGATTTGACAATATGGTAATTTGTTAAAGAAATCACCTCATTCAAATTGGTTATTTTCAACCCGCATTCACAAAAGATCGGTATTATAAAAAAAAAATAAATAAAAATAATCTCGCTGTCACTGAAATTGACAAGAACGAGTGTTACCATTTCCACATGAAACACGCATCAAAACCGGGCTTAGATTTCACAATAGGACGAGAAGTTTACTTGCACTGTTTAAAGCTAATACAGTAGTATCAACACCCGTATTTTAAAGTACTACCTATTTAGAATAATCACTAGCAGCGATACCCGGGACTGCCCAGGTCAAAATACAATGCACCACAATGGTCATAAAACGCACTTGAAAGCAACGTTTGTATCGACGTATACTTTCTTGTTTTATAATATTATGAGGATGGTATTACTTCGAGCTGCGGTGGTGGTACTTGTAATTTTACCTTTTATACAATGTATAATTGCATCGTCACCTTCAAAATGAATTAGCGTTGACATATAAACAACGCTGTACATACATATGCGTTACATACTGTATTCATTTTCCATTAGAAATGCTTGGATGCTCATCGTCCTGGCATCATAAAAAATACTCAATTTGCAGTATTGTGGCCGTTCTTGCTCTTCTTTGTTCATTTGATTTAGTCCCTTAGATTGGCTGATTAATATAGTTGATCATATTTAATTTTAATCGATATTGTTTTGTTAGAAATTGCCCTTTAGTTATTCACTTTGACTACGTATTCTTACTCGTTGCGCTCTCGATACTCGAAAGACTTCGTTATTATTAGATTTTGCTGTTTTATTTGCAAACGATTTTTTTGCTTCTGCATTCACATAAAACTGTATGAATAAGAGGGTTTTGCTCTTAAGTGTTCTTATCATGTTACTTTAGTACTTCAGTACTTTGGTGTGTTCATATGAAGATTTATCTGAAATACTGTTGAAATCACATTGCATATTCTAGAACATTCTTTTTTCCTTTTTTGAAGTTTTTAACTTATATTGTGTAGATATTCAACCATTGACGTTGTATGTTCCATTTGTAAAAATGTTTACAGACAATAACGGTTCTGATTCTAGAACGATCTGGAATATTTTAGACCGTTCTAAATAAACTAATATCAAGAAAACTCAAATGTTCGGATGTGTCCTAAACAATTTTAGAATATCGTGGAACATTCTAGACCAACCACTATCACTCTTTACCTTCAATAAAACGTACAATATATCGATTCGATATGTACACTTTTAGACGAAATAATCATGTATTTAAGCCCTAGCTATGTCCCTAGTCTCTTGTTAGGTAAAGGATTTCGTAAATGCAAGCTATCTGCATCAAAGATGTAAAGGTACCAATATGAGCGTCATTCTATGCAGATGACTTGGTGCGATCAGCATAAGTCAGCCTAAGCATGTTTAGCATCAACAGTGCATGCATATGCAGAAGTTGTAAGATGCTGATGCGGTATCCTTTGTCACTGGCTTCAGTGGTAAATCAATATTTATAGACATTGTTGTTCGGGTGGTCAGTGAAGTTCTGTGGAGTTAATTCTCATTGATTTGTAAACAATAATTTGTTGGATTTATCTACATAATAAACATTGAGAGTGAGTGGGAATGCTACTTACTTAGAGCATTAACGTATCAGGAAACAATATGGCCACAAAAAAATCTTAAAAAGTTGCGAGAAGTTTTTCGGTACCAGCAAAGTTGCTTTAAATTCATGTTTACAAATCTTTTCACAAAATTAAAACAACAATCGTATGTAAGACAAACGCATACAACTAATATAAAGTTTTATATCAAAGGATACATCACACTTTATACAAGGACATTTTTACTGCATTTTATTTCGAAACAATCATGTTCTCGGCCAAGTATATGTGAATTAGAGTACGTACTTCCTACATTAAGTTGTCCAGCGACAAATTAATAGTGGTGCAGGCAGTATGAAACCGTTGCGGACCTTCATGCGATTGTTAAGCTCAGTTATTGCATCAGTGATAAAATATAGTAAGCTCATCTTCGACCTTACAGAGTCACACAAAATAATAGAAATATGTGTAGGATAAGTTATTATCAGGCTGTGTCATGTCAGTCACTAAAGACTTTCACAGGTGAAAACAGGTGTACTATTTAAAAATTCAATGTTACTTAAGTTAAAATAGAAAAAAATAATTAAGCTATGTAAACCACAGTTAATATATATACATATAATTCATAGTATTGTTTATCCTTCTAATATTATAAGTGGGGAGCGAGCTGGTCTAGAGGTTAGAGCGCGGGACTTTGGTGCCTGAGGTCCCGGGTTAAAATTCCGCAAATCACCAATGGATTTTATCCAAGTGATAATGCCACAACCCCTAGGTCTAGCCTGAAGTAATGTGAAAAACAACCCCGGGCTCGTGCCCTAGAAAAAAAGGAAAAAATTATAAGTCAGAAAGTTTGGATTTATGGATGGATGTTTGGGACAAGTAAACGCGAAAAATACTAAACTGACAGAGTTGAAATTTGGTATGATGATAACTCATATTCCCACATTATGATGAAATCATTATGCGCGAAGGTTACAAGTACTATGGTATAGATAAAAGAATTTCGTCAGCTGTTTCAACGGCAGTTGAATGGCAGTTGGTTCTACGATATTAAATAGCATTAAAAAGCTATACGGTTTACCAACAGGGTGCAGCACTATTATTTTTTGCATTTATGACAACAGCTAATTTGAACTAACTAGCAACAAAAAGCTGTGGTACACAATGGGAGCTTTAATTTTGTCTATGGTGTAGGTCCTATGGTTAGGTGCAGTGGTAGGCCAGATGTGCAATACTATAGCATACCGTATAGATTAAAAGAACCAAATTTTCTTAAACCGCGTACTCTCCCATAACTGAAATAAGCACTTTATACTTATATTCCAACCCATAGCCGTCTCTATACTAGTGACGGCTATGGCCAGCCCCGTACGAAGGACGGGTACTCTGTTAGTATGTTATATTTGAATCTATATATAGTCAAGCATGTTTCTTTAAAACCTTTTTCCTCAGTTAGTGTGCATCACAGGGGAAATCTACGAACACTGAAAGATATTTTCATGAAGATTTGCAGAATCCTTTCATATTAAAATAGGCTCAACAATAAGCACAAAACATGAATATGAAATAAAAATAAAATGACATGGAACTTATGGGGTGCCATGCTGATGACGAAATAACAACGCAATATAAACGGAAAATCAAAACAAATAGAAGGAATTCCAATTGTATGTTTTATTTACAGCTTAGGGTTAAAATAGAGAAGTATGTACCTGTACATTTCATATTTTTGGTCGAGTTTTCGACCATTGAACAGTGGACGACCTCTAGTATTATTTAATACACTTTAAATGCTCACATGGAGGAAATTAGATCCAAAACACCATTGAGAGACATAGGTATAGTACAAGTGACAATAGAGAGAATAAGATCAGTTTTATCGAAATACAGTGAATAGAGTGTGGTATATGAGTTAAATTTAATTATTTGAAAAAAAGTCTAGATTATTAAATTAATCTAATTACGCTTGAAACATTGTTAATTGTGTCCCTAAAGGTATTTAACGGATGTATCCCTAAAAATATATAGTTTTCACCTTATAGATAAACATGAAGTTAACCTCAGTTACACATGAAGTTAACTAAAAATGGTAAACATGAAGTTACAAGTGTTATCAGATCCAATTTAAACGTATTATTTTATGAACTCTTTGCAAACAGACCTATCACTCAACGCGTATGTCGTTTAACGAGGTTATCGATTAAATTATACCCTTAATGTGACATTTTTTTTTTTCCAGACTCTTTATGAATAATCGTAGTATATTAGCAATGTACATTTCAGTTAATAGAACAACACTTACGTCTTAGCACAGTTTGTTGAAAAAATAGTCTACTAATTCAATTTGTTTTAATTACTTATATTGAATGGTTTTAGCATTGTAATGTGAATTAAATGATTCATACATGCTGATATTTTGCGTAAAATTATATTTAATAGTTTTCTAAAAATCATTATTTCATTTTGTTCCGCACTCCATACTGTTATTTAAATAACAAAGTTAATAATACAGTTATAAATAAAATATATAATAATTTAAAATATTCTTGATATTATATTTTATTGGTAAAATTTAAGTAAGAATCATTGTAATATAAATCCTAAAGTAGAAGAGTAAAACTTCAAGTCCCATTAATAATTCAGCGTATTTGAAAACAAGTTGGAAGAGAAGTGATCGTTGACTACTCATACGTCGGAAACACTTTTATGCTTCGAACGACTAGTGTAAACTGTTTTACCTAAGTAATCCTATTTTGACATGTTTCAATAAAGCAATCATTAAAAAAGGGGGAAAAATAAATTTTAAACTGGTTTTATTGATTGAATCAACGTGTACACAAAGGAAACCAATTAAAGGAAACCAGTTTATAAATTGTTTTTCTCCAACATTTGTCTTAAAATCCCATTTTAAAAGTATGATAACTAAATTCGATTATCAAACCTAATATGTATCCATTGTCTGTTCTTGATAACTTCCAAATTCAACACTTTTCTTGACATATACAACCGCCATTTTGAAATTTCAAATTGAACAAAACTAATGTTTTCCTCTATCATAGGTCTCTTTAACTTTAATATAAATACCAAGTCTTAAAAAAATCTGTTGAAATACACAAAAGGAAGTAATGTTTATGTATAAAAACAAAATGGCGAATGTTTAAGTAGATATGCATTTTCAGACGTACCTTTACAAAACTGTTTACTTTCTTGTAGTATGAGAGTCCATATCCCAAGGTCTTGAAACATTCGTTAAGGACACCCTGTATAAATTAACAGAACTCAAATTCATTTTGGTAAAACATTTCGACCAAAATCGTCCCATTTTTAACTGCTTGTTGTAAACTGCACCTATTGTGATATTTAGCCTCGAATAAACATTTTGAGCATGTGTAGCTTGTTTTGTTCTTATTGCTGTTTGTTTCAAATATTTGTTCATTTGATTTGGTTTAGATTTTAAACTAAAGAATAAAATAAGAATTTTAACATAAATTAACTTAAAATTTACATCTCACTATCTTTATAATACATTTTTTTAGATATTGATTGATATGGTTCTTGAAATGTGAACAGAATCTTTTTAGGAATAGTAACTAATTTTACAAACACAACACTAAAAACCGTTTGAATAAACGGTTTGAAATAAACAGTTTTCATTACAAGATACAGGACTCTAATTTTCAAATTGGTATTTCTTTCCTCTTCTCTATGTAAATATGTTAGTGGCCCCTCTTGCCTTGCATTTGCTTGTCCACATGGGCTACAGTTATATGTACTTGAAACATATCCAGCAAAACCGTACGGGTAACCGGTTCGGTACAAGGGTGAACTGTACTGATAGAAAGTAGTGGCATTGACCAGGATCCTCCAACAGGAAACCTACGACATCGCTGCCTTGAGCCCGTGGCGCTACCGACTGAGCCACCAATTTACACAAAGGTATTTCAAAGTTATTACATAACATTTTGAACCATGAAGCGCTTTGCTGAGTAAGATTAAGATACATTACGATAACTAAATGCCCCGAATAGGTCAATTTTATTTTAAATTTTGATTGTAATTCGAAGATACTATTGTTATATTTTACAAGAATAAACCTGTTTATTTATTAAATTATGTAGGCTACACGTAATAATAAGTACGAATTACATAAATTTTTACTTCAAATGATTAATTATTCTTTAGAAAGAAGAATATTCACCCATAGCTCAGAACTTCAATTAATCTCAAAACATTAGGATTATTGAGTTTGCTCTAATTATGCTCGTGACTTAATCAAAGACAGAAACTAATCATAACTTGATTTGATGGCCAGGCTTGAACCGTTTGATGGAGAATCTCAACCTTAACTCTTGTTAATAGCATCAGATGGGAAGTATGAACTTATGAGCTCACTGAAGACAACAAGTCATAGCAACAATCATATGGCCTGAGCCGGCAATCTTTTAAACAATCGTCGTAGAAGTGATTGTCGTACGCCAGTATTTTTGAATAATCACTACATTTTGATTTCAAAACAAGATTAACGAAACTGAATGTTATTGGAAGTTTGGTTTGAATCTTGAGCATCCCCACAATTTAATAAATGGTTTTAAAACTATAAAATGTTGTGTAAAATTCACATTTAAAAAAATTAGAGAAAAATGTGTTTTATATTTTAGATGTGTAATTTATTATTTAAATTTATTTTCCGATCTTCCGTTCAAAACGTGTGATCGTAGATGTTTGTACAGTACAATATGAACATCAAACGAATGTCAAACAATTTACCTACCTACCTAAAAATTAATAATATTTGTATATAAAGTCCTTTATACATAAGAAATATTTTTTGTTTAAATAATTGTTTTCATTAAAATTACATTAATACTAAGTTTAAACTAAATTATGATGTTATTGGGTTTATTCAAATTTAGCTAATGTGAAATAGTTAAAGCCCTTTGGACAATGAATATTTTAGGTAGACAACAAACTAACCAGTATAATAACACTATTTATTCTCTAGGTAGGTTTTTTGCTTACTAAACTTTGTTCGTCGGAAATTCCTAGAAAACTTCGTTGTTGTACAATACATTTCTGTTATTTATTGTTATTTATTCAAAGGGAATATATAGATACAAATATATGCTTAGAAAACTCACAAAAGGGAATCAAAAGGGTCAACCAATACTTACTGGTATTGAGAGTCTGCAGAGATGTAAATATTTATACAACTGCAGCCTTGTAAAAGAGGTTGGCTGCGACTGGATTCGTCTATGGATTTTCTTATTTGTATACCTAGCCTAGTGTGGAAAACGATTCCGTTCTAGAACCTAGAAAAATAGTAAAATACATTTTGATCGTGTACATTTATCCCTTGTACGCCTAGGCATAAGCTGAATTGTAATAAAAACCAAACATATTTGGGAGGTTTGTAATGCACTAATTTTAAAAGTCAGTCTACTCACATTTTAAACCCAAGCAATTTTGCTACAAAAACTAAGATTATTGCACAAAATGATTGACGATACATAGTAATTGGTCTTAAAATAACTCAAAAATCAAATTATAGTTAATTACATATAATATACATTAGAATATAATAAACAAAAATTATAGTTTGCTTTGATTACGCAAAAGTTTTTGCAGAACGGTTTTAGAGTTTATGTGATTCATTTTTCAGCGAACAAATTAAGTGACTTGACTAGTCCAAGACAGCATTCTATGAAGGCGTGTCAAGCATTGTTGTGTTCTGCCTCCGTATACATCTGTCATCTTATCCTTTGTGTATACCGAGATGTCACCTCCGGCATTGGGACACACACTGTAGCTGTTGTCATTGGTACCGTGTGCTGTACTCTCACGAATGTAATGTTTGACTAAACTACAATTACATAGATTATTAAATTGTTAAATATTTTAAAGTAAGCAGTGATTTCTTTGAGGACATCTTTAAATATGAAACTGTAATATACAAACAGACACTTTTCTGAGTTGTACCAACAAATCTTTTAAATGGAATTGTACTGTTTTTAAGGAATTCCAACGTTTGATGTGTGCAGATCCTTTAGATGCATTTTTATACTGCAGTTTATATTGCTTGAAAATTGTATACGATAGTTATTATTGTAACATAATAGAGGATAGGAATTTATTAAGTTTTGCACCACACCAAATTCTATATTAAGTTCATTGGCCCATCAGTGCCTCAGCCTGAGCTCTGTTCATTAGCATCAAACTTTTTCAAATAATCGTACCTACAGGTATTTTAGAGGTAGGTATTTTAAAAACTATCCCAGTGGAAAATATTTAGTAGGACCTGAGTGGACATGATGCAACACTGAGTTCGTAAGACTAAACGTTTTTAACAATGGATTTAATATTGTAAACAAATGCTTAGGATTTTTATTATAATAACTTGAACACATTTTTGATATCTCACCATATTTAACTAGTAAAAACCTCTATTTTTAATGGAGATTTTCTCCATAAAAAAGACAAATCATATTCCCACAAAAAATTTCAATGATTTTGATTAAACTTTAGAAGTCAATAATTTGGCCCTGTTATAAAAAAAAAATAAATAAAATAGTACAACCCACAAAGCAGTAAAAATTACGTAATTTATTTTTTGTGATTTTGTTCATAAAATATCATAATTATTTCCTCGACCTACCTAATAACAGCTGTTGACAAGTTAATGTGAGAAGAGCTGTTTGTCGGATTGCTGCAACGGTTTGTTTAATCTCCTAGCGAAAATTCCATTTTGTGTTTAACGTAATTCGGTCTTGATATTTTTGAATCATGAAACTGACCTATGTTGAAGTTCTCACACTTGGTAGGATGAGAATTTTACAACACAAGTTTTAAAACACTGCAAAAGAAATGTTTGACCTCACAGCTTGACTCTCTATGAGGAAAACTGTCATGTGAGCATTAACAAATAAGGGCAGTGGAATGTATTTGGTCCATACAAACATAGTATATCCTCTGACTATAAATGTCTGAGAAATAATCGAATATCTGATACCAAGGTATCTTAACGTACTCAGGTCCTGTACATGTAGGAAATAACGCCGCATATGCCGTTGATATAATAACAGGGCTGAAAAGACAATCATTTTATTACGGATTATAAAACACCAAAGTGATACAGAAAAATATTGTTTATTTTTTACAAATCACAATTCAACTATGATCAATAAAATTTATGTCAAATGTATCTAAAATAAAATTACCAAATAGTTTGTTCGTAATGAAAATGTTTTCGATTACAGGTAAACATCATTATCTTGGAAAGTTGTGTATGTGTGTATGTTCAAAGATATAAAGTTCACGTATATCTTGTCAACGTGAATGTATTCGTTAATAATTTATTTTAAATGGTGGAATATCCAAAATTAATTGTCTTCTTAAATTTATATATAATATCTTAATAACATTTTATAGCGTTATTAACAGTTCTTTTCTTTAGACCGGAGAGTAAACTAATTTTAAAGTATAAAAAACTGGAGAGGAACAACAATTATATTAGTAGTAGCAAAATGTAGCCAGTTTTAATTTCCAATTCTTTAACCAATGTTCACAAAAGCGATAAGGTCACACAACTCTTATGTATAAAATAAAAGAAACTAATTTCTTCAGGTTTGAAATTGTTTTAGTCATTGAATAGTGTTTTATATTATTAGTGTTATTACACAGTTTTTTTTATTTATTATTTATTAAGTTTTGCACCACACCAAATTCTATATTAAGTTCATTGGCCCATCAGTGCCTCAGCCTGAGCTCTGTTCATTAGCATCAAACTTTTTCAAATAATCGTACCATTTTTTCAAATGTTTAATTTAATTTTAATTGCTAAGCTATATGTGACGTATTTATGTAACTTTCACAAAATAAAATGTAAACTTATAAATACGTGTTGATTTCTTTGAAAAATCAACATTGATATTATTCTCCTTTACTATACAAATCTCAAGTAAGTGGGTAATTCAGGGCTAGTGGGGAAGCGAGTTGGTTTACTGTAAGTCAGATCTAGACCTGCGTGTGAGCTGGATAATTTTAAGATAAAAATCAGCAATTGTAAATATGAATCAGCATATGATCAACTGAATACAGTGCGCAAAATTAATTCCAGACAATGCGATTCGATTAATTGGTAGACGGAGTGACGGGCGTCTAATAATCTTAAGTGATCAGAAATCTATTATGTTCAATAACAACTGTGTGAAAGTGGGTTTAAGGAAAGTTGTTTTCAAAAGTGTATGAATCTACTTTACCTCAAGAGAAGTGAATGGTGTCAGATTTCTCAAAGGCAAGATGAAAATCACCTATAACTTTGTTTTAGACAGGAAGTATGAGCTGGTCGTCAGTTTATCACTTACGTATAAAATTTTACATAAAAATTTACTAAGAAACTGTCTTATCCTGTATTTTTCAACATGTTTAAAGTTATTTTTGTAAGTGGATGATGTTCGAGGTCATTTTAATTTCATGAGAATTTCGTTATATGATACAGTTGTTTAAGGGAATTGAATTAATTGTAACTTTACAAAACAATCAAACGTAGTTAACACGTAGTAGGTTAAAAATAGACGCTTATTTTGTTTTACAGTAAACCGGGATAATTTCCTTACAGATTCCAAGTTTCAGACAAAATATATCTATGAAGATGTTTTTAAAACAGTATCTTTTTCAAGTTTATATTTTTTACGTCAAAACATATGGCCATGATATAATTTTGTTTACATACATACGAAATTGGGATTATCATTTATACAGTTGTTCATGTTTTAATGAATTCAAGTAAAATATTGTAATGTTAGTTGTATAAAATGTTAAGAAGAAAATTATTTACGTTAGATTTTGTGCTGTGATAGGATTTTGTGTTTTCGTGGTATGTTTTATTAATGTTATAGTAAATTCAAGTAAAATATTGTAATTTTATTTGTTTAAAATGAAAAGAAAAGAATGACCTACGATAGATTTTGTGTTTTCATGTAATGTTTCATTAGTATTTATAATTTTTCGTAGATGCCTCGAAGAGATCTTGCATTAAATGAAAACATAATAGGGAACGCAATGCAAATAATAGGGATATGATGAGAAATAATCGTTTTTACCCTTATCACGGATTTTGAAGTCACGAAGTGACGCTGGCTACTAGTTTTATATTTACTATATTTAAAAAGCAAGCAATACTTTGCTGTTCTGACAATTTAAAATGATTTTTATGAATTTTATGTCGTACTTCAATGGTATGCATGTGCATTTCAACTTTATGCAGAAAACATAAAGTTCTGTTAGGCCTAATTTGTTATTGCAACCATATATAAACGGAATGCATTTGACAATTAAACATTTTATTATTCTCTGGTATAAAGAGGGTGGTAGTAATAATCCCCCAACGTTAATAAAATACTGTATTTACAAAACATTCTTTGTCTTTTAATGATATTATAAATTACTCCATTATAAGGAATGGCATAACAAGCAAATAATATACTTTCTAAGTTAACCTATCACTCAAAGACATAATAACAACAATTAATCGTTAAATATACTGTTATACATGTTTGTTTAATTTTCTATTTTACATGTACTTTTATAAAATAAAATAAATATCCTAACAATTAACCCTTTTGACAACATTGACATTGTATACATTCGTATCATAAGAGTTGACTTAATAAACTATGTTAGTAAAAATATCATGTCCATTTAGTTGCAAATTATTTCCAATACATTACAGAATAAAACGAACAAATATTTCAACTATTTACAAAAGATACACTTTCAGCGAACGACCATTTTCTTGGAGAGAAAATCACGTCACCCTTGTGAGCAGAAGAAGAACACTCAGGATTGTGGGACTGATGACGTCACCAGCAGCTGTGTTTCTCACTGTAATAAAACAAGCTTGTCAGTTCAACGAAAATAAGGTTCGTCGTCTATGAATTGGCTGAACCAATAGTATTATACGCTTCATAGAGCTATCTATTATATTATTATTTAGATAATGGTAAATCAATTTATTAGGTTATTACATCAAAGGGTTATTAACGCAAATCTTACTGAAGGATATGTTTTTTCTTTCAATTTTGTAACTTTTAACTTATTTGTAATAAATTACCTTAGCTTATAAATTGTATCAGATATATTAATTTATTGTGACCATCTAATCGTATGACTTATAAGCATCTCTTTCGATTTTGTCTTTTTAAATTTTAAACCTTTATCAATAACCTTAATTTTAATAGATTTCTAATCGATGTTTTAATTTGTTAATAAAGTGTTTACATCAACTATGGTAACTGTTTGCACAATATATGTAGCCTAATCTAATTGATACCATTCCCATATCGATAAAAGTAAAAATTACTATGTAAAGAGGGTAATTGAAAACTTGTTTATAGCTATGAAAACAGTTATGCCAGCGTTATCATGTGGCTTTATGCACGAGTAACTATGCAGCAAACAGTTTTCTCACAATGTGACTGTCTTGCTAGTCCGAGCTCTAGTAGGTTTATTCATTATGAACAATAACAAAACCCAGTTTCAGTATTATCTCTAACTCCTCCACATTCCCATCAACATTCGCAGAAACTACAAGTCAACAACGATGTGGCTAAGCTTGCTATTGTTCATTATTCTGTGGTAATATTCAACAAACAAACTTTTTATTGTGCTATCTAACTTTGAGCTATAACGGTGTGTTTAATGAGTTATTTATGAGTTTAGATTTCCAATTAAGTATAACAATCAATTTTGTCTAAACGATACACGGTTCATAACTTCAAGGTAGATTAATTTAAAATTACTTATACAAATAATTATTGTATAAGATTCTCACTTATAGAAAGAAAGTATCTTTTTTGTATTAATGTTTTGTAGGAATAAAAAAAGTGTTTGATAATGGTACACTGTTGAAATACGTTAATATTTGTATTATGAATTCCAGACAAAAGAAGAAAAATACTAACAAATTAAACCACGGAATGTGATCTATATTCCTACATTACAGTAAATCCATTACAGTAGGATGTGTAAATGAGGGATCATTTACAAGCAATATTATTCTTATAAGCAAGAATAAATTTTAAAATTTATTCTTACAGCTTATCGCTTACTTTCCGAATAAATATAAGCCAACGTAAACTTTCTTCATCAACAACTCATTTAGAGATACGTAAACTGCCTTACGTGAAACCTAATTGTTTTAAACTATACAATTGCAATAAGTTACGTCAGGGACAGTTAGGAATAACGTGAGTAAGCTTTTAAAACAAATTGCTTGTTATTAGATTAAACCAATTGCTTGATTATTTATTACTATACGTCAGACCACTGGCCTTGAGGCTAGAGCTCAGCGCCTCTCTCCTTGAGGTTCTGATTCATAGGCTACCAATCAAAATTAGCTTGTAGCTCGAATTGTAGTCCGAAGCCGGTGACTCCACAAGCAAACAAAAATTGGTTCCCTTAAAATCTACATAATAATGTCTATCACCATCCAATGAAAATAATGTCTATCAGCAATTGAAATGAAAAAATCTTCTTTATCGAGGTGAGTTTATGATCTCATTGCCCTTTATTACAGTTAAACTCTACAAAGACGATAAAGAAAAACTATGGTAGTTCTTGTAGAATACCTAGCAGCATAGCCTCTCTGTTGGTGACTAGAGGGGTCTCCACTACACTCTCGCGGTCCCCTTTCCACAGTACGGGTGAGACACTCGCCACGCAGCGCACCTTCATACTGCCATGGAGAAACAACGGTGGTGCAGCGGGGAGGCGAAGACCCAGGGATGTCGTGACTAGCCCGTGTGGATGGACAACCCGGGGGTGTTGGTACAGAAACTCATGGTTAGTCACCTGCGGAACAACAACAAACATCTTAGGGGATGCAACTAGATAGGTGTTACGTAAACCACTCTACTGTTCTTTACATTCTGACGCATCAGGTATTTGATCTAAATAACTATCAAACGATTTTCACCCATATGTGTGTGCATGGATTGTAAAGCTAGACATGATAATAAATCCCAATAGGTATGTAACTATTGTGAATTGGATGGATGGAGAAATATGACTGATACACTTCGTATGACGAATAAAATATTATCTCCTATAATTTTCATAACTATTCAGCACTTAATCAAATATCTGTTAATTGGTTGCTCGATGCTAGTAGATTTTTTAATGCTTCAGCTATCCTTGCTGAATCCATATTTGTTCTATTTTACACTGCATTTTTAAAACTTGTAAATAGGTCTTAAGTTTACAATATTATTATTTTTTGCAACGATGATTTAATAGTGTTACATGACATACAACTACATATACAAATTCATTTATTAATTTACTTCTTGAATTGAATTGAAAATATATCATAAGCACGGAGCAAGAGCAAGCATCATATGGAAAATACCTACTAAGGATCTACCCTTGATTAATCTGAACTATGGAAACGGTTTCAATTAATTTAGGTGTTTGGCACAAACAATACGTCATGAGGCCGATCATACATAGCCCCTGGTAAACCACTCCAACATCAGTAAACCCTGGTCTGATTTAATAAATACTTTATAACAAGAGACCAGACCTCTTTGTCGTTGATGAGCCAGTAAAGGTCTGAGGCTGGGTAGGACTTGCCCGATGTGCAGTTGAGGTCTATCTCATCACCTATCATATAGTGAGACCTCTCGCCAGAGATGTGAGGTCCGTTACTGGGGAGGTCTGAAACAGAACCAAGGAAACGTAAAGAAATAAATAAATAACTATAAGAAACAACAAAATGTTGAAAGGTACAGACCTAGTAAAAAAACCCCTAACATCAAAGTCAAAATGTCGCATGCAGAGGTGGATCATACATATTTTAGCCGGGAATATGAGAAAGAAACGTAGCGTCTCATATAAATCTTCCTTGCCTACTTATCCCTTGAGTGGGAAGAGAAATGAAGGAAAGCAATAAAAAGAAATAGAATTGTATATCAGCTGATCAGCTGTCGCCACAGTGATACATGGACCTGGTTGCCATGGTAACGGCAACAACAGCCTCGTTGGCATGCTTGTTTGAGGAATCTGAATCTGTTATGAAGAATATAAAGACATCCTTTAATAACCATTACCGTATGTATGAAAACAATTTCCTAAATTACACTATAGCTGCGTTGTAGTTATTATTTTATATCAAAAATATACATTAAACGTTGAATTCCGTAGAAATAGTTTAGCTATATACTTTTGTAACAACCTGAAAAGTTAAAACAATATCTACTCTCATAATAATTCAATTTTAAAAATTGTTGTACAACTTTATACAGTTCTACTGGGCCGATTTTATTAATTAGTAGTTTGTTGGAAAACTGGATCCTTTAGATTTTAAAATAATGATAACAGATTTTTAAGGATTTATGGCGAAGGATAAAAAACGTGCTTTTCAAAAGAATACATTGAAAACGTGGATTTTCACATGTCTTATTTGGAGGAAATTTTTTGCTGCCTTTATTGAGTATTTTCAAGAAATGCATAATACTAGTTTGTAGAAAAGTTACTTCTCTTTCAGAATATCACCTCCCACTTTCATAGATTTCTTCACGATTTAAATTTAAAAGTTGTTTGTAAAAAGGGTAATCAATCTCCAAATTTATAGTGGTGACGAAATGCTAAATTAAAGATATTTTTGTTATACTTTGTACAACTAAATCTACAGTTCTACTAGACCAATTTTATTAATTGATAGGTCAATGGAAACCATCATCCGTGTGGAGTTGCAAATATTATAAAAGTTTGATTTTTTGAAGATTTATGGGAGTAATGGTTTGCCGGTATGAATCATCTGTTCATATGGCACATATGTTAATAATTAGCAGTTGATTGTTGTATTGGTATTTCCTTGATTTTTCTTCGTTTACATTTTGTTGTTTACAATTTGCATTTGGTGTTAATGTGTGGCTTAAGTAATGTGTATGTTTCTAAAGTTATGTGTTTAATCTGTACCATTAATTATTATTAGTGAGTAAAATAATGTATGGATTCCTTAATCATATTTTTCTAGAAATCATTGTAGTTACCTATAACGGACTTTGTTGCTAGTTAAAGAATAATGTGTGAATAGGATGTAGATATTGTTTGTGTATTCATTTTCAGGCTACGATTAATAAATATAACATCAACAACTACAAAACCAGCCCCATCAAGTAACGTCTATAATGGTTGTTTTCAGTACCTACCATGACTTCATTACCATCGATTGATAAACCCATCCAGTTGCTGAATTGAAGATAGTTTATTTGAAATTCTTAAGTAATGACGAATGCTAAGGGGTTTTAATCATGATGGGCTATCTAACTCAACTTGAAACGAATTTCGTCAACATTATGTCTATTAATTTTTGCATTATGACAAGTTGTTTTACCTTTTGTTTCATTAATTTGAGTTTGTTTTATTGTAAAGGATTTAATTGCATTGATATAACACTATCCAGCTCTCCTGAATATAGCTTTGAGCTGATATAAAAGTGGTAAGTAACACTTTTGTAAACAGATAGTACAATTAATTGTTTGACATTTAAGTAAACAAAAACCTATCCGTACGAATTATTGCACATGGAAATGTAACGGGTTTTAAGAACACAGTTGAAATACTAGACTCGCAGACAGTTAAAAACACAAGTAACATCGAAAGTATGTATCGATTGGTTCACCCTGAAATCACTTCGTCTTTACTTCCAAATTCTTTTGACCCAGTGGTAAGAAAATGTTTCCAACCCTTTGAACTCTCAGATCCATATTTTGACGTTCCTGGAGAGGTTGACGTTTTGCTTGGAGCTGATATAGTTGACAATGGGCAGAGTTCTACCCCTCGAAGTATGCCTACTTTCTTACATAGCGTTTTGGTTAGGTTTTAATTTAACCTAATAGAGTTCATCAACCAAGAACATGCGCTATTAATTCCTTGCTATATTCTAGTTATAAACGATTTTGTAAGATTCTACATAAGACTAACAAAAGTAGAAACTCATTTCTGAAAAGAAGTTATACAAATAATTACCCACTTACAACGGGAGATCCCAGTTTGGTGGTAGATAATCAAACTTTAACGAAAGACAAGATTATTTCATTTGATATAAGTTCACCCTATTTTGGCGGATATCAAGGAAACAGCAATTCTTCAAAATCGAACATAACTAGATTAGACCAGGATCTCACGTTACCAAACTAGTTGTAAAATTTAAGATGAAAAAGGCGTTTTAATGATGACCCAAAACTCTATTGTAAATGTAGATGAGAAATAAAAACCTTTTGAAGCTAAATAAACCCCTGATGTGGGTTTTGGTGGTCAATTATGTTTATTACATAGTCAATATATCACCATTCTTTACATTATATTTTTGAAACTTTTTGTTCCCCAATTTATAATGTCAATATAAATGCTTTTTGGGATTCTTTAACTATTGAGATGGTTTATATGTTAATTCTATGTTTTTTTTCATTCCACTATTAATCTACTGTAATTTATTCCCTTCCTATGAATAAAAGCTCACTTGTTATCACTCACTCATTCAACTTGAATTTAATTGCGTAAATGAATTACATCGAAAGTTATAATAAGTTTTGAGGATAACAGTTAAGTATTTTCGTCGATAAAATGTCTCCCAGGGTTGTTGGGCTGAGCCGAGCTCCATGCAACTCACATTCTGTGATTTTCCCCAGTATCACGTCAAAGTTTGAGGAGTGGTTGCCATGGAACTGCTTACAAAAGGTCTTCTTCTATATCCAACTTGCGGTGTTTCATCTCAAACATGTGTGTGTAGCTTTGGGAGATAACCTTTAATCTCAAGTATATTGAAGATCTATTTTGAAATCAGAAGTATTGTTATATTTCCACCTGCATGTGATCTAATTAATTATTGAAAATTTAACGATCAACAATAAAATGCATACCTATGTGTTGGCTATCTAAGACCTATTGTTAACATAACTACATTATTTTGTACATAACTACTGTGTATTTTAATAACTATATAACTTTTCATAAAATTATAGCTATAATTAGTTATTTATGATACTGTAATTATATTACCAACTATCCCTACTATTTTGGCACAATGTATGCTGTAACTTAATCTTTTAGATACGGAAGTAAACATTCCGTTATATTGACCAGCTGTCTCCAATGTTGTATTAAAATAGAAGATAGTTTAATTAACCACTCTCAGAGTAAAATTTCAAAGTTTCCTATTAGTTGTTCATACTATAGTAGCCTACGTGATTCAAAAGAGGCTAGAACATTATTTTAATTGTAAGCCTATTCAGTTCGGCACATTCGACAGAAATGAGTAATTACAATCTATACACTATTGCCGGTTCATTCAAACTGTGCTTATTTTTGCTATAAATTGGTGTAAAATACATGCATTTATGCGATCTTGTTTGTAGCTGAGTTGCTACCGGTTTCAACTCACATTGGAGTCATCTTCAGGCAAATATAAGATGTCTTCTCGCTTCATCCGAAGGTCGTCAATAGACGTGTAGGTGTTTGTGTTTTGTTTATTTATCTATATGTATTGACGACCTTCGGATGAAGCGAGAAGACATCTTATAACTGCCTGAAGATGACTCCAATGTGAGTTGAAACCGGTAGCAACTCAGCTACAAACAAGTTCGCATAAATGCAGGCATTTTACACCAATTTATAGTATTTAAATGCGATCAGGAGGCTAAAATTCAATATAATTATTTTTGCTGTAAAAACTATGACGAACTTATCTTGGGGCTGGCATATCTACTTCTGTTGATGGCCAAAGCTGTTACTTAGAAAATTTTAAGGATGTACAATGTTATTTATTTATTAAACAAGAATACATTAAGCCATCTCAATGATAACCCGATTACAAAGGCTTTCTTCGGTTGTAGTACGTTATTAATATAAGTATGAGAACAGGTAGAGCCTTACTCACAGACGACCTCTAGATGACCTGAGCCCTGCACTGAGGCGAAGGAAGGTGCTTCTGCAGACACTTCACACCTGTAGTTGGCTGACGTCTTTAGGTTCACCTTGTTGAGGGTCAAAGTCGTGTCATTCGACTCTTTGTGCTGCAACAATCACCTAACCAATTAATATTTGTCATAGTTTGTATGTATACAGGGTGGTAATAAAGTCCGAAGACAGTTAAATATTTTTTAAACGACAACAATAAATCAATAAGATTTGGTACATCAACAGCACACCTTAAAAGTTATCCATGAAGAAGGTGCTCCGTCCAAATCCCAGTTGATATCTTCAGTGACTGCGGGAGCTTTCAATGACCATTTTATTGACTCCGTCCAGCAGACCAGAGATGCTATCAACGGTTCAGCCACTTCTGCCCTAGAGATGCTGGAGAAACGTGACCCTGCAGCCTCACGGTTCAACATTACCCTTTTATCCTGTGAAAGTGTGATACGGGTGGTCCAGAAGCTCAACAACTCTCCAAGCAAAGATATATTTGAGGTATCTGTCAATCTTATTAAGAGTGTGTTTCCTAGCATTGTTAAGCCTTTTCCCTATTGCCTGAACCTATGTCTCTCTGAAGGAGTCTTTACCCAAAGACTAAAGATTGCCAAAGTTATACCTATCCATAAGAAAGGTGATCCAAATAGTCCAGAGAATTTCCGCCCTATTTCCGTACTCCCAGTATTTTCAAAAATATTTTAATCTGTAATTAAGGATCAGTTGTACAAATATTTTGAAGAGCACAATCTACTCATGACCGGCCAGTGTGGCTTCAGGGCGGGTCTCTCGACCATAGATGCTCTAGATAAGCTTGAAGCAGTAGTACTGCATGGATTTGAGGCTGGAGGCTTTACTGGGGCCATCCTGTGTGATCTCAGTAAGGCTTTCGACACGGTCGACCATCAGATACTGCTGGATAAATTGAATTTTTATGGAGTAAAGGGCTCTGAACTCAGGCTCATGGAGTCATACATGGCTGGGCGTGAGCAGAGGGTGCTCATAAATGGGCATATCTCTAGCCCTGGTCAGATTACTCATTCTCGGCCCCCTTTTGTTCATTATCATGACCAATGACCTCATTCCAAATTTTGGAGGAAATGTCGTATGCTATGCTGATGACAATACTCTTTTCAGTTTCTCTAAAGACCTGATAATTCTAAATGGTCAAATGTCTGAGTCCATGGGGATAGCATCAGCATGGTTCCGAGCTAACTTTTTTTAAGTTAAATGAAAGTAACCCATGGTGATGGTTTTCGGCGTCAACCGCGTCGTCAGTTGTATTTCACTGCCAGTTCCTGCCAGCTCAGCCTAGCCACTGAGGATGCCATTTCATAGTAAGGGCGAAACGTCTGGCAGTGAAATACAACTGACGACGCGGTTGACGCCGAAAACCATCACCATGGATTTCAATGACAACGGCCGCGAAAGCCTACGCATGAAGATAAATGAAAGTAAATCCCAAACCATTGTTTTCACTTTAAATCAGATGGATCATGAAGTTTCAAATGTTAAATTACTAGGTCTATATTTGGATCCAAAGTTAGACTGGCACTGTCATATTTCTCATGTCTGCAGTCGCTTGTCTAGGGTAATTTTTCTCCTGAGGAGACTTAGAGACTCTGTACCCAAGGAATGGTTAAAAAAGCCTATGTTGCTTTTTTTTAGAGTGTACTTCTGTATGGTTTGCGTCTGTGGGGCTCCGCATCTGGGGTCGAGAGGGTCATGCTTCTGCAAAAGAAAGCAATAAGGATTGTGAATGGTGCAGATTATCTGGACCATTGTAAACCAATCTTTGTTGCCGAGTCCTTGAAGACAGTTTACAATCTCTTCATTTTGCAGAGTCTCATGTCATGTAAGAGGAAGCTTGGCACTCTCGAGCTCAGAGGCGAGGTCCACCACTACAACACTAGGAATAAGCAGGATCTAAACATACCTTATGTTAGACTAAAGAAAACCCAGGCTAGTAAGGAAATCTTGAGCTTGAAATTAATGAAAAAATTGCCTTGTACAGTTCGGAACCTGCCAATCACTAAATTCTAAAAGAGGGTGAGGGAGTTTTTATTGGCTAACCCACTGTACTCAATCCATGAGTTTTTTGAACTTCCTGAGAACTTGTAAGTATGTTTTTTTATGAGTTTTGCAAGTGTGGTTTTATTTTATTTTCTATGCATGGAGTGTTGCAGGAACAAGCAATTCATGTAATTTTTGAAATTGTTTAGTACTCTTACTTAGTTTTAGTTTTTTTGAGTTTTTCCATACATGTGTCATGTTCACGAAATAAAGCATTTCATTTCATTTCATTTAATTTTGCGCAGGATCAACCTTTTGAAGTGCGATTTGCGGTATTGTATTCTACTAAAAAAGACCTTTCATTTGATGTGCATATTGACCTATGCTTCCATTTGAGATTTTCTTCCGACTCCTTGTGGGCCGTCCCCCTGAAGAGTTATTGGATCACTGAATATGTGTTAAGATAAGGTTTTATGCTCTGTAACTTTGTACCAAGTATTGTAGCTCTATCTGCATTATTTTTTTTTATATTTAACTGTCTTCGAACTTTATTACCACCCTGTATATCTATTATAAATATATATGGTGAATGAGATAAGTGGTTAGAGTTTAAAAAAACTCTAAAATGCGCCACTAATTTATAGGTATATAAATAAGTGAAATAAAAAAAGGTATTCTTCAAACTCATAGACTTATAAAAAAAACTCACAACTTAAAAATATACTTAAGTAAAGTCTCACAAATTAAGTTGAATGTAATGAACTTTGTTGTCATTAAGTTTGCATTTCAAATTGTGTTGATGAATCTGATAATTGAGGGTACTTTAGATATACATTAGATATATTTAAATATCGACACAATTTTAAGATAGCGCCTCTATAAGAGATTCTTTGGTTGTTTTTACATTTCTCAGGCATGTAAAAAGATGATATTTTGTCTATACCTAAAGCTTGCAGCAATTTCAAAATGTACTCATATCAAACTACATATCGAAAACTTTATTTAATATCAGGGTCGTTTTATTCAAACAAACAAGGTAATTAATTACTATTACCTCGTCTTTAAGTACAATTAGTTGGTCTAGTGATATCACGAGTCAGAACAATCCGCACAACTGGCTCCAGGTCTCGCAGGTGATGATAAGGTCCGGCCAATTTGTTTCTTCAGCCTTCTGATTTATGGCCACTTTGGTTAACATTTTGCTTGTTCTTGCTTCATCTTACTGGCTTTGTTACGGATACGAAGTGTACGGTATGCATAATCAAACGCGGATAATGGCCGTTCTTCCCATTGAAATTGCCTAGTTATCGATTGTGTTAGCATTTACATTTAATTATAAAGAAAACGAATTAGATTATTGTTTCATAATAGATATGTTATAGTACATTCAAAACCCTATTCCCGGTAAATAATGTTGAATCCTTTTGATAGATGTTATTATTATCAGGGGTTTTTTTAATTAGCTCGCATACTGAATTATTTACAGCTTATTTTTAGTGAATACTGAAGCAAACTTTAAATAATGTTTTGTGTTCTTCATGAGGAAGCGATTTGTAGAGAAACGTTGTTCGTATAAGGTTTATTATACCCACATTAATATATTTTTTGCATTTATGTGAAATATTGTACTGTACTTGAAAAGACACTTCCCGTAGTAAAAATGTCAAAATGTCAAATATTCCCTGGAATGAACATTCTTTTCTCAATAAAATAGCTTCAGTTGCCTACTCCATCTATTAAATTGTAACATGAGCTTATTAGGCGGACAGTGTTGTTGACAAATATTGTAAAAAGTTTAAAACATCTGTTTCTTCCAAGCGATTTTTTTGCTCCTATATCGGACTACGCCTTTCGATATGGATACCAAATCATCAGGTCACAACTTCCAGAGATTTTGACCTTTGTTGAGTTGATCACGTCAAGGGCTACAAAAAGCACATAAAACGTCAATAAGGATACAACAAGCTGTAGGCCTACAAACACTAATGTGATGAGTGCCAATTCTCGACCTCATGTGTAGACTAGTAAAGAATTTGACTCGGCTTTGTGTGCTTTTTGAAAACGTTGACGCGACAAATTTTACAATGGTATGATTTTCTAGTTAGCTTAGTCAAATTAATTTCAACACTCTCACACTCACATTAACGTTGATACCCTCCACTTTATACGAGATTTGCTGAGGATTGTACTTGGGGACGTATCTGTAAAACTCCTCGTTCTCGCGGTACCACTTGACAGAGTAGAGCTTCTCCAGGCCGTCCAGCTGGTACTGGCACTCTAGAACAGCTGTTTCTCCCTTCAACCTGTATGGAGGGACCTTGACTCTTAACAGCTGCAGACACTCTGAGCCTAAAATCATATAACAACTGTTAGTCCAGGAAAAATACGACAAATTACCCTTAAACCTGGGCAAAATTGCTTCACAAGCGATTGAAGTGGTATTCAACACAGAAAATAATGCTTTATAACATATCCAAAATCCGACAAAATCTGACCATGGGAAATTTCTAAAAAATCAAATTCAAAATGGCGGCAAAATTTCATATTTTTGTGATATTTGTTTTAGGACTTTTGGCGGTATGGGATGACGGAAAGCACATATACATAAATTAAATATCAGATTGGATGTTGAAATATCAAATATTTACAAGAATAGACTTTATTAAAACGACAAGGGCATATTTTGTATGTACATTTTAGTTTCCATAGTTACTTAAAAAGAACTAAATTTAATAGGTTTTCTTGGACAAACTATTCATTTAAATAACTGTTATCATTTTGTTTCAATGTTCTTACATTCATTGATCTGGCACTCCCCTCAAAAAGTAGGACAAGACAGGCCATTATGTTTACATCCACAGTTGCACAATGGGTTATAAAAGAAGAATGGACCAGTTTCAATAATCACTCTAGGGTTGGCGGTATTTCAGATACTGTACGGTAGTACGAGTTTTTGCACCAAGAAGGACATTATTCGCAGACGTTTGAACAAATATGTGAGAAATAACTATTCTAGGAAACAGTAAACATGAATACTATAGTATGAAACATCAAACATATCAAAACAGGCAATGCAAAAAGACTACAAAACAATTACCCCCATACATTTCTTATGGACGTTTCGTAATTTGAACATTTTTTTAGATAATTTTTCTTATATCTCCAGATTTCACTAATGCTTGCAGTTTGTTCTAGCCTTAAAATATTCTGTGATAAAAGGGTTTACATTTGAGCTATTGATCATTAAAATCGGATGATTTAGAAACGAGCTACAAACCCTATATTAATATTAAATTTAGCTTTTTAGATATACATTTTTATTAAAAGATGTATATCTCGGGTTGTTAATATGTCACCTAGTTCATTCTGGTCTCAAATTACTCAGTGAATCTTTGGCTTTAATTTTATTAACAATTTATTAAAATCTGATGAATTTTAATTGAGTCACGAATCTTTATTTAACAGTAGATTATTTGTTTTTCAAGATTTGTCTTTAGTTTTAGACATATATCCCCAATTCTAAATAACTTCCAAAAATCTTTACGGTCTTAAATAAATAGTAACATTATTGACTTTTGTTTTAGCTATGGATTACTTATTGGGAGTTATTAGAATTGGGAATAAATGGCTTAAACTAAAGACAAATTTTGTAAAATAAATAATTTACTGTTAAATAAAGATTCATGACTCATTTTAAATTTGTCGGATTTTATTAAGTGATACATAAAATTAAAGCTAAACATCCACTGAGAGAGAAATTCTTTATTTACAACAAATTATTTTGAAGCATTACATAAAGGAAATAAAAAAAATATCACATGGGTCACAATGACCTGTGCGTGATAGAGAACGCTGCAAAATAATTTGTTGTAAATAAAGAATTTCTCTCTCTCCACTGAGTAATTTGAGACAAGAAAGAACTTGGTGACATATTAGCGACCCAAGATATACATCTTTTAATAAAAAATTATTTTTAAAAAGTTAAATTTAATATAGTGTTAGGGTTTGTAGCTCGTCTATAACACGTCCGATTTTAATGATCAATGGCTTAAATAAAAACACTTTTATCGCCAAATATTTTAAGGCTAGAACAAACTGCAAGCGTTAGTAAAAACTTGAGATGTAAGAAAAATTATCTTAAAAAATTTTCAAACTACGTTACGTCCATAAGAAATGGATAAGGGAGAATTTTCGTTTGAATACATCTTCAAAACGAAAAATTATATTTAAAAACGGATTTTAGCATTGAAATCAGCGTGAAAATCTAATATATAATGATGTGTCACAACACTATCATTACGTTTAAAAATTTACTGTATATTTATATCCAATATGGCGGAACCAATATGGCAGATCCAAGATGGCGGCCAAAATGTGTTCCCTATCAAAAGGACTAACCACACAATAAATATCGGTGGTAATCTCAAATAATAAATAACAAATAAGTGAATATCTCAAAAATATGCATGAAAATGCATGTGATATATTTTTTAATGTGTCCAATGTTGGGGATAACTCACATTTTTAATTGTTATTAGAGGGGGTTTCCTGTAGACCGATTTTTGGCAACTTTTAGTACGTCACTCTGCGCACCTAACACTATACCAAATAAAACCGTACAATGTTTTCTTGTATTGTTTTAAGGCCATATCCCATATTTATCTGACTATTGGTGTTTTAAAATAAATGGCTCTTAAGAAAAATAGCCGCCATTTTAAAGTTTACTTTTAGACACTTTCTCATGGTCAGATTTTGTCGGATTTTGGATATGTTGTAAAGTGACATTTGTTGAGTCGAATACCACTTCAATGGCTTATGAAGCAATTTTGCCCAGGTCAAATCATAATTTTACTAGACTATGTATAGAACTGGTTGCAGAATTGAGCTACAGTTTTCTTTGTATGAGAACTGTAAGTTCAATCACTTAAACCTGGAAACTCTACATAAAATACTATAAAAGGTATAAATACTATAAAATAGGTATAAATACTATAAAATACTATAAAAGGTTCACTTTATTCAATCTATTATGAACATTTAAGCAGCCAGTTTGAGTATGTAAATTATAAAAAAATACTAAATATTTATGAAGCAGTGATACCGCTGCCATTTCCAAATGTATTTAGTTCATGTATAACATTACAAAAAGGTATAGTGACACCCAATAAATACTCAAACATGGTGATCAATGAAAAACCATAAGTGATGAAATTTAATTTCAATATTTTCCAAAGATTCAATAGGATATTCAAGAACAAATAAGTTGTTGGTTTTTGAGAAGCATTTATAATGTGAATAAAATAATATTTACGTTGTTTCCTTTCCTTTTAGTATAAATGTAAATCAAACATTTAAAAAACAAACGCTAATACACCATTATAACACACTCTCCTAAACGGAGCCTTACCTTTGATTCAATATTATTAAGTCGAAAGGTGTCTTACGATTGGTTATATAATGTATAATACTCGCCTTTGGCTCGCTGGGGGCTCCGCCCCCAGGCCCCCTTTTTTGGTTGGGGGATAGTTGGAAATTACCTCAGGGGACAATATTTTGTCTAGGAATGTTTTCAGCGTCTAAATATTATGATAACTTAGCAGTTGCTAGGTAATTCATAAAGGGTATTTTATTACGGGGCTCCGCCCCCAGGCCCCCTTTTAATAGTAGCCGTGATGAGAAATTGTCACGGGGGACAGGATGTTGTCCGGAAACATTTTTGCTTTTTGCGTAAAAGACGTAGTGATAACTTGGCAGTTGCGAAGTTAAAAACTACCTTTTTGAATGAAAACCAACCATTTTAAATTTTTTAGCACGTTGAAATTATAGAAGGTCACTCAAAGGATTTTCTTTTCAACGTTAAGACCATAAAAAGTACATATATATGTACGAAAAGTCGTTTTATAAATTAAAAACACCAAAAAAATCAAGAATTTTCACAATTTTTCGAAGTAGGGCGTTTTTTGAAGGTGAAGGAGTAAGATTTTCGATATGATCCCTTATTTGAGAAAAGTGTCTTGTAGAAAATTTAATTCTGAACCTACAATTTCCCCTCAATTCGATTCTAGCTCTTACCGTTTTCGAGCTACAGCAGTTTTAAAAAAACGTGTTTTTCCCAAAAACTAGGGTTTTAAGGGATTTCTTTTAATGGGTTTCGGTTGGAAAAAACTAAATTTTGGGACTTTCTGGATGGTTTGGTACCCAGACAAACCTTTACAAAAAATTTCAGCTCCGTAGCAACTCTAGAAGTGACAAAAATGCTTTTTCTGTCGCCAAACGCCCATATTTCACCTACTGACGTTTACTTCTAGTTTGCTTGTCGTAGCATGTTAATTCTCCATAAGAAATACGTTAAAAATAATATTTTTTATTGAATATCCGCCATTTTTAATTTTTTTTAGTACGTTAAAATTATAGAAGGTCACTTGAGGCACTTTCCTTTCAATGTTGGGAGCATAAAAAGTACAAATATACGAACGAAAAGTCGTTTTAAAAATTAAAAACACGTAAAAAAATCGAGCATTTTCACAATTTTTGGAAGTAGGGCGTTTTTTGAAGGTGAAGGAGTGCGATTTTCGAAAAACGCGTAATAGTGTCTTGTAGAAAATTTCATTCCAAACTCACGATTTTTCCTCAAATCGATTCTAGCACTTACCGTTTTTGAGCTACAGCTGTTTTAAAAAAACATGTTTTCCCCAAAAAAGGGCGTTTTTAATGGAATTTTTTTGGGGGGGTTGCATTTTGAAAATGGGGTTTTTACGAATTTCACCGGTAACATAACTACATTTTGGATTTTTGGGTGGGTTAAAATTTGAAAATGGGACTTTTGCATATTCCACCGGTAATGTAAGGTCTCTTACTACAATACTACGCAAATTTGAAGTCTCTAGCACGTTTCTAAACGATTCATATGACCATACCAAAGTCGGGAATTTTCAATGTTATTTCGCCATAGTGCAATACTACGCAAATTTCAAGTCTCTAGCACTTTTCTAAACGGTT
The DNA here is from genome assembly GCF_028750875.1 of Macrosteles quadrilineatus. Lineage (NCBI taxonomy): Eukaryota > Metazoa > Arthropoda > Insecta > Hemiptera > Cicadellidae > Macrosteles > Macrosteles quadrilineatus. The sequence continues at coordinate 28,998,291 of NW_026542594.1, read as the reverse complement.
CAGATGAGCTTACCAAAGTCGGGAATTTTCTATGTTATTTCCCATAAGAATAACATAGGGGGGGGGGGAATTGTCAATTTAGGGGGGTTGAAAGGGGAAAATGCTACTTTTCGGAATTTTTCCGGGGGTTTGGACACTAGACCTACAAAACACCGAAAATTTCAAGTCTCTAGCTCATCTAGAAGTGCCCAAACATTAGTATACCTGATCAGTCAGTTACACATCGGGCTGTATAGTTAATTAGATTTTTAATTAACATTGGGGGGGATTCTAATTTTCGTGGGGGGGAGTTATATTTGTAAAATGTCACTTTTCGAAAAGGGCGCAAGATCAACAATCATGCCAAATTTCAGATATCCAGTAAATCTAGAAATGGGTAAACGTGATTTAGACTTATGCACCTGTAAGAATAACATTAGTGGGGGAGGATTTAATATTTGGGGGGGGTTGAAAATACGACGCCCCCAGGCCCCCTTTTTTGGTTGGGGGTAAATACAAATGGGTAATGGCGCAAGACCTACAATTGAGCCAAATTTCAGATCTTTAGCTAATCTAGAAGTGGGTAAAATTGATTTAGACCGATGCACCTGTAGGAATAACATTGGGGGGATTCTATATTTCGTGGGGGGGAGTTATATTTGTAAAATTTCACTTTTCGGAAAGGGCGCAAGATCTACAATCATGCCAAATTTCAGATCTAGTCATTCTAGAAATGGGTAAACGTGATTTAGAATTATGCACCTGTAAGAATAACATTGGGGGGGATTTAATATTTGGGGGGGGGGGGGTTGTAAATACGATAGGAGGATAAAACCTTAAGTAAACCAGAGTAAATCTATAGCATGAACGGACCATGGGAACGGGGATTTATGGTGGTTTTTATAGGGTAAATGTTATTCTCCATAAGAATAACATGGGGCTCGTAAAATTTTCAAATTTTGACATTAAACCTAAGTTTTGGGGGTCAAGGAGTAAAGTTACGAAAAAACACGTAAAGTGTAAAATTTAAAGTAAAGTAAGGAGAATACGAAGCAATAATAATATTTGCGAAAAGGAATTATTTAAGTATGAAAAAATAGCGAAAACTGGTAAAAATTTGAAAGAAATTTACCTACATCCGGTTGAAAAAAGTGTGTTTTTTTGTTTTCAGAGGTACGCCATTTTGGATTTTTGGGGGGCTTAAAATTTGAAAATGGGACTTTTGAAAATTTCACCATTAGCTTATAATCCCTTACTACAATACTACCAAATTACAAGTCTCTAGCACGTTTCTAAACGATTCATATGACCATACCAAAGTCATTAAATTTCAATCTTATTCTCCATAAGAATAACATGGGGCTCGTAAAAGTGGCAAAAAACCTTCAAATTTTGAGATTAAAATTAAGTTTTGGGGGTCAAGGAGTAAAGTTACGAAAAAACATGTCATGAGTAAAATTTAAAGTAAAGTAAGGAAAATACAAAGCAATAATAATTTGTGAAAAAAAAATTATTTAAGTATGAAAAAATGGCGAAAACCGGTAAAAATTTAATAAAAATTTACCAAATTTTGAAAGTAGGGCGTTTTTTGAAGCTGAAGGAATGCGATTTTTAGAAAACGCCAAAGAGGGTTTTGTAGAAAATTTAATTTCCTTTCGCTAAGATTCTTTCAAATCTTTTCTAGCTCTTACCGTTTTCGAGCTACATCCGGTTGAAAAAAAAAGTGTTTTTCGTTTTCAGAGGTCCGCCATTTTGGATTTTTGGGTGGGTTAAAATTTGAAAATGGGACTTTTGCATATTCCACCGGTAATGTAAGGTCTCTTACTACAATACTACGCAAATTTGAAGTCTCTAGCACGTTTCTAAACGATTCATATGACCATACCAAAGTCGGGAATTTTCAATGTTATTTCCCGTAAGAATAACAAGGGGGGGAAATTCGAGATTACGGGGGGGTTAATGTTAAAAAATGCAACTTTTTAGGATTTTCCTGTGGGTTTGGGCCCAAGACCTACAAGTGTGCCAAATTTCAGATCTCTAGCTATTCTAGAAGTGGTCTAGAATTTGTATCCCCATTGAGTGAGTGAGTTACACATCGGGCTGTATAGTTAATTAGACTCGCCTTGTGCTCGCTGGGGGCTCCGCCCCCAGGCCCCCTTTTAATAGTAGCCGTGATGAGAAATTTTCACGGGGGACAGGATGTTGTCCGGAAACATTTTTGCGTAAAAGACGTAGTGATAACTTGGCAGTTGCGAAGTATTCTATAGAGGGGTTGTTAAGTGCAAACCAAACCAGTCTTGACATGTTAGTGTCTCGATGTAGGGCCGGTGCTATGATAAATTAAATTTGCTAAGTCACAACCTCAAAAAACTTTCTTCACATCAATAAGCATCGATATAAAATCTTAGGAGTTAGAGTGATGTAAAATAATATTTTAAAATAATCTTAGGGGCGGGGGTTGGTGAAAATTATCGGCATGAAGAATGGACCCCTTGCGCAGTCAAAATCACGAAAAATAGGGAAAATAAGGTAAAATTTAAGGTTTAAACACGAATTTGGGGTGGAGATGGGAAAAAAATTAAACTAAACGCATGGCTCAACCAAATCCTGGTTGAAGTTCGTTCGCTACGCTCACTCACCTTTAGGTTGGAGCTCGTTCGCTGCGCTCACTTGCCTTCAAGTTAGCTCGTTCGCTACGCTCACTCACCTTCAGGTTAGCTCGTTCGCTACGCTCACTCACCTTTAGGTTGGAGCTCGTTCGCTGCGCTCACTTGCCTTCAGGTTAGCTCGTTCGCTACGCTCACTCACCTTTAGGTTGAAGTTCGTTCGCTACGCTCACTCACCTGTAGGTTGGAGCTCGTTCGCTGCGCTCACTTGCCTTCAGGTTAGCTCGTTCGCTTCGCTCACTCACCTTTAGGTTGGAGCTCGTTCGCTGTGCTCACTTGCCTTCAGGTTAGCTCGTTCGCTACGCTCACTCACCTTTTGGTTGCAAATTAGCTATTGTCATGAATTTAAAAATTTTAATGGGGATGAAAGAGAGGGGGTTGGAATGGGATTGGAATACGTTAAAAAAATCTTTAAAAACTCCCTTCTTGATTGAAATCCCGCCATTTTTAATTTTTTAGTACGTTCAAATTATAGAAGGTCACTCAAGGGACTTTGTTTTCAACGTTGGGACCATAAAAGGTACAAATATATGTACGAAAATAAAAACACTTAAAAAATCAAGAGTTTTTACAATTTTTGGAAGTAGGGCGTTATTTGAAGGTGAAGGAGTCAGATTTTCGATATGACCCCTTCTTTGAGAAAACTGTCTTGTAGAAAATTTGATTCTGAACCTACGATTTTCCCTCAAATCGTTTCTAGCTCTTACCGTTTTCGAGCTACAGCAGTTTTAAAAAAACATGTTTTTCCCAAAAAAACTAGGGTTTTAAAGGATTTCTTTTGGTGGGTTTCAGTTGGAAAAACTAAATTTTGGGACTTTCTGGGTGGGTTGGTACCCAGACAAACTTTTACAAAAAATTTCAGCTCCGTAGCTACTCTAGAAGTGACAATAATGCTTTTTCTGTCGCCAAACGCCCATATTTCACCTACTCACGTTTACTTCTAGTTTGCTTGTCGTAGCATGTTAATTCTCCATAAGAAACACATTAAAAAAACGATCTTTTTGATTGAAAATCCGCCATTTTGAATTTTTTTTGTAGGTTAAAATTATGGAAGGTCACTCTAGGGACATTCCTTTCAACGTTGGGAGCATTAAAAGTAGAAATATATGTGCGAAAAGTCATTTTAAAAATTAAAAACACTTAAAAAAATCAAGAATTTTTACAATTTTTGGAAGTAGGGCGTTTTTTGAAGGTAAAGGAGTGCGATTTTCGAAAAACGCTTAATAGTGTCTTGTAGAAAATTTAATTCCAAACTCACGATTTTTCCTCAAATCGATTCTAGCTCTTACCGTTTTCGAGCTACAGCCGTTTTAAAAAAACGTGTTTTCCCCAAAAAAGGGAGTTTTTAATGGAATTTTTTTGGGGGGGTTGCATTTTGAAAATGTAACTTTTTGGGATTTTGCTGGTGCTTTGGGACCTAGACGGACCTCCAAAAAAAATTTCAGCTTCCTAGCTATTCTAGAAGTGCCCAAACATTTGTATACCTGATGAATCAGTCAGTCAGTCAGTTACACATCGGGCTGTATATAATATAGACTCGCCTTGTGCTCGCTGGGGGCTCCGCCCCCAGGCCCCCTTTTAATAGTAGCCGTGATGAGAAATGTTCACGGGGGACAGGATGTTGTCCGGAAACATTTTTGCGTAAAAGACGTAGAGATAACTTGGCAGTTCGAAGTATTCCATATAGGGGTTGTTTAGTGCAAACCAAACCAGTCTTGACATGTAACAGTCTCGATGTAGGGCCGGTGCTATGATAAATAAAATTTGCTTAGTCACAACCTCTAAAACTTTCTTCACATCAATAAGCATCGGTATAAAGTCTTGGGAGTTAGAGTGAGGTAAAATAATATTTTAAAATAATCTTAGGCCCCCTTCGGGGGCGGGGAGTTGAAAAAAATTATCGGCATGAAGAATGGACCCCTTGCGCAGTAAAAATCACCAAAAATAGGGAAAATAAGGTAAAATTTCAGGTTTAAACACGAATTTGGGGTGGAGTTGGGAAAAAAATTAAACTAAACGCATGGCTCAATCAAATCCTGGTTGAAGTTCGTTCGCTACGCTCACTCACCTTTAGGTGGAGCTCGTTCGCTGCGCTCACTCACCTTTAGGTTGGAGCTCGTTCGCTGCGCTCACTTGCCTTCAGGTTAGCTCGTTCGCTACGCTCACTCACTTTTAGGTTGGAGCTCGTTCGCTGCGCTCACTTGCCTTCAGGTAAGCTCGTTCGCTACGCTCACTCACCTTTAGGTTGGAGCTCGTTCGCTGCGCTCACTTGCCTTCAGGTTAGTTCGTTCGCTACGCTCACTCACCTTTTGGTTGCAAATTAGCTATTGTCACAAATAAAAAAAAAAATAATAGTGCTGCACCCTGTTGCTAATGGTAAAATTTTATTAATGGGGATGAAAGAGGGGGGGTTAGCATGGGATTGGTCTAAATATCCATCATTCACCTACTTACATTTAGATCTCGTTTGCGTGTATAAGCATGTAAATTTTTTATAACGAATACGTGTAATTCCAAGGACACAACTATCGAAATGGGGTTTTTTGAGGGGGTTGGAGTATAGATAGGTGAAAGGCGCCATGGAACAAAATGTACACCATAAAATTTTGTATACAAAACATTTGTTTGTTTATATATAATCTTGCGTTTATTTAATTTTTAATTGGCGAGAATCTTAAAAATCGGGATTTTTTATTTTAACTGAAATTATCCCCCCAAATTGGAGGGTTAAGTAGGGTGAGTGAAAATCCCGAAATCGGTTTAGGATGAACATTAGGCATATTAAAAAGCAAGTAATAGGTCAAACGTACCCAAAACGGATTTTAACCTACTCCAGGGCAGCCAACCCCCCAAAAAACAAGGAAAAATGGCAAAATTTCAAGTTTAAGCATGAATTTGGGGGTGAAGGAGTGAAGATGGAAAAAAATGTTAAATTACAAAGTTGTAGATCGTCAAAAGTTAGGATATGTAGGTGCTCTCCGTTTCTTGATCAGACCTACGGTTGAGCCACAAGGGACGTTTGAACAAAAAAAAATGATGAAAAATTCCAAAATTTTGTGTTTAGAGCGAAATATAGGGGGGAAGGGGTGGAGATAGAAAGAAACTTTATATTATAAAATTGTAGCTCGTTTAATTCTAAATACAGTAAGTGTGCTCCGTTTTTTGATTAGATCAACGGTTTAAGCACAATAAACGTTTTAAAAAAACGCCTTTTTCGCACTTTTCAAAAATCCGCCATTTTGAATTTTTTAAGGGGGGTTAAAATTTGAAAATGTGACTTTTGACAATTTTCCTGGTGGTTTAAGACCGATACCTAAATTCGTGCCAAATTTCAACCCCGTAGCTATTCTAGAAGTGGGTAAGAATTTGTATACCTGATGAGTCAATGAGTGAGTCAGTTACACATCGGGCTGTATATAATATAGATTACATGATAATGACCAACTACCTATTAGTAGTAAACAGTAGTAGTACCTATTAGTATTACTACCTATTATAAGAGATTAAAGATATATAAAAATAGACTTAGATGATTTTGAGCAAATACTACTCTCATATTATATTAATTTTAAATTTTTTTTTCGATTAACGCTCGGTCGTCAGATAATGGTATAATGTACGTTTATGTCCTATAAGACTAATTAATGCTACTTGGAAAGTATAAGACTATCACTTTATTAACAAGTGCAATATTAGGTATTTACTAGTCAAGCGAGTTAACTTACCGTGAGGAAAAAGTATAAGAGCAAGAGCCAGGAAGCCGTGGAGTAGTTTGTACAATTCCTTTTTCATTTCGTCAGTCCAAATAATATCTTGACTAAAACCCTAACTTGCTCCTATTAATTGGTACATCTCCTGAAACATAAGTATAGAATCTAAGTAAGGGTTGAAAGCACTTATATAGTTTAGTGAACAGACTTTAGCTGTTGTTAATATGATTTAAATACAATGTTTAAAAAATAATTGAACAATTTTTAAGAGTAAACTTAAATTGGTAAAGGGATCTGTTACATCTAATTCGTGCTGCAATACATGTAATAAATCTAATTATATTATCTTGTTTTAGTTATTAACTTATTGTTTTAACATTTAAAACATGTACAACTCAATTTTTGTTTTGGTAACCACAATGCTCAGTAATAACCAAGAAGAAAAATGAGAGGACAAAGCTCAAAAGCCTTGCATTTTTTGTATCCTATTAAAAAAATCTTACAGTAAACGTAAATGCCAAGTTGTTGCATCGGTAAATGTAGAGGGGTAAAAGAACATCATTAATATTCTTAACAACAGTGTGCGTTCTGTGCGATTTGTATGTATTATTGATGGTGTATGAACGGTTACCCTTTCAACAAAATATCGAAGCGCTCGTTTTCTTTACAATGGAAAGGAATTGAAAGGGAATATAAGGACAGATCGGAGTTGACAGAATCAGATAAAATACAAATTACTTAACAGAAGATAAAATTCAAATGTATACTTATTTATTCTTGAAGTAGGGATTTCTGTAGGCTGTAAGTGGTTTTAAAGGACAATTGGACATGCACATAACTACTTCTTGGGAAAGATCTAAACTTATTCTACGATATTTGGACATCGAGTGGTGCAAAAATATTTCCATATTTCTAGTGTAGGCTATAAAAAAATGATAAAGTAACATTATTTCTGAGCATGCAAATGTGAATAACGCTTTTGTTACAATACCAGTATTTATATACGGACAATATATATATATATATCTAACAAAATTAAACTTCTATTCGTAATGCTTATTTTTTGTATTGAGTAAAATATGTTTATTGAATATTAATAAAGGATAATATACAGTAAAGCTACTTACTCTCAAGTGTGGTTGGGAGTTAAGTATTTACTAAAGCAGGTAAGTCAATACCTTGCAGCTATGTTGAGTAAAGCCGCACATGTTTGGTTAGAGACATGAACCTAACCAAGGCTTCACTAGAAAAACGTTTTTTTTCTAGTGGGGCCTTGACCTAACATCTTCTTTAAACACTGTACAACACTACAGTTATTTTTAATTTTTTTTTTTATTAAAGATTGCATTACTAATTTAGTATTTGAAGAAATGAAATTAATTCCCAATCGAAAAGGTTTAAATAACTAAGTTGAGCTAAATAACCAAATATGTCTAGCTCATTAAGACATACTCTTATTCTTTTTAACTTCTGCTGTTAATTTAATGGTAAAATTCTATAAATGATTCACGAAAACAATCATGTAGTGGCAAAATCGTTTCCTTTTCCTATAAAATATCTCTATGACTCCAGGGGATGTAAAACATTTTTTCATTATATAAAATACAGTTTATAAAAAATACTGTAATTTTATGATGGTAGTTAAAGGATTTAAATTAAAATGACCAATCTTTTATATTTAAAAACCTTTACGAAAATTGTCACAGCTAGCTTGACCATACGACTGGACCGAATTACACGCAGATTGTACCAAAATAAAGGTTATCAGTCCTATATGTGCAGGTTTTACTTGTATTTTGAAAATATTTATGTTAATTGGGTCAAAAATGGAAATTAAACTTTTCTTAAGGAGATTTAACATGGGGCCAAATCTTTCAGCTTACGACAGCCACCCTGAACATACTACTGAACTTATTTACACGCGGGTTGTACCAAAAGAAAGGTTATCGGTTCTATATATGCAGATTTTATTTGTATTTTGAGATTATTTATGTTAATTGGGTCAAAAATGGAAATTAAACTTTTCTTACCGAGATTTAATATGTGGCTAATTCTATATTTTAATAAAAAAGTATGATTATTGAAAACCTTTCTTCTCAGCTCCTGTGCGTCGCAGGGAAAATCTACGCATACTGTTAGAAAGATATTTGCCTGTAGATGTGCAGAATCCCTTTATAAATTTTAAATAGGCACAAAAATGAATTTAAAATTAAAAAAAACTTACATGGGGTTTATGGGTTGCCATGTTGGTGACAAAATATCAACAAAATATGAGGGATTCCAATCACATGTTTTATGTTCTTCCCCATAAATTCACCATAATTGTAAAGGTCATAATAAAAGAAAAGGAATGGCTCAAACTAGAGGTCCCTACGTCGATCCCAAACAGTTCAAAGTTTTAATGTTTTTTTTTTAATAAAATACATATCAAAATCTAAACTGTTATGTTGGATTTATAAAAAAAAAACTTATCACTTATCTGTTAGTATGAATAAATGAATAATGATTATTCAGGTGAAAAAAGAGGAAAACCCCATTCAATTTATATTAACTGCTCAAAATGTCCAACATTCACTTTGAGGCAGAAGTGAAGTCTGGACTCAATTGCCTGTCTTTCAAGGCAGGTCTCTCAGCTCATATCTACAGTAGTAGGTAACTCTAAAACCTCTAATTAACATATATAAACCTTTTGTATTGTGCTTGTTTATAGATGTTTGTTGATACAATTTGGTCAATTTATTTATTTCAGACTATACTATAAATATTTTACAGAGGTAAACTACACATTTCTTTCCGGTAGCAGCAAAAATAAGAACTCGTTAAATCTTATTTTAATCAATAGGGAATAAATGTGACAAGTTTAAGGAAATGTTTTAGTTGCTGTACACTCTTTTCGTAGTATAATAGGCCTATCGACATTATTAACCAATAACGCAAAAAAAAACATAAAAACATTTTAATTCATAAAACTGCAGTATTATGGAATTGCAATATTTTTGATTTCTAGACTAGATCAAGTGAATCAAACAGATTACTTTACAAACAGTACTAATGCAAATTAAAATCTTAAAGAATCTTGTAATCGCGTTCCTGTAACGTCCCAACCAAGAAAACTCTTAAAACTATAAAAATATAAATGTAGCATACATCAAAGTTTAGTCATTTTCCTACATTTTAAAGCAAATCTTCATTAATGGCGAAGTGACTACGGTTTGTATCGTAAGTTGTGGTGCGCACGTAAAAAACCGTTTTACTACATGATTATCAATAGTTAAAAAATAACAACCTGTATCATATAATCAAAATAGCATAAGCTAATGTGAAAATATTTAAAAGCTAAATGTGTCAACTGACACAAAATAAAAATAATACATTACTGATAGAGTTGAAAATATAATGTATTTTTATTAAATATATTTATATATTACAATAAACAAAGTTAGCTAAACATGTGTGACTACTGTAGTTAAACTAAAGTTGATATAACTACAACATTCAACGTTCATCTACAACATTAACTGTCCTTCCACCAAGAGGTTCAGATTATGTACACACTCTCAAACCACATACATAATGTTTCAGCTAGAATACTATTCCCGCTGTATTCCCTTTAGCCCAGGAATGCTTAAATATAATTATTATCAACATTTGATGATTAGGTCCAGATACTATTTAAAAGTACCGTCAGTTCTGGCATAAATTTACTGAAACATATTAGGTAGCTTAACATAACGTCAAGAGAAAGTTTTATTGTGGTTCTTGAAAACCTCAGATTACCTAAACAGAGTTGCAGGAACCATGATGTTTTTACCATGCGTAATGTACACCCATCAAAGTGGCGTTTCTCAAATCAAGTCAAACTGCGGAAACCCCACAGTTTAGATTAGGTGGTTTTTTAAATAGCAATATAACTCTAACCGCTAATACCGCTAATCCGCCGGAAAACGCGAACTCTGATAATAAAGCAACATACCCAGCATCTTCTATTGCATGATTGTTATTAGCCTATAGATGGGATTGTTTTCAAGAACTTCTGATCTTCTCTCTTAAGCTCTCTTTATAAATAATCACAAAATGATAGGAGAAGACTGTTGCTAGTCCATGAAATATAAGATGAAAGTCAGCAAATAACAGTTCCTTTGACATTGATATTCTGAACAAATTAAATAGTACTTTACACTGTTATTTCGTTGCTGAGAAAAACTGATTTTAAAACCATAACAAATAGTGTAAACTTCTCAATGTATAAATTAATTTAAGTAACGTTTATAAAATGCGTAAAAAAAACACAAATGTTCCAGTCACAAAAATAATGCAAATATTTTTATTTCAAATTAATAATTACAACCAGCTGTTCCCTCAATAGTCAAGCCTTAATTAGCGTAAGATTCAAAAACTATTCATCTGTTAAAATGAAAACAAATCTTTTCTCCATAAGGATAATATGGGAAATTCCAACTGGGGCAAAGCCCTGATGGAAGTTCGTGTAAACGCTTCTTATTGCTCACCTAGAGCTTAATTGGAACCTTAATGCCAATTCCTAAGTTCCTATGGCTTGTAAGTTTTATATAAATAGATCTGTGAGTGACTTATATTTACCTTTTAACTTTTAAAAGTTAGAAGATAGATTTACTATTGCTGTATTAATAGTTAAAGTTCTGCAGCTTCGTCTTTATTATTATTACCTAAGTATATGTTGATACCCCTCACAATGCTTATTCCATTTATAAATATTCATCATGCTTTGTTTACTTGTAATATTAAAGTACAAACAGTCGTTCAGTGTATAATGGTCTTATCATACATTATAATGAAAACATTATTAATTGAAATGCCAATCAGATTATCTCCCTCGAAAATAATATTGTTTAGCATTAGAAAAATAATAGATTTGATTCGCCAGATACAAAATACCTTGGTAAGAAGGTATTTTGAACCACGGAGTGTACAATTTCCAAATAATTAATTTAATTTTTGTGGGTGATCGAAGAATAATCAGTTGAAGCCTATTCTATACATTCCCATTTGAAACAACGACGAATCACTAAGTAAATATAATTTAAAATGTAGTTTACACTTCAATATCTCTGTATAGTAACACGTGAAAGTGTCAGATGTTGTCATAGCTGATGTAATGCCTACATTATGAATAACTGCACGAACTGCATTGGCAGGTAGGAGACGTAATCCAATAACATAAGACGCTGTCTGACTTCCGCAATGCAGCTTGGGACCGAGAATGAATCAACGGATCAGAACTATACTTGACCTGGAAAATCTGACGGCTTTATAGAATCCAACATTTCAGTGCTGTATAACCTACTTTATGTCTCATTCTCGTAAATATCTGATATTGCGTTCACAAGAACTTTGTGTATAAAGTATGAGGGTTTATGGACTATCATCTTATAGGAAACTTTGAATAAGTTGTTGAAGTTGAGGAAGTTAAAATATACGGTAGTATTTTAATGGTACATCCATGTAAATTTTTCAAACTCATGAGTTACTTGTACAAACCCAATTTAGTTTTTTCAAAATAATATTTTTTATTAAACAACTGCTTAAGATATACTACTTTTAAAATAATGTTTAGTTTTAAAGTGGCAGCCATTTTGAAAGTTTAAAATTAAATAAGTAAAAATACATCAGTAAAGAAAACTACTGCCGTTAAAATTTATTTAGTATTCTAACGGTAACAAATTTAAGAAAATCGGTTTTAAAACAAGGGAGAAAACTCATGTTTAAGATGGTGAGTAGGCTACAACAATATTTGCGCTCATTGGATAACTAAACTTTATACACAGGTGATTATTTTAGCTAACTAGTAGTTATGTTACCTAATGTGCCAAAATATTTTTCGTGACACTGAATGGGAATGATCACATTGCCATGTATGTAAAAAGTAGGCAAAACAACTCATTGACGCTCTAAAATGGGAATTGATAATTCCTGCTCGGTAAATTAGGTAGTTTCACCGTTGTTGTTTCTACACCAACCACAACTGCGGATCCGGTACCATAGTTAACAACCGATAAGCAAATAGCATAACCTTAACAAGCAAACATAATCTAAATGACAATGTATACTCATCTAAAAAGGTTAATTTGTGTGTTATTTTAAGTTAATTATGGCGTTAGGAAAAATCTTGTGTATATTTCGAGGACAAGAATAAATACACATATTTATTATTTTTTATTAGTTCGGCCGGTCGCTCAGTCAATATCGTCACGGACTTCGGGTCCAAGGCAGCGATTCCTGAATTCGGATCCCTGTCACTGCCACAAACATTTTATCGTGACGGCTCACCCCTATCTCTGCTGGATTAGTTTGCACGGGCCCATAGCCAAAGAGGCCACTAACCTCTTTTAAAAAATTAAAAAAAAATCCATTGCCACTCTCTAAATGTAAGGCCTATTGGCTATGGCCACACTCATCTAAAGGTTCGTGTGGCCATCTACAGTTCTCGAGCGGCCACATATAGCTATAGTATTTGAAAATATTTATGAACGCAAAAAACATGCTTTCGTTGGATTTTCATAAAAATGGTTACAATATTTAAATCGGATTGAATAGTAGTTAGATTATCGGTGGTGGGTGAACATTGCCCGGGACAAGCTTGCAGCGGACTGAATGGGTTTACTAATGACATGTAGCCCTTTGACCACCTGCGGTACTTTAATCACGGGTTACTGGTTAAATACATAGACCAAACTGAATCATATGTAAAATGCGTCATCTCAGAAAGATGTAGGTTTAGCTATAAAATTGACTTTACCATGTGGCCTTCTAATAAAACTTCTTACATAAATAGATTTTTTATTAGCCAACCAATATTTCAAAGATTTGGACTTCTCGATTATTTGTCAATAAAGAAGAAACGTTAGAAATATACCCCCGCCACAGCAAACCTAAAGACTAAGCGAATTTCCATTTATCTTGTTAGGTTTACCCAATGGATTTACTATTACTATCAGTCATATTCCCTTTAATTCGTCGGAGATTTATTTCCTATTTAAGTAACATTAAATTTAATAAGTACTTAGGTTTGTTGCTACAGGGTGAATGATGAGGTTTGTTGTTTTATTAAAATATTAATAACTTAGTATGGAAGAAAGAAATTAGTCAAATGTTGATCAAATATATCTATACACTTGTAAACTATATTCCCTTAGGAATAACATGGGAATTTTAAACTTTTCTCCGTAACTGTTAAGCATACAACAATGTTTTAATATGCTAAATAATTTTTTTATCTCCAAAAATAGCTTAAAAAGAAATTGCAAAGTTTTATGTTTATTGGCCTCAAATATGGATAAAACCACTTTTAACCCTATAAATACATGCGTAAAAACATAACCCCCATCAACCGATCATGCCGCTTTGCTAGCTCGTTAAAATAAAAGTAGGTTTACAAGAATGTATCAAATTTCATTGAGTCCGGTTATGAGGTTCGAGTTTTCGCGCTAATAGACACATTGTAATACACATACAGCGTATGAATTTGGATGGAAGGTGTTTTGGCCCCTGGGAATTTCAAAACGAAAAAGTTAATCTATTCCGGGTCCAAATCTTTCCATGAGACCTACTGTAATAGTTTATTCCCTACTTGGGAAATTTGCAAAAAGTGTACGGTTACCCTACATATTTATTATAACGGCAAACTCGTACGATAATAACCTTACTAAAATAAAGTTTCTTCTAAGAATATATAAATTTAATTTCTTTTGTCCCAACGACCATGTGGATTTTGTCTACTAAGCTAGCCAGTTACAGTTGACAAGGGTGAGAAAACTGACAGGTCTTCGAGCTTTAGGTTTAGAAGAGAAATTGAAATTGTTATTACTCTCGTTTTGTTGTAACGTGCCATCGTAAATATTTCCATGTTAGTCTTCACCATTGAAACGATTAGGTTTATTTAATCTTGTTGAAACCTGCTATAGTTGTTTTTTTTAATACGTTGGATGACAATAAAAAATAAATATTGAAAAAATAAATTTAAAAAATTAAGAATAATACTGGGGTTTTATATATTGTTAGTGATCGATAGTTTGTGAAAAACAAATACAGTATTTTTGCTAAAATAGATTTATTAAGTTCCTCAGTAAGTTAATTTCTGGGAAGTAGGAATTACAGGAAATTGAATATGCTTTCTAACTACAGTTTAACATTACACAATATAATTGTGGTGAAAAGTGACAAACACCGGCAAGGTTCTATGCTTCTATACAAAACAGGAATAAACGGTCATAAAATTTAAAACACAAACTTATTTAAGTCAAATTAAGTTCTGATAGTGAAAATGTAAGTGTCCTAGTGTAGATAAATTATAGATAAATGGACTAGGAACACCTCAACTACAACGCTTGTTGTATTTACCGTATTTAACGCCATAGCCATATCAAAACACATAGCTAAACGTCTGCAATGTCACAAACCTCGGCCTTAAATTGAGAAGGTCCAGTAATAACACTCAAGGAATGCATCTATCTATATATATAACTAGCGGTTTGCCCGTTCTACGTACGGGAATCTAGTAGTAAGTTAAAACCTTATATTCAGAACAGGAGTTGGTTTGCATATTTAGTGTGCATTTTTCCAGATATGATGGCAAAACTATAATTGTTTAGGAATACATATAAACCTTCTCAAATACAATATCTGACAGTTTCAAAGCCAAAACGAATGCTTCGCAATTAAATGTCACCCGATCGTGTTAGTTCATATTTTATATCTAACGATGAAAGGAATTGCTTTACAGTATAGATCTATGAGGCATAGCCCTAAGGTAGGCCTGTAATTGAAAGTTACTTTTCACACTGGTTAAAAGTAGTTAAAACACTACCTCAACCTCACTACTGCACACTTATTCGGGTTGAAATTTTTATTAACAATGGTGCTCTTGTCTTTTCCACGAAAAATAAGGAGATTAATGCGTTACCAATAGACATACACACACAAATACAGAATTGAGTCCACACAACATTTTGGAGTCCAGACAGAAAACGCTAAAAATTATACAGTAAGAAATCAATTAAATTAAATAAGCAATAAGGTGCAGTGTTTATAAATAAATAGTGATGTGTTTGTAAGTTATGTAAAAATGATTCTTACTGCTACCACCGGTTCCAAAAAAGGAAAGGAAAAGTAGCATTACCAAAAACCAACGTTTACATTTGAGAAAAGAACTGTAAGTAGTACTTGCGACTAATTCAACCTGTCCTTCTAATAAAACTGTATTATAGGTGTTAATCTGTTGGCAAATATATAAATAAATAAATACACAGGCCACAAAACATGTAACATGTAACGTTAACAACGTAAAGCTTTAAAAACTCACTATGGTTTGCTAAAAAAACTTTCACTTGATGTGGTGCAGTACCGAAGTTATTAATCTCCTTTGGTTTAAATTTTTTTTAAGTTTTCGAAAATCAAACTTGTTTCCCATTAATAACATTATTTGTAAGCAGCTTTTATTGTTAACACATCAATGACAGTTTGAAGAAACCACCTTTATCCAAACAAAGGTTTCTTATTTAAAGATTACGTAATATCTAAATAATAATCGGTAGGCTACATATATCTAGCAAACATTCGGAGGAAATGTGACAAAAAACGCACAAATCTGGGGTTTTGTACGTTTGTAGTGTTATTTCCTAAGTAGCAAAAGTACCGATATCGTTGTCGAAATGTAAGTAAGTAGAAACCAGAAGTGACACATTGTATAAGCGAGTTTAGCTACATCTGTTAAGTTAAACCTCTGTTACAGTACGATCACAGTGAAATTAGAAAGATCTTCCAAGATCGCAGCAACATCCACGATCACCCACTGCAGTTGTGATTTTTTACTTTGCACTTAACACAACTGTCCTTGAAGCGCCGTCAATGTGTGGAAACCTTTGTACCTCTACGGTATTGGTGACGATGATTAAAAAAATGTAAGTTTCCTTGCAATAATACAACACTGATTCGCGGTATTTTCCCCGGTTATCAAAACTCAAGAACAATCGTTGCACTTGCGATTAATTAAAGCGGTTAAGTAAGGCACAACGTTTTTAATCTCACTTGGTTTGGATGTGCTGACTAAACTTGATCGGAAATGGTTGCGGTATTTGTAAACAACTTTGAATGTAAGCATATCAGTGACAGCTAGAAGTGAGAACTAATCCAAACAGCTGATTGATATTTCATAAAATGTAATAGTAAACATTGGGAGAAAATTTGACAAAAATCGAACAAAATTGGGTTTTTGGTGGTTTGTTATTTTGTTTTCAAAGAAGCGAGGCCATGTTTTTATAGCCAAAGACACTCTCACCAATCCAGTAAATACAGAAAAACTATTAGAACCGTGATCGGTACTCTAGTTTTCTAGGAGTAGGCCGCGTAAAATGACATTTTGGCGTTACAGACCGAGTCACACAATGGACAGACAGACATACAGACAGAAATTGAGATAAGACTCGTTTCGGCTTTCTTAGGCTATGGAACGTAAAAATAACCAAAAACTGCATGATTCTAAGCAATGTACAGACAAAACTCTAATTTTATTTATATAGATACGCTAAGTCGAATTTTGTAAACAGAACCCCTCCCTCATTTTTGGACCGATTTTAACGATTAAAGTGTCAAAAACATGGCCCTGATCTGTAGTTTTACAAAAAGTTCTTTCTTTTTTTAAATCTTTTTTAGTTTGGGCAGAATCTTCCATCAAAGTTGGGTTTTCTCCCATAAGATTAACATGAGGGAATCTAAATATTTAATTGGAAACTTTGTCTCTACTAATTTGAGAGAACGGCTGGGCGTAGAAACTTGGTAGAGGTGTCCAAAGAAATGTCTTGGTCTGTAGATGAGTTACTAAAAGAAAAATGGAGTAAATTCCCTTAGGGCTCTGCCCCAGAAGCCTTTAAAGATCCCTCCACAGATTTGTTTATTTTTTGGACATGTGGATAATACTTTTTAAAGAAACAGCTGTCAATTTTTGAATTGTATTTTAAACAACACACATTCATTGGGAGTTACTGAACTGTCCAAAAGAAGTATTTGCAATGATATTTTCTGATTTTAAAATTGATTTTATTCTGTATCATGTCATGTTTTTGTAATATAAAGTACGATATGAACTGACGCGACGTGACGAAGAAAAAATCAAACTTACACTGTAACGGATGGTCCTCCCTTTGAAGTTAGAACGTGTCTTCTCAACAAACAGATGTATTTTATAAAATAAAATCATAAATTAATTCTTTATTACACTTATGAAATCGCGGAAGTGTTTAACTACAAAAGATCCACCAATACGTTTTTAAAGGTTCATACAAAATAAGAGATACCAGTTAACATACTAATAATAACTCCGATGACGTACGGAATGGGAAATATTATATTCATTGAATGATCAACCATATTTGGTAACTAACGCAATTAATATTATTATTGTTTTTACACTTATTACTCTTTAAACAATGCTAAATGCTGAAAATGTGTATAATTTCACTCAATTTATCGCAGATGAATCAGCGTAAATCTTGAAAGTAACCGTCGATTTCGACGGGTTTCACCTAGTATTTAATATACTTTCAAACCAATGAGAATTATTATGAGTATCAGTTGATATTTCTTGACATTTTGCGATATGGAGTTGTAGCCAAAAGTGGCCAAAAATCATAATTATAAAATCATTTTATAAACTTATTTTATGGAACTAAATCCAAATAAAACATATATGACACGTGTATAAAGTACATCTAAATGTAGAGTGCAAAATTTAAAATTGGATTTTTGATTTTGTCAATTGTCAAGGCAATGTGCATAGGAGTTGTATGTGGTATTTAACTTTGAAATATGTATACTGTATAAGTATAGGGATATCGCTATTATGCCCAAAAAAGAAGCACATTGGAACCTTACCATACATATTTCAACAGCAACCATCGAGTACCTAGTCGTCATTTAGTTTTCGTAAATACTAAACTGTAACTTTATACACGATTTCTTAACAAATAAAAATAAAATTTGTCAAATTAATTGTTAATTACAATTGATAAAATAAAATAAAAATACTTCCTAAAACCGCAGAGGTTTCTAATTCAAATGGGGCTGAAACGACGTATAGCATGCGTTCAACCTGAACATGTAACAATTATTTAATGGTAAAATCGGTAGCTTTTACCTGGAACCATAATCCTTCTGCACGCGAACAAGCACGCACGGAAACCCTTGAAGCAAATCACAACACGCTCCCTCGGTGGCGAGTACGCGACTGACTGCCGTCGCTAGCAGACGACGCGCATGTGCGACGGCAACAAGTGGAGGATTAGGTGCTGTTGATAATTGGATTTGGCGCGCGCGGGAGCAGCAGCAGATTCTATACTCGAGAATTAGTCACGTGACGAGTAGGAATAATCCTGTCAGCCGAGAGCTTGCTACGTTGATTTTGATTTGCACGGAAAGCTTAATTGTATTCCCATGTAGGATGAGACTCCAATCGTGATTTGTATGTTTGTATACGAAGTTCATCATATTTGTTTAAACGGGATATTTCAAACGGCAGAAAAAAACCTCAGATACGTACTTTATTCAAACAGTTTTTGATTCTGTTTGAAAATATTTCTAATAACATTTATTCATTCAATCTATTGCTCATGGAATAAGCAGTTTGAAATTGAAAACGTTATTCGGTGTTAGACTTTAGGGGCTTAAGTGTTACTTATACTTGATACTTTTAACACGATATGTTCTCTATGAGTACATGTATTTTACCACGCACTATAACCATGCCTGTTTGACTCAGTTGTTTACGTTTTTCAGTCTGTCTGTATACAGTATACTGAGTGCAGTTTTCCGATGGCATTTACCGAATTTTTGTCAGTGCATCAAAACAAAATCAAATAACTGCAAAGAGGGGTTATTTAATCAAAAAAACTTACTATATTCTTATAGTGGTTATTTATAAATATTTAGCATATAACATACATAATAGATGATGGATAAGTTTTACTAAACGAATTTCTTGAAATTTACGTTTGCACCAGTCACACTATATCTTGTACCGCTAAGTTGGTTTCTTTTCTAAGCCAGTTAAAGGCCAATTTCGATGGGCCTTGTCCATCCAGTCGTCTTAATGTTACGCTGTTAATGTCTTCGGTACTGTCCCTGTCTACTATTGTACGGTGCGAAGGTGTGGGCAGACGCTCTCAATATGATGCGGCTCACCCGAGTGCAGCGTTAGGAAGTACTAAAGGCCCATTTACACGTTGCCAGTGGCTGGCATTCTAGTAGAGATTTGACTTGAAGGTCGCTGGCAAGGGGTGACTGGAACGCCAGCTTACTGCCACTTTACCGTTTAAACGTTGACAGCTACTGGAATATAATTACGCTTTTTCATGTTGTGGTCTATTTGCTCTAGTTAACAAATTATGTCTGAAACACCACAACAAATTGTCATTAAAAAACAGTGTGTTCGATATGTAATGTTTTGTGTCTAAACTTATCTAAGCTTTTGTAAGTAAGTACCCCCACGATTTGACGAAGAAAGAAAGAGAAACATGAAAGATATTTATAAAATAATACGAGATGTATGTGATGTACGCTAGGCCTACTACGTTTTTTTTTTAGTAAAGGTAAATCCTTTACAGTGACATTATGCATATATCCATCTCTTCGACTTCACATCGCATTCTTCGATGCGCTCCTCAAATTATGACTTCGGTAATCTTGGTTAAACATATTCCACAGATTTTCGTGTTCACGATAAAGCTGGATATTTATGTGGAGGAGGGGGAAACTGGCATGCCTGTAAAACTAAAATATTCGTTCCACCGTCTCTGCCAGCTACTGGTGGGTCAGTGGCTAACTGGCTACTCCAGTGACTGACAGCACATGTTTACATGGTGCTAGTTGCTGTCATCCAGTGACTGGCAACCTCAACTGGAACGCCGACTGGTATCGTGTAAATCAGCCCTAAGGGTAGCATCTGCCTACCGAACAATTTCCGAACCTACCGTCCTGATGGTTGCTGGAGACATACCCGTCAAATATTTGGTGGCGGAGAGGAAGGCAATTAATAAGCACCATGGGGAGGAGCAGGCACGAACAGAGGAAGGCGTCCGCACCTACCAGGAGACACGGGGACTGTTGGACCAGGCGACTGATACAGCAAGTCCAACCTTGGGTTAATCGGTGGTGCGGAGATATCTAAGTAGGTAAACATCTACCTCACCCAATTTCTGACAGGTCACGGCTTTTTCCGGGCGTACCTGTTCAGGATGGGCAAAGCCGTGTCACCCGATTGCATATACTGCTCAGCTCAGGCATTCCCGATTACGTGACACATACTTTTTTGTACTACTAGCGTTCGGAAAGGCCCTGCCTGGAGGCTCAACAGTTTCATAGGACTGCTGTCAGTGGACACGGTCATACCGATGATGACGGAGGATAAGGACGATTGGACCTGTGTGACACATTACATCCAGGGTATCCTCCACGCCAAGAAGCCCGACCTCGACCGGGATGCGGCGTATGTCATAAAGATGCCAGAAATGGTGCGAGCCCTGAGGGATTTTTCTGTTGGCTTGAGGGGTCACATGTTGGCCTAACTTGAAGTAATGTGACAAACAATTCCAGGTCTGTGTCTAACAGAGAAGAGAGTTTTTTATTGTGTAAAATCATGAGTCTCACACTACAGGCAAGCTACCTTTGTGCGTAAATGAATTTTCCCTCCCATCGAAAAAAATATATATCCTGTAACTTCTAAAATACTTACCAGGATTAATATTCCTGAACTAAGTTATACATTTTTTGTACTATATTAGCTTATGATCTCTATGATAAATTATTACGAATGTTTACCTTAAGAGAGGGTTTAAGACCATTTTCCTTCATATCAATGAAAGAAAATTCCCTCTGTCTCCAGCGTCATTTGGTTTTTGTCTGCTTGGCTATCCAGTTTAGCTGACATATCGAGGAAACTGACAGGTCTTGGAGATTTTCGGTATCACTCTATTTTTCATTACATGTTATTCTAAATATTTCCTTGAGTTTATTCTACACTTAAAAATCAATTTAAGTTATTTTTTGTATATGAATGATCTAGTGGACTAGGTTTAGGCCTGTAGCGGTATTTCATAATATTTAAATTCCTGGTATGGTTGGTTTTAAAATTCGATCTCTTGTTGTAAAGAAACAGTAGTCAAATGACAAATGAAAATTGGGTCCAGAGTTTATTCAAGGTCGATACGGCAACACGCAAACAACCTCTGCTACTCCACTAGTCAGGCATTTCTTTTATGTAAATATCGTCATCTTTATGTGTTGAATATTCCGAGAATCTACAAATTATCACTAACTAGAAAACTATAAAAAAAGTTATTGTAACAAAAACCTGAATGATGTTGTTTAATCAAATTCAACTTTAATACTAACAAATCACCTGTTAATAAACAATAAATTAATATTAAACACAGACTGTTAAAAACATGATTAGAGATATTACTAAATCTCAACATTATGTAAATGGGATCATAATCAAATAATTGCAATTATCATTAATTAAATAAAATATATTCTGAGCTATGAAGGTAAAATAAATAGTAAGGAAAAGTTGAAGGTGTTCTTAAGAGGTTTATTAATTTTGCCGTACACCTGAAATTAAAAGGAACGTATATAATGTGAATAGAATATAAGTATTATTTTTATATACAAGTGCTTCTCAGTGCAAAAGACTAATTTTAGAAATAATGTATGCAAGTCAAACTATTATTTGGTTTTCGGCAAATTCAATTATGTAAGGTGTAAGTGTAGTGCTCAATATGTTATGTCACATCTATTAATCATTACCCTTAAATGGTCAGAGAAAAAAAATCCAGGTATCTCTGTTTTTCTGTCGCTTGTACAGTTAATTTACAGCTTTGGTTGGCTCCCTAGGGACTTTGGTCTATCTGTTAATTACTTTACCAAAGCCAAGGTCATTATTATCTGACCGCTACGGGTTATAAATATCTCTAAATTAACTATTCTTGATTCTTCATTGTAATTTTGAGAATTCTTACTGTTTTTTATGCATACATTTTGTGACCCAATTGTCAACCTATTGTAAATGTTGTTGTAATACATATTCAACAACAATCAATAATATATATTCAATTATATTAGAATGTGTTTCAAGTAAAGTATATTTGAAAAATTGTCATGAGTATTTCGTAATAAGGGCCTCTCATTTTTAATAGCTTTGCAAAGGATTCAGCCTTAGTTACTAACAAGACTACGAGAACACGCACACTCATCTTACACTCATCTCCATTAATACTTGGCCTAAAATACCTACTACAAGGAGGTGGTTACTTCATCAACCACCACCATCGTTGGTGGTATAAGGTATAAGGGTTATTACTTAAATTGGTTAATCAATATAACTTAATAAGCTTGTGTGGTCACTACTTGGTCAAACCCTAGGTCCCCAAGGTGAGGGAAGAAGATGAGAGTCTGTGTAGTGAGGGAGGAGGGTGTTGTAGACAGAGAGAGAGGAGATGATGGTTAGTAGAGAAGTTTAATTGTGTGGTCACTACTTGGTTAGTCCCCAGGTCCCCCAGGTGAGGGAAAGAGGATGAGGGTCTGTGTAGTAGGAGGGGAGGGTGTTGTAGTCAGAGAGAGAGGAGATGATGGTAGGAGAGAAGTGTAATTGTGTGGTCACTAATTGGTTAGTCCCCAGGTCCCCCAGGTGAGGGAGAGAGGATGAGGGTCTGTGTAGTAGGAGGGGAGGGTTTTGTAGACAGAGAGAGGGAATGGTAGGAGAGAAGTGTAATTGTGTGGTCACTAATTGGTTAGTACCCAGGTCCCCCAGGTAAGGGAGAGAGGATGAGGGTCTGTGTAGTGAGGGGGGAGGGTGTTGTAGACAGAGAGAGAGAGGAGATGATGGTAGGAGAGAAGTGTAATTGTGTGGTCACTAATTGGTTAGTCCCCAGGTCCCCCAGGTGAGGGAGAGAGGATGAGGGTCTGTGTAGTAAGAGGGGAGGGTGTTGTAGTCAGAGAGAGAGGAGATGATGGTAGGAGAGAAGTGTAATTGTGTGGTCACTAATTGGTCAGTCCCCAGGTCCCCCAGGTGAGGGAGAGAGGATGAGGGTCTGTGTAGTGAGGGAGGAGGGTGTTGTAGACAGAGAGAGAGGAGATGATGGTAGGAGAGAAGTGTAATTGTGTGGTCACTAATTGGTCAGTCCCCAGGTCCCCCAGGTGAGGGAGAGAGGATGAGGGTCTGTGAGGTGAGGGGGGAGGGTGTTGTAGACAGAGAAAGAGAGGAGATGATGGTAGGAGAGAAGTGTAATTGTGTGGTCACTAATTGGTCAGTCCCCAGGTCCCCCAGGTGAGGGAGAGAGGATGAGGGTCTGTGTAGTGAGGGAGGAGGGTGTTGTAGACAGAGAGAGAGAGGAGATGATGGTAGGAGAGAAGTGTAATTGTGTGGTCACTAATTGGTTAGTCCCCAGGTCCCCCAGGTGAGGGAGAGAGGATGAGGGTCTGTGTAGTAAGAGGGGAGGGTGTTGTAGTCAGAGAGAGAGGAGATGATGGTAGGAGAGAAGTGTAATTGTGTGGTCACTAATTGGTCAGTCCCCAGGTCCCCCAGGTGAGGGAGAGAGGATGAGGGTCTGTGTAGTAGGAGGGGAGGGTGTTGTAGTCAGAGAGAGAGAGGAGATGATGGTAGGAGAGAAGTGTAATTGTGTGGTCACTAATTGGTCAGTCCCCAGGTCCCCCAGGTGAGGGAGAGAGGATGAGGGTCTGTGTAGTAAGAGGGGAGGGTGTTGTAGTCAGAGAGAGAGGAGATGATGGTAGGAGAGAAGTGTAATTGTGTGGTCACTAATTGGTCAGTCCCCAGGTCCCCCAGGTGAGGGAGAGAGGATGAGGGTCTGTGTAGTGAGGGAGGAGGGTGTTGTAGACAGAGAGAGAGGAGATGATGGTAGGAGAGAAGTGTAATTGTGTGGTCACTAATTGGTCAGTCCCCAGGTCCCCCAGGTGAGGGAGAGAGGATGAGGGTCTGTGTAGTGAGGGGGGAGGGTGTTGTAGACAGAGAGAGAGAGGAGATGATGGTAGGAGAGAAGTGTAATTGTGTGGTCACTAATTGGTCAGTCCCCAGGTCCCCCAGGTGAGGGAGAGAGGATGAGGGTCTGTGTAGTGAGGGAGGAGGGTGTTGTAGACAGAGAGAGAGAGGAGATGATGGTAGGAGAGAAGTGTAATTGTGTGGTCACTAATTGGTTAGTCCCCAGGTCCCCCAGGTGAGGGAGAGAGGATGAGGGTCTGTGTAGTAAGAGGGGAGGGTGTTGTAGTCAGAGAGAGAGGAGATGATGGTAGGAGAGAAGTGTAATTGTGTGGTCACTAATTGGTCAGTCCCCAGGTCCCCCAGGTGAGGGAGAGAGGATGAGGGTCTGTGTAGTAGGAGGGGAGGGTGTTGTAGTCAGAGAGAGAGAGGAGATGATGGTAGGAGAGAAGTGTAATTGTGTGGTCACTACTTGGTCAAACCCTAGGTCCCCAAGGTGAGGGAAGAAGATGAGAGTCTGTGTAGTGAGGGAGGAGGGTGTTGTAGACAGAGAGAGAGGAGATGATGGTTAGTAGAGAAGTTTAATTGTGTGGTCACTACTTGGTTAGTCCTCAGGTCCCCCAGGTGAGGTAAAGAGGATGAGGGTCTGTGTAGTAGGAGGGGAGGGTTTTGTAGACAGAGAGAGGGAATGGTAGGAGAGAAGTGTAATTGTGTGGTCACTACTTGGTTAGTCCCCAGGTCCCCCAGGTGAGGGAGAGAGGATGAGGGTCTATGTAGTAGGAGGGGAGGGTTTTGTAGACAGAGAGAGAGGAGATGATGGTAGGAGAGAAGTGTAATTGTGCGGTCACTAATTGGTTAGTCCCCAGGTCCCCCAGGTGAGGGAGAGAGGATGAGGGTCTGTGTAGTAGGAGGGGAGGGTGTTGTAGTCAGAGAGAGAGAGGAGATGATGGTAGGAGAGAAGTGTAATTGTGTGGTCACTACTTGGTTAGTCCTCAGGTCCCCCAGGTGAGGTAAAGAGGATGAGGGTCTGTGTAGTAGGAGGGGAGGGTTTTGTAGACAGAGAGAGGGAATGGTAGGAGAGAAGTGTAATTGTGTGGTCACTACTTGGTTAGTCCCCAGGTCCCCCAGGTGAGGGAGAGAGGATGAGGGTCTATGTAGTAGGAGGGGAGGGTCTATGTAGTAGGAGGGGAGGGTGTTGTAGACAGAGATTAAGGGAATGATGATAGGAGAGAAGTGTAATTGTGCGGTCACTAATTGGTTAGTCCCCAGGTCCCCCAGGTGAGGGAGAGAGGATGAGGGTCTGTGTAGTAGGAGGGGAGGGTGTTGTAGTCAGAGAGAGAGGAGATGATGGTAGGAGAGAAGTGTAACTGTGTGGTCACTAATTGGTTAGTCCCCAGGTCCCCCAGGTGAGGGAGAGAGAATGAGGGTCTGTGTAGTAGGAGGGGAGGGTGTTGTAGTCAGAGAGAGAGGAGATGATGGTAGGAGAGAAGTGTAATTGTGTGGTCACTACTTGGTCAGTCCCCAGGTCCCCCAGGTGAGGGAGAGAGGGAGGGTCTGTGTAGTAAGAGGGGAGGGTGTTGTAGTCAGAGAGAGAGGAGATGATGGTAGGAGAGAAGTGTAATTGTGTGGTCACTACTTGGTCAGTCCCCAGGTCCCCGTGGTGACGTGTTCAACATTTGTCTCAATTTGTGCTTGATTCTCGTAACCAGCTTCCGCAATAAAACATTACTTAACAAACAGATAACATTCTGATCTCATGTATCCTTTATAGTTACCAAATCATCCTTTATAGTATTAAAAAAAACTATTATTTGATAACTGCATTTTACAAATTATCGTGCAATTGCAAAATGTTTTATGGATTTTGATGACCATAGATAGCAAAGGACCAAATACAGTTTTATTAAATAGATTCTCATTTTTTTTTAGTATATTGTATTACATAAATACTGTAATTAAGATGTATTTATATCATTTTGTACCTATTTAATTAAACGAGTTGGATTATATCATGGGTTAGTGCTTATGAGGTTTAAGCGATTACCAAATGTTGTTTCTTTACAATATAATTATTGACTACATTTGTTTGTAAGTGGAAATGTTTTTCACTTGTTTTTGATGCAAAAAGTGGACATTACGGAAATTGGTATTCTTATAGAATAAAAATTAACTTCATTTATTTAAACGAGCTAGCATTAATTTCAGTCCGTTAAAATAAAAACCATTTTGGCATTTGACCCATACCTTTATAACAGTACTCTTTATACATAATACAAATACACAATTTCAGTGATAAATTTCATTGAATGAACTTTTATACACATTGTAATGTTTGTACTAAAACCATATTTTGGGTTTTACCAGTACGAGAAATAAATTTAAATAAAAATACAGCTTGACCACAATTTACGTTACTAATGTATTTAACCTGTAAATATTGTTTTATATCCATACCACTGTCCGGGTATAATAATTGCATTCAGTGACATGTTTTATTTTGAGTAGTCGGAATCAAGTTAAAACAATAGAGGATGGTGGGACGTGCAATGACCAGTTACACCAGATGAATACAAATGAGTGTACGAGGGTGAACGAACAGTTCCATGTTTTGGTTTGTCCAATAAATTACGGATATTTTGTTTTTATTGACGAAACGCTATACACATTTTACAACGAAAAATAACTAATTAATTTTGTTCTATTTATTAGTAGTTTCTTAAAGTGTTGGTATGAATTCTTTCGATATTAACTGTGAAGGTTTCGAGTATGTAAAGGTCGAATTGTGTATACAATTTAGTAGATAAATAAGTTTCCTTTTATTAAAAATGGAAAATGGTAGTTGCCTTATTATTATTCAGTGACGATTCCTTTTATACTAAACTATACGTAAGTCATTAACAAATTGAATTTTAACTAGCTCAGAGGTGAAAACCTTGTAAATTTTGTGATTTTACCGATGCATCTTGGTGTTAAATGTAAGTTACCACTTTAAAACACTAAGACGCATCGGTAAAGGAATTTCCCCCATTAAAGAGGTGTTTAAAATAGCTTTTACAATAATTATTATTTAGTTATAAACATTTTTTTACAATTCCTACTTTGTAACAGCTAAAACTTGAATACTTAAAATCAGATACGCGTTTATTTAAACTACTAAGTATCGACGAGGTTAGGATCGCAAGATTTTCATGACAAAGTGGGATGGGTCCTAAAAGGTTACTTATTGAAAACTATGTAATTTGTATTTGGATGTGGAAATAATGAACTACTGAACAACTAATACTTAGTCAACCTAGTAGATAGTATACTAATCGACTTTAGGTAGTGAGAAACTAAGTTGAGATACATTAATCTGTAAATCCTCAACAATTTTTTGTGTGTGTTTATTTTCTCCCGCATGACCTTAATGTTGTCTCATAGAAGTATTTCATGTGTGAACCACTGTCAAAGAGTGTATAACCATAGCCAGGATCGACATAATGAAAGTGTTAGTCGTCCGCGCGCCCTCTGGTGGGCCACATGTATCATTGTTATGGCTTACTCCGAGCTTTGCTCTTGGGGATCCAACCTTAAATCATAATATTATGTAGCTGAATGTAAGAACGAAACAGATAATATTTTTTAAGAATACGCTTTAAGTAAGTTGTAACTAAAATCTATTTCTTATTAAAATACTACTTTGTTCTATTCAATCGGCAATACAGTCCTAGTTGTAAGGTTCATATCCTTTGGAGTAACTCACTATTGAGTAAAGAAACACATTATACGCTATTTAGAAGATAGCCATTGCCATACTTGCTCATAGTTAGGTATGTTACTATTCCTGCCTATAGTCCTATGTCATCAGAGTTATAGTATAATCCAAATGTTCTAAAAATAATGTCCATTTCATAGTAAGGACCATTCAGGAAATTTTTTAATTCACTAAATGTATTAGCTGAAAATTTATGTACACGAATCAAAATGTATTTTGAGGTATAATTAATCCAGTAAGAGTATATAAAACCATGAATATGCTTTTTGCTCATAAAATACAGATTTATTTAGAAAATAAATGGTTATGGCATTTTAACCAATGTATTTAAACATATAAAAAAAAGAAAACTAAATGAGTAATGGCGTTTAAAAAAGTGGATATGTAATACGAGAAACACATTTAAAACACTAAAAGGGTGTTTTTTTTATTTGTTTGTAGATTAGGCGAATAAAATAAACAAATGCAACATTTCCAACAGGTTTTTTTTTATTCAAAAAATAACATAATAAAATATTGGCTGGAATATTTAATATAACTAATAAAAAATACCTACAAATAAAACTTAATTTAACATTTTTTTACCAAATGATATTAATCCGAATGTCATTTTCTTTTGTGCTGTATTTTGTGATAAGCCATTATACTTTGGATGGATTGTTAGGACCAAATGTTAAAATTCCCCAATTACAACAAATATTGAAAATACATATGAGTACCTATATGAGCATTGCTACCAAAAAAACAATAACAGAATGGTAAAATAATAAAAATTATGATAAAAATAATGATAAATTAAAAATAATAAGTTAATTAGTAGTGTACTAACTCCAGGCCGCAATCCTTCGAATTGGAAACCTCGCGAGTAGTGTTGTAACAGCTGTTTTGTTTGGAGGCAGCTAATCGCATTTGTGTATAGATTGAGAATACACAGGCTTGGTTACTGGTATATGAAAATATTGACTCCATTTAAAATGTAGAGAAATATATTTTCAATTTGTATTGTGTTGGTTTTCAATTCTATATGTTAATTTTCAATCTTTTTATAAATTTATGTTCATAAATGTAAATTTAAATGAATGCTACGTGATTAAATGAGCGGTTGTCACTTGTCTGCCATGTTATATTATAGGACGTCTGGCGCTAATCAACACTACTTGCGACGTTGCCAATTCTACCAGGCCACGGCCTGGAGTTAAAGGTGGGCGTGATATGAGTCTCGAATAGACATTGTATATATGTTGTAATGAATGGGCTATCACTATTTTCTAAGGAAATCATTAAATATAACATTGTGCACCCCTCGGGGCCGTTAAGACTAATGTTGGTGACTTCTCAAGGGGCCATACATGGCAGGCTATCATTTTCTGTTCAAATAAAACAAATTATCAGATGCTAACAGGATGCCTTTTTAAACATCAAATCAATATTAAAGTATCAATCATTTAGTTTTAGTCTTACTATATTTCAGTAAATTCGTGTCACTAATGAATGGGCTCTCATGCGTCTTAGAGTGTTAACACAATGTATTATGGTTTTGACGCAGCAGAGCTTCAATAGGACTACGTTTAATGAAAACCCATAAACAGTGAAATGGAGATGTCTTCAATCAGTGTCGCCAACCCCCTAACAATAGACGACAAAAGAGAGACACGCTCATCACTAACTTGCTGTTTTTAATTATTGTTTGTCTTTTTGTTTCACTTTTGATGACGGGCTTTTGATCAGACCTATTGGTGTTTTCAAAGGTTTGTTTTAATAAACTTTTATCATGAGTGAACCGTTACTAGCCAATCTTTCTTAGGTTGAGTTAAGCCCTGTTTATCATATAATACTCTGAAATTAACTACATTTTATTGCATTTACGGGTTGCAACAAGGGCTGCCTCAAAAACCAAAATTAATACTTTTAAAACTTCAATACACTTTTTTTCAAGGGTAACTTCAGAATTACTACCTATGTGCAACTTAATTTATATAAGCCAAATAGCTCTTACAGTTGTCAGTGTTCTTCTCTCAACCGTAGAAGTGACTTAACAATATTTCTATTGTACATAGTAATCAAAATATGTAATTTTAAAATCACGTATATTTTTTTAACGCTAGGCAGGAGCCGGTATTTATTGCGGTATTTTTCAAAATACTTTAGGCTAGACCTAGGGGTTGCGGTATTGTCACTTAAAATCCATTGGTGATATGGTGGGATTTGAACCCGGGACCTCAGGGACCGAAGTCCTGCACTCTAACCACTACACCAGCTCGCCTCTCCTAAGTTGCTTCTTTAAAGGTGCTTACTTAACGTTAAAATAATCGCAAATAAATACAAATGACTTTTTCTCTATAAATCGCACATCTGCATAATATAGTATCTGCATCCCAAGATATGAGGTACTTAAATGAAAACAATATTTTCAAGTGAATCAAATGCATTTATAAGGCAGTAAAAAAAAAACAATTTAGTGTGATTTACAGATATAGGGTGCATATAACATGATTGAAATACTTTTAGGTAACATGTAAAACTATTAAATATGTAAAGTCAGTAAGCTCTCATCACTTAAAACTATTTTATTAAAATCCTTTGAGTAACAAACAAATGTTAAAAGTATGCAAGAGAGTTATATTACTTGAAGTGCAATTAGTACGTCAACAGTGATATTATATCCTGTCTCTAAAGATTAATTAAAACATCTCTTTTCATCAATTTTCCTTTTGCATGGATTAAAACGATTTGTTTTGACATTCAATAAAGCGCATTTAATAAAGCTTCTCTTATATTAAATTAGAGAAGAGGATTTATATTTTACCATTAGTATGGTCGTCATACTGTATAGATCTAAAAGTGATATATAAATTATGGCATTACATACAACGATGGTGCATTTAATAAGGAGTTTCATACACTGTAATATTTATGTTATACAAATTGTTTATCATTTCAGACTACAGTATAGTTTCATAAGTAGTATTCCAAGGCCTTAGAAGCAGCGTTGTAGTACTACTATCATCAATAGTTTTTAGCTATCCCATGACCGTAAACTAGTGGTTTGGCGTGTACCTTAGTCTGAAGACCCGCCTATATGGAATAGAAAAAAGATATGTCTCATTAGCAAGAAGAGCCTTTTCTGAGCTGAAGGAGGCTAATTTTTGGTCTGCATTGTATATACGATTTATATTTTACAATGTAGGCTTTTGTAATTTAATCTCCAACTTCCATTGTTCTTTTTTGACGAAAGCCAATGTTGTAATGTTAAATTATATAAGTAATTAGATCACAGAATTAGTTAGGTTGGCTTTTAAAACTCAAGTTAAAATTACTTACAAATAAACTAGCCATTTATGGAACGTTATTTCGTAGTGGATATAACATGTAAATGTAAAATTAAATATATGTTATTGGGTGAGTTAAAGATATTGTGAGAATGGTTAATAGTCACTTAACATTTGTTATGCCAAGACACGAAAAAAGCATGCTGTGTTGAAATTCTTACGCCAAAAAGATAGAAATCTATTGAATGGTATGAGTTAAATAACAAATATTATGCACATCATATTTTTGACGAATGTAAACGAGCGTAACAAGAGGTCATGTAACCAGTGAGACGCATCTGCAGGATGTTAGAGGCTTCTTTTCATCCTGAAAAGTTATGATACTATCTATAGCAACTAACTGTTAGTTATAGCACGCAAATTAGAAAACATGACTTGAATTTCAGAATAAATTAACATAAATAATTGATTTATATTAGTTAAAATTGGTAAAAATTAATTGATGAAATTTTGCAGAATGCGGTAAAATAGTGGTACAGTATAGAGTTAGTGTAAAACTGCCCTTGCTCATTATGCGAACACCATTATACATAGCTTTGTATGGTCACAATTTCGATAAAGTATAAAAATACACATCCCAACAAATCAATTCGTAAAATGTATTTATATCACTCCATACTGAAAGTAGCTATTTTCGATTACAGCTGATCTCAAAGAAACTAATTGTTTCCAAATCTTTAATTTTAAGCAAGGAAAAATTATCAGCTGATTTTCCCATTAACTAAAATTACTTTTCCTACAAATGCATAGAAATTGTCATATTGCCACACCTGTAAACGGTAAGTAAAATAGCGCAAATACGGGAATGGGTATCCCCCCTCGCTAAATCAGCTGAATTAATTGTTGGCGTTTTTACACTAACCACAGCCACGGAGCCGGTACGTTAACAGCCTGTAAGCAAATTGCATAACTTAAAAAATAAACATGACTCAAACGACATTTTATATAGAACTTAGAAGTTTATCTTTGTGTTATATATTAAGTAAATGATTTATGATGGTACGAAAAATCTCAGCTGAAACTTGCCCGTTAGGCCTGATGCAGCCTTTTTGTTTTTGTTTTTATAATTAAATTACTAAAATTAGGAAATGTAATAGTTTTAATTTTACTGAGGTCTGTTATTCTGTATGCAAGTATTTTTCTGTCGTGACGAAAACTATCGCTCATAACTGGTACCTAAAATGATTTTCCGGCACTTGCTTATATTTATTCCTCGGTTTTGCCTCGTACGTAAAAATAACCATCACACACTTGGCTTCACCTCGCACGTGAAGTATGGTGTTAAAAATGCCATATGTAGATACTATTTATGAAATATAATATTCTTGTTCTCCAAAACAAACAATGTATTACACTTTATACGGATAGCAAGCGAATGATAATGTAATAATAATTTAACCATCATAGTTACCAACACAATGTCAAAACTAAGTTTTAGCCCTTGCTAATCTGTTTTACTGAGCATTGCTTATTGTACCTGAGGCAGTTTGTCTAAACTCAGCATAACCATCGTTAACGGATATCTGTCAACTAGGGTTGGTGATTTGGAAAGTTAAAGACCGATCTAGAACCAAGCTTTCAAACAGTTTTGGACAAAGACAGCTGTAAGGACAAAGTCAGATTCTAATTATTTCAATGTTAAATAAAATCTTTTATAACCACATGTTTTCGCTTTCAAACTACTCATTGAAAGTGTTAAAAAATGTAAAGTTTGACAATGTTTACTAAACTCAGTAATCAGAGATTCTTAACCTCATCTCTCATTAATAATGCACAGTGTTTGTTAACAGAGGCACGAACTTGCAAAAGACTTTCACCACAGATTAAACAAAGTTTGGCAAATACTTACGCTGTTTATTACCTTATACGTTAGGATTTGCATGTTTTTGGGCTTTTGGAATTCCACTTACATACTCAGGTTACTTTGATAACAGGTGCTGTTAAATATTTAATATATTCAAAGTATATACATATTGATTCACAATGAAATGGTAGTATAACCTTATGGAGAATGTTCGTGTGAATTCTAAATTTTTTAACAAGTAACTTATTCCGTTGACGTTGAGCTTGTCGAAATAATTGATTAATAATATAATCCACTGAATATCTCTCACTAATGATGATTATAAATGTCATGTGATATTAAAATATACAATGCCAGGTATCTAGTCGGCCACATAATATTTAAGGATTTTGCACAACCATAATACAAACATTATCCTACCCTACTACCTATTTCATAGGTGGACACAATAAGGGTAGCTGTTAAAAATAAATATAAATACTTTGAGAAGACCAAACTTAGAAATAAACATTAGGGGAAAATCCAGCAAAGAAGCCAAAGTTAATAGTCCTTATGTAAACTAAATTATCATCTTTCTTTCAAATTAGGTAAAGTTTAAAGTACGGTATTGTATATATGTTTGGATATACTCCTTTGTTAACAATAACAAATCCTCAAACGTATATATCAGGGTGATTAAGAATACATGTCAGAAATTGAATCTGATGACATCGTGCACAGATTGCATAAAGAGAGTTATGTTCCCTGCCTCAGCTAAAACAAAACTATTGGCCCAGTGTGTTGCTTGTAATACACATGTTCATAATGTAAACATTTTTATAAATAAATCTGTAAAAATGTTCAATCACGTTTATTTTATATGGTTAATAAAAGTATCAATTAAAACCAACTCTTTAGATTTCAGAATCTGTTTTATTAGCGACGTAAGAATTACCTAGAAATAAACAACTACACTTGTTATGAAGCATATTAGTTTGACTTCTGGTGCTTAACCTTATAAAGCGTGTCAATAACATAATTACTAATTTATACAGATTACAAATGATTTTCATTATGCAAGTCTAAATCGTAATTTTAAGCCAGCCGTATTCTACTGGACAATCAGTGTACGTTTTGAAATCTTTTCCCACTTAAAAAAACATCACTCAATAATCAATAGGAAAAATCATAGAATAAAAAACATTAAATTAATTTTAAGCCTAATTAATTAATTTTACGCTTTTTGTTGTTAAAACTGCATATTTTAAATGTATCTTCTTTTAAAACATTATCTTTAAATAGATTACACTAAGTTAAATCGCAGTTCAAGATTTAAAACGATCGAATGGCAGTTTGGCAACTCATAAAGGAAAAAAACATACGACAAATGAGATACATTGCATTTGATATATGCATAGATAATATTTTTCTGGTTAATTATTAACGAATATTTTATTTAATCACTTAAATGTCTTATACAACATAATAATCTAATATTTTGATAATATATTATCTTTAACAAGTACGAGCAAAGTAATGATTACTTTGAACCCATAAAAAGTAACCTATTACAAAGCTGCAAGACTGGACGTTGTTTTGGTATTTGACGTTAAGACAAATGTTGGTGACTTCTCATGGGGCCCAACATGACGCACCATTAATTTACAGCTCAAAGAAACACTCGCTTTATTGTCCATGTGTTTACTTTATATGTTTATACACACACGCTGCACATCGGTATTGACTAACATGGATTTCATTATTTTGACGGTGCCATTGATAAGTCCTTACTAGATGTCACAGATCTCACTTCATAATATTATTGGTAATATATTTCCCTAAAATTTTCTGTAAGTACACTAAAATACTGTACAGGTACCTTTGTAGGTATACGATTGAGATTATGGTCAACCCAAAACCTTTCTAGAACAATACTGTTTTTTTATTATTTTGAAACGATTTAATCAATAAAATACTTAACCACTTTTGATTGATTCATGTATTTTTAACTATGTAAAATATATTGCTTTTTAATTCGATAGAACGTTAAAAAAACATGGTTACCCAGGAACTGCATTTTTTTATGTGCTAACATCTGGGAAGGTATATTTTTACAATTTTAGCTTCAACTGGATTTTTAAGAAAACCATTTAAGGTGAAAAATAATGTTGTATACAAAATGTCAAATTTCACTGTAAATTTAATTTTACCCCCCTTAACAGGGGTGTCAAATCCCTCTGTATATGTAGTCTACTGACACCCCATAGAGAATATGCCCAAGTAAATTTCGTATTTTGTAAACCCCCGTCTTATCTACACTGCATAGGGCTATGCTAGATCTCATAACTATTCCAGGTTGAGTAATTTGTAAGATAAAGTTATCATAATAGGTCAGTCTATGGTATTTGCCTCTTATAAGTATAGAAGATTGGGGGTTTTATTTTGACTCAGGCAATACCGGGTTTTGCTGATAGTAATTTAGTAAAAACCTAACCTATCATGAACAATATATCATAAACGATTAAAGATTCAATTGTACGATGGACTTTCTTAATATTTATCCAGAAAAATGACTTTAGTATAGTTAGACCTATTTCTTTAACATGAACAATAATAACAACAAACATACAGTTAAAGTTAACTAATGGTAGTTGTAGCGTAACTCACAAGGGACCGTTGCGGCATTAGTCTTGCTGAGCTAAATGTAACAACGTCTCCCGAGTAATCGACGTAAGAAAGATGTTTACCAAAGAGTGAAATACATAAACTTGACACTAATTGTTATTAAAACGTTTGACATGCATAGTGTACGCAAACTTAATTCTAGTCTTTTACAAAAAGTTGAAGTTTTGAGTCTGACTGCCATGAAACCTCCTTGATTGTTGTCTCTCATTTAGCGTGTATTTTCTGGTAAAACCATTCCAATTTCCATTTCACACTCTTATGATACAGGAATACAGTCAACAACATAGGTCT
The DNA here is from genome assembly GCF_028750875.1 of Macrosteles quadrilineatus. Taxonomy (NCBI): domain Eukaryota; kingdom Metazoa; phylum Arthropoda; class Insecta; order Hemiptera; family Cicadellidae; genus Macrosteles; species Macrosteles quadrilineatus. Next base: position 28,962,078 of record NW_026542594.1, on the reverse strand, counting down.
CAAATTGAAAGACAAGTCTAGTTTAAAGTTAAGTAGAGTCTAGAATTAACTTCAGCTCGGTCACGTTTGCTTTAGTTTATGTCTCTTCGTTTATTTCGTTTTTTATTTTATAAATGTATGGACTTGCATTGCACGTGTTATGTTCCATATACCATGTGAACTCTGTCGACTCCTTCAAATGAAGTGACTACTTGACACCCTGTAGGTCAGATGATGGTTTAGAATAAGAACCAAAAATAGTCACCGATACATCAGCCAATGATTACCACATGCAGTTGTTGTAAACTCTTTTTAACTTAAAGCTAACAATCACTGGTCATAATAAAAGTTCTTTTATGATTTGAAAATGGTTTGGCAATGAACCATTCAGATCATAATTTTACCTACGTCCGTTTTTTTTAATTGCCTTTTCCACTTTTAGAATCGTTAAGATTCACTTTAACGAATTGTTTCCTTGCTTTACAGCACTAGTGATGTAAAATAACGCACCTATACGATTCAAGGATAGAGAAAAATAAATAAAACTGTAATGATTCAAGCGTTATCAGCTAATAACGAACAATTAAATTGTTGATCTTCTGACTTCCGCTGGAACCTCACACATTTGCTCCTTAAACATAATAAATGACAATTAAACCCCTTAACCCAATCTAAACTATTTGCTATTCAATAGCAGGAACATGTATAGAAAGATTTTGAAAATGAAAAATACGGGTAGTTCTAGTGACGACATAGAAGTAAGGGCTCAAAGGGTTGGTATCTTTCACCCCCTTAATCAAAGAAAGGTTACAATGAAGTAAATGTGTGCAAAACCTGTTTTTGATGGTCTATTATTGAAAATAATAACAATGTAAAAGATATATTACTTTAATTTGGTTTGTTGTAAGTTAAATGCTGTAAATAAACTTTTTTTTTTTAAATTCAGTATTGCTAAAAATATGTAATGTTCGTCTACGTATAGCTAAAATAGTACTTGAGAAAAATGCTGCTAGCAGTACCTATTTCCTGAGAAAGTAACCGAAAGAGTATAGATAATGAGGTTGTACAAACGTGATAAACAAACGATCGTAGGTAGACAGTAGTTTAAGCAACTCGCGTAATTAGCCTTTTACACGATCGTTGGGAAAACTAATATTATGTTAAACAAGTGAACTTAACTAAAATCTTTGTTGTAAGTTTAGAAGGTCGTCGAATCAAACATAATAAAATTCAGTATCATTTTAATGGTTACAAAATGGACCCAGCTTATCAATTAATATTCGTATTCATAAATAGACGAAGGAAACAGCTGGTTCCAGGCAGTAACGAACCTATACAACAGATCTTCTCACTCCAATCCACACTCATCTTACCTTTATATATATTTAGCTTTCAATGTTCAATAATTTGTGCTTCACTTTCTGAAAAGTGATACATAACTGATAAATATATTGATCATGCCCCTTGAGTTAGCTTAAAAAAGCCCCCTAGTTAGTTCGATAAAATTGGCCACTTCGAATGAATCTGACACGTAAGTTGAGTACCAATTTGATACAATAGCTCAGCCGGGTAAACTGGTCATTGTTATTTAAATGACTCGTTCAAGCGCTCGAAGGTCGCCGGGCAGTCATGCATCGCACAAAACACGCACAGTTTTAAACGTGTTGTTTAACTGTAGAAATAAGAACGCGTCATTCGCTGGTTATGCATTGATGTTTGTCAATGGTCAACCCTAACCAAAAATAAACTAGGTAAGAGATATGAGTATAACCTGCTAATCAACTATTTAACACGATTTAGAAGTGTAATGAGGCACACTTAGATACATAGTACGTGGTCTTTTACTATTAACATTAATAAGTTAAAATCACAAAGAAAATCATACAAAATTATGTTTTGTGTGCTTATGTTTCATTTTAGTTCTCTTTAATATGAATTGGTACTGATGTATTAATACTGCCATCAATAATACCATGGTCTTTATGAGTTCACCGTACTAGTTTATGAATAAGGTATTGTAGTCCCCGCACTTCGGTCATAAAGATGTCATATTTAATTGATGCACTGATCCAACTTCTTGCCATATTGGACTATGAAAGTGAAATTATGTATATAAATGTTTCCCAACCGCCTTTAAGTAATTGGTGTTTATAATATTAAGTAAGTAAATAACAATAATTAATCAAAGTAGGTTTTAAAATAAATAACATGTTAATCGTCTTAATTGGTTATAAACATTAAAATTAATCCGAAGATATAGCATATAATAATATATTACTTTACTTTAGACATGAAGTGTCGCGTCTCCGCTGTCTGGCCTTCCGCTCCGGCGTCGTCACAGATGTAGAACAGCGTAGATGTTGACTTTACTATTTGGGTTATGTAGAGGGAGTCTTTAAATAATAAGTACAACTGAATTAAACTTGACTTGTATTGACTGTTCAACGTTTACACAACTGATTTAATAAATGAAATGAGTTCAACAAGACAAAAGAAGAGTAAAGACTGGCATGCGTGTTGCTAGTTGTGTAGCTCCCTCTCAACTGACTAGTTACTGTCGATCCACCCCTACTAGTATTCGTGCGCCCTCTGGCCTACTCCTTAAAAAATAGTTCCACAATCTTTTAATAATTTTAAGAACTATATTAAATATTTTAGGCCTGTCACAGAAGTACAAGTAATTTTAATCACAAAACCCCAATTATTCCGATCTTTGTGTCACGTATGGATAGACTGTACCAGGTTAATGTAATCTTCAAAGAGAAAGAATTAAATTGTATCCCTGTCCATAAAATACTGAAATACTAAATAACTTACCTCAAAGCAATATGTTTATAATTACACATTCACAATATTGTTGTTTGAAGTCCACTCACATGCACTTCATTTACAGACCCTTTGAAAATATAACACTACGTTCAATCCGTTCCTATATAAATAAATGTTATGTGTCGAAGAATATTTTAATCTCTGTTGGGAAATTTTCTTCAAATAATATTCTCTTGAACATTCAATAGTACAAAAACTTTTGATTAATTTATTTTTAGCGAATTTCCCTATAGGGAAGTAGCTATTACCGTAGGTCACATGGTAAGACCTAGGCCTGGGACCGATTTACTTTTTCATTTTGATGTCCCCGGAGGCCAAAAACACCATTCGTTCTAATTTTTATATACGTATATATATATCTATATATATATATATATATGTGTCCATCCGCACGATAACTTGAGTAATTTTTGTCCGATTTTGATAAAATTTGGTTTGAAGGTGTAATGTGGGATAAACTTGAATGAGTTCGCGAACCAGCATGATCGGACTATGGGAACAGGGGTTTATAGGGGGTTTTATGGGGTAAAAATAGGTTTTTCCCATTTTTGACCCTAAAAACACAACATTATTTCATAATTTCTTTCGAAACCATTTTGTAGAGCTTAAAAAAACAAATAATTTAGTATATTAAAGTGTTATTATGCGCCTAATTGTTACGGAGAAAATTAAAAAAAATTTTAATTTTAAAATTCCTATGTTATTCTTATGGAGCACATTCATTAATTCTTACCTTATGAAGGTTATTCTTACCTTCATCGTTCTTCATTAATAGTTAAGTCTTATTTTATTAAATGTTCACATTTCAAACCAAAATTTACCATGACCCAAAGCCAGTCAACTGTTGTAGTATGCTTGTTTATGAACATATTTTGATCAAATTTGGAAAATACATTATTTTTTACTAAACTACAGTACCTTTTAACATTTTACATAAAAAAAAACTTTTTTACCCTCCCTGTTGTAGCAAACCTAAGTACTCGTTAAACTATAATTCTGTTTAAATAGAGAATAAATGTGATATTTTTAAGGAGACATTTTAGTGTAAATCCAATCAGGCAAATGGAAATTCGCTAAGTCTGCAGGTTTGCTGCGGCGGGGGTATGTTTTTCCATTGTACACTACAATCACCAGATATATATAATAAGCATATTTTATTATGTTATTTGTATTTAACTGTAGCGTATGTTGTCCAAACCATGTATAACAATTTACAGCATAGATTAATTACCAGACCCTATTACCATTCACATTGCCCATAACCACGGCGTTCATTCTGCATAAATTACCAACATTGTTAACGTCTCATCTAACTCGTATACAACTATTTCATAAATCATGAGCTGCTGTGGGCTATTTCGTTATGGTAGTAACACAACAACTATAAACTATATGACGTCGAAATACTAAACAATTAACTTTAAAAGTTGTTAATGTATCCTCAACTAGTCCTTGAGCACTAAACTTAGTAAACTGGTCATTCATGGGCAATGGACATCTGTCTAGTTGGGTTTATCATTTCACAGTTTCTGACTTGAGCCTGTGGGGCGACTGATCGTGATATAACAAACTTTGTACTTGACCATCGAGCCAGTTACTGAGTTGTGGTTTTAATCTTAAAACATTCACTATCATGACAGTCACTCTGTTAAAATAATATGCTTTAAATTCATCTTTGAAAGAAGGTTTTTAGTAAATTACCGATATTCGGGGTGTCCAGTTCACCAGACAAATTTCTGGAAATGGTTCCATGGGTCAAATCGAAGAAAAAATCAAGTTTCACACGTTTTTCCAAATCTCTTCGTTAGCAAGACGTCCGCCATTCTGTATGTTTTACAATTTGAAAATGATGGCTTTGCAGTTTGCAGAGACTAGTGTTTAGTGATGAGGCCTCATTTAATCTCAGTAGACAAGTGAATCACCATGCTGTAAGAATATGGTGGTTAGAAAAGCCAAGAGGAAGAGAGTATATCACGTACGAGAAAGATATGCCTTAACAGAATGATCTTTAAGCACTAAGCAATCATAAAGTGTGTGGACCCTACCCCTCTATTGAATTTACTTTAACTAGGTTAGATAACTGTTCAGAACGGCTTATTACTCAGCTAATAGAAGATGTTCGTGGCTTAGTTTGCCAGCTAGATGGCGCTCCTCCACATTTGAAGTCTGAAGTGCGTGAGTTTTTGAAAGACGGTGCCAGACCGTTGAGTCGGTCGAGTTGGACGCATCGATGTGTATAATAACTCTACTATAAGGGAGTTATTATACATCGATGGTTGGACCGGTGGAAAGGAAGACAGACATTTTATTTGACACCAAGATTGCCTTGCTTAACACCAAGTGATTTTCTCTTATGATGGTTTATCAAAGACCAAGTGTACTACCCTCCTGCGCCCCAAACCCTACACGAGTTAAGATATCTAATAACAGAAGCCGTGCAGTACATAAATCCCAAAATACTACAGAATGTCTGGATTTAAGTTGAAATTTCACCTAGATATTTGAGTGTCTAATAGAGCTCACTTGAGCAATTCATATATATGAGTCTTTAATTAAAATTTAAACCTGTTAATACTATAAACCGTTTTATTATTTATCATTATTTTGTAACTCAGAGTATAAAAACTAGTATGTACTCTGACCACAAATACTGGACAAAGTTGTCAGTTAATTTCGGAACTGTTTTATAATTTGTTAATTGTTTGTTTTCGAGGAAATAAATTAATTATTCATATTTCATAACAGGAGTAGAAAGTGAGGCATTACATATTTGACACTCTATGATTAAAGTGCGAGGTTATCGTGCACTTTAATGTGGCCTAGGATGTAATGACCCACTTTCACTCATATTTTGAACGTTAGTTTTAGACTGCATTACAAATAATAGTAATTTTTTTAATTAAAATATACATCGGAATAGTTTGTCATTACAGGTAGAAAAGTGTAAAAACGAATAGCATTTTTAGTTTAGGACTTCTATTTAAAGTTCAAATTTACATTGATTGTACAGTTTTGGTTGTTGCAAATTGAAAAAAAGTTGAAACAATGACAAATGTATGTTTGTATGTCGTCAAAACCCGAAAAAATAATAAACATTACATTTCTATATTAAACATTCTTTTTAAGTAGTAAACAATGTGATGATGCATTTTCATAGTTGATAATCATATAGCGAAAACTGGTGATTTTACAGTAATATAGCGAAAATAAATTTACCTTACTTTTGAACCATTCTTATTGAATAGCCCTGTATTCTAAAAATGAAATCAAATGCTTTGAGATTTAGGAACATGTGAAACCTATTAGTTTCACATTGTGTTCTTTATATGTGTAATTTAGATTAAATCTCATGTCTAACAAGAAAGCTTTAGCAAAATAGAAAAGTTTCTTTTTCTGGCTTTTAAGACTCTAACGCCATCGGCTTGGCTGATTCTCATCGAACTTGCAGAGTTTTGTAAAGTTTTACAATATCAAAACAAGATAACTTGAACGATTCCCTGTTCTCAACATAATTAACTAACTGCGGCCGAGGGCTAATTAATTTCATCTACTTACAGTTTCTGTCATTCATCGAGGTTGAACGAGATTTTGTAAACTTCGCCTCTCGATTCAAATATTATGAACATCTTGAATGTAACATTTTCACATATGCTTTCAAAACTAGATAGCCTTCCACATGTCACTTCAGTGATATATCCGTTGATTTCAATCCAAGCCGAATCGTAATCCATATTAATTATATATTATATTCGAAGAAATGTCAGTTTAGAATAACCATTGACATCATATGGCTATATGTTTATAGTTTTGATAAATATTTAATATTAGAAAATGTTTATTATGTTTAAACCCATAAGCACAAATAGCAATCTGTAGCTCTCTACCTTTATATTCACAAACCATTTAGTAGAATATCAGTTTTGGGCCTGTACAGAATAATAATTATTATTTTACTAACATAAACTTCGGATTCAATGTGTTTCATTTTTATTGTGTTAGGGCTTAAACTGAATAAAACAAGCTATTCGCAAGATTATAGTAATTGTGAAAAATATGCGTAATATTCGTTTAGTGAACATATATATGATATTGTGAATACCTTCTCAGAATATTTTTACGATTATATTTATAAAAGTATGCTTTTCACAATATATTAATTCATGAAATTTCTGCACCAGAGGTCAATATTAAACTTACAAACATAATTTGCATATTGCAACTCTCCAGAGATTTGTACAACTTACTAAAAGTAACAACGTCTCCCGAGTCAGCATTGTATCGTGTTTATTACAGAGAAGTACACTTTTTTTATAATCCCTTGTATTTTTTAAAATTATCTCTGGAGTTAGATTGTAAACAGTACATAAATATAAAATTAGATTTAGCAACTTATTATTTTCAAGCATATTTGTAATTTTGCAATTTTAAATTCTATCCACATTTTATTTAATTTTAACCCAAACTTTACCAGTTGATTCGTTTAGTTATTATAGCCATTAGAAGACCCTTTCTTGTATACTGAACCTTGACGTATCATTAATGTTTATGCAGTCGGTCTATACTAATGTTGGGCTATTTGGGCCTCAAGTAGATTTAATATTTACTGCAGTTTTTAAAATATTCCACTCTATTCCTCTTTAAAATTTAATTTAAAACTTGTTACCATTTGTTAACACACAAACGGTACAAAAATCTAAAAATAATATTCAGAATCTTCCTTTGTTCAACACTTGATTGAAAAAAATCTAGCCATGAACTTTCCGAACACTGGCTTAGAAATACTCCACATAAGTAAGAAATGCAATAGACTTGACGGACAACCTAGAAAAGTATGAAATTTACAAAGCTTACACCTAAAATAATTAGGACGATAAAAATGTTAAGCGGCAAACTACAGTACAAGTTGAACTTTATATTCAATAGCATCTCAAATCAGAAAAGGAACCCTGAGCTAGGAGACCGAAGTTCTGATTAACCTCACCGCACTGGCACGACATTAGAATCTACCGGTCGGCGTCTTGTTCGTATGGCACGACATGGGAATCTACCGGTCGGCGTCTTGCTCGTAACGTGAGAATGTCAGCTTGTACAGTATGTGCGACAGGCGTATGGCACGACATAGGAATCTACCGGTCGGCGTCTTGCTCGTAACGTGAAAATGCCAGCTTGTACACTATGTGGGACAGGCGTGTGGCACGACATAGGAATCTACCGGTCGGCGTCTTGCTCGTAACGTGAAAATGTCAGCTTGTACACTATGTGGGACAGGTGTGTGGCACGACATAGGAATCTACCGGTCGGCGTCTTGCTCGTAACGTGAAAATGTCAGCTTGTACAGTATGTGCGACAGGCGTATGGCACGACATAGGAATCTACCGGTCGGCGTCTTGCTCGTAACGTGAAAATGCCAGCTTGTACACTATGTGGGACAGGCGTGTGGCACGACATAGGAATCTACCGGTCGGCGTCTTGCTCGTAACGTGAAAATGTCAGCTTGTACACTATGTGGGACAGGTGTGTGGCACGACATAGGAATCTACCGGTCGGCGTCTTGCTCGTAACGTGAGAATGTCAGCTTGTACAGTATGTGCGACAGGCGTATGGCACGACATGGGAATCTACCGGTCGGCGTCTTGCTCGTAACGTGAGAATGTCAGCTTGTACAGTATGTGCGACAGGCGTATGGCACGACATAGGAATCTACCGGTCGGCGTCTTGCTCGTAACGTGAAAATGTCAGCTTGTACACTATGTGGGACAGGTGTGTGGCACGACATAGGAATCTACCGGTCGGCGTCTTGCTCGTAACGTGAAAATGTCAGCTTGTACACTATGTGGGACAGGTGTGTGGCACGACATAGGAATCTACCGGTCGGCGTCTTGCTCGTAACGTGAAAATGCCAGCTTGTACAGTATGTGGGACAGGCGTGTGGCACGACATAGGAATCTACCGGTCGGCGTCTTGCTCGTAACGTGAAAATGTCAGCTTGTACACTATGTGGGACAGGCGTGTGGCACGACATAGGAATCTACCGGTCGGCGTCTTGCTCGTAACGTGAAAATGCCAGCTTGTACAGTATGTGGGACAGGCGTGTGGCACGACATAGGAATCTACCGGTCGGCGTCTTGCTCGTAACGTGAAAATGTCAACTTGTACAGTATGTGCGACAGGCGTATGGCACGACATAGGAATCTACCGGTCGGCGTCTTGCTCGTAACGTGAAAATGTCAACTTGTACAGTATGTGCGACAGGCGTATGGCACGACATAGGAATCTACCGGTCGGCGTCTTGCTCGTAACGTGAAAATGCCAGCTTGTACAGTATGTGCGACAGGTGTGTGGCACGACATAGGAATCTACCGGTCGGCGTCTTGCTCGTAACGTGAAAATGTCAGCTTGTACAGTATGTGCGACAGGCGTATGGCACGAAATAGGAATCTACCGGTCGGCGTCTTGCTCGTAACATGAAAATGTCAGCTTGTACAGTATGTGCGACAGGTGTGTGGCACGACATATGAATCTACCGGTCGGCGTCTTGCTCGTAACGTGAAAATGTCAGCTTGTACAGTATGTGCGACAGGTGTGTGGCACGACATATGAATCTACCGGTCGGCGTCTTGCTCGTAACGTGAAAATGTCAGCTTGTACAGTATGTGCGACAGGTGTGTGGCACGACATATGAATCTACCGGTCGGCGTCTTGCTCGTAACGTGAAAATGTCAGCTTGTACAGTATGTGCGACAGGTGTGTGGCACGACATATGAATCTACCGGTCGGCGTCTTGCTCGTAACGTGAAAATGTCAGCTTGTACAGTATGTGCGACAGGTGTGTGGCACGACATAAGTAGGTGTGTGTTAGCGGAAACATCACAGACAGCTGTCATGGCAGATGTGGTAAATTTAATTGTTTAAAGGGTATCCTTAGGAAATTGCGTCAGAGCAGGTGGTTGCGGTGTGGTACGTCAGAAGTGACGTCATAGGTTATGTGTAATTGGGGTGTATGAAAGTGATCATATGGTTTTCAAGGTCATAGGTTTGTGTTTTAAAAAAAAGGAAGCTATTCTACACTTGTAGTGTAGGATAGCTTCCTTGTTTTGTTTATTGTTTATTTGTATAAAACATGAGGGATGACAATAACTTACATACTATTACAATTAATAAGGAAAACATGTGCGAACGTACGTATCTAGAGTGAGCGTCTGCTAAAGTGTAAAACTAATGAGTTTATTGGTGGCCTTTATAAAGGCCGTTTTGTGTAGTTCGGCGACGCTTGTGTACTTGGATGTTTACTTCTTCAACTCCTCTATTGTATTATGGAGCTCTTTCCATCTTGCCATGTCTGCATTGTGCTCGGCCCATTCGATGTTGTCTCGAGGCTGAGCGCACCAAACACGATCAAATTTGCGGCGAATCTCTTTCTCCTCCTCTAGCAGTTGAAGTAGTTTTTCTTCCTTTCGTTTTCGCTCTTGCTCTTCTGCTTCGATGCATGCTTGGTGTAGGCCAGAGTCTTCAATATCGCTTGTCCACTGTTGTTGTTGTTGTAGGTTGGCCATCTTGTGCAAAGTAAACGAGAAAGGTTGAGTTGACTGGTGAAGAGCTGGATGCGAAGTGACTGTTGCGTGTAAAGAAGTGCAGGTCCCTGACGAAGTGGGCGGAGCTAAAGCAGTAGGGGTGGGGGAAAGTAGTAGAGGTGGGGGAGAGCATCATGAGGGCATCATTCCATCCGTTTTAAAAGTATTTTGATTCTACGTCCCTTGTCTTGTGAGTGATGTTTCAGTTTTTCTTGATAGGTTTTACAATTACATTGACAATAGGAGAAAGATTCACATTTTTTACAAGCCATTCCATCTACTTGACATTCAGGTGTTTTGAAACACTTAAGATTACAACAATAGTATTTTAAATCGTATTCCGATTTGTGATCAAAAGATGAATTGGAATTACACTGTGACATGTTGCTCGACTGAATTCTAAAACAAGAATGAAAAGCAATGTGTTGTGAGCTGCTATTTATAGTGCAAGAGTCAGCAGCTCTCATGCATCTGCCACAAGTTAGTCTACATTTTTCCATAGTAGGTTAACCATTTGTGTTAGATCGTGTATGTAATTTTGATGCTTGTCTTGATATGTTTTACACCTACATTTGCAATAGCCAACAGACTCACATTTTTTACAAGCTTTTCCATCAACTTTACTTTCAGGCTTTCTAAAACATTTTAAATTACAACAATAGTTATCCAAATCGTATTTGGATTTGTAAACAAAAGGTAAATTGTATTTACGCTGTGACATGATGCTCGGTGAATTGTTGAAACAAGACTGAGAGCAACTGCGTGTAAGACCTGTTATTTATAGTAAAAAGTTCAAGGTCATTTGTTTGAATTTAAAAAAAGAAACAACATATCAGCATATAGAATTAATTATATACTGATATGTTGTTTCCTCTTTTAATTTTTTTATTTATTTTTTTAATGACAAAAACATGTAACAAACATATGTACATAGATGGTTATTTACAGAAAAAAACTTAAAACTAACATTGATGGGTGATGTGTAGAGATAGTTCAGTGGAATTGTTTCCGCAAACTCCGTGTGATACCAAATAGAGGGATCCTGGTTGAATACCTCGCAGGTCTTCGTTTTGTAGTTGCTGCACAAATCGTCTTGGAAGATAAACTTGAAATTTCGGTTCATCACCTGGTGAAAACGGTGCCTCGCTCAGTGATGCTAAAATTGCGTCTCCATGTGAAGTTTCTGTCTTCTTCAGCTCGTGAACGATGTAGTGTTTGTGTTCCTTCAATTCGTGACATTTCTTAGTACTTAGAATGCTGGATTTGGACTGGGTGTTGAACTGATCCACCAAAGACTGGAGAAACTGTTGTGAAGCCATTTTCTTGATTAGGACTACCCTGTGAGATGTTGCCTCTGCGATGTCTGGAGTAATACTGATGAGAATCCTGAGACTGTCCACTGTATTTATAGCACACGTTCCCCCCTCCACTGCTATTTCCTTCGTAATACTTCCACTGTTGCTGTTTGAATTTATTTTTGTCCCAATAGTGAAGAACTAGAAAATTAGCTAATCGGTATGCGTTTTTTAGTGCACATTGTGTTACTGTGCGATAAGAGTGATCTGTTAAAGTACAAATAGGTCCATAATTAATTTGATGATCCTTGTCCATTCTTATGTCGAAAACATCGTGATATGTGTATTGTTGTATCCATTGTCTTTTTTCCGATCCTCTTGTATAAATATGGGAAAACTTGTTAGAAAAATGATACATGATATTGTTCAAGTGCTTATAACTTATCAATCCTTCGTTCCACTGAATATGGTGAAAATGTTTGGTTATCCATTTGTTTGTTCTTCTTGCTTTGTCATTCAATTGGTTTACTGAAAATGGAGCTTCAAATATAAACGGGTATACGACATGTGTAATCAAATCTAAAATCACTAATTCTTTTATCACAAATTCATCTTTGTTATCACGAAATGCTTGAAATTCTATTACACAGGGTTTTATATCCATAATGTTTAACCCTATCTACACACCACCACGTATAGTGTTCAACTGAATTCACACCGCGCCTTGGTCACTCTTTTATACTGTTTTTCTTTAATTACACTTCTTGGGTTGCTGGTTCTTCTTGGTTTATAGTTTCATATTCTTCAACAGCTTCTATCGCTTCTTCATCAATTGATTCGAAGTTCCTTAACTGTCTCCACATACCAACTTCATGAGGCAATCTATTAAAAATAGATGTATCCACGTGTCCGTATAATATGGTGCTTTCCGGTTGTTTTTCCAGTGTATCAATTAAATACTCCTTGATGATTGAACTTGAGAATACAAGTTGTTTCATATATCTAGAGATAGGAGACGTTGCATGCATTAAAATGTAGAATTCTTCACGTGAGAGTAAAATTTTACTTTCATGTTGAGTTAAATCTCTAAATCGTACTTGTAGTGTTCCACGATTCTTTACTATGTCAATTTCATTGTCAGAATCCAAAAGTCGAATATTAGTTTTCCTTCCGCAAACATTAGTATTTAAGTAACATTCAATTAGATTTAAACGTTTTAGAAAAGATTCCCATGCCGTTTCAGAAAATATAACCATTTTTGTACCATGCTGCAAGATTACTGTAGGTGTATATTCCGAAGATTTCATTAGTCCAGCTGTTACACTTTTACCCAAACATAGTGAGATAGGATAGTAAATGCGTAGGAAAACTTCTTTCAAAATATTAATTGGGATTGTATCTTCATCTTTCCGCTTCCTTTTAGTGCCATTTTTTTTAGTTTTTTCTTCTTTTTCTTCCTTGTCCTCCTTGTTTTCTTTGTCTTCTTGTTTTCGAAACTTTAAAAACTCTTCTATTTCATTGACGATTTCTTGATGGTTTTCTTGATCCAATAATGCTGCTTCCTCTGCATCCTTTTGTACGACTGATGGAGAACTCATTTTACTCATGATGTAGTGTAGGATGTTACCCATTCAACGAACGAGCAAAGACTGATTGGTGGTGTGCGAAGCTCCTCCTTTTATAGCCGACTGGTGGTTGTGGTGAAACTCATTTACAACACTGTTTTGACTAATCCCGTCAATGGTGTGTACGTTACAATTTTATCATGCAAAATTAAACAATATGCAGATGTTGCATCAGGAACGTTCTCTTCAAACTCCATTTCTATTTTTATATCCACACTTGATGACTTTACAGATTCGTTTTGTTTTGAACAATCTATTACAATTATTGGAGCTTTTGATTCGTACTGCTCGGGAGACAGTATCGGGGTGTTTGTTTTCCCGTAGTATGAACTTTGGAATCTAGCGTACATATCATACAAAACAGTGTACCTCTTCTTAGTGAAAGAAATATTAAAGTTGTCGTAAGGGAAAAATTGTGAATTAAGAAACACTTTACAATTGGTTAGTTTGCAATGATCGAAATGACCGGCATTAGCTAGTATATTATTCCTTTTTTTGTTTGTAGTGCAAATATTACATATCTTGCTTTTTCCAAATGAGTAGATGTTTTTACAGTCCATGTATGTCTTTGTGTTTTAGGTAAAACTGGATATTCATGAAATTCCCAACTTCTGAATGGTATTACAATATCTCTATCTGATTTCAGTTGTCTCAACAGTGTTATTCTATGTTCGTCATTTAATCGCACATGTGGTACTCTCCAAACGATTTTGTCCAAAGTTAAATTCCAGTCTAAATTTGCATCAGTGGTTCCAGTTGCTGCGCAAATAGTATCCTTATCATTTGATGATCTTAATAACACTAATTCCTGTTTCACATTTATTATTACTCTTCTGTAATCTTCAGCAAAGCCTAGAAATAATTTCAATGGTATGTAGAAATCAAAGTTCCCTGCAGAATCAGGGGTGATTGTCTCGTTATCGGGTGCAACCCATCCTCCAATTCTTAACAAATTCCTCTCGTTTTGTGTCAAAGATGCTAATCCTTTTAATGTGCTTGTTAAACCTACTTTCTTTGTAGAATCGACAGTTACTCCCGATATTTCATATCTAATTTCATAAAATAAAAATGCCATTGGATTATTGATAAAAGGAACGGTGGTTCCAGCTGTTCCATCTTTTTTTGTTACTCTTCCTTCAATATATAGATAACTTTCACACGGAAGAGTGTAAATATCCTGTTGTTGTATAGGAATTCTAATTTCATCATTATTATTCAATTTTGACGAAGCGTAGGGGTTGTGCGTGTGATACTCCTTTTCCCATAAAGTCTCGTCGAATGTCGGTCCTTGTGCTATATCCAGTATTTCCATTTTCAATGAGTTTTAATCCAATATCCTGTAAAAACCGAATGTTTTCAGTAGTTAATCCTTTTGCAGATGATGAGCTAGTTAGGTGTTTGCCCGACAACTCTCTCTCTTCTTGAATGACAATCCCATGGTTTAGGTGGATGCTTTTATGTGAATCCTGATCGTAATACGTTCTTCTCTGAAGTCTATGAGGTTTCCGTCTTGATCTAGTATGTTCAACACGATGTCTGAAACAACACTGGTGTTTAAGGGAAGGTACACCAAGTTTTGTGGCTTTTCTACAATCTTAAAACCTGGGGCGACTGTCGGATAGAATGTGTGCAATATATGACTATTCTCTCCATCTCTGTATGATCCTTGTATAATGTTACATGTAATGTCTATCGTATTAACTTTCAGTATTGTTACAGTTTTATCACCAGAATAGGTCTTTTTAGGTTCTAGTATTGGAGTTGTTTCAGAAAATCCCAATAATCCTCCAATTGAATGTTTTTGAGTAAAATCAATATAATAGGAAGAAGTTATTTCAGCTTTCATGGTATTGTTATTTCCTCTTATTGTTATATATTCTTTTTCTGATTCCTTTTGAACAAGTTCGTTAAGTTCTTCGTTTTTCATTTGTTTTTGTATAAATTCGTTAATATGGTCTATTTCGTAAGATCCTGTTGGTAAACTAATTTCTTTCATTGGTGTTAATTCTCCTAAATTATTTTTGCTTTTGTAATAGTGTAATTTGTTATTGACTCCCTCAGAAATATTTGGAATAGAATTGTATGTTGTTAAATCCAATAATGCAGCTTCCCATAATCTTCCTTTTTGCAATCGTAGAGCTGGAAATAGAATACTGCGCAGAGTTGATGAAGTGCCGGTCAATGAGACCGTATAGGAAGACATCTTAAAGTTGACTAACGCTTCTAGCTAAAAAATCTAAACATAAGTGTCCGCAAATTGTTGTATTGCCAGGTTGTTCTATGTTATAGTTGTAAAATACTTGTTTTGCTGTGCGAAAGTAACGTTGAAGCTCTTTAGGTGGTGGCATATTACCGTAACTATCGAAATAATAAATAATTCGATCAAGTTTTTTATAACATATCCAATGAGTGCCAGGACCTTCACTGTTTTCTAAATTAACTATTCCAGTCTCATTTTTCCATATTTTACCGGGCAATGCATCTTTCATAAACACTCCTCTAAAAAATGGTATTTTCATACAAGAAGCGTATATAATTAATTCTTTATTTGTCAACTCTTTGTTTGGAATTAGTATTTGTTTTTTCTTGTTTAATACACACGGTATGGTCTTAAGTATAATCCTCCTCCTTTTTTTATCATTGACCATATTGTTGGTTTCTTGTTTTTTTTTTATTTTGATTATTCCTTCTTTTCCTTTTAATACTACCTCCTTGCTTTTTAACCGTTCGTTTTCGGCCTTTCCTCCTCTTTCCTCCTCCAAACGTAGTTTTTGTCTTCATTGCTGCTGTTACTGCCAAAGCTGCTGCTTTTTCACCAAAACTTGCGTCACTAGATTTTACTCTTTGCCAAGCCTTTTCAGCAAGCGCTCTATCCGCTATGGATCTATTTTTTGTATCTGCAAACTTTGAATATGCTATATCGTGCTGTTTGCAAGCTTGATCTAGTTTATTTATTCCAGAATCTCCTCTTTCCAGACGTTTTTTCAATTTTGTTCCAGGTCCACAGTATTGATATCCTCCAGGCAAATGCAGTTCTACTGGTAGTAAATCTATTGTTTTGTTAACAATTGCTCCATTTGGTTTAGATAATAGAGAAACTGCTGATGATGTCAATCCTCTTCCTCTCTTCAAGCTCTCTATATCACGACTGATGTGCTTTACCTTTAACATCTCTATTTATAGGGGAATGTACCCACATCGGCTTCACTCCTCAAGTGTTTGACAATGAATGTTTCATTTATGAATTGATTTCTTATTATGTACCTTTATCAATCCATATTATACTTTTTGTATTATCATCTTCTTTGTTATATTTTTGAATATGTTGTATAATTACATGTGTGTACTTCTTCATTTTGTTCATCTTTTATTAACACTTGCTTTTATATATTATCTTTTATCTAATCCAAAGTCACCGCTTCGTGAGGTAAAACTGTATTTTAAACATTTTTCTAATGGTGAAATCTTTCTACAGGTTTAGTTCTAAGCAACTTTGTTCTGCTAGACATAAAATATTGCTTCATAATAACCCTATCAATCCATTGATCTCTTTGATCTGGATGCACTTTGTTATGTCCTGGATATGCTGGTATCATATTGTGAAAATCAAACATTACAGTACCTAAAAGTCTAGCAAGATAGTTTACATTGACAGCATTATCCATTTGTTGTGGATCTTCAAGATTTGTTATTATTTTATTATTACATGTGTATATTTCTTCATTTTGTTCATCTTTTTATTATACACTGGCTTTTTATATGATCTTTCATCTGATCCAAAGTTACTGCTTCGTGAGGTAAAACTGCATTATGAACATTTGCTAATGGTAAGTTTTTACAATCAAAAGTGGTGGTCTTTATATTATTATGTTTATATTCATCGGTTATTACAGGAACTTGTTTAAAAACTACCACATCTTCAGGATTTACTCCACCTTTTACATTAGTTATCTTTTTGTTCTCAGCATGCCAATTTCCATTCTTTTGTAACATGATTTGACTTACAGTAGCAGCATCTGTTGGTTTTAATCCTTCTTTAACCTTATGTAATATTTTACCTTTGCAATCAATTTGTTCATTATAGTGAATAATACAATTATCTTTAACATGTTTGAGGTTAACTGCATCCGAATCTTCTTTAGGGTATCCTATATCATTTATAACAAAGTTATAAAAAGAGAATCTATCTTCTTTTCTTTCAGGGATTATAGAATGTAAATATCCTTTATTGACTGAATCTTGACTATCGACAGGATCAGCTAAGTTTGTAACTCTTCTGTTTTTAACATCGTAAACTTCATTATTAACTTGTAAAGTATTTGACAGTTTTGAAAGTAAATAATCTTTGGTGACGGAATCGGAGTTTTCTATTGGTTCACCAACATTTGTTATTCTATGAGACTTGGCATTATAAGAGTCGTTTTGAAGTTGTAAGCTCAACAATTTTTCACTTTTTAAAGTTTTCAAATTTATTGCATCATTATCATCTTCTGGATCTTTTACAAACTTCAATCGTTTGCTGCTTATGTTATAATCTCCTTCAGCTGTTAATGGTAAACTATATCTTTTACCATTGGGTTTTGGTTTTTCTCCAAAATTGGAATACCTTCCAAACTTGTCCACGCTCATGATTCAACTGAGTTCCCTCGATTCTTGTCCTCCTTTTATATGCGATGATTAAGCAATAATCCTTCGATTTCGTAGTTCATCGATTAAAGCTACCCATTCATTGTCCAATCCGGTATGACCGGCTTCCATGGCTTCATGTAATAATCTCATTCGATCAACCAGCTTATTGACATCATTATAATATATTATGTTGGTATTGTATAGACTTTTTAATAATCCTTTCCCTGAAGATGTAGGTTCGTTGGTTCTTGGTCTTTTGTGTAACACATTTAATTCAGCTGTAGATATAGCTCTTCTTTTAAGTTGAGATTTTTTCACTTGTGTTGGAAAAAGATCAGCTATGACACTTGTGTATTTTATTGATCGATTTCGATAAATGGGCAAATCTTTGGAATACTGCTTTTTATGTGCATTTGTATCATTTAGTATATTTTTAAACACTGATAGGTCTTTTTTGGTATATTTACCAGGTTTGTTTTTAAAAATAAGTTCAAACAGTCCTGTTGTACCTTTATATTTTTGGTTACCAATAAGGATGTTATCGTTTTCATCAATATCCAAATTACTGTCTCCAATCATAATACCATTGTCTTCTAGTCTAGCTCCATAAATGTGATATCTTCGATTAGCCTGTGTTGAATGTAACATGTTTAATAAATATTTTCTGCCCAAATTCCCTTTGAATGCTATGTTTGTGCTTAATGTACTTAAATTTGTAGGATTAGTAGATCCTTCTTCTTGTCCTGCGGAAAATCCTTCCTTTTCTCTTGAATCTTCAGTTTCTTCTGTTTCTCCTGTTTCTTCTGTTTCTTCACTTTCTTCGCTTTCACCACTTTCTTCAGTTGGTTGAAATTGTTTGTATTGTTCATAATCTCTTGATTCTTTTTCATACTTAGAAATCGGTAGAATAGCATCTCCTTCGAAAGGTTTTTCAATATTCTTAACTAATCTGTTTAAAGGATCAGTAACGGGTTTAAACGTTGATTCTATAAACTTTTCTCTTTCGCTTATACCTAACTTCAGAGCTCTGTTTTTATGTCTAATAGAATCACTAAGTGATTTTATTTCTTTTAAGAGCTTTTCTTGACTTGCCATGTTTACAGTATGAAGTGTTGATTTGAAATAGTGATATTTAGAGAAGCAAAACGTATTTATCAAACCCTATTCTATATCGTCCGTCTTTTATGGCTTGTTCTTTCATAATGACCAAAAATCCATACTTTTCTGCCCATGCTTTTCCACAAATTTGTTTAAACTTATCAAATGACATATCAGCATTTACATGATCGTTATATACGTGTTTCAGGTTGGTTTCATCTTGTTTGAACAAAATTATAACATTTGCATTATCTCTGATAAGTTGCTTTGGAATTTTACTGTATGTTTGTCCTATATATATGCTGTCGATATTATTATGTCTTCCCATGGCGAAATAGTTCCTAATAGTATCATGATTTTCACATGAAACGTCATCAAATAGAAATACTGAATATGGTTTAGCTTGGTTTGGTTGCAAAACTTTATCACTGGCGTTAAATTTATAAAAGTTAACACCTGACACCTTCGATATGATTTTCTCCAACAATTGATACTTTGGCTGATGTAGTGACTTTGAAAATATGTATAAGTTATTAAACCTCAATCCTTTAGGATTTGTAATCAAATTAAATACGACATTAGTTTTTCCACAGTTTGAAGGACCACTTATAATACATCTGACTGTGTTTGGAAGTAAACTACCATGTTTGCCAGTGTTGATTGTGTCGTTATCAACAGTGTAATCATCAATATTACTAATGTTGAATTGATCTTTATGATGAACAATCTCCATCTTATTCAAAATCCAATGGTACAATGAGCTGTTCCCGTTAAATTAGGTCTTTTATAGGTATCCAAGAATCTTCTGTTTTGTTAAAACCTAGCCATCGTACTTTAACTTGGTCTTTTTTCCTTTGTAACACTTTTTCAACAAGATATACATCACCTACTGTAGATTTCAATAGTTCATGTCCGTAGAACGCACCTTGTAACAAATTGCCTTTATTATCCTTTAATATGTATGTTTCAGGTATAGTTGGTTGCACTTTGTATATGGTAAATACTTCATTTGTCCAATTAGGTAGATATTTTTTAGTAAATATCGTTTTATACTTACTTATTCGAACTTTATCATTTACATTGAATTTTCTAGGCTTCTTTATTTCAACTTTAGGTTTTGTATTGTGCTTTATTCTTTTTAATACAAGTTTAGCATTTTTACTGTTTACTTCATTTGGCGTCATCCCAATAGTTCTGTGAAACCTGTTGTTGTAATCACTTATTTAACTTTGGTAAAATATCAATCCATAAGTAGGTTCCTCTGTTTGAAAACATTTTATACATTGCTCCTTTTAACGTTCTATTGAATCTTTCAATTATAGCAGCTTTTTTTCAGATTTGGTTGAGTAGTGGTTTATGTTGTATTTTTTCATTAACTCTGAAAAACTTTTATTAAAGTATTCTTTGCCATCATCAGTTTGTAAATGTTTCATTTTGTTTTTATCTCTCTTTATAGCGATTTCCATGGCTTGTGTTACGCTTTTACCAGTTTTATCCTTTAATGGTAATGCATCTGCAACTTTGGTAAAACAGTTAATAACTGTAAGTATATAATGATGTCCTTTATTTATTTTACTATATGGCCGCATTTCAATCAAATCTGCTTGATACAAATCATTTATTCCTTTTACAGTTGTATTTCTTCTTGGAAAGTTTACTCTTGCAGGTTTGTGTAGCTCATTTACAATGTTTTCTTTAAAAGCCATTATGTTGTTTTCACTGTCAATGTTGGCAAAGTAATGATTTTCATTTTTTCTTGCATCTCCTTATATAGGTCAAGGTCATTCAAACCTTGTGTAAAAAAGGGGGAACACAGCGGACAATGCTGTGTTCCCCCAATTTTACTGAAAGGAGAAAGGATACGTGGTGTAGGACGATGAAAAGGTAATTAGTCGATAGGGTTAAGGGAATAGTGACCAAATGGAAGTGTGTGGATCCGGTCTGGTAGGATGTGTCGTTTGTCATCGTTGCAGGAGAGCGCCTTCTTAACTTCTGTCACGCTGTACAGTTGATGATTATAACTCCTGATTGTGTTGAAGTGTGCAGTTATAACTTTATCTTCATACAACACTTGCTTGTAGTCTTCAAAAAGTACATTTTTCTTCAAATACAAATTTTTTACACCTTTTGCCTTTTTTATAATGTTGTCATCATGTAGTTTCACAGCATACAGTTTTGATATAAGTGCTACGATTTCTTCAAGTAACACTCCGTTAGCCTCATCTTTAAATTTCCCTAATACTTTCTTGTTTCTGTCTTGATCGTAGTTTGGATGATCTTTAGGATAGTCAGAAAAATCAAATTCATCTTTATATACAAATGTGCGAAGATCTTTATACATATCTTGAGTAATTATCTTGTAAATAAATGCATCTGTATCCATGTAAGTTATAACTATGTTCTCTCTTCCATAATGTGCAACCATCTTGTTGTAGTGAAAATCATACATGTGCGTTTTTGATATATCTAATATTGACATTCCTATATACAAAGGTCGATCCATTTTTATACTAGTTTTCTTCATAGATACGGCAACAAGGTTTTCATTAATGATCACTGATGATCCAAAGTTGGGTTTCTGTACAAGTTTCTCCAATTTCCTAGCATCCGTTACAAGTTTTACATTTTTGTGTTTCCTTTTATTTTCCAGAGTTTTACCGAATATCGCATTGTTCATTAATTTAAAAAAGTCCTTCTGGAAGGCTGACGTTGCTGCTGCTCTTCTTGTAGTGTTGGAATCGATGTAGGGTTTCAGCCAGCAAGATTGAGAAAATTCCAAAACTCTGTGTACTTTGGTTAGACGAAGTCCTAATTCAAGTGCTTGTTGTACAGTCCAAAAGTGCGCTACATATCTTTGCTTGTTATTTAAATTCATCATTAATTTAGGATGTTTTCAAGTTGGTGAAATTTCAGTTTTTGGTAAAAGAGGAAGATCGTAGTGAAAGTCGTGTAGATGTTCTGGGTATTCGAAATCGCAGTCTAATATATATCCTGTGTCACCATGTTTTGGAATTTGAACAATATCTCCAATTGACTCTGGGTCGATCCATTTAAAGTTATCATATGGAAGGGGGTTGGACATTGCCCATCCATACAAATTGTTTGCATCAAAATACCCAAGATAAACTGATGGCTCTTGCTGGTTGTAGTTTGGCAGATCTTTATTGTTGGCTTTTACATGTCTTACAACGCTTTGAGTCAATCCCCCTCTGACACCGGACTCAACCATCAGCACCATATCTATATCTGTTAAAAGTTGAAGTTTGCAATTGGTTTCTTTTAACATCGCCTGCCAAGCTAATCCTGGAGAGGTGTAAGAATGAAGAGGGTCTAATCCGTATGCTCCCAAACAGGTGTTTCTGAATTCTTCCATTACATCACAAAGCAGGGTAACATCGAGTTTAACATAAAAATCTGAATAATCTCCTAATGTTTCCATTTCAAGTTCGTTCCAAACTCTGCATGCATGTTGGTAATCTTCTGGTAATATTTCTGAATTGTTCAGCTTGTTGCTGAAGGCTTCTGGCGGAGGAAGTGATGTCTCGTCAAATCTGTGCAATCCATCGATGTAATCATAAGGGAAGACTCCTTTTCGAAGAACTAAATCCAATTTGTTGTTTTCTACTATTTTACTTGTTTCTATTAAATTTTCTCTTGTCAAATTTTCTGATATTTTCATAAGACTAGAAGGCATAAATCTGTAGGAGTCAAGAAATCTGAGTTTCATTTTACCAACCTTTTTTGAAAAACTAATAAACCTTTCCATCGTTACGGCTAATACATCAATTCTACCATTGTCTCTTCCTAATTCAGGAATTATAAAATGTCCATCATAACCGCTTAAGTTGTGCATTACAATTGGAATATAAGTAGGAATTTTATAGTTTAAGTTACAAGCGTTACATGCAGCACCTCTGTAGCTTCCAGTCAGATGGTTGTGGTCATGCACTTTATGATTATCCGCTGTAAATGATTTCTTGCACAGATAACATGATGTTGATAAATCGTATTCTTGAACTTCAACGGGTGACATAGGTGTCATAGGTTTAACCTGTGCATACATTGTCTCTACTTTTTCAGCTATATAGTAAAGCTCGTCAACAAAGTGTTTAGCTGCATCTTCACCACGATACACTTTTGGTTCAGCTGTCAGTCCATAATCTTGTAAATATTCTTCGGAAAGCGTTGACTTGATGAGTAGACAAAAACTGTTAGGTGAATGTAACTGGTACTTGTTTCTTCTTGATGTGTCGTCCTCTTGATGTTCCAACGGTAGTAGAGTAGATTCAAAATCGGCATACACTACAATAGGAATTCTATATTGATGAACTACATTATTAAACTGTACAAATGCTCTATCAGCTGGTGGTAGGTTAATCTTAACTTCTTCATTTCCATTGCATAACCTTTTATGTTCCAACAACCATTCAGACCCTCCATTTCTCATAGATTTGTTCACATGACAGAAACATCTTTTACAAATTGTTTTACATCCCTCATACTTTGAAATCTGGGAAGTAACGAGTTTGTTAAAGTTCTTAATATATACATAGTGCGATATTTCACCTTTGGTAATTAATAACAAGTCAGTGTGATTATTTAGTTCGTGTGCACTTATACGTAGAGGATATACATTGTTTGATGAATCTAAACCATATATATTTACAGAAGCAGTTGGGTTCTGTTTTTCAAACTTGGCGATGTCTTTGATTTTTACAGGGTAGCTCATTCCTTGAAAATTATAATTGTGCTGCACTTCTTCATATTCTCTTCCTACCCTTTGTGGATTATTATTTTTGATATGTTTTACCAACATTGAATATTTAAAACATTCAGTATCATCATTCTGTACATTTATGCAAGATAGAGTATTAGCAATTTTCTTGGGTAGAGGAATATAGCTACTTCCTCTCATTCCATATCCATGTTTATGCACTCTTATATCCAAACCTGATATGCTCAATACAGTCCATCCCGATCCTCTGCCTTCATGTTCTTGCAATTTTGTCAAAAGTTCTTCAAAACATTCATCTACAATTGATTCAATATCTGAGGCAAACATAATGGTTCGGTTTTTTGTTAAAAATCCTCTAGTTGATGTTTCATTTTGCATGTTGGTAAACATAGCATCCAGCAATAGTCCAAACTTTATAAAATTTAATCTTTGTAGTTCATTTTGCAGCGTTTTAATTACTAGTCCTTTTGCACTAAACATAAATTCTTCCAGTTTTAATGTGGCATTGTCAATTTTGAAATGTGTTACCACTTTACCTGGCAGAGCATGAGCGTGTAGTTCCACATTTGTTGAAAATGTAGCAGTTGAAGGTGAAGTTGAAAGTTTAGGTGCGTAATGGATAACACTTGGTCTTGAAGTGGATGATTTCGGGTCTTTTTCTTCTTGGCCTCTTGAAGTCGATGGTCTTGGTTCTTCTTCTCCTGTATTTCTTGAAGTAGATGGTTTGGGTTCTTCTTCTTCTCCTTGTCCTATTTTATACAATTCTTCAATCAATTCTTGATATCCTTCCAATTCCTCTTCATTTGTAGGATGATCGACTATTTCATGAAGTAGAAGATCTATTTCATCTTCAAATGTAGCTTGACAAATGGCGCAGCGTAGCATGTTAAAGATGTTCTCTATTCAAGAAGCAGCAACATACTGATGAAAGGTGTGAACATCCACCTCTATTTATACCATTTCCTCCCCTCTTTCTCCACTCTACTACTATTAAATTGATAACATCAACCCATTTCCCAGCTTTTTTTAAAATCTAATATAAATATAGCCTATTCTCCAACTTTGAAACATATTTATGGGAAAACAAGGTAGTTTATCTTTTTTTACTAATTATTCCTTCTTAGTACTTTATAAAATAGGTCAAGGTCATTGTAGGATAATAAAAAAATGTGTGAACAATTCATTTAATTCTGAAACACGTTTTTTACACATGTAATACCAGAACTAAACAAATTGGTCAGACATTTTTTTATTCAAAATTTGGAAAAAAGTTATTTACTGTTCAAAACTTGAAAAAGCCCCAATTTACTGTGTTATGGTCTTGGAAATTGAAGATTTCCAAGACAAACCCAACCTACCCAGTTCCCCTTTTGTATTTGTTAGTACTCTTCGTCAATTTCCCTATCCAATAACTCCATCATGTCCGACAGAATCCGCTCTTCCATTTCACCATTCATTAATTGGATCATATCCGACAGCATTTTTTCATCATCATCTTCTTTTAATTTTTCAACGTGGTTATCAATTATAGTACTAGCTTCTTTCATTTCTCCCACAGTCCTCATTCTTGCTTCTTCAACTTCCTTTTCTAAGAATCTTATTCTCTCAATTGCTAAATTTATAATTTGAAGTTTAGATTTTCCTTTTTCAGCTTTGAGTACGGTTCTCAATACCTCAAATGTTTCATTTAGCTTCAGTACCCTCATTCTTTCTCTTTCATTATGTCTAATCTTTTTTTTATCCATCTTCACTAAACTTGCGTTTGCGAGTTCCAAAAATAAGAATGTTTAATGCGGGATATCAAACCTCTTTTATACCTACATATAGTGGTGAGGGTAGACTACTCCCCACTTTACTTTATAGTAGTGGGGGAAATGGGTAACATTTTCCCTTATTGTTGAACCATGGAATTTTTAAACTCTTTAAGTAGGTCAAGGTCATTGAACAATAATAAAAAAATGTGTGAACAATTTATTTAACCCAGCAACATGTTTTTTTACACATGATATACCAGAATTAAACAAATTGCTCAGACATTTTTTTCAAAATTTTGAAAAAGCTGATTTACTATGTTTTTTGGAATTTTATGATTACAGTATCAGGTTTTAAAAGAAATCAAAAATATTTCAAAGATTCAAATTTAGAAATAGAAAATTTACTGTATTTGTTTTGGAAATTGATGATTTGCAAAACAAACTCCCAACCCACCCTCTCATTTTAATTTTTGTACACTATCAGAGTCAGAGTCAGAGTCAGAGTCAGAGTCAGAGTCAAACAATCGTCTTCTACTTCTAAACATTGCACTAAACATTATATGACTTGTTGTAGGTGTTTCCCTTAGCTCAACAAGTTTCTCCGAGCATACCATCTCTTCAGTAGATGATGAATCTTCAACAAGTAGAAAACTTCTATCTTCTTCATCTAACTCTTCATCAGTCAATACTTCCAAATTTTCGTCACCATCCGATTCCAACTCTTCTTCGGATAAAGATTCTTCCTCCAAGTCTATGTCTTCTTCCTCTGAACCAGCTTCAAAAACAATGTTTTCCAATAAGGTTTTTAAAAAAGAAGTTGTCGGGAAAATATTGTCCACAGGAGACATAATGTACAAGAGTGGTAAATCTGAAGTAACTGATTGTACCTCAGCAAACATGTTATATAGACAAACCCCCACCATTCACCTTTACCCCCACCCTTAACCTTTACTTCATTTTGTTTTTAGTTATTGCGGTCTGGTTTTATGTAGAATGTGGCAGTCACAGTATACCCTTTTTCTAACATTTCCACTAGCCTTCGAATTATTTTATTAAATCGTACATCAGTTAATTCTAGTTTCAACCCGTTTGCTTCTGAGTTCCAGATGTTTCTCTCTTCCTTCCACAAAGTAAAATGACATGTCACACTATGATTTAAATATTTTTCTAAACTTCCCCTGAATGCAAATGCTTCTTGAAGGTTTTTTAAGTTTCTTTTAATTATTATTGTAGCTGGGGAATTCATAGTTAAACTTGCCTCTGCTAGCTCCAATCTAAGAATGAATCATGTGCAATATCAAGCGTCTTTTATACCTTTATGTACTGGTGGGGGTAAAGAGGGGTGGGGTTAAACAAATCACCTTAGTAGTGGTAGAAATTGATATTATCATTATTTTAAAATTTTGCAGAAATTTCTAAGTTTAAGAAGTGGGTCAAGGTCATTGCAAGATAATAAAAAAAATGTGTGAACAATTCATTTAATTCTGCAGCATGTTTTTACACATGATGTATCAGAATTAAACAAATTGCTCACACATTTTTTTTAAGAATTTGGAAAAATTGAATTTACTGTGTTATCTTTGGTAATGTAAAATGTTAAAAGGAAAAAATTTACCGTGTCTTTTTGATCTTGGAAATTGAAGATTTCCAAGACAATCTTCCTTTAGCATCCCGGATAAGGTAGTCAGTTCTTTTCGGATGTTCAGGGTTTACAACATCTCTTGGTAATCTAATTGAAAAATGCTCTCCTGTATCGTTACGTTTTATAATGATGTTATTAAACCATACACATCTGACAAAGAAATATTTCGTACACCTTTTCATCCTTCTTACCCGGATTGCTTTGGGAAGTTCTTTAATTTTATTGGAAGACTCTGTGGTTTTATTGTGTTTTGAATGAATGGAGCACATATCACTATTCAAAACACAAACCTTTTCACAGTGTTCCCCCTTACTAGCACCCTTTTTAAAAACATATCGACACTTAGAGAGGGTGTGTGCAAATTTTCTTCTCCTGTCAGCAATTAATTGTTTACACTTATCTGAAGGAGAAGTGTGAAGGTAGTCAAAGGATTTGGAAGTGGCTGGTAGGGAGTCTTTTAGAGGAGATATGATGGGTGGTGGAATAGTGAATTGTAAAGGTGGAGTTGTCAAGGGAGAAATACATGGTGTAGAAGTTGGAGGTGTAGATGAAGTTCTAGTAGCAGTAGGTGTTGATAGAATATCAGCAACAGTGCAGTCAGAGGACGAGGAAGAGCTTGTAGATGAATCAGATGAGGTTGACTCAGAAGAAGATGAACAAGACGAACTTGATTGTGAAGATGAAGATGAAGATAATATTTCAATCAGTGGAGGAGATTGATCACCAATGGCTCGGAAGGCGTATTGTTCTTCTGCTCCAGGACTTGCACCTTCTGACTGCAGTATTTCTCGAAGAACCGATTTTGGATCTGACGCATGCGATGAAATTAAAATAGACCGAGGAAGAGACTTTGAAGATGAAGAAACTACTTTCGAGGGTCTAGTGGGAATTCTAAGGTAAGCCATGATAACAAATGAAACAGTGAATAATAGTTTGAGCTGACTCAGCTAGCTAGGACTACTCCAGATCATGGAATGATGATTGCCTGCAAAGCAAACCTCCTTTTATAGCAAAACTCAAGTGGAGGGGGGAAGCTTGTGGGTGGAGGGGGAAGCTTGTGGTTGGAGGGGAAATGTTGTGTCCGTTGGTGTTAACTTAAAAGAACTGTTCTCGGTTCCCAATAATGTATGTACAGGAAGCTTTCTAAGTCCTGTAAGTAGGTCAAGGTCATTTAAAAATAATGTCAAAAGGAGAGATGGAGCAAAAATTAGCTCCATCTCTCCTTTTGTTGTAGTGGGGAAACTTAGTGTTTGTTTTATTTTCGTGTTTGTGTGTAAGTCTGAATTGGCTAAAGACCAATGTTACAGTCTTTTTGATCAGAGGCAGCGCAGCCGAAGGACTGTCCTCGTGGTATTGATCAAAGACTCATTAGCAATAGCCGGAGCAGCGCAGTCATCGAACTGTCCCCATAAAAAAAAATGTGTGTATGTCAAAGAGAACTCTATGTCATAAATTTATTATTCGTTTTATGTTTTTGTTTTGTGTGAACGTTTTCAACTTACTAATGTCACTTAGAACTTTGTAACATATAATGATCAACTCAAATTGAAAAAAATAAAAATTACTAATAGGGACTTAATTATTTTGATACCTGAAATGGAACATCACATAATTAAGAAATACAACACCCTTACCAAAGATACAAATACGCAAAACACCCTCAAAACTACAAGCCAACAAATACTACAATCAACATGCTTCTAATATAACTACTAGGTGACAAGAACCTTAGGTTAGAGTGGTACCGACTCTAAACTAAGGTTCTCGTCTATAGCCAGTTTACCCATCCGATCAGCTTCATCGGTTGTGCAAGACTGGCAAACATCCGACTGCTCACAGCCCTTTTATACGCTCGGGTTGAGTAGTGGGGGTAGAACAACGCTGCACCTGCTTATGTGAATTAATTAGTGATTGTCCAAGCTAGAACACACACCCGGTTGGATTCAAACATATACAAGCCAGATCCACTACTACCGTTTTCTGTTTTTCCAAGATATTTTCAAAGTCCTGTAAGTAGGTCAAGGTCATTTCAAAATAATACCAAAAGGAGAGATGGAGCAAAAGTTTGCTCCATCTCTCCTTTTGTTGTAGCGGGGGGGCTTAGTGCTTGTTTTTATTTTTGTGTTTGTGTGTAAGTCTGAATTGGCTAAAGACCAATGTTACAGTCTTTTTGATCAGAGGCAGCGCAGCCGAAGGACTGTCCTCGTGGTATTGATCAAAGACTCATTAGCAATAGCCGGAGCAGCGCAGTCAAAGAACTGTCCCCATAAAGATGTTTGTGTGTGTCAAACTTGCTCTATCTCTGAAATTTAAAATTTAATTTAACCAAATGCAGAATGGTATGCAGGTCGTAGGAACTTTCAACCAATTACAAAATGGTCAACTTAAATTTTAAATATAGAATATGTACAGTCACGAGAAAGTGTTCATTGCTAGCTGACATGAGTAAACTACCAATGACAACAAAACATTTAAAATTTAATTCAACCAAATGCAGAATAGTATGCAGGCCGTTGGACCTTTCAACTAATTACAAAATGGTCAACTTAAATTTTAAATATAGAATATTTACAGTCACAAAAGAGTGTTCATTGTAATAGGGGGACTTCTTAATCCTTTGTTAGCTGAAATATCACATGATTAAAATACAACACTCTGCACAATTCAAGTACCAAAGACACGATGCACTCCTTAAAGTAAAACCATCTAAGCTACAAGCTAAAACCAACATGCAGCACATGCTATTGACTAAAACATTAAGTTAGATTGGCCAAATCTAACGAAAGGTTTTAATCAGAAGTCAGTCAGTCTGCACACAACCAGTCAGCTGAACCAGTTGGGAGAGACTGACTACAGTCCGTTCGCTGCCGCTACTTTTATGCGCGAGTCGGTTGGGAGGGGGGCCAGTTGGGAGGTTTACCCTGCTTCGCGGGTAAATTTCCCTACTGTCGGGTAATTCTACTTACTAAGTAAGGAAGTCGCCAACATCATATCATTCAGTGTCGAACCTTCAACGGAGACTGTTCACATATGCTAGCTCTGTTCTGATGTTAACTATGGACAAGCCAAGTAAAATCACACAAGATAAACTAGAGAGAATAAAAGAAAATTTAAAGAAATCCACTACTACTAAAACCAGAAATTTTCGCAAGTCAATGTCACTACGTCTAAAGTTTCAGAAGCAAATTAAATTACCACTACATTGGAATGCATCAGGATCAAATTATTCCAATCAATTATCACCCGAAGCCATATGTCAAGAAATGAAGCTTCCTCAACTAGTGAGTCCAATAGAAACAGAAAAAGTTACATTTAAATACCTGTTGCAAAACAAACATTATCAATTAGTAGAACAAAGACACAATGCAAATGGCAAAACATTTATTTTCTTTTATAACAACAAGTTTTTAGAGGTTTGCTTTCCGACACAATTAAATATACCAAACCCTCCCTCCTACGTTGGAGATGGTAAACTAATTTATTTGATTCACACAAGTCAGGACACATGGAATTGGGTATAATTCACGTACAAAACAAATCAGTCTTTCTAAAGACTATATATAAGACCCTATATAAAAATATTGTGTGCAGAACACCCTTTATACCACTACTGATGTTTTTTTTAAGCAATATTTAATTTTACTATATAAAACCCTATATCAAAAATATTGTGCGCAGAACACCCCTTATACCACTACTGATGTGTTTTTAAAGATATTTAGACCAAGATATTTAGATGTAAAGACCAATATTTAATTTTACTGTATTTTAGCGAATTTCCCTATAGGGAAGTAGCTATTTTACATTACTATCGGCAAAACTGTTTTTTAGGAGGTTTAACATAAGATATAAATTATAAAGTTTGTTTAAAAATACCTCATTGATGGACACGGCCAATGACGGTGCGGCGGTTGGTTGGTGGTACACTGGATTCAGCTGTTGTGTCACATAGTTCGAGACATACGCAAGCACAGCACATTTCACTTGTTAAAATATAGACGGTACAGACACAAGCAAACTCAAAAGTGTAGTGTTATATTCCAACACAACATTCCACTATATTATTACGACTGTAACACAGCAAGCGGTAAACACATACGGCACATACAGAAACGAGCAAACACCAAGCGTACTGTGTTATTCAACGCGGGTACCAGGCACTGAATGAGACTCAAAGCTGCCGTGTTCGCAAACGAACGGGACGACCGTGTACCCAAGGCCGCTCTATTACATAAGACTTTCTAAACCGTCCCAGATTAACGACGGTGGTCACCGCGCCTCGGTTTCACCATAGCGCGTAGCTATACTGTGCTGTTAAATGTTTCCATCAACAATATGATTTTAACTCAATTTTTATTGTCTACATGTAAGCGGTGTTTTGATTGATATGTCTTGTACATATAAGACAATTGCAAACTAACAAGTATTAGCTATTTAAACACACTACTGTACAAACAGCTGTTTCAATTGTGTATGAATTTAACTACATCAATCGTTTAATTGTATAAACTGTACATACAAATAACCTCAATAGTAATGTGACAGTATTTTGTAATCAGTATCTGTTACTCCAAATACAAAGTTATCGTGTGTACCTCAAAGAGTGTAAGTAACTAGTAACAAAAAACTCGGTATTTTTAAGGTCAATAGGAGCGCTTTATAAGAAACCGAGTACTACATAACCAATCGAATCGTTAGTTCAGTTGTCAACCCGCATATATCGTGTTAGCTATTTAAACACACTACTGTATAGACAGCTGTTTCATCCCCTATCCATTACCTCCTGCTCCTACCACCTTTACTCCAAATACAAAGTAATCACTTATCGTTTTGTACCTCAAAGAGTGTATCATAAGTAACTAATAACGGCAGAGAGACAGGAACTCAGTATTTTTAAGGTCAATAGGAATGCTTTATAAGAAACCGAGTACTACAGAGTCAATTGAATAATCAATTAGCACATCACTTTATAACGTAGAATCAAAAAGCACCTGCATATACCATTTCCGGATGATTTAAAAACGCAGCTGTACAAGCAGATGGTTTATGCTAATTAATTATTTACTGTATGGTACGTAAAAACTTGATGGATACTACAAGTTTTACACTTTTAAATTGTATTACGTGTACCAAATTTTAGATATAAACGATAAAAAAACGCCAACGGTGGGGTGAATCATTTCTCAGCTTTTTTCCGGCAATGTAATACGAGAAACTAATCGAAATCCACAAGTGGGACCCAATGTTACAAGTCTTTCATATTCGTTTTCTACTTGTACTATGTAATACGAGAAACTAATCGTAATCGCATTTTCCTTTATAATTTCTTAACTTGATCCTATTCACTGCTATTAGACTGTACTGGAGTAAGCATACTATGTAATACGAGAAACTAATCATAATCACATTTTCCTTTATAATTTCTTAACTTGATCCTATTCACTGCTATTAGACTGTACTGGAGTAAGCATACATTCAAAGTCTGCAGTTTTGACTTATTATAACCAATTTATTTTGTTCTCCATCTTTTAATTCTCAGATGTTTTGTAATGTTTTGTCATCATAAGCTGACAACGAAATCTTGTTGACTTCCACACTATACAACTTACTCTCATTCCTTCTGTTTTCTATAAATAAAGAATAAACAAAAGAAAGAAGCTACCCTACACTATAACTGTAGAAAACCTATGACGTAACTTCTGACGTACCACACCGCAACCACCTGCTCTGACGCAATTTCCTAAGGATACCCTTTAAACAATTAAATTTACCACATCTGCCATGACAGCTGTCTGTGATGTTTCCGCTAACACACATCTACTGACATATGAATCTACCGGTCGGCGTCTTGCTCGTAACGTGAAAATGTCAGCTTGTACAGTATGTGCGACAGGCGTATGGCACGACATAGGAATCTACCGGTCGGCGTCTTGCTCGTAACGTGAAAATGTCAGCTTGTACAGTATGTGCGACAGGTGTGTGGCACGACATAGGAATCTACCGGTCGGCGTCTTGCTCGTAACGTGAAAATGTCAGCTTGTACAGTATGTGCGACAGGTGTGTGGCACGACATATGAATCTACCGGTCGGCGTCTTGCTCGTAACGTGAAAATGTCAGCTTGTACAGTATGTGCGACAGGCGTGTGGCACGACATATGAATCTACCGGTCGGCGTCTTGCTCGTAAAGTGAAAATGTCAGCTTGTACACTATGTGGGACAGGCGTGTGGCACGACATATGAATCTACCGGTCGGCGTCTTGCTCGTAACGTGAAAATGTCAGCTTGTACAGTATGTGCGACAGGCATGTTCGTTTTTAAACTTTGTAATCGTATTGTTGTGTTCTAACTTTGACTACCCTGCTTCATCCGAGATTTATTGATGATGATGGACTATTACTTGGCATTGTGATGCCGAAACGGCCGTTACCAACACTTACAATCATTAAATTAATTGGCGAAGGTAAATTCTACTTTTTAAATTTTTTTTATGAAACACAAAATGTGCAGTCAAGCGCAAGTTAAAGTAAAAGATAGATCGGTTTTCCATGGATTGTTTGGACCAGTAAATGACTAAGCTTCACAAGAACTACGGCATGTTACGAGTTGAATAGCGTTCTATTTAGTTCGGTTTTCATCAGCGGCATCGAAGTTTAGACAATGTGCCTGACGCTGAATGGATACAATGAGCTGACACACTCAGTTTCGTATATTACACGTTATTGTGCGACTTCTTTTGTGTCATGTACACACCATTGGGCACAACGATGAAATACTCTCTCTTCCAACTCACCTTCAGAATTGAGAACTAAAAGTATCTAATTTATAAACTGTATTGTTTATTTGATCAATCAAACAAAGATAATATCATCTAATGATGTAAAATTGAGTAATACATTCAGTAAAAATTGTAAACTGTTTGTATACAACGCAAGGTGAAAGTTCAGAACCGTCGTAGAAGTTCTTGTCCCGACTCATCGATTGCGGTTCATTGGTCATGTGCATACAATAGTAGTTGGACGCTTCTTTTTACTTTCTCCCCCTATACCATAGTATATGGAGAAAGTATTGTTTTCGTCAAAATTTTCGAGTTTGAGTTTTGAGTGGATATATTCGTTTTGGGTCCCCCTGGACCCAAAAAAGTGGTTTTTGAAGTGATGTCTGTGTGTGTGTGTGTCTGTGTGTGTGTCTGTGTGTCTGGATGTGTACAGAGCTAGGGACTACACCTGTGGTCCGATTTCAATGAAATTTGGTATGTAGGTTCTAATCCGTGGTATCTCCAGGTGTTTTTTTCATTTTTTTTTAATTTCGATTTTTTATGGGGATTTTTCCATAAAAACCCATAAAAAACTGAAAAAATCGGATTTTCTCAAAAATGGCCCGAACGATTTTGAAATATAGTATGTTGTAGCCCTTTAAATTCTGAACAAAATGGTACAAATCGCATTTCTGTAAAAATTACGGTTCAAAAGTTATGGTAAATTATGTTTTTTTCCCATAAAACCCCCATAAAATAACAAAAAATAGTATTTTAGACAAAAATCCGGTTTTGATTTAACAGAGTATGTTATGATCCTTACAATTTTAATAGTTTTTGTCATTTATTAGATAATTTTATTTTTAATGGGGATTTTCCCATAAAACCCCATAAAAAACCGGAAAAATCAAATTTTCACAAAAATGGCCCGAACGATTTTGATAAAAATTTAGTATGTTGTAGCCCTTTAAATTCTGAACAAAATGGTACAAATCCCATTTCTGTAAAAATTACGGTTCAGAAGTAATGGTAAATTATGTTATTTTCCCATAAAACCCCCATAAAATAACAAAAAATAGGATTTTAGACAAACATCCGGTTTTGATTAAACAGAGTATGTTATGATCCTTACAATTTTGATAGTTTTTGTCATTTTTTAGATAATTTTATTTTTAATGGGGATTTTCCCATAAAACCCCATAAAAAACTGGAAAAATAGGATTTTCTCAAAAGTGGCCCGAACGATTTTGATAAAAATTTAGTATGTTATAGTCCCTTATATTCTAAACAAAATGATACAAATCCCATTTCTGTAAAAATTACGGTTCAAAAGTTATGGTAAATTATGTTATTTTCCCATAAAAATCCCCATAAAATAACGGAAAATCGGATTTTCCCAAAATTGGCTAGAACGATTTTGATAAAAATTTAGTATGTTATAGTCCTTTAAATTCTGAAGAAAATTGTACAAATCCCATTTCCGTATATTTACTCTCACCGCTTACTCATGAGAAAGGTTGTTGACAATCTTATGGGAGAAAGTATGTGTCAGAATGCTGATACCGTTTATTTTGATTTAGTTTGCAAGAAAATATATCAAAGCCCAAAAACGTTTTACAATCCTGAAGAAATTAACTATATATTACTTTCTCCCCCTATACCATAGTATATGGAGAAAGTATTGTTTTCGTCAAAATTTTCGAGTTTGAGTTTTGAGTGGATATATTCGTTTTGGGTCCCCCTGGACCCAAAAAAGTGGTTTTCGAAGTGATGTCTGTGTGTGTGTGTGTGTGTGTCTGTGTGTCTGTGTGTCTGTGTGTCTGGATGTGTACAGAGCTAGAGACTACACCTGTGGTCCGATTTCGATGAAATTTGGTATGTAGGTTATAATCCATAGTATCTCCAGGTGTTTTTTTCATTTCTTTGAAATTTTGATTTTTAATGGGTATTTCCCCATAAAAACCCATAAAAAACCTGAAAAATCAAATTTTCTCAAAAATGGACCGAACGATTTTGATAAAAATTTAGTATGTTGTAGCCCTTTAAATTCTGAACAAAATGGTACCCATCCCATTTCTGTAAAAATTACGGTTCAAAAGTTATGGTAAATTATGTTATTTTCCCATAAAAAACCCATAAAATAACGAAAAATAACAGGATTTTAGAAAAAAATCCGGTTTTGATTTAACATAGTATGTTATGGTCCTTACAATTTTGAGATTTTTTTTATTTTTTAGAAATTTTTATTTTTAATGGGGATTTTCCCATAAAACCCCATAAAATAACGGAAAATTAGGATTTTCCCAAAAATAGCCCGAACGACTTTGATAAAAATGTAGTATGTTATAGTCCTTTATATTCTGAACAAAATGGCACAAATCCCATTCTTGTAAAAATTACGGTTCAAAAGTTAAGTTATTGTAAATTATGTTAATTTCCCCATAAAAACCCCATAAAATAACGGAAAATCGGATTTTCCCAAAAATGGCATGAACAATTTTGATGAAATGTAGTATGTTATAGTCCTTAAATTCTGAACAAAATTGTACCAATCCCATTTCCGGATATGAGGTTGTTGACAAACTTATGGGAGAAAGTATGTGTCAGAATGCTGATACCGTTTATTTACACTTGTTTTCAACACAAGTGTTCTGAAACTTAATAAGTTGTTATTTTAAGCCCTAAAGTAATAATTGAATCGGTTGGAGGATAATTCATCCGCATGATAATTAAAATAACCATTGCATCGAGATCTAATTTTTTAATATTTATCCATGTACCATGTTTAATATTTCATTGCAATATGGACAACTTCATAAAAATTTAGACGAACCGACGTAGAACTGTTTCAGGAATTTAACTTTTAAACTGTTATTGGATAAACATAGCAATTCATAATACATACAGCAATACATACCAGATAAATGCATAGCAGTCCGTGTTTCATAGAACGACTGGGTGGAACCTTTTTGTGATCTAATTTATAATAATGCAAAATAATGAAAGATTTTGTTTGTGTTAATTGGCTTCAATAGTTGTGCAGTCAGACAGAATAAAGTTTATCACGAGGGCGTACTGCCTTTTTGCCTTGGTCGTTTCCTGACCTCAATTTGGCGAAGGTCTATAAATTAGAGCTCGTACAGAAGGGAAATCCATTAAATCCCAGTATCGACCCCAGTTATTTTACTAAAACATCACCATGTAAATCTTTCATCGTCAAGTTACTATATAGATATTTTCTAAGTTTAATTTTGATCCCTATACGATCAGCGTGATCCTGAAAATTAATTGTGGTTAATGTACATATGTGGTTGCTGTAATACGAATTTTTAGACAATAATGATTTTTTTTGTGATTATGATACATCTATTAATTGTGTGTCAAATGTATTTGTATGTAAATATATTTGATTATGCATATTGCATGAGCTATTATCTTATATTTTTGATAACATACAATACTGTATTATCTTACTGTAATAGTTGTTGATACATGTTCTAACAGAAATCACATGGTTGTCACAAATGGTCTGGGTATAACGTATGTGTTGATGTATACGGCGTTGTTAGTTAAAATGAATCTAATTGATTATAATGAAGAAAGTATAAATTGAGATTGGATATTTTTTTCAAAGTTTTAGTCAACTTGATGAAACCCAACGTTCATGTTTACAAATCTGTAAATCTCTAACATATACAGTGTCTAGCAAAGGGATTTCTACTCTATATTTCTTTAATAAAAGATTGAATAACATGCCTCAAAGCCATTTTGGTTTAATTACATACGAAGTTTCGACATACTCGTATAAAGCCGCGTAGCCTTCCTTTATAATACGCTTTGATCATATAACACAAAACCATCTCAATCGCATGTTTTATGTACCCGATCGTATTTCATTAAGCTTGTCTCAACATTTCATTTAGTTTTGACATTTTATGTTTACGAATTATATTTATTAACTTTATTTCAATCTGAATTTACAAGGCCAGGGGTGAGTTTGGCTTGGAACAAAATTAAGCTCTTGCACCTTTGAATATTCCCAATGAAACCATATTAATACTGCAACCAAATAGCTTACGAGTAAAATAAAGAACATCCTTTACTATGTCCAAAAACTTATAAAAAAGTATAAGTTCATTATACTATATGGGATTTGTTAGTACAAAACAGTTGTTTACATGGTAAATAAATATATATTTATTTATCAACTACATAATTTTAGCATATTTTTCATATGTTGTTATTTTATGTCAAAAATTGTGGAAATCTTTACGTAGATGAAATCTTTAATTATTTATAACTAATTAGTTAACTTTTTTAGTTAGTTTTTTGTATACATAAGGCTGCAATATCTTTTTAGAGTAAAAAGCAAACGAAAAACATTATTTGGTCAAAATTGTACAATGTATACATTTTAAACCCTTGTTTACGAGGATAAATTTCGTACTCAAAACCAGCATAATATGAACCCTGGAGCAATAGAAAGTCTGGAGAACGTATGTATAAACTATTTACAAGACGGTTTACTGTGGTGCGAGTGGAGACCCAATGTAGAACATATGTGTGACAACCTCATGGACCCTTCGCATTTCTTAGGAACTCTCCACAGTGAAAAGGTCTGCTGTGTTTTTAAAAGAGAAGAAAATCAATTACTTTTAGGGTTAAGGGTAGTAACATAACCTACAGTATAAATATTTTATCTAGTTTTAGCTTTCATAATTTAAATGTAATGTTTCCGATCTATTATCAACTTACAACCAACCTGTTTGTAGACATGATATGGTCAATAAGTAACAAAAGTAACAGGACTTATAAAGTTATTGTTCAAAAATTCACAAAGATGGATTAATCGTTCTAATTACAATTTATAAACGTAACACAGTAAATTAGTGCAGGAACTATCACTTTAGGCCTAATGTTAAATCGTAAGTTAAATTTGTTTACAGATTAATTACACATATTCGTAAATCGATCTATTATCATTCAGATTTAGTTAAAAATGTAAATGACTTTTAAATTTGTTTAATATGTATCTACTATTCACTCTCAATAAACTTTTACAACGAAATTGAACGGTTGAATTGTGTTAGTCTCCGCCAAAACGTACTAGGATAAAATAATTGACAGCAGGAATTGCTAGAATCAACCTTGTATAATATTTTTATATTTCCAGTGGCATATCCGGTAACAGGTCTCACTGGGATAAACCTAATTCTAAAAAATCTATATAACGCTTCTGGTGTCTGTTTAAGAGGATTGTGTAAAATACTGAAAACAGATTTATTGTACATAAATTATTTCAAACGTACATTATTTCTTTCAACTGGGTTCTTTAAATTATTATTTACGGGTGTACCCATATGCGAGCCGAGCAGTTTTATTTAATTCAAAACTAGTCTCCAAAGCATGACGAATCGTAAAATTTTACTTAACATTTTCAAAACTTACACTGTAATAAAAATAACATTACACAATACATAATAAGATTTAAAAAAATTGCACGAATATTTGCTATTATATTACTACTATCCAGGGGACATAAACATGAAGTTAAATATTTGTTTAACAAGGCCATAGATAAAATACCAAGTTACACTATTTGACATATATCTGTTGTACATCTTACCATTAAAAGTTATATCTCAATCAAGTTACAACTGTCAATAAAAGTAGCCCAAATTCATATTTATATCTCATGTATGCAATTGTAGCTAAAAGTTCCACCAAAGGTTATCAGCTACAAAATTACAGTTCACATACAAATTCAGTGTTCCATAGTTTTAAAACCAAATTCTAGGGGGCTAAGCCGTAAAGGAAACATTTTTATTTGGCAAAAGTAATTATTCTAGGGTTTCAGTGTAACCCAAGAAAAAAGAAGTTGTTATTTTAAAAGTAAAGGTAAAATGACTCTCCAGTGTGAATAAAATCTAAACTTGCCTGTAAAACGTGGTTTCATTTATTATTCACAGTCAGGGGTTTATTGCGGTACGAACCTCCAACATGACCTTCTCGGAATGTGACTGGAACCCTCGCCTTTAGACACTTTGTTTGCCTTTCTAACTAATGATATATAGAAACTTATGTTAAAAAATGCAAGGACCTAATGCGATTAAAAATATTAAATTCGTGTATTGGAGTATATATTGTCGATGAAGTTTGCCAATATATTTCTTATAACAATGATTATAGTGAAAATGTGTTGTTTCGTAAAATGTAATACTACGGTTAATGTGATATATAAAATAATACTACATTTTAATGATGCTTAACTGTTTTACATATCGTAAAATATAGAGTATTGCATACAACCGAGGTAGAATGTGTAAAATGTTTGATAAACATTAGGCCTGTGATATCAGTTTTGTTTCAAGGTTCCCCTGAAATATTATAGCTAACTATTTTAGGCAATTGTATTGTCCAGTGAAATGTAAATTTTAAGATAATCTATCATTAGGTTTTTTTTAAGGTTAAACATCAATATTGACGTCGTTAATAATTTCTTTTGATTTTAGTACGCGACATTGGCAAGAACAGTTAAACTAGATTTTCAATTTATGATTGGATCTACTATATAGGCTCGCAAAAAGATTATCTCCCAACAAGTTAAATTGTTTCTACTTGTTATATGTTTTAGCGTTATTAGTGATGATAAGTGTGATATGTTTATTTAGTTTGGGTTCAAGGCTAAGAAAGATGTTTTGGGCCTAATGTTTCTTTGCATTTCTGTTGTATTGTTATTTTGTGAATTTTTAAAGAATTGTATGCACCAATGCTATTCGCAAATTAACATTTGTAATTATGTCCATATTTGTTTTTACATAGCATACAAAATCATGCTATCTTCTGTTATGTAAAATAACAATTCTACGATATTTAAAAATAGCCGTCTATAGTGCATTTAATTTCTACATACTTATTCGTGTAAAAAACTTAAAAGCTGTGCAGACAGAAAAATTAAAACTTATATGATGTGTAAAACGAAAATTAATCATTCATGCACTGCATGTAGGATTCTATTACGAGCACAGCTGGTTAGAGGGAATTATTTCTGTCTGCCAACATTCATCAACATACCAATTTGCACTGTTGAATTGTGTGTGACGTTGTAGCTACAACTACTAAATAAAGTAATTGTTTGTTACGTGCTTTGTTAGTTTCAATTGAATTGAATCATAACAATCTTTGTCATTTATTGCAAAATCCAGTTAGTAACTACCCATTGATTAACCAGTTTAGTTCTTTTGATAAAGATTTAGTTGGAATATACCCTGGCTTGGATAAATATTATTACTCCCCAGTTTCAATGAATATTTTAAACATCTGTTTTATAACTTTTTTATTTTTACAATTCATAATTTTCACCTGTCATACAAACGTTTTAACCGAAAAATAAGTGCTGATTTAATTTTAAGAATAAAAACACCTCATGCATTGTTTTATGGAATCTTATATAAATGTAGATTTAGTATATTCTAGACTTATAAAGATGAAACTAAGTTCAATGATATTATGAAATTAATAATCTGGTAAGATATTGACATTTGAAAATAGTTATTCGCTACACTACTGTGAAATCACCTGTTATCGTTATATGTTTTTACCTGCAAAGATCCGTCATTACATTGTTTACTACACAAAAACAATTTTTACTATAGAAAAGAAATGTTTACTATCATTTCTGGATTTTGCCAACATAAACAAACAAACATGTTATTGTTTCATGAACGGGTTTAATTTGCAACAACCAAAACCGTAGAAATAATCTAAATTTGAACCTTAAATAGATGGCCTAACTTAAAATATTGTATTAGTTTTAAATGTTCCTAATTGTAGTGATGTTACTGATAAAGGTAATAAATACGCACGAGTACATTTAGTTTTCCCTAATTTAAAATTTATATTTAGTATTATATTATACATATACGAGTTTAATCTCGTATTAAAAATCCATCTGTGAAATTATTTTATATTCAATCGTTTCCAGTAAGGGGTTATTTTAGTCATGCAGTATATATCCCTTAGACTTTTCTAAGTACAGAAAAGTACTGTCTGTAGTATTTTCTAAGTATTGTTCTAAGTATAGTGTGTTCATTTTTGTCATGCTATACCTACAGTACAGTTTTCTCCATAGTTTAAACGCCGTTTAAATGGAGAAAACTGCAGGTATATCAATAAAGAGTATATCTTCTTGGTTATTCTTTGTCGAAACTAAACTTCTTTGATATCATTAGGCCCTACATATAATTTACAAAACCTTTTGTATCTTGCAAGTTTTGTGAAACATTAACGGTTTTCGTAAATTTAGGAATCAAATATTAAAATGGCCGTCATCTTTTAATTGTTTAGGAGTTTTTATATTAATTTTTTTAAAAAAAGGTAGTGGTCAATATGAAGAATATCTTTGCAGAATCTCAACACTGTAGCTCAAACCGTTAAGGAGTTATACTGTAAATTTGTTGGGGAAAATAAACAAATACAGACAGAAAGCCGCCAAACGAAACAAGATAGGACATATGATTACCCAAATCGTTTTACTCATTTTGACTCAAGAAAATCACTACGTAAATTGTGTTTCCACATTTTTTGAACACCCAGTTAAATATTGAATTAGAGATCAAGTTCTCGTAGACAGATATTTTTAACTATTGTATTAATGCATTTCAAAACTGTACCTCATACGTTTCTCTCGTTGGGTATAAAATTAAAAATTAGACCGTAAATAGAGAAAAACTAAAAACTACTCGGTACATTACTCACAACATACCTATACACATCCAATACTTATTGAGGCATGTGGTTAGACATAATAAACTACGTGAAAATTACTACGGTTTTGTCCTCAAACTACTAGTTTTGTGGATAAAACTGCAAAAAGAAACGGTAAATTCAACTTCTTAATTAATACTCATGCGAGACAATGTACGTAACACCAAACCAAGCAACACACGTAAATTCATCTGAATACGAACACCTGTGAGAAATTGGATTTGACGCCAGCGTGAACAGATTGCATGCCGAGAATTAGCCTTCCTCTCTCGGCTTCATCAGCAGTATTAGTACTAGACGTCCCCATGTTTTTGCAATATTAAGTGTCATATTTTAACACAAATAAGAGAAAATATACAATTAGGGGAGAATAATCGTTGATTGTCACAATCTTATTCTCAAGCGAAGCAAGCGAAGCTCTTATTTTACACTCCTGCTTTTGTTTTACAAATACTCCCCCTGGACGGATGAAGCGATCTGCACGAAATTTAGCACAGTCATAGTAACCAAACATGGGAAGGTACAAATATGAAATTGTACAAATCGGACCACAGGGCTTTTACCTATGTGAATTTAAACTTTTAGAAATTTAACATGGGCCTTATGGGTTAGTTGGTCGCCATGACATAATTTGCGAGATTACAATAAAAAAGGTAAACAAAAGTCGCAACATATGTTAGTCAACGAATCATCTAAAATAGCATACTACGAACCGTATAGAGAAAAGAGGAAGAACAATCGGATTAACATCATTAAGCATAATTTACTACAAAACGAATAACCAATAAGGGTTGCCGGAATTAGGCAATTCATTTATATGAACCAAATTTAGCATTTTGGATACTCCAAGTAAACAACCCGTTTACGTGAACCAGACGTACAATTGACTTTAGAACCTGTAAATAGACATTCCATTTAAGTGAACCAGGCTTACCATTGACTTTGAATACTGCAAATATGCGTTCCATTTATGCGAACCAAATATACCATTCATTTTGTATACTGCAAGTAGACATTTAATTTATGTGAACCAAATACTATTGACATTGAATTAATATGCTCAGCTCTGCTCAACATTGTAAGCAAACAACTGCATTGTACACCTAGTATATGAATTATTCTGATTGTGTCTATCCATCTAAAACCCGCTGAACAGGCTGGGCTTTCAGTTTACTTAAAAAAACACCGACACCAGCCGCAGTGAACATGCAGCCTATGCAAGTGTCAATCTGTCTGATTAGATTGTTACTCAAATATTTCTATAAACAAGACATATTTATTTTCTATTTAAA
Organism: Macrosteles quadrilineatus; assembly: GCF_028750875.1. Classification (NCBI taxonomy): domain Eukaryota; kingdom Metazoa; phylum Arthropoda; class Insecta; order Hemiptera; family Cicadellidae; genus Macrosteles; species Macrosteles quadrilineatus. The sequence continues at coordinate 28,918,108 of NW_026542594.1, read as the reverse complement.
TAAAATTGGTAAATTGATTGCCACTATAAGAAAGGAAACGGGTGATTTTATTTTTACGCTTATTTGTAAGATAATTATAGAATGAAAGAAAGATATTTGGAAAAAACTATTTAAAAATTTAGGCTATTCATAAACAAGTAAACTACATCACTTTTCTTCTCTCTATAGAATATCATGCTGTAGTCTCAAAGGCCAAATTCAAGGGTTTGCGAGACGACAAATGTTATAGCCTACATATTATGCTGAAGAGGCTATGTGCTATTATTTAAAAGAGTCTAAGGAGATATTGTTATGCAGAAAAGCACTTTAGAATGAGGCTAGGCCATTTATGATATCGAATCACCTTCATCAACTGTCCATTATGCTAAACACATCGGACCGTTTTGTGACATATAGAGAATTTAGCTGTTATTTGAATTAAATGATATTCAATGATAAACACACTCTTAACATTTTATTAAAAAGTGGTATGGGTCCAAATAGTAATTAAATACTGCACTCAAACACTCTGAATACTCTGAGTAGGCTTTTTTGCGGCTGGGAAACAGAGCCTAGTTTAAGTATTGTTTTAGCTTGAAACTAATACATCTCTAACAAAGGATATTAAAGGAAATCATTGAAGCCGTTTTTAAATAACCATTGTACTCGCAATCTTATTATACTAATGGATAATGTAGGCTGAATGCTAACGACTCATATTCTTGTGGATTAGCAGCTGTATTCTTTTATTTTGAACAAATAATTGTTAATCCTATAGCCAACTGATTAAACTCTTTCTTCGTTACAGAACCCTGACGACGTCAACAGGTATATAACCCTATGTATATTCAATGTATTCAACTTGAAAATTATAGTTAACGTCAAAGCTGATTGCTTTTGACAACAAAGGAAGTCACTCTCTCTATATTATATTTTGAATGGTTATCATTCATTGTAGAGTAGGCCTAAGTATTGAAACAGCTTAGTCTCTGAGTAATTTTTCTTACACAAAATTAATAATGATACAATTTTGTTTGTTTGTTCAATTCCCTTCTATGCCTAAGTTTTGGTAGTAAGCTTTAATACTATCATGATGTTGAAAGATTTTTAATTTTTTTCACTCTTGGCCATTTTAAGATTGACTGAAAAATACAACATTTGTTAAAATTCAACTAACGAATACAAAAATTTGTTTGACATAAAAAATGGTTTATGTTGTATTTCAAATATTATTTTAGTAAAGGGAACAACTCAGATATCACTAGGGTTAGTTGTTGACACCACTGGAAACACGACTCTCCGGGAAAATTAATTAGTTTTGAACTCCATTTAATTAGTTAGAGCCTGGAGAGTACAAATGAGACATCAACTTGATTAATAAATATTGAGAGATATTAATGATACGCGGATGAGCTATGGATGTATTTATTAATGGATCTCATATAGTAAAAAATGTTTACGGACTCAAACTTTAATTGGCTGCAACTAAGTCAATGGGTTGCACGGATACGGTCAAATTGGAACTTTTTTGTTTTTACCTATCTAATACTCGAGTTTTTTCTTAACTTTATTATGTAAATGGCACACTTTTGTAGTAATATATTAAACATTTCTACTAAAACATTTTGAAAATTTAACAACTAGTAAATCATCAGAAAACCCTTGTTTGTGTGTCTCACACAAAACATAATAAACATTGTATCTATTTAATGGATACTAGTGGCATGTATTGACATAAGTCCCTAAAAAGCTCAAATGTAAAACAAATTGGTACTTTCCTGTTAAAAGGAACATTCATTATTATCGATGATTTCTTTCCGGTACATCGATATTCTATTTTTGATCCGATAATGAACGAGATGTCAGCTGACAACTACGATAAGTAAATATTGTTCAGTATCAACAAACAATTTAAAAATATTATATTGAAATGAAAATGTTCTAAACTAACCTTACCTAACCAACCAAACTTGCTGTAAAATTTCCAAATTCCGTTTCATATTACTCACATGCCTTTTCTGTTATCAAACGACATTTTTAATGATACAGCAGACCCAGCAAGTTTGGTTGGTTATATTAGGTTAGTTTAGAACAGTTTTACTTATTTATGTTTTGCCTAAACAAGATCAGTAAAGTTGTCAATTTGTAATTTAAATGTGTTTGAAGATATTAAACAGAAGGTATGGATCGTAAAGGAAAACCAAAATATCGATATATCGAAAGAAATCAGATCGATAATAATGAATGTTCCCTTTAACAGGAAAGTACAAACAAATTATTGTTATATTTAAACAAACTTAGAATCAAATTATTCTAACAAAATGCCTGTACAACATCCTTGTCTTAAAAATAGTCTCTCTGTTTGCTTTGGTCGTTGTTAGCTATTTATGAAATCCAATGTTTGTCCTTTAAAACCATTGGGAAGTAAATAAATACTATACAAAATGAACAGTTTTTTCCTATATTGAGTAATATTTTATGGTTTCAGGGTTCCATTTCCCAGTTGTCAAAGACAAAATAGACAGTTGACACAAAAATATTTTGGTCTTTTTAAAGTCTCAATTATAGATAACATTATCCCTGGTTTTAATAGTAGAAACTCGATAACAATACCCTCGATAAGAAGTCACCCTTGATTACAAGGATCATTTTCAAATCTGTTTGATATTATATTACACTTAATCACACGTAATTGCAAACTTCGATAAGAAGTCAATCTTAATAACAAGTCTTATTTTATAATCCCTATGAAAGTCTTGTTATCAAGGTTCTACTGTAATATACAGTGCATTGCAGAGTTAACTGGCTAAGAAGTAAACCAACTGCGTGTATTGAATACTGGCTTGGAAATATATAGGCTACATGATGACTACATGATGAGTGACAAAAATCTTGTGAATGAAGTGTGATGATGCATATAAGAGGTTCCAAGTCAAAAAATTGGCTTCCCAAAGAGTTATTTTAAGTTTTTTAAAACAACCATGTTTCCAAACTTAATACATCAATTTCTCAATTACATATAAAATCATTTGAGTGGATAATGTCATTTTCGTGCTTTAAATAAAATTTTTAATAAGAATAATAGAAAACGATGGAGGATTACTAGTAAACACTCCATTGTAAATAGATCCAAAGATAAACATAAAAAAAATGCAATAGACCAATGTTTTTTTTATCAAACACCTTAATTGTTATCTTTGAATCTATTTCCAATGGAGTTTTTAATATTGATCCTCCATTTTATATTATTCTTATTTACAATTTTATGTAGAATACGAAAATGACATTATCTACTCAAACCCAATATTGAGTTTTGTACTAATAATACATACACCATTTGATCTTGCGAATCAAATTCAAACTGTCGTAGTATGGATAAAACATATCCAAGTTAAATTGTTGCTTCAATCGTGTGTCGCCTATGTGACAGTAATGATATTATAACCAGAATATTTCCCCTGGAGCCTCCATATTTATTTTAGGATGAGTATTTTGATTTGCTTTCCACACACTACAGATTTGGATGGTTCAGGAATTTGGTCGTCTCTGACTCTAAACTCAAAGTGTAAACTAAAAAGTATTTTTGACTCATGATTCTTCTGAAACGATACGTCTTTTCTTAAAGATTTCTAAAATATTTTATAAAATGAGTTATGTTTAGGCATTGAGGACAATACGCTAAGCAATTTTATAGCCAGTTTTCAATGTGCTTCAATAGGTATTGGATCAGATTTTTGAAATTAAATAAATATAAAGGTAGGTTCTGTGTTTAGTTCAAAACCTTTACATGAGTTAAAAAGTATAATACATCCTATACCTAATTACTTTAAACACATCAACAATTAAAATATATAAGTAACTATATTATAATAAATTAATCTAACTAGCTCACTGTAACATCAATTATAAACATAACTTTTTTCATTATACATAGCCGAAAGGTTAATTCTACTAAACAGGTAATAAACATTCTCGAAGTCGGGTTTAAAGTAGGAGGAAAATGTGTCACTTCTGTGTGTAAAATTCTTGTTTTATATTAAAAACACTAAAATGTCTAACAGTCCACATAGCTGGCATTTGAGGTTAGACAATAACAAGTTCTCAGTTAAGTCAAAGAGCCAAACTAATTACAACTTAAACTTGCTACTAGAACCAGGGTGTTTAATGAACTTAGAGATAACCCCAGCCCTTCTGCTGGCATGTTGAGTAAAGTTATTCATATTAAATTCCATTTCCAACTCTGTGTAGGGCTAACCATGTTGTGAAGAGCAGTTGTATTGAATTCAATAATATTAGTCAACCTTCATTTAAGGCAGATGAATTCGGTTTGGATGGAAATATAATCGTCACTCTTTCCTCTTTACAAAACTAACAACAGATTATACTGTCGAAACGGTTCTAAATAGACACAGCATAGATTAAAAAACAAAAAATAGTACACAGTGGCCAAACTAATCGAGGTAGTTCGTTCGTAACATGCTTTACATAGGTTGAGGCAGACCACCCGCCTCCGTATACAGTTGGTTACTTTCAGTACTACTGTTTCATGAATAACCTTCAATACATGACAGTTACTGTAACAAACAACGTTTTACAGTTTATGCAAAGGTACAGTCTATTAAAATGTTTTTGAGGACTTTTTGATAGTTCGTTTTTTAGGAATATTATCAAACCAAAATTGAAAAAATTAAAGTTAATTAAATATCAATATAAATGATCAGATAAAATTGAAAAGAAACATTGAAAGTGGACGTGAAAGTGAAAGTGAAAACGCCTATTTGCGGTGGTGTTCATGATAAAAACGCCTATCTGTTGTGGTGTTCATGATAAAAACGCCTATCTGTGGTGGTGTTCATGATAAAAACGCCTATCTGTGGTGGTGTTCATGATAAAAACGCCTATCTGTGGCGGTGTTCATGATAAAAACGCCTATTTGCGGTGGTGTTCATGATAAAAACGCCTATTTGCGGTGGTGTTCATGATAAAAACGCCTATCTGTTGTGGTGTTCATGATAAAAACGCCTATCTGTGGCGGTGTTCATGATAAAAACGCCTATCTGTGGTGGTGTTCGTGATAAAAACGCCTATCTGTGGTGGTGTTCATGATAAAAAACGCCTATCTGTGGTGGTGTTCATGATAAAAACGCCAATCTGTGGTGGTGTTCATGATAAAAACGTCTATTTGTTGGTGGTGTTTATGATAATAACCTCTATATGTTGGTGGTGTTCATGATAAAAACGCCTATTTGCGGTGGTGTTCATGATAAAAACGCCTATCTGTGGCGGTGTTCATGATAAAAACGCCTATCTGTGGCGGTGTTCATGATAAAAACGCCTATCTGTGGCGGTGTTCATGATAAAAACGCCTATCTGTGGTGGTGTTCATGATAAAAACGCCAATCTGTGGTGGTGTTCATGATAAAAACGTCTATTTGTTGGTGGTGTTTATGATAATAACCTCTATATGTTGGTGGTGTTAATGATGAAAACGCCTATCTTTTTGTGATGTTCATAATAAAAACATTTATATGTTGGTGGTGTTCATGATAAAAACGCCTATCTGTTGGTAGTGTTCATGATAAAAACGCCAATCCATTTGTGGTGTTCATCATAAAAACCTTTATATGTTGGGGTTGTTCATAATAAAACACCTATCTGTTGGCAGTGTTCATGATGAAAACGCCAATCTGTTGTGGTGTTCATGATAAAAATGTCTATATGTTGGCGAAGTTCATAATGTAAACGCCTATCTATTGGTAGTGTTCAAGATGAACACACTTATCTGTTGGTGGTGTTCATGATAAACATTTCTATGTTGGCGGAGTTTAGGATGAACACACATATCTGTTATAGGAGTTCATGATTAATACATATGTGGAGTTTATGGAGAACATGCCTATATGTTGGTGGAGTTTGTGATCTACCTATGTTAACAATTTCCTTTTCCAAACAAATCAGTGATTTTTGGATTTGCTTAGAGAACACAAATTTAAAATAAACAGTATCAGCATTTTGACAGTTATCTCCCAGTAGCTTAGACAACAAGCCTTATAATGATGTTAAGGGGTGAGGGTAACCATGAAACATTCTGGATGAAATCACATAAGTTTCAATATTTTTTTAAACTTAATTGTTACAGCATTGGTGGTTGTACTTTTTTGTTTGGATTTAAAGGGGCCAAAACATACTAAATTTTAATCAAAGCATATTCTTGTGTTTGTTTTAAATCCAATTCTTCCGTTAGGGTATTTTATAAGTTGGATATAAAACTCAACATAAAAAAATCTACAGATACCGTTCATGAGTTTCCAAAATTCGTCAAAATAGGACCTTACAGGTGTAGTCTGTAACTCTGCAGGCCTACACTTCCAAACCCCCAAACACACACACACACACAGGGGGGTCCAAAACAGATATTTTCATCCTAACTCTAATTCGAAAAATATTTCACAAAATTATACATATATGAAAGTGTGTTTTGCTTTCAGCCTACGACCGGCACAACGTCACCATGTCCCTAAAGGCGTAATGGATGAACACCGGGAACTCCCTGAGGAACGCTGTATTTATGACTTGTGTCAGTCTAGAATACACAATGAATAAAAAAAACCATGACTTGGTGTGCCACACAATTACAAGTACAGCAATGAACACAGAAAATTTGGTTTGGTCTCTAATGCCCAGTGCTGCATAATATATTTTTTATTCAAATTTATTTTGAATAGATGTACTTTCAAAATAAAATTAAGAGTCACATGAAAACACTAAGATACACACGATCAAATCGTTTCTTCTGTAATTTGTTTAATTTAATCTGAAAAATTCCTTTTTAGATACATAGTTTAGATTATTTATTTTTCCAAGAAATAAATAATACGATGATTGTTAATTTCAAACTTTCTACTAGCGAACAGTACGCAGGGTGGTTAATCAAACAAAACTAATCACCCACATACCAGCATGTCATGCGTCTATGATTAGCTGTAGGCTCTAATACATTACCCGACCACTTACATACTAGGTGGCGTTCGCAGAGGCATCCACAAAATTGAGCGGAGTCATCAAGGGTTCATATTATATTGTTTTTGTCTTACTGCAGTAAAAACAGTATTTTTTCATGCATGCGCTGCGGGTCTAAAGTAGCATTTTTAATATTTAGGGAGTAAAAATCGTTTTTAGCCTCTATGGAGTAAAAATCAGCTGTTGTCAACTCAGTTGTAAATTTCGATTGTAAACGATTGCATGTATCGAAAATATGTATCGATTTGTGCTTCGTAATCATTTTAACATATTACAGTCTACAGTCTCTTCCCGTAGTATTTTAGCATTGCAGATACATTAATCCATTCCCAAACTCAACACTGCTCACCTTTAATACTTCCTTCACCCCACCCTACGTCGTGGACCTGTTTCCCTCTCTTCCCATAGCATTTTAGGATTGCAGATACATTAATTTAATTGCCAAAGACAGTTCCCACACTCTGCGCTGTTAGCCTTACTACTTCCTTCACCATTTACTACGTCATTGGCCTGTTTCCTTCCTTTCTCATAGCATTTAAGTATTACAAATTCATTTATCCATCTGCTCAAACGGTTCCCCCACTCTGCACTGCCAGCCTTTACTACTTCCTTCACCACTTACGTCGTGGACCTGTATTCATCGCTTTCCATAGCATTTTAGTATTTTAGATACGTTAATCTAATTGCAACAAACATCCCCACTGTCCGTACTGCTAGACTTTACTACTTCTTTCACAATTTCCTATGTCTTGGGCATGCTTCCATCCCTTCTCATAGCATTTCAGCATTGCAGATACATTAAAACTGCTACAAACGGTTTCCAGTTCCCACACTCCACACTGCTCACCTTACTACTTCCTTCACAATTTCCTATGTCTTGGGCATGCTTCCATCCCTTCTCATAGCATTTCAGCATTGCAGATACATTAAAACTGCTACAAACGGTTTCCAGTTCCCACACTCCACACTGCTCACCTTACTACTTCTTTCACCTGTTCCTACGTCGCAGATCTGTTTCCCTCTCTTCCCATAGCATTTTAAGATTGCAGATACCTGAATCTAATCGTCATAAACAGATCCCACACTCCGAACAGCTCGCCTTTACTACTTCCTTCGCCACTTCCCACATCGCGGACCTGTTTCCCTCCCTTTCCGTAGCATTTTAGGAACGTTGTGACCTTAATCTAATCGTCATAAACAGTTTCCATACTCCAGACTGTTCACCTTTACTACTTCCTTAACCTCTTCATACGTCACGAACCTCAAGCTAGTGTCGTCATTTGATTATAGTACCTGGGGACCGAGCTTTGCTCGGGGAAAATCATTAGTTCACTCTGAAAGCACCGTAGTATTGGAGATGCATAAATCCACACATCTACATCCTACACAATTTCCTACGTCATGGATCTGTTTCCCTCCATTCCATTGCATTTAAAGATTGCAGATACCTTAATCTAATCGTCATAAACAGTTCCCACACTCCGGACTACTCGCCTTGACTACTTCCTTCACCACTTCCTACGTCGCGGACCTGTTTTCCTCCCTTCCCATAGCATTTTAGGATTGCAAATACCTTAATCTAATCGTCATAAACAGTTCCCACACTCCGGACAGCTCACCTTGACTACTTCCTTCATCACTTCCTACGTTGCGGACCTGTTTTCCTCCCTTCCCGTAGCATTTTAGGTTTGCTGATACCATAATCTAATTGTCATAAACATTTCAAACACTCCGGACAACTCGCCTAGACTACTTCCTTCACCACTTCCTACGTCGCGGACCTATTTTCCTCCCTTTCCATAGCATTTTAGAATTGCAAATACCTTAATCTAATCGTCATAAACAGTCCCCACACTCCGGACAGCTCACCTTGACTACTTCCTTTATCACTTCCTACGTCGCGGACCTGTTTTCCTCCCTTCCCGTAGCATTTTAGGTTTGCTGATACCTTAATCTAATTGTCATAAACATTTCCAACACTCCGGACAACTCGCCTAGACTACTTCCTTCACCACTTCCTACGTCGCGGACCTATTTTCCTCCCTTTCCATAGCATTTTAGGATTGCAAATACCTTAATCTAATCATCATAAACAGTTCCCACGCTCCAGACAGCTCGCCTTGACTACTTCCTTCACCACTTCTTACGTCACGGACCTGTTTCCCTCCCTTTCCATAGCATTTTAGGATTGCAGATACCCTAATCTTATCGTCATAAACAGTCCCCACACTCCGGACTGCTCGCATTTACTACTTCCTTCATCACTTCCTACGTCACGGACCTGTTTCCCTCTATTCCCATAGCATTTTATGATTGCCTATACTACTTCCTTCACTACTTCCTACGTCACGGACCTGTTTCCTTCCCTTCCCATAGCATTTTAGGATTGCAGATACCTTAATGTATTCGTCATAAACAGATCCTAGACTTCGCACTGCTACCCTTGACTACAATGTATCGAGTAATCTTAAGTATAATCTTTGCTCAATAAGTGATGTTTTTCCTTTTGTACTGTATTTGTAATTTCCTAGTATACTGTGGGTAGTTGGCTTATTATGAGCACATGCTAAAACTTCAAATCTTTTGTTTACTTTTTACTTGTTATTTAATTCAGCCAACATGGTTACCTAGCAACCCATAAGACTAATGTTAAAAAAATGTGATTTTCAGTTTCATTTTTCTACGGATTCCTGAGAGACTTTTTTAACGCCATATAGATGTTGGCACTCACCGATATGGTCTTTATCACCATGCAAAATTTGAAAACGATTGATTCAGCCGTCTAGGAGGAGTTTGCGTATTACGAAATGCATAAAAGTCGACGTATAAGAGCTTCGCTCGCTTCGCTCGCTCCGCTCAAAAATATGTTCACATATTCGAGCTATAACCAGGTCCGCTTGTACGCTTAAACATTCTAGGAACAAGTTGTTGTTGTGCCAAACGAATTGTGGTACAAAAATTAAACATTATGCCAACGATTTATTCAAATATAATGTTATTACGCTGCACGAGTATAAAAATAACACTTTTGACTTTTAGTGGAAATATCTTTGACTACCTGATCTTTTAGTAGTTATGATTTACTGAACGAATCATTTAACCAACTTTTAACTATTTTCCTCAACGCGTTTCAATGAAGCTGTCATTGAAGGGTTGCAAAGTTCTTTGATGGTCAAAGAGTCAAACTAATCATAACTTAGGACTAAAGTAGAAGTCCAACGATTAGAGAACTTACTGATGAACTCAGTAATTTATTACCATCTACAGCCTTTTTAGTGGATTAAAAGTTCATTCTTAACAAAGATATTTTGCTTGTGCTTGAAGAGTAATGTTGCTGTACTGATAGCATAGTTCATTCGTTGTATATTTCTTAATAAAAATAAACAGTATTCTTCAATTTACAAAATGTCTCCTAATACTATTTAGGTATATGTCCGTTAGCACGATAACTCGAGCAAAAATGATCCGACTTTGATGAACAAAAACGTGTAAACCTACATTTATTCGAACGAGTTCGCGAACCAGCATGATCCGACCATGGGAACGGGGGTTTATGGGGGTTTTATGGGGTAAAAATGTTTTTTTCCATGTTTGACACTACAAACAAAAAAAATTGCAATTTCTTTCCAAACCATTATGTAGAGCCTAAAAAAGAAATAATTTAGTATAATGAAGTGATGTTGTATGCCTATCGGTTACGGAAAAAAATAAAAATGTGTAATTTAAAATGCCTATGTTATTCTTATGGAGAAAATAAAAAACTGTTGTAGTTTACTTGTTTATGGATATATTGATAAAATTTGGAAAATTCATTTATTTCATCCTATTTTATTGATGTATGGTCAAAAACACTTTTTACCTTCCCCGTAGCAGCAAACCTAAGCACTCGTTAAATCTAATGTTATATAAATTGGGAATAAATATGGCTTATGGAAATATTTTTGTAAAAATGTAATCAAGCAAGTTTAAATTCGCTTAGTCTGCAGATTTGATGCGCCGGAGGTATTTTTTCTTTGCTAGTGGCATTTTACATGAGGTCAACATGAGAATAAAGTTTTGTGGAATTGTCAGGAGTTGAACCCGTGCCTCCTGCACCGAAGTCCGAGATGCTATACACTAGGCTATCAACACACCCAACACCTAGGTAGGCTTGTTTATTTTCTTTAAGCTATTGTACCTTTTGCTCGAAATCGAGCAATTGCAATTAACAGGAGTGTTTTAAAAACTAATAACAATTATAATTTACGACGACTCTAAAAGAATCAACTCAAAGCTTATGTAACTAATGGAAATACTAACTAATGGAAATAGGTATAACAGTTCTATATAATCTATTTTTTTTTATAATATTTTATAATTATTCAGAAGTTGACCTTGTTTTTCTGTGTTTTTGTTGAAATAATGAATAAACCTTTTACAAATTCTAAGGCTTTATTTGAGTAAAAACCAACATTACAGAATAACTCAAATAAACAAGTTAAATTTGCATAGTAACCAGGACAGCTGATCAAAGTGTAATATCAAGGATATTAGAAATCATCACAGTTTTCTACAAAATGTTTCCCGACTTACCCAAATAAGTAACTTCGTCATTCATAATGTAGTCAGCACGGTACAAGACAGTATGTTTACAAATTTTAATAACTTTTTAAATAGCGATAAATTTGTTCACATTACTCAAGTACTACCCGATTTCTAGAATTAACTGTCTGTGTCAAAATTGATATACGTCGATTGACATAATTTTTGTTTGGTTACTGTATTAACGTAAACTATGTTTTCCATTGTAATATGCACAAAAACCCACAGTCACTAGTTAATATCGTTGAGCTAGTAAATGTTTCTCTTTAAAATAGTGAAAATCATTAAGTGTCCCGGTGGACCCTACTAAATTAGTAACTCCAAACATAAGACAAATAAGAAAAAACGCGTCAAAATAAAATACTTAAAAGTAAAAATATTCAAATAAGCACAGTACAAATATCTCAAGGATACCTTGGCCATTGAGGATCATTGTGAAGCCCTTCACAATTATTGAGCTCATTTCACGCAAACTTCAAAGTAAGCTCTTTAAAATTACCCAAAAAATTAATATAAAAAAATCTAGACGTTCTGCTAAAAAAAACCGAATCAAAATAACTATTTATATGGAAGATAACAGCTATTTTGATATTCTGATTTTATCCTGAACCCAAATACCTTTGATATGTGAAGATTGGATTTTAGAACCAAAACAAATACTGTTCTTTAATCTATGTATTACTCAACTCCTTTAAATCATCGTAAATATACTGTATTATGGAGAAAAAATATTTTTTAAAGAAAAAAAAACTAATGTAAATATTTAATTTCAAGTAGGCTAAGTCAGTAAATGTTTGTAGCACGTGTTTCCTTGAATTGTATCGACAATTTTACCCGTAACAGCAATTAAACTATCCACTGCTGATAATCATGTGAACGCATCTGTTCTTCCTTAGAATACAATGGGAGATTTAAAGTTCACTGGGGCAGAGCCCAAGGGACTTGTTAAAATTATTTGGGCCTTATATGACATCTACTCAATGTGATCTGTCAAATGAGCCATAAACTAACAAAATCGATTGAAATTCCACGAAGGAGTTTTCACTATAAAGTTCGTGCTCGCCTATTAGCAAATTTCCCATATAGGGAATAAGCTACTACCATATCATGGTAAGACCTCGACCCTGGACCGATTTACCTCTTTGTTTTGATGTTCCCAGAGACCGAAATTACCATCCGTTGGAAATGTTATTTATGTATATATAGCCTATGCATATATATATGTGTCCGTTAGCATGATAAGTCCAGAAAAAATTATTTGATTTTAATTAAATTTGGTACAAACGTGTAAACCAATTCGAATGAGTTTGTGAACTAGCATGATCGGACCATGGGGACGTGGTTTTACGGTTTTTTTAAGGTAAAAAAGGGGGTTTCTCATTTTTGACCACCAAAAAACACATTTCCCAATATCTATCCACACCGTTTTAAAGAGATTAAAAACATATAATTTAGTATGTTATGAGTTTTTGTATGATTATCGGTTACGGAGAAAATCCGAATAAATTTATTTTAAAATTCGCATGTTATTCTTATATAGAATATTGTTAACTGTTGTAATTTGCTTATTTATGGATATATTTTGATCACACTTGGTAATTTTTTTATAACAAAAATTTCACTAAAAACTCCCTTTATTAGCCTCCCTGTAGCAGCTAACCTAGGTACTCGTTAACCCTAATGTTATTGTAAAATATTTAATTGAAAGTTGTATCAGGCAAAGGGAAATTCGCTTAGTCAGCAGGCTTGCTGCGGTGGGGTTATAACATACTGTAGATATATATTTTGTTCGTCCGGTCAATGAAGGGTTTTATTCGCAACTTATTAGGGGAAAGCTGGATTTTTTATATGTGATAGAACCACATGAAAGGCGTATTTTCCCAAAAGTCCCCACTTCTCCCCCTTGTGGTTTTCCCCCATCCTCTCCAAACCTAGAAATTGCAGTGTTTCACTTAACTAACCATAATTAGAATATTAAGTATACTATCTTATTGCAATTTATTGTATTTTATTTTTGATTAGTTTTTCTACAAGTCCCCCATTCTCCCCCTTGAGCTTTCCCCCCTTCCCCCAAGGGGGAATCGGGGACTTTTACAAAAATACCACCTTAAGTTGTTCTATTACGTATAACAAATCCAGCTTTCCACTATTAAGCTACGAAAAAAGGCAGTTTGTGCGTTTGTTGACAGGGCTAGATCAGTTTATATCGTTGAGCTAGATACGACGATTCAGCGACGCAGCGCAGAGGTGTTCAACTTGGCCGCACGCGCTCTCTTTGCCGACGCTCAGCTATTCACCCGGCCACCTATATGACTAACCAATAATATATTTGTAAACCTTGAAAAACATACTAAACTTTTGCTTAACCAATATTTGCGTTTTAGTTCAATTTAAAAGTATATAGAGAAAAACCAAATTGTGTACTCTGAAACAAAGCTTAAATATTATGTCTCCCTAAATACTGGTTTTAGAAAGAAATTTTAAATACAAAATCTATAGGGAAACTAACCAGAACATTAGGCAAATTGCAACACGATAGTATACTATTCGACTTATGTTCAATTAAGTAAAACACTGCAATTTCTAGATTTGGATGGGGTGGGGGGGGAAGCACAAGGGGGAGCGGGGACTTTTGAGAAAATGTACCTCTTATCATGGCCTATCATCAGGGAAAAATCCAGCTTTCCCTTTATTAGTTGCGCATAGAGCCTGTTTTTAGTCTTTATTGACTGAGCTAACTTTTTTTCTAAAGCTGGCTGGCAACTGAGAACAATTGTACCTCAGTTCTCAACATTAAGGTCGTAGGTATTGTTTATTTATTAACTATTTACTTATTCTATGCTTAGGAAAACGTGGGTGGGGAATTAGAATATCTAACAATACAAATATGGATTTACATTTTCAAAATACATTTCCAGAACATCTTAAGCTTTTTAAATTTACCATGTAATTACATTTTACAGTAACCTCAAATTATTAAAAGAAATAGTCCCGGTTTACAAAACTATTATTACGTATTGGTAACTTTAAAGGTGTCCACAAAATGTTGAAGATGAATTCTTTCCTGTCAGGAGCAGGTGTGCGTAAATATCTCTAATTTAACCGTCGACGCCGGTCAATGCCCTTTCAGAACAGGCGCGATGGACGCTATACAATTTAAATGCAATGTTTGAGTAAAACCGATTGTTTTCAATAAAAGATATATTTGTATAAAATAAATATAGAAAAGTGCCTTTGATCGACCGAAAGAATAAAATATATTGTTGTGCATACATAAATCCTCTACTTGTTGTACTAGTTTTTAACCCTTTTCAATAAGTTATTCGTTATTAAGATATGATCTTCGGTGAATTTATGTGGAACCGCGCATGGTCCAGACCGCCGCGCCATACCAACGCGACGATGCGACAATGTGAAAAACTTAAAACATCATAACATCCTACACGGTCTCATGAAGATTGTTATAACTTGGATGATTTTTTATTAACCGATCTTTACAACTTTAGTTCCATTGGATTCGTCATAGAATTTCTTAAAAATGTATCCTCTTGATAGACTTTGGTATTATTACTTCTTTTAAAGACATTTATTTAAGAAAGAAAGTTGTTAATTATACCACCATTTTGGATTGGTACAATTTGTATGAATCTGTAACTTTGAGCAAATATTAAACTGACTTTTTACTGTTTACGTACCAAGTTCAAGACAATCGCTTAAGGAGTTCAAAAACTGTTGATTCTTTTGTGAAAATCACATACAGACACACAGACAGAAAACCCGGCATTTTAGACCCAGGTGTTTTGACGTAAGAGCAGATATAAAAAAGGGTTCCAGAGAGTTCCGGGACATCCACAGTATATAGTCCATCCAATTTAGGAATTTAGGTGGAAATAGCTCCTAAACGGGGAAATTGTATATATGAGTAGTAATTGTACCCAGTTACAACATTTCAAAAATCAACGTTCGTGCATGCTGTGCTATGGCCACCATCTTGGAAAATGGTGGCCGATACTAGGGAATTGCCCACAAAGGAATAAACTATTACCGTAGGTCTCATGGTAGGACCTGGACCCGGGACCGATTTATTTTTTTCGTTTTAAAGTCTCCAGAGGCCAAAAACACGATCCGTTCAAATTCATATATGTATATGTTGAGAGTATATTGGTTGGATTATATTGGTTAAGTTGGCATATATTTGGAATCCATGCCAAATATATGTATGTGTGTCCGTTAGCACGATAACTCAAGCAAAAATGATCTGATATTGATGAAAATTGGTTTCAACGTGTAAACCTACATTTATTCGATCGATTTCGCGAACCAGCATGATCGGACCATTACAACGGGGTTTTATGGGGGTAAAAATTGGTTAACCCATTTTTGACACTAAAATCATGGAATTTTGCAATTCCCTTCCAAACCATTTATTAGAGCTTAAAAAAAAAATAATTTAGTATATTGAGGCGCTGTTGTTTTGTCTAACGGTTACAGAGAAAATAAAAAAAAACGTAAATTTAATATTTCCATGCTATTCTTATGGACGGGTATTTTTCCCAAAAACTACTGAACTGATATGCAGATTTCTGTATGATTGGCATAAAAATGCCATTTTCATTACGTCAGGACACAGCTGTTACTATCATAAGAGGTAACTTTTATATTAAGTAAGTCAAATACTGTTTCTGCAAGGAATAAAACAGTAATTACATTGTACTGTAAATGAAGAGTTACAAGTAATCAAGAAATATATTGGTACAACCATATTTTTATGTAATGATGGGAAATACGATTTAAGAACTATTCTATAAAAATACTTTTGATCGGTTTCACGAATCTCTTCATTTTCAAATATCCCATTAACATTATCATTTTCATAATAATACATTGATGTTGTTTAGCTAAATAAATAAATTAACTATTGGCAAATGGTTATAACCAAGAGGAATAAATTATGCTACTAGCGTAACAAATTTATATAGAGAGAATTAATCCTCGGTTCTATCCACAGTATCCAAATCCAACCCGTTCCGGATGTAATAAACAAGATTATACTTCGTTTAATATGATGATTTGATTGTACACATCACAATGTGTAGATTATTGCTGCTACAATCACATTTGGTAACTTAAAACAGTATGAAAAAACAATAACATTAACATGTTAGGCATTTGTCTTGTAGCTCTGCAGGTCAGTAATTAATTATTACAGTTTTGGTACGTAGTCTAAGCCAGAAAGTAATATGTTACAACTATTTTAAAATGATATTTCATCCTTACTTGATGACTGGTATGCAAAATGTAAACCATTAAAATGTTTTACCACTTTATGCGTTTTAATCGTGATCATTACTAGAAAATATAAAATATCTATATTTGTTTGAGGTAAACATTTTATGTATATACCTATAAGCTTAGAACAACAACTTTGAATTTTTTCTGACTTTAAAATTATGTTCACTCATTTTATTAAAAGAAATAGTCCCGGTTTACAAAACTATTATTACGTATTGTATTGTTGCAGGTTTACCGATTGGTGATTCATGGTGGAATATTAATGAAATTAAAACCTAAAACATACTAGTTATTTGTATGGCATTTACAGAATACATTTAATATGCTAATACAAACTACTTACCATAGTATTATTTCTTTTGTAACTTTCTTATATGAAATATAAGGGGATTATTCTAAAATGTATAGAATTATAACGAAGAAGCAGAATCATGTTACTAAGATCTGCTGCACTTTGATATAGAAACAAGAACCTTTGTCTTTGTAGTGACATATTCTTTCATATAATCCTATATCAATCATTTATCTTATTTGTTAAATTTGGAGGAGCGGAAATTGTTGTAATTCATTTAACTATTTTAAAATGTAAAAGGTTGGTTTTCAGTTAGAGTAGAGCACATGCTCCGTTTGAACGCAATGAAATGGGACTTTGACAGAAGCTTTGTTCAATTTTATCAAATTTACAATATACATACCTATTTAATTAATTTGTCATGTTTTAAACCTTACGTCAGTATTTCTTCATTCTAAATGGTACACTAAGTTGTCAAAATATACATTGTAGTAGGCAAAATACATTTTCAGAACATCTTAAGCTTTTTAAATTTACCATGTAATTACATTTTACAGTAACCTCAAATACTTTGGTGATAAAATAGAAGGGTAATTACATGGAGCAATGACTAAGGTAGGCTTAGGGAAATTAATGACATTAAGTGTAAACATCAAAGGCCAGTACGGGGAAGTTAATGCTGAGACTGCTTTGCCTGCGGACAGTGCCGCTACCAAGTCTGTAATACTGTTAGCGAACAAAAAAAAACTCATTTTTAAACAAATTAAAAAAGACCTCACATAAATGCTTAATCTGGTTGTCTATTGCACTGGACTTGTTTTTGCTGTGTACATAATGGTAGCTGGCAATTCGCTATTGGTATGCTTACGTATCACAATGTTAATGCGTTGTTTTTACTTTGATTAGTGACTGAAAATATACAAATATATCCCATCACTAAGGCCTGGATGTATGAGGTATGAAATACTAAGATCAATTTAGTTATCAGTTAATCGTGCGTTGCTTTCTAATTTCTTTTTGGAATCAATGCCGACCAATGGGTAGGTTTTAGATGGCAGATAAGTGTAGAAATATTACGTTTGTTTTTAAGAATAGTTTAAATTAATACTCGCTATAGCTCAATATTATGAACACTTATGTATATATATTTACCATGTCGATGCACATAAAACCAAAATCATAACGTTAATCAGTAGACATTGTTCTGTAAATTAAATACATCTTTGTGCACTTTAACGAATGACCTTAACAAAGTTAAAATCAAATCCCATGTTTTAAGTGTATATTTTAATAATGCAGACATAGAACGTAAAGTAATCAGTTAATCTTATTAAGTTACATTTTAGGAGTCATCATTGTCATTTACTAAGCTCGGTAAAGCCACAACAGTAATCTTCTTCATTCCGCTTTTATGTTGACGAGAATGTGATTAAATTACATTTACCTGTCAACATTATCAACTCAGAGCCATTTGCTATTACTACTTGTCACAACTCAGTGATACTGTAACTGTTTAGTAAATTATATGGTTCACTGGTATTAATCAATATTCACTTTAACAGCGTTATATAAACTTTTCACTTATGATTTGTTTGTCGATGTTCAATATAAACTGCCTATTAGTATGAATTATGCAGAGCTTCTATGACTATTGGCCTGTGTTGTTTACAAATTTCAAATATGTAACATTTTTATTACAAATCTATATTTTCAGAGGCTGTAAGGTGCCAATCGTGTTTTTGACAGCTCTTCATCTCATCCGTAATAACCTTATTCTTTTAAATGATATATCCATACCACAACAAAGGAAAATGAATTAGAAATTAGTCATTAGACATACACTATAATAGGTGTAAAATAAAAATAAAAAACTCTTAAAAATAACAGCTATGATAGTTGATCGCTGAAAACATTTTATAGTTTTTACTTAGCTTTGGATGAATAAAATCTGCCCCTCATACCTTTTAAATAAAGTGAAGGATTTTTATGTAAACAAATGTATTATATGAAGGGGTCGGGATAAAAAAGTGCCAAGCATCATTTTTGGCCAAACCGAGCTGGCAGTGCTATCTATGAGTCAATTAAACAAACTACAAGCAGCACTGATCAGATTCCAAAGATCACCACTAGAATGCTCTGTATGTGCATTGCATTTTATTTCCTCAATTGGTTGATTGCAAAGTTTTGGGAAAAACAGTGCCATGCTACTCATACAAAATGGAGGGAAAGAGGAAATGTGTTAGAGACCTGAAAGATTATTATGAAGACATAGAAGACTTGTACGCAGAATTTGATGATACTGACAGCGATCCTGATTATTTACCAAATGATGAGGAAAATGGTGTTTCATGTTTTAAGGTGAGTGTTGCTTAGCATTATTTTAAACCTAACCTATAATTTTGTATAATGTTGGTTAGCATTGGCTGTTATAAGTGAATGTATATTAGTATTATGCAACTTTCAAGCACAAACAAATTAATAAACATATATTTGACACCAAAAATTGAGTGTAACCATGCTGGAAAAGGGTTTCTAGTCGAAATAAATCAAAAATTCATATTTGATGGTTGGCACTGTGTTTCGCCGAAAATATTTAAAACGTTGCTTGACATTTTCTTTCCCCTAAATATTTAGTTTTTTTTCATGTGTAAAAGGTTTTTAAGCCTTTGTGCCGTATTAGCCTTGACCTCTTTGTAACGTTTTAAATAAGCCTAACCATTTTAAGTTTATAATAGGTTTTGAAAATCATAGTGTTTACCTGATAGCATAGAACTTGGTTTCGACAAATAGGTAAACAAAATTTTACATAAGGGCTTATCAAAATATATCAATGACCCTTATTCTGTCCAACTTGTTAACTTAAAGTGTATGATATTGAGGAAAAACTACTTCAGTATTGTGTATTTGTTTTTTCCAGAGACGTGATGTCAAAGAAGCTGCCATTGAACCTATGCAAGAGACTGCTCCAGAAGCTGTGCTAGATGCTGCTCCAGAAGCTGTGCTAGAGGCTACTCCAGAGACTGCTCCAGAGACTGCTCCAGAAACTTTGCTGGATGCTGCTCCAGAGACTGCTCCAGAAGCTGTGCTAGAGGCTACTCCAGATCCAACCATTGACCCTGAGCCAGTGGATAATGCAGAGGTATTGTTTACCATAATAATATTGAGTGGTTAGAGGTTGAAGATATTTTCATTCCAGTTTTCCTTGCTGAAAATAAAAGCTGGTACATAGAGAGTCGAAAGATCCCATCAAAACAAAAATTAAGTATTGGTGTGCCCTTTAAGTTCATTATTTACTGGTCAAAAGACACATGTTTTAAAAATGCTCGCAATAAAGCACTTGGATTTGTGACTTCAAAAATAAGGAAGCAAAAAATGTAATAGTTTCAAAATGTTTAATGATACCTACACATTGTTTCATACACCCATTGCAAAGGGTATAACAGTTTTTATTTTTCACAGATACAAGAGTTACCGGTACAAGATTACGAAGGGCAACCACCAGCTCCACAACAGATATACGAGGAATACCAGCATGCCGTGGCCAATGCTTCACCCAGATCTCCACTTCTGACTCCGCAAAAAAGCCCAAGGAAAAGAAAGCGTAAGTCGCATATGAAAGAAGTTGATATGAGAAAGAAAAGGCGGAACGAAGGACGAGCATACAGGACAAAATTAGGGAAGAATATACCCGGTAGAACTTTAGGTGAGATGTGCAAATGTCCCCTAAAATGTCATGAGAAAGTCACTGAGGCTCAAAAACTTGTTCTCTTTAACGCATTTTGGGATATGGGCAATTTCAATATGCAAAACGCGTATCTTTTTGGATGTATAGAAAAAATACCAATCAAACGTCGTTACTGCCAAAATCCAGAGGGTTCATACAAACAAAACACATTCATTTTTAAGATTAAACTGCAAAGTGGATCATCTCTCAGAGTTTGTAAAAAATCGTTTATGAGCATTCATGGTCTACGAAATTCAAGAGGTCGAATCAATAACATTATTAGAAAAATAGTTTCTGAAGTATCTACACCATCTTGTGACAAAAGGGGTAGTCATAATACAAGGCCTCACAAGATATCGGCCGAAGCAGAAAACGGTGTACATGATCACATTAAAGCCATACCGAAGTACCAGTCCCACTATAGTAGGTATCAAAATCCAAACAAGGTCTATTTGGGTTGTGATATGACTATTAGAAGTTTATACAATGACCATTACTTAAACTTTAGCCAAGAAAACGAACTCCCCACAGTTAGTGAGGATAAGTACCGAAGAATATTTTGTGAAAAGTACAACATTGGCTTCAAACTTCCAAAATCAGACACATGCAATAAATGTGATAGCTTGCAGATTATCATTAATGATCCCAATGCTAGTGACGAACAAAAGCAAACAGCAAAAATACAAAAAGAACTCCATTTACGCAGGGCAGATAGTGCCAGGAAAAAAATGATAGATTACACAGCTAAAAGTAAAGAGACGCCTAATGATGTGCATGTCATCACTGTTGATTTGCAACAAACCCTCCCTACACCAAAACTGTCTTGTGGACCTGCATTTACTGCAGGAAACTGTGGACCTATAATGTAGGTATTCATAACTGCAGTTCTGAACAAGGATTTATGTTCATGTGGGATGAATCAGTAGCAAAAAGGGGTAGTGATGAAATAGGAAGTTGTATTATAAAGTACCTATCAGTAGCAAATGTCCACGCAAAAAAGTTGGTAATATTTACTGACAACTGCGGAGGGCAGAACAAAAACTGGAACATAATGTCGCTTTGGTCACACCTTGTAGGTATTAAACGTTTTGAAACAATAGAACATTACTTCCTGACAACTGGCCATACTTACCTTCCATCAGACCGAGATTTTGCCAAAATAGAAAAGTATCACACCAAGCACTGCCAAAATGTGTATAGTCCTGAGCAATGGAGAGAGATAGTAGCTAGGTGTGGAACCAAACACAAGTTCATTGTAACTTGTATGATGAGTGAGGATTTCTTTGACTTGGCTAGGCTGCAAGAATACTTTAACACGAAACGCAAGTTTTGCACAGATGATACTACTCTTCCAAGATTTTCTAAAGCTATTTGCTTTAAATTTGACAGCCATAAGCCTTTTGAGTTGAAACTCAAACATATGATGAACGAAGAGTTCTTAGTGATGAACCTAAACAAACGTGGAAGGACTTCTGCTCCAGTTCTTCACTTAAAAGGGAATGCACCCAACAAAATCAACAAAAAAAGTTAGATGATGTCAAATCCTTGTTGCAGTACATTCCTCCTCTCTACCATGGTTATTACAATCTTCTACTGTCTTCCCCTGAAGTGGAAGACCAAGAGGAAGATGTAATTTAAAAGGAACATACCTTTTTATGTAAGAGTATTTTAGTATTATTTTGCCAATATTGAATCCAATTTTACAAAAGACTTTTTATTGCTAAGGAAATAAAGATTTGTATGCCATCGTAATGTTTAAAACCTAAAGAAAACAATAAAACTTACCAACAAAGTGTACTTTAATAAAAAGACAAAAAAAACAATATATTATAATGACAGTTCTTATAATCGCGTATTATACATTAATTTGCCGTTTTTATTTCGGATTAAACTCGTTACTAACCCAAACCAAATGCAAAAACAATAAGTGTCTGTCCGTTTTGCGTCCTTGTTTCTGGACAGCAAGGATTAGTGTTAGTCATGTGCACCTGTCCCTAACACATACAACATCACTACTTCAAATAGAGAGACGAGATAGTACAATGGTTAACTGTAAATAATGGATCCGGATAATATATCACATTTCTATAAATTTGTAATTAAAAAGCTTAAATTTTTCAATATTTTTAAGTGAAGTGGACTTTATGTCAGCAATAAAACATGTACAGCATAGTTTCCAATGGATTGTTGTGAAATTTTAAGCTATTATTGCGTAATGTAGTACAACATAAAGTAGTAAACTTATGACTATTATTAGTGAATTTCCCATATCAGAAATAAGATATTACCGTAGGTCTCATAGTAAGACCTTGACCCGGAACAGATTTTCTTTTTCGTTTTGAGGTCCCTAGAGGCCGAAAACACTATCCATTCAAATACATATGTATACTGACTCACTGATCACTATATCTAAAAGACTAGAAGCCATAAAAACGGAGGTTCCAATCAACCTCTAGGTGTAATATAAGAAGCGCTTTCAAGAAATGCCATCAGGGCTTGCCCCAGTGGTTTTTAAAGTCCCCACGTTATCCATATGCAGAAAAGATTTGTTTAAATTTTTTTATGTTTTTATGTTTTTGTGGATGAATTTATTTATGATATCAAGTTTTGATAATTTCTTTTCTGTATATTTGAGAAAAGCCAATTTTATTTGTGTACATTCACACATAAAAACGTGATTGGTGAAAACACCGTATATACTGTAGACCTGCAACTGTTTAGGGCCTTTTAGGGCTTCGAGAACCACAATAAAACACCGTGGAAGGTTTTATATTACTTAATGTTTTTTTTTAGATACATCATACTTTCAAATTAAGTTATGGGAGGATTGACTGTACTATCAGAAATTTAGGTTAAGGCATGTACGCCTAACTGAAAGTAGATACAGTGGGAATAGTATTCTGGCCAAAAACATATTTTGTAGGTGGTTTCAGAGTGAGTATTCCGAAGATCTTGGTGAAAGGGCAGTTGATGTTGTAAATGAAGAAGCTTTCCCGTAGGTTTAACTTCGTAAATCACAAATGCTTAACTAAATTAAGTGATTATATATAATAATGGATTTAGGTCTGATATGTTTTCTTCTAATTATTTTGGTGGTCTATTAGATAAACAATTAACTCATAATTTAAATTTTCGTGAACAAAGCCACGACGGATTCCCTAGTATTAATATTTATGTGTCCATCAATGCGACAACTCAGGCAAAAAATGATCTGATTTTGCTGAAATTTGGTACAAACATGCAATCCTACGTTTATTTGAACGTATTCAAGATCCAGCATGATTAGACGATGTGGAGCTTTATAGGGGTTATAGGTAAAAGGTTTTCCCCATTTTTTTACTCTAAAACATAGAATTTTGCAATTTCTTTCCAAACCATATTTTAGAGCTTAAAAAAGTAAATAAATTATTATACGGAATCGTTGTTTTATGCTTATCGGTTACGGAGATATACAAAAAATCAATAAAATTACAAATTGTCACTTTATTTTATGAAGAATGAATACATTTTTGTAGTTTGTTTGTTGGCTATGTTTTAATCATATTTGGCAAACTTGTTTATTTCATGCTAAGCTATCAGCATTTATATACAAAACACACCTCATTGCCTTCTCTGTAGCAGCACTTTTCTGTATAAACACGAAATGACAGGTTTAATAGTAGTTATAATAGTCAATCAGCTGATCATAGTGTTATTTAAGTATTGCCAATCCATTTCCGTAAGCGTACACGGATTACGTGCATAATAAAACCACGCTGTTGTGTGTTGTTTGGTTGGAATCCTGATGTGCACCATAGTATAAACCGTACGACAAAGCATAAATATGCAGCAATTTGCAGCTTTCTGTACTATAAACAGTATAAGGAAGCCAACTTTGTCGGGTGACTGTAGGAAAAAATATTTTCGATGATTTTTGAGTCCAAGGTCCACCATATCTAGTAGTTCGTCAGACATTCTATGAGAATCAACATCATGTTCGATTACGTTCAAAAGTTCCTAAATGGTGGTGTTTTTTGAGGAATGTTTTGTATTTTTTTGCTACAATTTTGATTACAATTTCAATATTCCTTGAAAGATAAGCTTTGTTTTTACATGCAAAATTGAGATAATATCCAAAAAAGAATTTATTCAAAAAAGATAGTTTTAGAAAATATTTAGGTAGGAAAAAATATAAATCCAAATAGAATCATATGTGAAATATCATATAATTTTAAAGGGAAGCTTTTTACTTTTTCGTTCGAATGTTTCTAGAGGCCAAAAACGCCATCACTTCAAATTCATGTGTATATGTCCGTTAGCACGAAAACGTAAGTAAAAATAATCGGAAACAAACTTAATTTATATAACTGAAAGTCCCTAATCATCATTTAGCATTGTACTTTGAAGCATTATTGTATGCCTAATGGTTACAGATAAAAGTCCAACAAAATTGTAAATTTAAAATGTCCATGTTAATCTAATGGAGAATAAATAAACTTTTATTTTTGGCTTGTTAAACGGGTATATTTTGGTTAATTTTATAAAATTAGTTTATTTCATACTGTGCTATACATCACAAATAAAAATACCCCCGCCGCAGCAAACCTGCAGACTTAGCGAATTTCCATTTCCCTGATTGGATTTACACTAAAATGTCTCCTTAAAAATGTCACATTTATTCCCTATTTAAATAGAATTAGTTTAACGAGTAATTAGGTTTGCTGCAACAGGGAGGGTAAAAAAGTGTTTTTTTTAATGTGAAATGTTAATAGGTACTGTAGTTTAGTAAGAAATTAATGTATTTTCCAAATTTGATCAAAATATGTTCATAAACAAGCAAACTACAACAGTTGACTCATTCTCCATAAGAATACATGGGAATTTTAAAATTACATTTTTTTGAGCGGAGCGAGCGAAGCGAGCGAAGCTCTTATACGTCGACTCTTATGCATTTCGTAATACGCAAACTCCTCCTAGACGACTGAATCAATCGTTTTCAAATTTTGCATGGTGATAAAGACCATATCGGTGAGTGCCAACATCTATATGGCTTTAAAAAAATCTCTCAGGAATCCGCCCCACTGGGTCTCAAAGTTTCAATGTAATCCTTATGGAAGCAGTATTTGACACATAAACAAAAACATATGATCAGCTGTTGACTTTTGAACGCAGTAGATAAATAAATAGCTGATAGCATTAATCCACAGATATTAGAACAGAAACGGTATGGATCATCATAAATATAATCAAATGACGTCACTAGCTTGAGGTCCGTGACGTAGGAAGTGGTGAAGGAAGTAGTAAAGGTGAGCAGTCTGGAGTGTGGAAACTGTTTATGACGATTAGATTTAGGTATCTGCAATTAGGTACTAGCTTGAGGTCCGTGACGTAGGAAGTGGTGAAGGAAGTAGTAAAGGTGAGCAGTCTGGAGTGTGGAAACTGTTTATGACCATTAGATTAAGGTATTTGCATTCCTAAAATGCTATGGGAAGGAAGGAAAACAGGCCCGCGACGTAGGAAGTGGTGAAGGAAGTAGTCAAGGCGAGCTGTCCGGAGTGTGGAAACTGTTTATGACGATTGAATAAGGTATCTACAAATCTAGAATTCCATGGGAAGGGAGGAAAACAGGTCCGTGACGCAGGAAGTGGTGAAGGAAGTAGTAAAGGCGAGCTGTCCGGAGTGTGGAAACTGTTTATGACGATTGAATAAGGTATCTACAAATCTAAAATGCTATGGGAAGGGAGGAAAACAGGTCCGTGACGTAGGAAGTGGTGAAGGAAGTAGTAAAGGCGAGCTGTCCGGAGTGTGGAAACTGTTTATGACGATTGAATAAGGTATCTACAAATCTAAAATGGTATGGAAAGGAAAGGAAACAGGTCAGTGACGTAGGAAGTGGTGAAGGAAGTAGTAAAGGCAAGTTTT
Organism: Macrosteles quadrilineatus; assembly: GCF_028750875.1. Classification (NCBI taxonomy): domain Eukaryota; kingdom Metazoa; phylum Arthropoda; class Insecta; order Hemiptera; family Cicadellidae; genus Macrosteles; species Macrosteles quadrilineatus. The sequence goes on along the minus strand of NW_026542594.1, from coordinate 28,891,319 downwards.
TCGGAGTGTGGGAACTGTTTGTGACGATTAGATTAACGTATGTGCATTCCTAAAATGCTATGGAAAGGGAGGAAAACAGGTCCGCGAAGTAGGACGTGGTGAAGGAAGTAGTCAAGGCGAGCTGTCCGAAGTGTGGAAACTGTTTATGACCATTAGATTAAGGTATTTGCATTCCTAAAATGCTATGGGAAGGAAGGAAAACAGGCCCGCGACGTAGGAAGTGGTGAAGGAAGTAGTCAAGGCGAGCTGTCCGGAGTGTGGAAACTGTTTATGACGATTGAATAAGGTATCTACAAATCTAGAATGCCATGGGAAGGGAGGAAAACAGGTCCGTGACGCAGGAAGTGGTGAAGGAAGTAGTAAAGGCGAGCTGTCCGGAGTGTGGAAACTGTTTATGACGATTGAATAAGGTATCTACAAATCTAAAATGCTATGGGAAGGGAGGAAAACAGGTCCGTGACGTAGGAAGTGGTGAAGGAAGTAGTAAAGGCGAGCTGTCCGGAGTGTGGAAACTGTTTATGACGATTGAATAAGGTATCTACAAATCTAAAATGGTATGGAAAGGAAAGGAAACAGGTCAGTGACGTAGGAAGTGGTGAAGGAAGTAGTAAAGGCAAGTTTTTCGGAGTGTGGGAACTGTTTGTGACGATTAGATTAAGGTATGTGCATTCCTAAAATGCTATGGAAAGGGAGGAAAACAGGTCCGCGAAGTAGGACGTGGTGAAGGAAGTAGTCAAGGCGAGCTGTCCGAAGTGTGGAAACTGTTTATGACGATTAGATTAAGGTATCTACAAACCTAAAATACTATGGGAAGGGAGGAAAACAGGTCCGTCACGTAGGAGGTGGTGAAGGAAGTAGTAAAGGCGAGTTGTCCGGGGTATGGGATCTGTTTATGACCATTAGATTAAGGTATTTGCAATCCTATAATGCTATAGCAATGGAGGAAAACAGGTCCGTAACGTAGGAAGTGCTGAAGGAAGTAGTAAAGGCAAGCACTCCGGACTGTGGGAACTGTTTATGACGTTGCAATCCTATAATGCTATAGCAATGGAGGAAAACAGGTCCGTAACGTAGGAAGTGCTGAAGGAAGTAGTAAAGGCAAGCACTCCGGACTGTGGGAACTGTTTATGACGATTAGATTAAGGTATCTCCAATCTTAAAATGCTATAGAAAGGGAGGGAAACAGGTAAAGGCGAGCTGTTTGGAGTGTGGGAATTGTTTATGACGATTAGATGAAGTTATCTGCAATCCTAAAATTCTACGGAAAGGGAGGGAAACAGGTCCGTGACGTAGGATGTGATGAAGGAAGTAGTAAAGTTGAGCTGTCCGGAGTGTGGGAACTGTTTATGACAATTAGATTAAGGTATCTACAATTTTAAAATTCTATGGAAAGGGAGGGAAACAGGTCCGCGACGTAAGAAGAGGTGAAGGAAGTAGTAAGGTGAGCAGTGTGGAGTGTTGGAACTGGAAACAGTTTGTAGCAGTTAGATTAATGCACCTGCAATCCTAAAATGCTATGGAAAGGGAGGGAAACAGGTCCGTGACGTAGGAAGTGGTGAAGAAAGTAGTCAAGGCGAGCTGTCCGGAGTGCGGGAACTGTTTATGACGATTAGATTAAGCTATCTGCAATCCTAAAATGCTACGGAATGGAGGGAAACAGGTCCGTGACGTAGGAAGTGGTGAAGAAAGTAGTAAAGGCCAGCTGTCCGGGGTTGTGGGAACTGTTTATGACGATTAGAATAAGGTATCCACAATCTTAAAATTCTATGGAAAGAGAGGGAAACAGGTCCGTGACGTAAGAAGAGGTGAAGGAAGTAGTAAGGTGAGCAGTGTGGAGTGTGGGAACTGGAAACTGTTTGTAGCAGTTTGATTAATGAACCTGCAATGCTAAAATGCTATGAGAAGGGATGGAAAAATGTCCACGACATAGAAAATGGTGTATGAAGTAGTAAAGGCTAGCAGTGCGGAGTGTGGTCAATGTTTGTGGCAATTAGATTAAAGTATCTAAAATACTAAAATGCTATACAAAAGTGATGAAAACAGGTACACGATGCAGGAAATGGCTTAGGAAATAGTAAAGTATGAGCATAGTGTGGGAACCGTCTGTGGCAGTTAGATTAATGTATCCTCAATCCTAAAATGCTATGAGAAGGCATGGAAAGAGGCCCCTCGACGTAGGAAGTGGTGAAAGAAGTAGTAAAGGCTGGCAGTGCAGAGTGGGGGAACCATTTGGGCAGTTAGATACATTTAATGTATCTAATACTTAAATGTTATGAGAAGGGAAGGAAACAGGTCTATGACGTTGGAAATGGCGAATGAAGTAGTAAGGCTTGCAGTGCAGAGTGCATGTAACTGTCTTTGACAATTACATTAATGTATCTGCAATCCTTAAAGGCTATGGGAAGAGGGGAAAACAGGTCCACGTGTAGGGGGTGGTGAAGGAAGTAGTAATGGTGAGTAGTGTTGAGTGTGGGAATGGATTAATTTATCCACAATTCTAAAATGCTATGGGAAGAGACTGTAGACTGTAGGTTAAAACTATTACGCAGCACGAATCGATACATATTTCGATACATGCAATAGTTTACCATAGACATTTACAAATAAGTTGAAAACAGCTGATTTTAACTCCATATAGGCTAAAAACGATTTTTACTCCCTAAAGAGTAAAAATGCTACTTTTACTGCTACATACGATTGTTTTTACTGCAGTATTACAAAAACAATACTAGGTGTACAATGCAGTTGTTTGCTTGCAATATTGAGCGGAGCCAGCATATTAATTCAATGATATATTTGGTTCGCATAAATGTAATGCCTATTTGCAGATTCTAAAGTCAATGGTACGTCCGGTTCACGTAGACGGATTGTTTACTTGTAGTATCCAAACTCAATGGTGCATGTAAATGAATAATCTACTTGCAGTATCCTAAATCAATTGTCCATTTATTTCGTTCATTTAGATAAAATGCCGAATTACAGTATCCGAAGTCAATGGTTGGCTTAGGCCTACTTCTGCTTCACTTATATGGGATGTCTATGTGCAGTATTCAAAGTACGTCAAATGATACGTCGGGTTCATTCAATATGGTGCATTCGCCTAATTCTGGCAACCCTTATAGTTATTCATTTTGTAGTAAATTATGCTCAATGCTATTAATCAAAAGCAGGAGTGTATGATAAGAGAAGTTAAAGTCAATGATATAAGAGCTTTGCTACGCTCTGCTCAATAATTTCTATATCCTGCAAATGAATCATGGTAAACCTATGCGATACCTGCATTATTAAAAGGCAATAACGATTATTATTAAGTTCGAATCTCCTCGGCGGCCTTAAAATTTTGCTTCTGATTTTGTTATAATATGATTTTCTCTTAACTTCACTGATCAGTTTTTTTAGACATTTATAACTTAATTTTGTGATAAGAATGCATTTTTTATAAATACATTAACTTTTTGTGGTAATCATTTCCTAACAGCGAATAATTGAGATAGGCTAATCGATTTTTAAAATTATCAATTCGTTTTTAAGTATAGACATATAACTTAGGTCTAGTTTTATTTTAGCAGTTAAAAGTAAGAAATATATTGTCAACCACTTTCAAATTTTCCCTTTGGTGCAGTAAAATTTATCAATACGACTATAATGTAGACTAAAAAGAATAAGTGAAAACTTTAGGAATTGGTTTACTGGTACGTTTCATTACTTTTATAATAACATCAAAATAAGCCGTTTGCTTAACTTGAAACCTTATTTTTCCAACTTAACTTGTTAAAAAGAACATAACGATTATACAATTAAATATAAACGTCATGATTTTAATCACTCAATATAGAACTGATTGTTAATCAATTCGTATTACATGCAATTAACTAATATACACTTTAGTATTAATCACATATTTTTCTTTTGTACTGTATTTATAATGTGGTAGATTTGTTGACTAACATATGTCGAGGCTCTTGTTTACTTTTTAGTGTTGACTCGCAAATAATGTCATGGCAACCAATTAACCCATAAGGCCCATGTTAAATTTCTAAAAGTTTGCATTCATGTAGGGAAAATTCCTATGGTCCGATTTGTACCATTTCAGATTTATACCTTCCCATGGTTGGGTACTATGACTGTGTTAAATTTCGTGAAGATCGCTTCAGCCGTTCAGGAGGAGTATTTGTAAAACAAAAGCAGGAGTGTAGTATAAGAGCTTCGCTCGCTTCGCTCGCTTCGCTCGCTCCGCTCAATAATATGAACCCTTGATGACTCCGCTCAATTTTGTGGATGCCTCTGCGAACGCCACCTAGTAATATTTTCTCCGTAACCCTTAGGCGCATAATAACGCTTCAATATACTAAATTATTTGTTTCTTTAAGCTCTACATAATGTTTTGGAAATAAATTGTGAAATTCTGTGTTTTTAGGGTCAAAAATGGGAAAACCCTATTTTTACCCCATAAAACCCCCCATAAATCCCCTTTCCCATAGTCCAATCATGCTGGTTTACGAACTCATTCAAGTTTATCCTGCTTTACACCTTTAAACCAAATTTCATCAAAATCAGACAAAAATTACTCAAGTTATCGCTTTCACGGACACACACACACACACATATATATATATACATATATAAAAATTGTAACGAATGCTGTTTTTGGACTCTGGGGACATCAAAATGAAAAAGCAAATCGGTCCCGGGCCTAGGTCTTACCATGCCACCTACGGTAATAGCTTATTGCCGGGAAATTCGCAAAAAAACTAACTATACTTCCTTTATTTCAGCACGAAACTTGTTATTTAAAAAGGAAATTAATCTGAAAATTTGAAGGAAATATTTTAGACAAAATCCAACCAGGTAAATGGAATGTCTCTTAGTCTGCATGTTTTTGTGGTGGTGGTACTCTAATAATGTACGTGTAGACATTACAGACACCTTGGGAGATCTCAGATTTAATTCTTTGTACTGATTTTAATCTGTTTGTTTATTTTTTTTTTTAATACAGGTATTCATTGATTTGCAGTGGTCTCCACCTCCCCGCAACGACCAGCCCCACTGAACATCTATTATGAATATCTGGGATGCAGCTTCGTGCTGTATACCTCGTTGTTTCACAAACATGTTCAGACTTTACATGAATATTGCAGCTGTACAGTCGTGTGTATTAAACACCGTCAGGATGTATCACATTTAATGAAATACTAGCAACCTGCGTCACTTCGTGACTTCAAAATCCGTGATATATTTGATATATATTTGATAAGGGAGGAAACGATTATTTCCCATCATATCCCTATTATTTGGATTGTGAGCCCTATTATTTTCATTGCGTGTGCGATCTCTTCGAGGTATTTTAGAAAAATTACAAATACTAATGAAACATACTATAAATACATAAAAATCTAACGTAAGTCATTTTCTTCTTTATTATTTCTTCTTCCATTTTATACAAATAACATTACAAAATTTTACTTCAATTCACTGAAACATCACCAACTACAGATAACCCCATTTTCGTATGGATGTAAACAAAATTTTATCATAGCCTTATGTTTTTATGTAAACAAATTTAAAATAAAAAGTTTAGATGATTGACGACAGAATTCAGCACGAACTATGAAATCCTTAAAGCCTATGGAACAAAGGGCTTTCACGGGATATCACCCAACCCCGCAAAAGACACATCTAGATGATAAGAGCTTTGATACCTAATTTGCCTATAAAAATAAATATTTAGGGATCAATTTGCTGCATACAAAAATCCAACAAATTCCTTTAATAATATAGATACGGACGTGAATATTTATTATTCTAGCATTTGAGGTTACCGTAAATATTTGCCGGGCTTACAATTAATTTATTCTTCCACTCAGTGCAAATACAAGAGCAGTTATTATCTTACGACAATGATTTAAGTAAAAGTAATCAAAATATGTGGTCCCAGCAATAGGCAGCAATACAGTATCTATTCAGCCAACTTCAAGACGACTGGATGAAGAATCAATCCTCCTTGGAATTAAGTCAACAATGTTTTGGATATAATGGTGTATAACTCCTCGGATACGCAACATATTCCAAATTATTCAACATTTTAGGAACGTACCAATTACAATATGTAAGAGATCCTGATTAACATTGCGTTGGCAGCATTGACGCGCAAATAAACTAAACTAATTAATGTCAGGATTACAAATATGTTTAAAATGTATTCTAACAGTCTAGAAACTAGATTATTAACTTAGTGTTGTACAATTCTTGCCAATCGTTGCAATAGTAACACTCCGTGGTCACCTATTTTAAACTTGAGAGTTAAATTTGATGTCATGCATTTTGTTTATTCAACGTGGATGTGTGTGTGTGTGTCAACTATCATCTAAACTGTTAAAGTGAATTTAATGTGGTTCCTTGATCAATGTGTTTGACAACAGCATCCTACTTGAACCTGTAACACTCCGATTGGTGCCATGGAATTGCTGACAGCTATTGCAAATCAATATATGTAAAATTAAAATGATTTTAATTGTACCTGGTAAGACAATTAAGCTTGTACTTGAATAGGTCAGAATAAAGTTTAGATTTTTTCCATTTTATAAACCGTGCACCTATAAATAAATTGTAATAAGAAGTAATGTTCATGATAAATCATGTTGATTAAAATATATCATATAAGTATTAGCTCTTGTGCAAACAAGAATCACACACAGAATATGTACATTAATTAATTACATCAATTGAGAATTTTTATATTGAGAAGAATGAATTTATGAAATATTCAAAAACTAAGATACAGTGCTTAAGTTTTTTACAAATATTACTGTTCCTGGTTAAGTAGAAAGGTTAGCCAGTGTGGGTGGCTCAACCCATGTAGACCTACATGACCTGATACGAGCAATGGTCACTGATCAGGATCCGTTACGCTACCAGCAATAAAACAAACAAGCCCCAATGAGATTACGAACCTGCGCCACAAGCCCTATCTCACCAATGTTATCTCCGAAATGGGCGATATATTACCTTAATAGCCTCAAAGAATTTGTTGCGTACTTCCTCTGTTTAGAAAATACTCTTTTAATGGCTTTTATAAACCCCATTTAATGTTTTAAATATGACATTTTCTTCCTTAATTTTGCCCTTTTCAAACAAATCTTTTATACAGGCAGTTATAGGCAATCCAATCGCACGAGTATTAGAGTTCTGTACTTAAAAAGTTACAGTGATGTGGCTATAGAGATTATTGTTATTTTATTGCACGATCGTATCTAAACCATACATATTGTGAGGTTTTAACAAATATTTGGTCAATTTCATGGTAATTATTATCAAGCAAATTCATATCCAATTTAATAACGAGACATATTGCATATTTTAACCTTACAATTTTTACTTTATGGACTAAAATCTTAAAAAAAATTTACACCATTTATACAAGGGCACCGTCAAACTTTATATTTTGTTATCTCATTATTAAATTGTTTGTCTTTATTTCATTCATTACAATACATGCAATGTATTATTTCAATCTGAAAGATCCAAGAAGTTTTTATAAACAAACTATGCACAAGACAGAATACAAGCTTCAGCTTTCATTATTTCTTTAGCTTTTTCTTATAGACAAAAAATAATTAAATAAAAGTCCATACCCAAGTTAAAAATGGGAAAATATATGACAAAAGAAAATTGTAGGAAAGCGAAGCCAGCCAAAGGTCTCATTGCACGGTGTGTTTACGGCCCTTATCTGATTCTACGGAGAATCTTCCCTTGTATTATTCCTTTCTTTTGGCAGTAAAAGCACTTAAAGCTGGTAGAGTCGGTAGTAAACCCTCACAGTCCCTATCAAGGTTGCCAGCTTTGACTTTTATTGTACTTTACTTAACGTAACATTTCATCGGTAACCTTTATTCGATTGTTATCTACACATGATACTGAACATGGTAACTAGTTAAACATGTAATATAAAGTTTTGGTATTTAGTACATCACATTTTTAACTACTTGATTATAAAAAACCAAATATAGACATGTTCGATTACATTACATATCGATTACATTGCAATATTAGCAATATAAGCTTAGTCAGCTTAGATTCCCTTGTAAAACAGAAGATTTTTTTGTTGGTTTTCTACGCCAATGGAACTTTTTACGTTTTGAAACGTAACGGCCCAAATTATGTTCTTGTCACTATCCAACCTAGGCCATTTGGTTAGAAAGCATTATTAATTCTTTGCTCAATGAGAAATGGCATTTGGGTCTGGAAATAATCTCGTTTGGAATCGAACCAGTGAACATGTGATTGAAAGTTAAATACAATAATGACTCGGCCTCTCAGACAGTTTATTGCTATATAATTTATTTTATAATTTGTTCTTTCTTTATGTAGTCAAACTGTTGTATGGATTAAGATAGTAAATAAGCACTTTTATATAGACATTTTGACTCGTTATTAGGAGCATTACATGATTAAGAATGTTAGGGCAATTTAAATTCGGAATATAAAAATCCTCCTTACCTATTATTTAACAATAATTTTCGTTGAAGGTAACTAACTATATGAGTAATAGCAGTCAAATTCATGTGATTTTATAGCATGGGATCCTTGAATGTTCATCAGGTAGGAACCATATTTTAAACAAAACCGTTTCAGATTCAATTGTAGCATATTTTGATAAATTGTGGTCATCCATTTTACCTGGCCTTAACATTATTCGTAATTTCTTAATACCGTTTTCATGGCAGCTTCCATGTTTATAATACATTCATCTGTTTTTTGTTCAATCCGACTGGTGACACCTGTTTTTGACGAGGTGACTGGGCTTTATGCGTGTTATCTACAGAAACGTTGTTAATACTAATTGAAGTTATAGCTAGAAAAGAAAGTGTTGATCAGTAGTGGTACTTCGGAACACTGATAGTTTTTGGAGTTTTATAAAATGCAAAAATTACAATAGAATAGCATGGTAATGCAACGTTATGTAGAATATGCTGCATTATAATTTTATAAAATAAGCTAGGGACTACTATTATGGCCTGCTGTTTTAAACAACTTGACAACTTGTCTTTAGTTCAAGTTTAAACGTATCCTATTAATTTTAAAAGATTAAAATTATATCATCGATTTAAAGTGTAGATAGATGACAATAATTACTTAGATGTTGTAAAGAGGGAGAATTTGCATATACGTCATTAAATTCTAATAGTTTCACGGAGACAAATGTAAACCAAATGTGAAATGTATCACGTTTACTTACTGACTAGTCCTGAACTGCGTGTATGTGTTATGTATTACAGTGATGGAGTAACCATGTAGTCTATTGTTATCACAGCTGACGAACTCCCTGAAGCAGTGCGATAAGGTTGTGCTGCCACGGCCCGCGCGCGGGAGACTGACGTGGCGGTGTGCCGGGCGACAACTGCGCCAGCGTCGGCTCAATCCCGGCCCAGTAGTAGTGTGCCGGGCGACAACTGCGCCAGCGTCGGCACAATCCCGGCCCAGTACTGTAGTTGTTTACCTGGGACGAAGGGATCACTCTAAGCTCACATACGTGAGTGATATGGAAATGTTTGGAAAAACAACATGCATAATTAAAATCCCCTACCGATGTTTGTAAGACTGTGTTTTAGTTTTGTTTGTTGTTTTCCAGACTCCTTTATGGGAGTAATTTAAATGTTTTATTCGATCATGTGTCGAATATTTCAATTGCTGATATATAACTAAAAAGAATTAAATATGATTGGTTTCATAAAAACGAGTGCTTCTGAATTTGAACAAATAGTGTTTTTGGCCTCAATTTGGACATTAAAATGAAAAAGTAAGTCGGTCCCGGGCCCTAGTCATACCATGAGACCTATGGTAATAGCAACTTTCCCTATAGGGGAATTCGCAAAAAAGAGGTCCCAGACTTAATTGTCACCCTGTATGAAACCACAGTAAATAGTCGACAAGAACTCGAGGTTATTTTAGTAAGTAGCTTACCAATATTATTAATGGGAATTCTATAATTATTTCAAATAAACATTACTCAATAACAATGCGTAGAACCTGCGGTATTTCTAAAGTAAAAAATCCTACTTAAATGATAAAAACGTCTGTTAAATGTTAACTAAAGATCAAACAGACCGTGTTTTGTAAAACTTATATTTTATTACAAGTAATATATTAGTTACTGTAATCTTATTCTACATGCCCTTGTTCCATTAAAGAACCGCTATTATGTTATTGTTTTACCAAGCTTGCGTAATAGATTAACTCATCTCTATTGTAAGACTAGTGATAATGAACAATTGTGTAAGTGAGCGAATGGAAGTGTAGTGTATTTATAGGAAAACAACGTTGAAGGGTATCTTCCTATTAATCTGCGTTTCGAACTATATTCATAACATTTGTTATGCTTAAGAAAGGAATATGTATTTTATTCAATGTAAAACTGCAAAAGTAATTATGGTATTTGATAATGATTACGAACCTAATCGAGCAGTAAGTGCAAGTAAAGTTACATTGCCCCCAAGGTCGCTGAGCTTATTTTAGTAATGGAATTAGTGATACGTGACGCCTAAATCCACAGTTTGTTACCAGACTGGTACCACAAAGATTTTCGGTAATAATAAGAGCTCAGAATGAACAAATTCCTTTCATAAACATTCTGACTCACAAAGTTATGTTACTGTAACGTAAAGCTTTGTCTATGAATTTCAGGATTTTTATTAATTAGAAATTTATTAATTTGAATTTGATTAAATAGAATTTGTCCATATAATACTAAGGATTTTGTTAAGAAAGCAGTATTAGGAACCTTGAACTGATATGTAAGGTCGTAATAACGAACAACAAAAGCTCCCAAGAGTTCAGCGACATCACTTTTATAATGTAAAGCTTTGACTAACATCTGTTCAACTGATTTGAACGCAGGCAACAATAAATTAGTGAATATCCTTTTTTGAAGTCACTAATTTTATAATTAATTATCTTCACCTGAGCCCATCATTAGCACCTGCATCCTGCATCTGACTTATTGTGATTCATTCAAAAGTTTTAAATGGTTGGCATTTTGTGGGGCCTATCTGTTTACAATAAAGCAATACGAATATTTTAATAATATAGGGTTAAATTGTAATTATTGATGTGTCTATGTGCCTCAAATCTTACATCTTGTTTCGTTGTAACCAAAGTGAATTGAGTTTGTTCCAATGTCGACGGTTGGCGCCACGGTTCCAAAATTTTACTTAACTGTACTTTTTACTGTAGATGCATAGGTCCGCAATGTTCCATCCTTGAAATATTTGTAGAGACCTGCCAACCCCTTGTAAGGTGGCAACCCCCTAGTGTTCGCAATCGCCCTCTTCAATCATGTGTTCCCAATGTTCAATGCCCGCAATCACCCGGACACCAATCATTTTGGTCTGATTTGGATAAAATTTGGCTTAATCGTGGGATACACCTAAATACGTTTGCGAAGCACCAATATCGGATATTGGCAGTAGGGTGTTATGGGGGTTGTGGATTTTTTACGGGGTTTTCAAGTTTGTACCCTTGAGACATTGAAACTCTCAATGTTTATCATGGCCATTTTGTAGCGCTTAAAAAACTTTAGGTTAGGCCTAAGGATACAATTCCAAAAGACTGTCCAGGTAAAATGCCTATGTTATTCTATTCAGGAAAATAAATTAGTCGTAGGCTGCTTGTCTATGGACCTATGTTGATCAAATTTTGCCAATATATTTATTTAATTGCAATATATTAAATAGTTTCGCTTAGTCTGTAGGTTTGCTGTGGTGGGGGTCTTTCAGTCAAGCGTGGTAGCTTGTTTTGTTCAACTTAATACAGCACTTTGTAACCACACAATACAATATATAACCGAGTTTAAATTTATCTATTTCCTGTGGACAGTAGGTAGTAATAAAACAAATTCTAGTCCAATACCAAACATCGGCTGTATAAGTAAGACCAATTTTCCAAAGTTTATTTACCATTAAATAAATTGATTGGTTGGGTACAAAATACAACCAGTACAGTACAATAGCATCATTTCTCAAGACAAGTGAGCTAATATCGTAACCAAAAACAAAGTTGTCTCCACTATATTATAGTTTTGATTAAGCGTCTTGAAGGATCAACAATGGTTTGAAGCACCCCGTGCAAGTTAGGTTGCAGTTTACCAAGTCAATTTCAGCTCGACAAGTATGGTGGTGAATCAATATTGTAATTTGTCAGAAACCGAACCCTAATGAAACTGTCCATCAGATACCTGCGGGATACCGTCATTTATACTGTGGTTGAAATACAACACCCTATTTGTTATTTGAAAATGACAATTCACCTCAGCATAGCCTACGTTTCAAGGACTTACTAGACCGATCACCATATCTTAAACACACTACTTATATACAAATATTTGTTAATATTTAACTAATAAATTTACCCGTGTGTGCAATAACGCCAAATGTAATGTGTTGCATTAAAATAAATTTATTAAAAAATAGCGTCATGACGTTGTTGGTTTTTGTATGTATTTCAATATTAATAACAAGTTGAAATCTATCTTAAATCTAATTCTCTATGAAATCATAAAGTGACTCAGTAAAAATACAGAATAGTGAAAAGATACACAACAAAATTTCTATTAGAGGATATTCCTTAAAAAATAGTCAAAAGAGTTTTCACAGCTTTATGAATGAGGCCGAATGAAAATGCTATCACCATAGTCAGTTTTAGAACATTAATTAAGCCTAGAATTATTTCTCTTTGGAAGAGAAACTTGTTTCCACAAAATGTTGGGCTAAGAAGGTCTATAGTTATGATAAAGCAAATCTGTAGCAATTTTATGAAAGTTGTTTCAATTCAATTAAATATGTATTACTAATTAGAATAATTGAGATAAATTGTACGAAGTTATTATGCCAGGAAAACAAGTTATGTGCATAAACATTTGTATAAATAGAAATGCAGTAATGTGATTATGTTCTGTATATTCTACCTACTTATGTTCTGAGATGTCTTATCATTGAGTATGTAGACAGTTATGTGCACAAACATATGTATAAATAGGAATGCAGTAATGTGATTATTTTCTGTATATTCGTATCTACTTATGTTCTGAGATGTCTTATCATTGAGTATGTAGTGTTTAGATTCAATTCGAAGCTTAAATAAATCCTTTCAAATTACACTAAGTAACTAAAAGTACATAAAGGAATCCAGATAGAAGCTTTTCCAAGCATTCCGTTGCATTTACTGACTCTAAGAGTTTATACTCACCATCAAAGCTACATAGTCTATTTTACGATATTAACTGAGCTTTTATATTATGACTTTCCTTTAAATGTCAATAACAGGAAACATTTTGAAATAGAAGATCAGTTGATGATACTACCAGTCTGATTAAACCTGTTTAGGAAAAATGTCAAAGTTTTTATGGTATAAATTATTGTAGGACATAAAGATGTATTTTATTGTTTTATAGGCTTAGCTATTTTTATATTAGATTACAAGTCTATGGAAAATGAATGCTCTGTTGTACATTAGTGTTTGTACATATACTCATGATTAGGGTTAGCATTACCCAAGAAATTAGAAAAATTCTCTATCTACATCACACCACAACAAGCTTTCAACATTACTATGTCAGAATATTACGATCACGTCAACATTACGTAGCGCACCATAAGAACAGGCTTTGCCTTTAGATATTTCTTTTAGAATACCTGTAGAGTAAAGAGGAGCCTATGTGTCAAGCTAATGTTTCAACATCTGACTTGTAGATAACACTCTTGACGGCGCGTCTAAGGGAATGCCTGAGATAAAATATACATCTTTGAACTTAAACTTTATGAATATTACTTCAAATGTCATACTGCATTTTAATAAGGATTATCTAACGTACTTATGTAGCACTGCATTTTCTTGATATATTATTTAAACTTAATTTTGTAAAGAAACATAAATGTACAGTATATAATGGTATTTTTAACAGTAAGGAAGATAAGGTTGAACAGTGATTAATCTTAAATAAAAGAAAAATTGAGAGCTCACAAACTATTTTTTTCTGAAGTGAGTTTCTTAATTTCATTAATTTACTAGCTTAATACTGTTGATTATTGATACTACTTCAGTATCCAATGCTAATACTTATATACACCTTTTGAGTTTGAGACCCACCTTAAGTTTGATATTAACAATTTGAAAGAACGTTTGCTATATTATAAACTTTCGGTTTCTTCAAGAACACAATTCACGGTGCCGTTTGATACAAAAATATATTGAAGTTCGAGTAACTAAGACACATTGTACTGAAATATTTTCCTAGTAAACATTAGAAAGCTGGGTTTAAGTCACTGATGTCTACAAAGTGATAGAGAACACTGTTACCTTGTTACTTCTTCTCATACATTTCTACAGTTATAATAAAATTTGTAAGATAAACGTTTTTACTTTACACAACTGTAAAACTATTTAGCATTAATAACTGAAATGGTTGAGTTGACCCTTCAAGGAATTTTATAATTTCAGGTAGTAATAAAGGGATTTTATAATAGAAAAATGAGTGAATAAAATTTATAAAATACAAATCCAATAGCAAAAGGATAATGCAGACAAGGAGCTGAGGATATCGAGTTGGATCTGAAACAGGATTTATGAGGGAATTTGCTTCCTCGCTGTACATATCTCTGCGGAGATCTTCAACGACTCCCACTTCAGTTTCAAGATTGCAACTACAGATAAACATAAGTAAATAAAGTCGTGGATACATTTTACCAGTATCCGACTGGTATGAAAATAAATATGTACAAATTTATATTTATAAAAGAGGAAGTTTGTATATATATATATATATTTGAACATTATGGACTCCGAAACCGTTCGACAGATTGTAATGAAACTTTCAGGCACTATTAAGCATTATTCAAGGATGGTTTGTGTGCGAATTGGTGCAGATCCGTCAAAAGGGCTCCGCCCCAGTGGCTCAACAGTTTCCCGTGTTAACCTTATGAATAATTATATTTAAATGGAATTAAAGAATCTTAACAGCTGGTTCAACTAAACAATTTGATTCTGTGATGTTCAATAGCATTTAAAATGTTAATAGGCTTACCAACAGGGTGCAGCACTATTTTTTTTTTACTTATGACAACAGCCAATTTGCAACCAAAAGGTGAGTGAGCGTAGCAAACGAACTTCAAGCTGGAGGCGAGTTAGCGTAGCGAACGAGCTAAACCTGAAGGCAAGTGAGCGCAGCGAACGAGTTCCTACCTAAAGGCGAGTAAGCGTAGCAAACGAACTTCAACCAGGACGTGATTGAGCGATGCGAACGAGCTCATCTTGAAAATGAACGAGCATTTGACATAAAACCACATTAGGACAGGACGATGTCTGTCGGGCCAGCTAGTATAGAATAAATAAGTAATCCACATGAGTGTTATAGCTCCAAACTAAACAAAAGCTTTTAGGAAAATAAGTCAAATCTGGTTAAGATTCATCTTTATAGAACGGATGCAGCATCTCAGTTTGTACTACAAAGCTTTGAGTTATACGCTGTATCACGATTTTATTTATAAAAGTAGCAAAACTGGTGAATAGACATAGAAGGTGTCAAATGATCTTACAACAATTATTAATTCTAACTGAAACTTGTATTGGTATAAAATTATATGTAGTCATTCAGCGAAATTGAGGGAAAACTAAATTGTAATGTAGTTTAGGAAATTTTGTGTAAACAAACATTCCTTGTTGAACATGTCTTAAAAAAAAACACACATTAACTTTGGCAGTTTCAATTTTGCATTTGACGCATGCTATGTTAAGCTGTTATCTAATTAAAACTGATTGGTAATAATTGTTGTTATTAAGTTACTTTGAAGATGAATGTTAACAGTTCATGTGTCCTACGTCACACTATTATATATTTTTTTTTAATACTACATTTTTATCACACACCAATGTTGTAAATATAAAATTATTGGTATTTAGGTAAAATATTATTAGTTAACGTAACTACCTATGCTAAATCAATTGTTTAGGAAATAAATTGCAACTACACTCTTACAATTTAATATTTTTAAATTGTATATACCAAAGAGCCACGAAGAAAGTCGAGCAGCATTTCTTGCTACATAAACCATGAGACATTTGAATGAACATCGAGACGCCATTATCATTTGCCAACGAACAAATACCTTACATAAAGAATCGTTGATGCCTTTTTAATATTTAAAACTACAACTATTACAATTTACTTTCTACTTGTCATATAATTTGGCCAAGTTTTAAACCAATGATGTGTTTCTCTCATGACTTAATTACATTTGTGTACGTTCAGGTATTACATTATATTCATTATGACTCTTGACCGTATCGGTTGTATGAATGTTTTTATTTTCCTGTCAAAAACAAATTATGGAAAGCTTTCCTCTTATCGTTACAACATCAGGTAACACAATACTAAAATAAGTTTATATATAAAAATGATGCAACGTACAGTTACTTATTTAGCCAGTGTATTATTTGCAATGCTTACAGTGTTAATAGACAACTATCACTTGGATACATGAAACATGAGTGTTGAGTAACCTAACCACACTAATCACGCTCAACAGTAGTAAAACATGTAGACCTACTGCGATCGTGGGAAGGATCTGTGAGATGTTAAGGACAAACATCTCACATCTCTAATCAAAGCTAGTGTAGTCATGTTTTTTTTTATGTATGTGAGCAAAAACACAAATGTAAAATCCTAAAAAAACTATTGAACATACAGAGTTCAATGTTATGATTTTTAAAATTCAAAAACTCATTTGTTCAATTCAATGAGTTGTACATACTTTTTTATCTTTAATACCTTTATTCAAAATACAATAAAACATTAGAAAAAAATTTCAATAACCTTTGGTAGAGAAAACCATTACAGTTCAAAACTGTATCCGTTTGTATGTTTGAGTGATGGAATAGTCTGGCAGTGAAATGGAATGATTCACCGGTACTGGGCAATATTGGCGGTCAACTGACAAAACATATTTGGGCTATGAATCATGACACACGATGCGTTGGCATGTGCTAAATCAAAGTTGGCTGTGTGTAGTGGAATTCAGTCGAAACCCTGTACGCCGGTTCAATTGAAATTATCAACATGACACTTGTACAGACGAATGTTATTAGAAGATTATGTATGCAACAGAACGCAATAAGTTGACTGGTAGAGTTTAAAGCTCTAGTAGGTGTTATAGTCAAACTCAAATAGCAGACTAGTACAGTTGAAAGTCCAGTAGGTCGTGCCTCAATAGGTATAATGGTACAATAGAAATGATTACTATACCCATGGAGAAGTGTAGTTGATGTTGTTGTTGTTCATTCTATAAGTAGACTAGTACAATAAGTTGAAAGCTCAAAGTGATCCACTTAGTTAGATTCAATATTTACACTGCTACAGTTAAAAATGTAGTAGGTCCAGCCAGGTATTTAAACTCAATATGTACAATGCTACAGTTTAAAGTGTAGCATCTCCAGGTAGTTTAATTAAATATTTAAACTGCTACAGTTGAAAGTGTAGTAGATCCAGCTAGTTAGTAGAAATCAATATGTACGCTGCTACAGTTGCAAGTTTTTTTTTCTTTTTTTTTAAAGAGGTTGGCGGCCTCTTTTAACCTTGCATTTGCCCGTCCACATAGACTAAGCGCCCGTGCGTGGATCGTTTACAGCAAAGCAAGGAGTGAGCCGGTACAGTACAAAGGTGAACTGTACTGATAAAATGTTATCGGCAGTGACCAGGATCCGAACCCACGACATCGCTGCCATGGGCCCGAAGTCCGCGACGCTACCGACTGAGCCACCGACTCACTAACGAAGTGTAGTAGATCCAGCCAGGTAGTTTAATTAAATATTTAAACTGCTACAGTTGAAAGTGTAGTAGATCCAGCTAGTTAGTTGAAATCAATATGTACGCTGCTACAGTTGCAAGTGTAGTAGATCCAGCCAGGTAGTTTAATTAAATATTTAAACTGCTACAGTTGAAAGTGTAGTAGATCCAGCTAGTTAGTTGAAATCAATATGTACACTGCTACAGTTGAATGTGTAGCATCTCCAGGTAGTTTAATTAAATATTTACACTGCTACAGTTGAAAGTGTAGTAGATCCAGCTAGATGGTTGTAATCAATATGTACACTACTACAGTTGAATGTGTAGCATCTCCAGGTAGTTTAATTAAATATTTAAACTGCTACAGTTGAAAGTGTAGTAGATCCAGCTAGTTAGTTGAAATCAGTATGTACACTGCTACAGTTGAAAGTGTAGCATCTCCAGGTAGTTTAATTAAATATTTACACTGCTACTGTTGAAAGTGTAGTAGATCCAGCTAGTTAGTTGAAATCAATATGTACACTGCTACAGTTGAATGTGTAGCATCTCCAGGTAGTTTAATTAAATATTTAAACTGCTACAGTTGAAAGTGTAGTAGATCCAGCTAGTTAGTTGAAATCAGTATGTACACTGCTACAGTTGAATGTGTAGCATCTCCAAGTAGTTTAATTAAATATTTAAACTGCTACAGTTGAAAGTGTAGTAGATCCAGCTAGTTAGTAGAAATCAATATGTACGCTGCTACAGTTGAAAGTGTAGTAGATCCAGCTAGTTAGTTGAAATCAATATGTACGCTGCTACAGTTGCAAGTGTAGTAGATCCAGCCAGGTAGTTTAATTAAATATTTACACTGCTACTGTTGAAAGTGTAGTAGATCCAGCTAGTTAGTTGAAATCAATATGTACACTGCTACAGTTGAATGTGTAGCATCTCCAGGTAGTTTAATTAAATATTTAAACTGCTACAGTTGAAAGTGTAGTAGATCCAGCTAGTTAGTTGAAATCAGTATGTACACTGCTACAGTTGAATTTGTAGCATCTCCAGGTAGTTTAATTAAATATTTAAACTGCTACAGTTGAAAGTGTAGTAGATCCAGCTAGTTAGTAAAAATCAATATGTACGCTGCTACAGTTGAAAGTGTAGTAGATCCAGCTAGTTAGTTGAAATCAATATGTACACTGCTACAGTTGAATGTGTAGCATCTCCAGGTAGTTTAATTAAATATTTACACTGCTACAGTTGAAAGTGTAGTAGATCCAGCTAGGTGGTTGTAATCAATTTAGAATGATACAGTTGGTGCTTATTTAAGTCAAAATTGTAAATAGTAAACGATAACCACATACTGATAATAGAAATAAAGATTGATTGTTACTGATATACCAATTACCTAACGGTGAAATATTCTACTCGTTTGTGAACGCCTTTTTGTTGCTTTAAAATTATGCTATAAATGAAATTTAAAAAAATATAATACCGATAAAAATTAGGTAGTGAATGGAAACAAAAATATAAAATTAACATTCCAGATTTGTGTGCACAAATATAGTAAAAGTACAGTAAAATAGTATAATGCAAAATTTATGAGAGTCTTAAGTGGTTTACGTATACGAGGATACCCTTAAAGAATTCGTGGGATTACTACCAAATATTTTTTTAGTTGTATACAAATAATATAGTTTTATATATCGATTAATTCTCCCCATAATTCATGCAGTATTAATAATTGTTCTTTATACAAAACACAAAAGCAATAAAACGTGTAAAAGTCAGTTGCTACGCAGTGTGAGCCTTTAGCATAAGAACATATTTTTTTGAAGTCATAAATATCCATCGGCCACCCATCGAGTGTTGACAGGGGAGATTTACGCTGGTGTCGTGCACAGTACACGAGTCGACGTAAATTAATTTCGCGTGTCAGCAATACATCGTGCGGATGCAAAATTTACGTAGTTTACTCTTCAAATGTTTTATTTGTATCAGCCAATGAGCAGAGGTAATGCAATTTTTTAAACTAAAAGTTTGTTCCAAAATCAGCAGAAAATTAAAAAAAGACACAAAGTAGAATACTGATAGCAATGACAAACGTTACAATTTTTTTAAATTAACTAAAGAAATACATGCACCCGAGCTTGAGCTTGAACATATCTGAGATGGAGTTTGAGTTTAAACATCTCTGAGATGGAGTTTGAGCTTGAACATCTCTGAGATGGATTTTGAGCTTGAACATCTCTTAGATGGAGTTTGAGCTTAAACATCTCTGAGATGGAGTTTGAGCTTGAACATCTCTGAGATGGAGTTTGAGCTTGAACATCTCTGAGATGGAGTTTGAGCTTGAACATCTCTGAGATGGAGTTTGAGCTTGAACATCTCTGAGATGGAGTTTGAGCTTGAACATCTCTGAGATGGAGTTTGAGCTTGAACATCTCTGAGATGGAGATTGAGCTTGAACATCTCTGAGATGGATTTTGAGCTTAAACATCTCTGAGATGGAGTTTGAGCTTAAACATCTCTGAGATGGAGTCTGAGCTTGAACATCTCTGAGATGGAGTTTGAGCTTAAACATCTCTGGGATGGAGTTTGAGCTTCAACATCTCTGAGATGGATTTTGAGCTTAAACATATCTGAGATGGACTTTGAGCTTGAACATCTCTGAGATGGAGTTTGAGCTTGAACATCTCTGAGATGGATTTTGAGCTTAAACATCTCTGAGATGGAGTTTGAGCTTAAACATCTCTGAGATGGAGTTTGAGCTTAAACATCTCTGAGATGGAGTTTGAGCTTAAACATCTCTGAGATGGAGTTTGAGCTTGAACATCTCTGAGATGGATTTTGAGCTTGAACATCTCTGAGATGGAGTTTGAGCTTGAACATCTCTGAGATGGATTTTGAGCTTAAACATCTCTGAGATGGAGTTTGAGCTTAAACATCTCTGAGATGGAGTTTGAGCTTAAACATCTCTGAGATGGAGTTTGAGCTTAAACATCTCTGAGATGGAGTTTGAGCTTAAACATCTCTGAGATGGAGTTTGAGCTTAAACATCTCTGAGATGGAGTTTGAGCTTAAACATCTCTGAGATGGAGTTTGAGCTTAAACATCTCTGAGATGGAGTTTGAGCTTAAACATCTCTGAGATGGAGTTTGAGCTTAAACATCTCTGAGATGGAGTTTGAGCTTAAACATCTCTGAGATGGAGTCTGAGCTTGAACATCTCTGAGATGGAGTTTGAGCTTAAACATCTCTGAGATGGAGTTTGAGCTTGAACATCTCTGAGATGGATTTTGAGCTTAAACATATCTGAGATGGACTTTGAGCTTGAACATCTCTGAGATGGAGTTTGAGCTTGAACATCTCTGAGATGGATTTTGAGCTTAAACATCTCTGAGATGGAGTTTGAGCTTAAACGTCTCTGAGATGGAGTTTGAGCTTAAACATCTCTGAGATGGAGTTTGAGCTTAAACATCTCTGAGATGGAGTTTGAGCTTGAACATCTCTGAGATGGATTTTGAGCTTGAACATCTCTGAGATGGAGTTTGAGCTTGAACAACTCTGAGATGGATTTTGAGCTTAAACATCTCTGAGATGGAGTTTGAGCTTAAACATCTCTGAGATGGAGTTTGAGCTTAAACAACTCTGAGTTGGAGTTTGAGCTTAAACATCTCTGAGATGGAGTTTGAGCTTAAACATCTCTGAGATGGATTTTGAGCTTGAACATCTCTGAGATGGAGTTTGAGCTTGAACATCTCTGAGATGGATTTTGAGCTTAAACATCTCTGAGATGGAGTTGAGCTTGAACATCTCTGAGATGGAGTTGAGCTTAAACATCTCTGAGATGGAGTTTGAGCTTAAACATCTCTGAGATGGAGATTGAGCTTCAACATCTCTGAGATGGATTTTGAGCTTAAACATCTCTGAGATGGATTTTGAGCTTGAACATCTCTGAGATGGAGTTTGAGCTTGAACATCTCTGAGATGGAGTTTGAGCTTGAACATCTCTGAGATGGAGTTTGAGCTTGAACATCTCTGAGATGGATTTTGAGCTTGAACATCTCTGAGATGGAGTTTGAGCTTGAACATCTCTGAGATGGAGTTTGAGCTTCAACATCTCTGAGATGGATTTTGAGCTTGAACATCTCTGAGATGGATTTTGAGCTTGAACATCTCTGAGATGGAGTTTGAGCTTGAACATCTCTGAGATGGATTTTGAGCTTAAACATCTCTGAGATGGAGTTTGAGCTTAAACATCTCTGAGATGGAGTTTGAGCTTAAACATCTCTGAGATGGAGTTTGAGCTTAAACATCTCTGAGATGGAGTTTGAGCTTAAACATCTCTGAGATGGAGTTTGAGCTTAAACATCTCTGAGATGGAGTTTGAGCTTAAACATCTCTGAGATGGATTTTGAGCTTGAACATCTCTGAGATGGAGTTTGAGCTTGAACATCTCTGAGATGGATTTTGAGCTTAAACATCTCTGAGATGGAGTTGAGCTTGAACATCTCTGAGATGGAGTTGAGCTTAAACATCTCTGAGATGGAGTTTGAGCTTAAACATCTCTTAGATGGAGTTTGAGCTTCAACATCACTGAGATGGATTTTGAGCTTAAACATCTCTGAGATGGATTTTGAGCTTGAACATCTCTGAGATGGAGTTTGAGCTTGAACATCTCTGAGATGGAGTTTGAGCTTGAACATCTCTGAGGTGGAGTTTGAGCTTGAACATCTCTGAGATGGATTTTGAGCTTGAACATCTCTGAGATGGAGTTTGAGCTTGAACATCTCTGAGATGGAGTTTGAGCTTGAACATCTCTGAGATGGATTTTGAGCTTGAACATCTCTGAGATGGATTTTGAGCTTGAACATCTCTGAGATGGATTTTGAGCTAGAACATTTCTGAGATGGAGTTTGAGCTTGAACATCTCTGAGATGGATCATCTGATTTTGTTAAAACAAAATAAATAGAAGCTAGTTAAAATACATTGTACGTGGTACCAACAAACTACAAAAATGTACTGTTAACAGAAAATGTGTATAACAGAAAATCCCTAAACGTCCAGTTTTTTATGAAGCTTCTAACTAAGATTTAAGTTTAAGCTTAAATTGTGAAGAAACGACTTAACCTATTCTTCTGAAATTGTTATGGCTTCCTCTTTTAATGTGGACGTTTTGTATAAATTTAAAATTGCATCCTTAATATTTTTACTAAGCGCGGCAAGCGGAGATCTTATACTACACTCCTGCTTTTGTTCCACAAATATACAAATATACCTCCGGAACGGCTGAAGCGATCCGCACTATACTGTAATTGGCACAGTTATAGTAACCAACCACGGGAAGGTATAAATCTGAAATGTAAAACCCGGACTGTAAGGTTTTTTCCTACTTGAATTTAAACTTTTATAACTTTTACATGGGCTTATTGGGTTAATTGGTAGCCATGACAGTATTTGCAAGATAAAAATAAATACCCCCGCACCAGCAATCCTTCAGACAAAGCGAATTTAAATTAGTCACATTGGATTTGTACAAAAATATTTAATGAATAAGTCATATTTATTCCCCATCCAAAAAACTTTAGATTTAATGACTGCTTGGGTTTGCTGCTACGGGGAAGAAAAAAAGTGTTCTTGACCACACGTTAAGAGTACAGGATGAATAAAGTTGTCAAATTTTATCAACATAAACAAGTAAACTAAAATAGTTTTCTTCTTCTCAAAAAGAAAGACAAGAAAATTAAAATGTACGGTGTTTTGTTATTTTCTTCCTTACCTTTGATTGGTCAACAACACTTAAATATACAAATATGTATTTTGTTAAGCTATACACGGTGGTTGTAATAGAAATTGGGTATTTTAATGTACGGTTGCAGTTTTTTTTATTTGTCTTTACTGAATAAACTAATTATATTATAACGCAGAATAACGCAATTATACTTGTGATGTGGGTATGGTAAAAAAACTATTTATTATAGTTAAATATCGGGGTGGGGTGTTGAATGATTGCATTGCAACGTCACAATAATTGACTATTAGGTACTCGGCAGCGCTCAGCTATCGACACATATTTATCTATTCATCACAATATTAGTTGGGATGGATTAGAATATTGTTTACTGGAATTTTGTTTCATATTTTAACTGTAGTTTAGAATTTATGAATAGAAGTAGCATGAACTATGCTACCATTATGAACGATAGCTCGGATGTAACCATATAGGCGCGTTTAGATATGTTACATAACATTTAGATGCGTTGAATGTATTTGATAGATTTGGTTTTGAAACACAATAGATACATGGCTGTTTAGGTGTAGGATAGACCGTAGCAGGGACATAAACTTAATATCATAATACAGAGCGTTTGATAATACATTGTTTTTTAGTCCTATCTCTTTAAAAATATGTTTGTCGAAATTTTATATTGAATAAAAGTCAGATACTTTAGATAAAGTGTATACCTAGAATAAAATGTTGCTTTCTTGATTTTATTATTATATATTAATATTAATACAATATGTATTTTTATGGTGTGTTTCGTTGTTTGCAAATAATACGATTCACACTCTAAACGTTATAAATAGCTTGACGTAAATACAGCTGTTATTGCGTAGATTTATCGGACGAAAGTGTAAACTACGATGATAAATGACATTTTTTCATGTAAATTATGCATCGCAAACGTGTTCATCTGTAATGTTTTCTGTAGCGATTTCCCAGGGTTCTGGCGGAATATGGTCGGTAAATCAGGATTTAGTATTGGGGACAAATTACAAATGTTCTCCTCTTAGTTTTCTTCCTGAAACAAATTGGTTTGATTCTCAATCTCTTGTTTCTTTTAGAAACAATATTAATAATATAAATATTATCAATATTAATTTTATTTTCAATGATTAAAATATGAAATATTTTTTCACTGGATGATCACTTTAACAAGAGACCAATGACTGATAAAAATGCCACAATATAGTCTAACCAACGGTCAGGAACATTTGTTTTAAACATTTACTTTCTTATTCCCTGTGATTTTTTTCATGTTTCTTTTCTTTAGTACATTTTTATTTAATCCTTGCAAAATTGAATTTTCTGAGTTCATGTTTATCAAACATTAGTTGTGTTACACGCATTTAATGAAACAAACAGGGATGTATTTATACCTTTGCTTCTGCAAAACCTCTGGTAATGTACAAGTAAATTGAAAATCTTTTAACAAGTCTTTAAATAAATTTAAAATTTCAAGAAACTAGCTAATAGTCATACAATAAGTTACGTTGTTTTATTCTTCATGGGTCAAAGGCCAGTTAAAATATGTCTGAGCATAACAGTACAATAACCTTTAGAAACTACTATTTTGGTATAGTTTGTAGACATTTAGTCATACTTAACATGATAGTTATCGGATTTTTTAATGTTTTATTTATAAATAAAAACATTCTAATTCTATGTAAGAAGAAGTTGAAATGAAAAATATCCTAAATAATTTTGTATCAATTAAACCACAGAAATAAAGACTTGGATACAATGTGAGGACGTCGCATTGAGAGAGGTCCCTTATCTGTCACAGAATTATTGTTCGCTGATTCGATAATTCCTGTACATCCATCTGTGTAAATACATCTCAATATACCTACCTCTTGAATATTTGGGCTAAATAATCTAAATATAGTTTTAAAGTAGAATAATATACATAATATAAATATATATCCTTTCAAAATGAAAAAAATCACTTCAGGATATATATTGTAACTCCAAAATATAGTACCCAGTCAGGCCATTCAATAAAATACTCATTTTCATAAAATTAAGGATTTGGGGTCTAACTTGTCCTCTATTTAAAAGTCCACCCTGTACCGTTGGTTTCTTTTTCCCCTCTCGGAGGTGAAAAGTCTTTCACAGAAAAAAGTGTGGGAATCAATAAACTGAGTAATTTAAGCAACGTTTGTTCTATAAATCTTTGTACTGAAATTCAATACTCTTCTGCTTGTTTGCGAGTTAAATAGTCTGTGTTCAGGCAAACACTATGCACGATTTTCGCAAATAATTGGGACGATATGCATTCAAGCAATAAATATATACGGAGTATATTTTATAGCTTTAGCTGTTGCACTTCGGCTTCACAGCCTACTTTTGGGTTTTATTACTATGCCCGTATTTAATATTATTATTATTATTATTATCATTATTACTTTTATTATTATTATTATTATTCATTATTACTACTATTATGAACCAACTAAAATTAGTTATGTCTTATATCATCATCTGAATAATTGACCAGTTTGAAGCACAAGTTGTTTTATTTATTTATTTATTTTTTATTGAGCTTAAGTGAAAAATAGTTTTTGTAATTTTACGAAACGGTGCCTTTTCTTCAAAATAATTGAAAAACTATTAGAATCTAAAAATGTTATAAAGTAAAATGTGTCAGTAGAAAAATTTGTGATCCTAGAAAATCAGAAAAATGTGTCACAAGTAAAAATGATCAAATTGAGATTAAATTTTGTACACAGGTGTAAACCTACGTTTGCGAACCAGCATGATCAGACTATTGGAACGGGGTTTTATGACATAAATATCTTATTTATTCTCTTTATTGACACACTAAACGAAGAATTGCACGAATTCTCTCTAGACTGTTTTGTAGGGCTTAAAAACCGAACATGAAGTATATTGCAGTGTTTTTGAACGGTTTTTGGTCACGAAGAAAACTCTAAAAATGTTATACTATTTTAATTTTATTCTTATGAGAAATAAGTTGACTATTGTAGGCCGATGGTTTTTTATAAATATATTGAAATCAAGTGTAGTAAATTTATTGATTTTACCCTATACTATAAAGATTTTAGGGGGAAAACACGTTATTACCTTCCCTGCAGTAGCAAACCTAGGTATTCGTTTAACGAAGGCGTATGTGGTTTAAATAGGAACTAGTGTCCCTGTGTTGCTCGAAATCGAGCAATTGCTATGTATTATAGGCGTTATTTTAAAACAAATAACAGTCATAATTTTTGATGACTTTAAAAGATGCGACTTAAAGATTATGGAATACTCTAGATGTAAATAACAGTAAACATGTAAATATAATCAACATTTCTTGTGAATATACTATTTCTTCTCCTTCGTGGTGTTTTCTATGAGTGACTTTTCTATGTTTCCATAGTTTGCAAATCGGCTCTTTCAATGATTACTAAGAAATGCAGCACAGTGTTAATTCAGTTTTCTTTTTAGTATATGAATTTATCCAGGCTCTCTCGTTTTTTTTTTCATTGTAATATTTACGCCAACCCAAATTCAAATGGTAAATACTTCATTTCAACCAAGTAAGTAAATGTTTGTAGCAAACTAACTGTTAAATTAGCAAACTTATTGACTGTTTACAATTAACACATGTTCTTCTTCTCACTTTCAATTTCTGACAACAGCTGGAGTTTCATAACAATTTTTGTTTCCCATGTCAATCTTATGGAGAAATACGAAACTTTAAAGGGCCCCAGGGCTTCGCCCTCTAATTAGTTCCCTAAAAAAAAGTTTCCTGCACAACTTCACGTTACGCTCCTTTCAATTACACCAAGAACATGTCAACCGTTCAGTAGTTTCAGAGGAGTAATTGTCACAAAAAACCTGCTTGCGTATTAAATAAGTATAGATGATACTGTTATATTTAATTGAAAATCCTAGTCACCAGGTTTGCAGGGGTATTAGCAATTGTTTCTTATGTTTTTAGCTCATATTTTAATTCATCGTTATGTTAAAAACACATCTATGGATCGACAGTTTGGTCTAGTGTTGAGTGATGAACAATCACTTCGCTAGTAAAACACAACTCAAGCAGTATAACACTATTACCTTGTCTCGTCATAATGTGTACACTGTGTCTGGATTATCAAACCATAAACTCACTTGACAACCTTTATTAGTCCGGTTTGCTACAACTTCGCATGTCACCTGCTAGATATTAATTGTTCTATTTTAAAATTTACACTTATTCTCTAATTTGCTTACTGATGATTATTTATAAAACTAAACATTCCCCCCTTTTTAAATCGTAATGAACTATAAACATCATATTGATAATTTCATCCCGTTTTAAA
Source organism: Macrosteles quadrilineatus (assembly GCF_028750875.1). Lineage (NCBI taxonomy): Eukaryota > Metazoa > Arthropoda > Insecta > Hemiptera > Cicadellidae > Macrosteles > Macrosteles quadrilineatus. Next base: position 28,863,412 of record NW_026542594.1, on the reverse strand, counting down.
TCCACAAAAAACTATCCTAATGGTTCTTTCCATTTGCTCATTAATGAAGTCATATGTACAATTATTTGTTTAAATATTCTTTACCATAACAGGTGATCTAAAAGTTCGTTTTTTATCCCCATCGATACTACAATATTCGTAAAAATGTTAATCTGATACAAATATTAAACTATTGGTTTTTGAGATGAAATACTTTAAACGGTATAGCGTTTGTTAAAACACAATAATTCGTTATACTATAAATATTTAGCAAATTAAATGTTATAGTAATTTAAACCAAACTGTTGGGCAATATAATACAAATTTTAAAGTATTAGAAAACTTATGACAATTAACTAAACATAAACATAACGATCGAACCTATTATTTGTTTATCTTTGTAGAGTAAAGGTTTTACCTATTTACTTAATTTAATCACAAAATATGAATATTAAATATTTTAAATGTCTTTTATAAACTAAGCTTTGTTTTTCAGATTAATCGAAAAAACAAATCTTTGAAAACGTCATTGTTGTAAAACTAGTATTCCATTTAATCGATCCGAAAAATAAAAGAACGAATTTTCAAAAGTTTCACATGTTTGACAGATAAATAAAAAGTGTGATTAAGTGTGTTATGATCGCACCAGTTTGTCAATATAACTGCCGTATTACTCAATCCCTCAATAGAGCTCTCAACAAGGTTTGACGTGTAAATCGTCCATTTCGTTGACAGACATACGGTCTGCATTGGCATGTTTGATTTAGCCAGAGCCAGGTGCATTGTGGGCTTTGGACGATATATACGCTATCTATAAATCAACGTTGATAGATTTGTTGGACGGATGTATTGAAAATTAAATTAACTTCCATATGTATAAACACGAGTGGAGATGTTGACAGTAATGATGATTGATAAATGTTATGACAAAGACCAGTAGCAATCTTTCAATATAATACGAGTAATTGTCATGTTTATTTGATGAGTTTCAGTCGTGAATTTTATGTTCAGAAATGAAACACTAAAAATTACTTAAGTCTTCATAATGTCAGGATTTAACCTTCCGACTAATATTCCACAGACCAATCCAAGGTTTAACTGAGAAATGATTTTTATATTTTTAATTCAATGTCGTTCACCACCTTTTAGCTTCTTGTATTAGCTCACGAGCCAAATGCTTTGTCACAGCTCTAAACCGTCCATATCATGGATAATTGGCTTTTTTTCCTGTTATCAAGTCATAAATCTACCTTTCGTTGGACTCTTAAAATAATCCTTCTTTCAATTGTCGTCAAGTGATCCCCACTGCCATAGAATCTTCATTGATCCGATGAAGAAAACAAATCAACACCATACTTTACATCCTAATGTTTGCTACAGCAAACATTAACTTCTTAGATTTTCGTAAGTTATTGAACCCCATGTGGTGTGTATACCACTATGCTTGTCGATTACGATTGATACCTTAGTATCCACTGTCCATATATTAAATTTTCATATCCTTCTTATTGGGAAAAAATACTTTTCTCACGTGATTCTTTGGTTGGTTCTTGTATTATTAAGCTCTTCAAAAGAGTGAGTTCAAGAAGATGTTTTGTTTTAATGTAGAATAACTAATGTATAATGTGGTCAGAATATCCTCTTTTTAATGATTACTTTTAATGCTCAAAATTAATTGCCGTTACAGTAACTATTGTCCTCTTAAATGAACAGTGTATGTCATTGTATTAATAACTTATTTTGGACTTCTAGTCTAACTATTCCATTTCAAACCGATCGATACAGTATAAATTTTAAACGGGGTTTCAAATTGTCAAATAAATGTTAACGTGGCTATCAATGTTGCTACTAGCGGAATTCGCATATAGGGAATTGCTCGTATATGCAACGTACTATGGATCTATGGTAAGAAAATGATATTAATGTTTCCAAAATATAATTGATAATTTGGTAATTATATTTGTTTTGTTTGTCGTCATCAATGCTCAATTTAATTTGTAAATTAATTATATGTACTAAAGAATACAGGGGTAAAAGTTTTTTTTTATTATTTAGTTTAAAAATTGATTCTATTTGGTATTATACTTATACGTAGTAAATTAACAACTTCCAACTTTATATAACACAGTACGCAACGATCGCGTAAAGATAGTGTTAACGACACGAAGAAATGTAAGGTGCGTGCCATTTCGAGTGCCTTAAAAACTTGTTAGCACACTTTGAGATTGACATTTTAAAAGTCATAAATAAAGAAAACGATAAGTAAATAAGGGAGACTAATATGATTCCAGTATATGCAAATTTGGTGAGATTTGAAATTAATCCAAGCCATAATGGCTGTTTTCACTACTTATCAAATAAGCCATAAACGTTTATCAAACGAAGTGGTTCACTTGATTTTTTCTTTAGCGTTGGCGGATGTGTGAATATTTTATACAACCAGATGTAAAGATCAAAAAATGTTTCTATTTCACATCCTCTTTCCGTTACAAAGCACAGGTACAACAGCTAGTATAATAATTTATTAATGTACATATGTGTCTCCGTTGGCACGATAACTCAAGCAAAAATCATTAGTTTTTAGGAAATTTGGTACAAACTTGTAATCCTACATTTATTGAAATGGGAACGGGGTTAAATGGGGTAAAAATTGGGTTTTCTCATTTTTGACCCTCAAAACAAAAGATTTACCTAATTCATTCTGAACAATTTTGAAGAGCATAAAAACAAATGACATAGTACATTGAAGTATTTTTGTGTGATTATTGGTTACAAAGAAAATCTAAAAACTTTATTTTAAAATCCCCATGTTATTTTATGGATAGTAAGTAAACTGATGTAGTTTGTTTGTTTATGGATATATTTTGATCAAACTTAACACATTTCTTCATTCCATACTAAACTATTATTATTTTACCAAGACACTTTATTGCTCTCCCTGTAGTAGCAAACCTAGGTACTCATTAAAAATAATGTTATTTAAATATATTTAAGCGAGAAACAAATCAGGCAAATCAAAATTTGCTTAGTTTGCAGGTTTGCTGAAGCGGGGGTATTTTTTTACTTTTTTCACTTTAAACTCTTTCTCACTATAGGTATTTGATTTAATTGAATAAAGCAAGTCAGTTATTAATATGTGCTGTGTAAGCCATGCAGTAAACCAGGCAAGTATGCCGCCAATTAGTAACGTTTGTTTTGTTGCCGTTGATTCGTATATTGTTACACGCATAAATCGATCTGTATGGTGGAGAAATAAGGTACCAAGATAACTGTTGAAACCCTTACGAATACCCGTAACACTGTTTACAATAAATATACTGCAATTGTATCATACTATGGCTACGTTATTAGTCATTTGTTCACGGATGAAAAAGTGTCTTAAAACTTAATTGATGCTTAAATTAAGTTTTCTTCCGTTCATATACACAGGTTAAAAAAGTTAAGAAGCAACTTATTTAATATTTACAAATGTCAAGGTGTTACATATACACTTGATACATATTGGTATGTAGTACATTGTGTTACCACATACAACAACGATACTTGGATGGAACCCGGCTGAATCAGGGGAAATAAGGTTGATTGTAGTATGGCTCAGGCCTCCTAGGTCGAAACAGTCCGTATTCGTCGAGGATGTGGACTTTGTGAGGGTCCGGGTCCTCGTGCTTGGGTGTGGGTAGGTTGATGGGGGCAGTGTCTTCGCCCCATGGGTTCTGACCTGTCATGTACGACCTCCTACATCTGTTGAACGAGTCAAAGTCTCCAGGTGTCCGGTCTGGGTCGATGTGGGCGAGAGAAGGATCTGGAGGGCTGCACCACAAATCGAGATAAAAGTGGCTTTATTTGGCGTATGGTTTGAGTTTATCTAAATGTAAATTTGGTTAATTTAATAATTTTACTAGTACTCGCAATCACAATGATCCTCAAATATTTTATATTTGTACTATTCTGAACTTAAAACAGTCAATAAAAATGAAAAAAAAAATGCTTTAAAAGATGGAATGTTTAATCCAAACCAAAAGTACTCCGAAATGGTTTTTATCCAAGTAAAAGTGCATTTACATAAAATATTCTAGTATTTAATATGTAATGGTTCTAAGTTAATCTATGTGTTTTACAAGTTACTTGTATAGTAATATATTAAAATAAAAACAATGTTGTTACTAGATAAACCTACTTAAGTTATATTTAGTTATTGAGTTTCCACATTTATACAGCTGAATTAAAAAAGCGTTAACAATAAACAAACGATTCTCAAAAATTGCATAGTCTTTTTCATAGCCCAGGAATTTTTAAAACATTCAAAATGTTGCAATAAATATAATATTTCCTAAGTTAAATTAGCATCTCTTATCTGTTGCAACTGATAAAGTGAAAAAGTACCAACTTATTTTACTACTTTTACTACCCAACTATAATCCTAGCCATATGAATATTTGTACCAACTATATTTTCACTTTAAAACGTAGCGGTAAAAAGGGAAATCTTGGTGTGTTTTTGCCCCAAATGTCAATTTTAGTAAAACTACTTACGTGTAAGTGGTCGTCGAGTAGTCCGCATCCGTTATAAAAACATTAGGCATTCTCCTGAAGAGTCTCCGGTCGTAGGCGAGCATGTACGGAGGCTTGTTGGAGTACTCCCTGTCCACGCGGTAGAGGGCGGGGTTGATGAAGTGTGGTACAGGGGGCGCAGGGTCGTATTTACCGGGTAACCAGCGAATGTAGCTGTAGTTGAGTCCAAAGGGATCCTGGGGACCTTTAACTGCCTTTGCCGCTCTCAGGGCCATCAGCTGAGAACGATCCGTCTCGAACTTCTTGGTAGCGGCTGATAATTGATACAAAAGGTCATAAGGGAATATGGCTGGCAGGAAACGCATATTAAAAGAATCCATATAACTCGTTATTTCTAACGTGGAATTTTACTTACAATTCAATAAATGCTCGTGATTTGTTTAGATTTCTACAATACCTACAAAGAGGGTTCTTAATATAGTAGGTAAAGTAGGTTTGAACTAATGAGATTGTAGCTTTGTTACCGACTAAGATGATATTTTACAACCGGGGTCATTTATTCAAATTCGACGATAAAGCACACCTAATTTCAATTTCAAACCATTAAAAAACTTCTTACCTTTATTTTCGGCACGAAATTAAAATCTTATAATTACCAGGAGATTATAAGATCTTATATACAATTCCGCTATCCAGCTTTTAATGTTATAAAGAAGTATAATTGAAACTTTTATCACCAAAAGTAACTACTTTCGTCTCCAGGTATACTCTACGACCCATGTAAGGATGAGATCGGCAAGTAGGAAGAGAGAACTGTAAAGAAACTTGTATTGAACTGTATTTTTCGGAATTGGCCAATCACTAAAGTACAAAATAAGAATGTGTTGCATTACACTATAAACTATAGGTCCCTTAGTTGCCATTAGCTGTATGGGCTATTAATTAAGATCTATGTCTAAGGAATATATCGGTCTTAGTCACTAACAAGACTACAAGATCGCGCCAATCACCCTACACTTATCTCCATTAATACTTGGCTTAAACGGAAAGTAAATAAAGATACGTCTTATAACACTTAAAACATATATTTACGCTCATACTGTTACTCACAAGACGGTAAATATACAAAAGATGGTAAATGGTGATCGATTTCGATAGGACACTCGAATCATCATCAGACCCAATAGGCGAATGAATCTATTTGGCTTAAAATACCTACTTTGTATGGTCACCATTTCAATGAAAAGTATTAAAGTATATCCTTCCCAAGATACTCTCATTTATAAGTGACACATATTGAAAACAGCGATGACTCACCAGCCACGTTATCCGGCTACAGCGAGTATTCACCCATCACTATTAAGATTTAGCCAAAAGTGTGTTAAGTTGAAAAGGGCTCGATATGTTGGTTGCCAGAAAAAAACCCAGACCATTATCAGTACAAAAAGTAGTTAATAATTTTATTTGAAGACAGTTTTTTAATGCAACATGTCGAAAAAGCTATTAATAATTTTTGAAGGTTTAGTAAAGACACCAGTAACCAAACACGATTTAGTATTCTGGCTATTAAAAATAATTTGAGCGTAGTTTAAATTCGTTACGAAATTGTATCATAGATAATAATGGTAAGTAAAGAAATAGTAAAAATTGCTGAAATTTGTTTTTGCTGTATTTTTTATTATATTTTGTAATTTATGAATAAATTTAAAATGTAATTTACGTTAACGGAATAGGCTTATTACAAACTAACGTATTTATTAAGATAACTATGGTTTATTCAAGCTAAATTTACTCACAGTCTCTGACATACTCCTCGTTAGACTGAGAACTTCCCATTTTGCCTTGTGAGTGCGATTGGAAACTAGGATTGACGAATAGTAAAAATTGGTTCTCAAAACCATTTTTCTATCGTTCCGCTGAATAAATCCAAAAAAATACGTAGTATCGTTCTCCTATATTAATAGATAGCCTATCATTATTACAAAAACGCATTTGTCAGATAAAACATGCTATATAAATAGAGCTAAATTATTAGATTTACTGATAAGACACTTTTAAGACTCGTCACATCCTTGTTGTTGAAAGGTTTGGTTATAAAAAGTCATTCGTATGACAACTTTGAATTGATACATATTTATTTAGAGGATTGGTAAGTTTATGTGGAAACTAATTTAATTTTTTAACAATTTAGTGCTTTATTTTACCAAAGAGGGCCGTCAACAGAGTAAAAAAAAATTAATGTATGTTATAAATAATTAACTAAACCACAGTACTTAATATGGCGAAAAATAAATGAGAGTTGGACAAAGTTTAGTTAACCTAAAACTAATTTTTAAGGGAACTATGTAGCTTAAATAGTTTTTCACACCAGTATTAATATGTTTTTTTTCTTCAAATTATGACACATGAATAAAGTTGAAAGTTGTATTAAAAGTGATCATAAAACGATATAGGAGAAAAGTTAAAATAATATAAAAGTTTAATATACGAAGCTTTTACCTGCCTAAAGAGTAAAGGAGTATAGAAATCAAATCGTGTTTTTTTTTATACCCAGAAGTCATTGTTTATAAACGGTTGACTTCGCAACTCTGTTGGCTTTTTAAGTAGTATCTATAGCTTATTTAATGTACTTTATATTAAAATGAGCCTCTCATTGAATCATTTTTAATGCTAGTTTCAGTTAATAGACATATTTTTGTCCAATTTCCACATCCTAGGACGTAGACTCTAGCTTAAAATCGGGTTTCACATTATTTCAGAATGAGCATTTCGGCATTGTACGAGTATTTCTTAGATCAAATCGATTTGCGGTATGTGGGATTTGAAACCGGAACCTAGAGGAACTAATTAAGTCCCTCGCTCTTCCATCAAACCAGCCTGCTCCCACCCAATGAATTTATACAATAGAATTAATTTATATAACAGAACATTTACCAGATTTTCAATTTATGGAAAATGTAAAATAGGTTTTAAAATAAATAAATTTTATCTTGCCTGTTTTTTAGTGCTTCGTCAGTGGAAGACTATGAAGTTTACCGTGAGTGATTTTGTGGGAAGAGACTATGTGCTTCTTTATTTGATATTTTATATTGGCAAGAGGTTTTGTGAGAGAGCTGACTTGGATATTCCTATTTCTGATCAACTTCATATCGACTACGAGCTCGACGTTTGAAATTGATTAACTGAAGGTAAGGGTCCCAGCTATTAATGATTTTGTTTTATTGGCTTTCTTTTTCAAATACTGCAAAGCATGAAGTTTCATTTTACTTATCAACTAATTACCTGTCAATTATTTTCCGAAAAGTTGTTTTTACCTGCATTAGTCTTTACGGACATTGTAATTAATTCAAATATAAACGTAAAACTAAATTAACAAATTTTTGTAAAAGTTAGTTTGCAACAAAGCAAGCAGTTTCGTAAAATTAGGAAAATCGTTAAAATTCGATGTAACAGACTTTCAATGGTGTGCTTAACTATTGAACTATTATTGCTTAACCCCTCTTATAGCATTAAGTAACCTCAACGGTTATTTATCGTTTACACTCTATTTAACTGATAAACCTTATCTTGAGGGTCTTCAGCAGATAAAACATTGGTGATGTATCATTAAATTACCTTATATAAACGATAAGACTATCATTAGTTTTCATGTGTATTATTATTCTTCTTTCACTTTTTTCTGTTTTAGACCTTTCCTAAAATGTTTGATCTCAATAGTTTTAAAAATAAGATTTTAACTTACTTGAGAATTATAAAATCCTGGATTTTAAAACAAATTGGAAAAAGAAGAATAACAATTAATATTGGATAAATAATGCTGTATCAAGGTACGTTTCACTTTCATTCTTATTTACAATTTGTTTTGGGAATTATATTGCATCATTCAAGTAACGAGATTTAAGACTAACACATTTTTCCAATGATAACAACGTCAATGTATTGTTTTAAGATACTCTACATAGTAAAGATAGTGGGAGGCTGTATTATAAGAATAATTTAGACATAACTTAACCAATTTAATTAAAAGCCAGACGCATTAAACGCTTTGTTGTAAAAAATACACATTAAAACCTACTCTATGTACAAACAATTGTAAACAAAACCCAATAGTAACTGCTTTCCAATCCTTAGGAAAGTTGTAAAGGGTTTAAAAAAGGATTTTTAATGCTTTCATATTTTCTATTGAGTAATATATATTGCAATATCATTCCAAATAATTGCTTCCTCATCTGTTTGACTCCTTTTAGTAGTGTGATCAGATGACGACAGCTACAAAATGTCATAACCATGTGAAACTAGGATTTCAATAAGTTAATATCTAATTATATTTTGTCCTGCTTATCTGTTAGCCACGTTTATGCCAGCAACGTATCATTGGCTTATAACTGATTATATTTTCAAACATCGTATCTAAATAGCTGTGGATAGTAATAGTACTGTTAAACTTAACAGGTTGGTACAGTTCAGTTATTAATGAAGTTGAATACCCATTTAGGAATCATTAATTCATCCAATCATTTATCTGACTCATTCTCAACACATCATTCGGTGTACTATAGATTAAAAAATATTTTTTAAGACTATACGCATTTAAAATAATTGTTGTTTTCTAGATATTTAATGTATTTTTAAGATCAATCTTATGACTAATATCTTTATTTGTATTTCAGATAACTTCAGATAACTACACAAATGTAACTCCAAAGCACCTTTGAAGCCTTTTTAATGTTTTAAATCTATGTTATATATAAAACGTCGCATAAGTTATTTTATAAAGAATACATAGTATTATTTTAAATGTTAAAGTAAATAGCGTTTTATAATCATGTTAATAAGTTATTAACCTGTACTCCTGGCAATAAATAATACTGATTTCCTTAAGCGATATCCATAAATAGAATTAGGTTTGTAAAGACGTATGATTTAAATCTTGGAACAAGAAATTTTAACTAAATTCAATTTTCGTGGTCATAGAAATGTATTTTCAATTTAAATTAGAGAATCAGTCAAATACGTTTTGGTTATACAAACACCTTTCGGGTAGCATAATGTTGGGTTATAGGATTAGGATAAGGCCTAACAATTGATACCCATTTTATTGTCAGTTAACACAATTAAGCCCCATGTATACTACTTTGTGTACTGATGATTAAGATGTGCATTCTATATGTAGTCTAGCTCATTCATGAATAAAATATATCCATGTCTAAGAACTTTTAGTGCTAGATATTAGCAATAATATTTCTTATTCTGGTAGAATACCATAAGTGTTCGTTGTAGCAATACTATAGTATTATTTATATGCAGAATAGGATCAGTTTGAAGAGAAATCCTGCTTTAGATTTCGTCTACTTAAAGCTTTGAAAAGAAAGCTTTAAAATTAAATACTTGAAATAGCTCATGAAAACTATCTAACCTGACAAATCATGTCACGACAGTTGGTTTATTAGTATATTTAGCCTATGTATGATTCTTTAAACAACTACAGATAAATTTTATTCTAGGTTATACTCACTGTCTTGATGGATAATAAGTAAAATTAAGTGTTCACTCAATAAACCTGTAGCCATAATTTTAGCGAAATAGCAATTTATTAAGGTTATACCAATAACTTTGCAGCTTTTTCATAGGTTTTTTGCTGTTGGATGGATACTGAAGTAGATATCATATCCATTTGGAAGTTGTAGCCTATTTCTTTAATAAAACATAACATAGTTGAACTAAAGTATAAACTTCCATTTCCCCCATGGTTTTAGTTACAGAAATAGCTTAGGTGATCTGAAGAAAGCTATAACTAATTAATAAACCGTCCTATCACTTTGAGTTGGTCAAAGAGTCTGTGTATCCGCGCGCACTGACGGGCTCGGACCTGGCAACAATTTAAACATGGGGATGGAGAGTCGGTCTCATTAGATCGATAGTTAAACGTTATAGCTTATAACTTCAGACGAAGCTGAGCTTTTACAAAAAAAGTAAAGTCAAACATGTAATTCAGTATCTAAATAGCATATTACGTCACTAGTCCGGAAAATATGTGTTTACCATAAGAGTACGGTAAACCAATTTAAAACAAGTAACGATATTTTCGCCATACTACTCTAAGCTAACCTAACAATAACAAACAAATGTATGAATCCGTTTTACATTCCAATCACCTAAAGGACCTAATCACTAGTTATAACTTCTAAGAGAGGCTGTGTTTCATAATCACTCATTGCCAATCACAATCAGCCGGTGACCTGTAAAAATGAACTTAAATTGATTTAATCTTATACTACACTCATGCTTTTGTTTTGTAAATAATCCTCCTGAACAGCTGAAGCGATCTGCATGAAATTTAGAAAAGTCATAGTAACCAACCATGAGAAGGTACGAATCTGAAATGGTACAAATTGGACCACAGGGGGTTTCCCTACGTGAATATACACTTTTAAACATTTTACATGTGCTTTATGGGTTAGTTGGTAATAATGACATTATTTTCAAGATATCATTAAAAAGGTAAACAAGAGTCGAAACATATTGTTAAATAGAGTTCATCAAACGGAAAAAACTGTCTTTTCAACCCTCGCTCATTTTCAGACCTCGGCTTAACCTCGATCGTTAAGCTCGGGTCGAAAGTGTCACTTTAGGCCCTAGTAATGAAATATACTATTAAGTATAATACAGTATTCTGGAGGCTAGACAACAACTTTAAAAATACATTATAATTTACTAGCAGAGTACCCGTTCTTTGTACGGGGTTGGCGTGTAAGTATAAAATGCTTATTGCAGTTATACTCTAGCTTTGCGTTTGCAATGGGGGTTAGATAAGGCCTGAGATAATTTGGTTCTTTATATTTACGGTGTGTTATAGTATTACAGATATAGTAAAGTATATACAGTATAGTATTACACATATACCATTGTAATTCTGTTCTACCACTGCACCTAAACAATATAAAAAGTATATTTCAGTCATTCACACAATATCACAAATTATGTATTAAATTAAAAACATAAACATTACTGTAAACAATCCTACTTTGACAGTTAACATTGTGTATCACAGCTTTTTGATGCTGCTTATTTCAAATCATAATTCCAACAAATATAATAGTGCTGCACTCTGTTGGTAAACCTTATAACTGTAAAATGCTATTGCATATCATATAACCAACTTGTTTGGTTGAATTAGCTGACAAAATTATTTAATTCCTTTTTAATGTGAATACCCTTAGGAGCATGGAAAACCCCAGTTCCACTGGGGCGAACCCTGAAAGGAGTTTTAAGATAAAAATATGCCTATATGTTAATCGGAAATAAGAGCTATCATCACCCCAAATTTCGCCCCAATCCGACCAGTATTTTTCGCGTTTGCTTGTGACAAACATCCATACTACATCCAAACTTTCTTCTTTATAATATTAGTAGGATTGCAACAGATGCTTTATAAAAGCGAATTGTGGCGTTGCCACTTTTGTCTCGCCTCGCCTTTTAGAGGTGGTTGTACTCAATGAAATCCTATTTGATTAAGCATGTGGTAAGCAGTTTTATCCTGCGATGATACCCCAATTAAGAATGGTGAAAAATTAGTTTGTAATCCATTTGTTTTAAGCTCCGACCTTTGAAAATAAAACGCTAGAAGCATTAAAGGTTACCCAAATTGTTACAACAATACTCTTTTGAACGGTGTTTTTATTTCTACAATATTTGCAGTCAACCTATCGGCTTGCTTCTCTACGCGGTTGAAAATATCCCAACATTACAGTGATAGCAGTAAAACTAAGCTAGCAATTGTAAAAACCCCATTCAAATCTTTAGAAAACAGATGGTAGGACCATGTCGTTAATATCCTTAAATGTTTTATTAATATGTTCATCGATGAAGGTTTTCTGCGAGTCCTCTAGTTCTTTTGCTACTCCGTAAATTTTACCGAAAGTTTCGTCAATCTTATCATCAATGTTTTTTATTCCATCGGAGGTTGAAGCTTCTTGAGGTTTGATAAAAAATGGAGGGTTGTTGAGATCTTTGTTGTTGTTTCGTATATCATTAACGGTAGGTGGTGGCAGTACAGTCTCTCTCTGGAAGACCATTTTCCCATTTTGGTCGTAGTAAGAAGATACTTTGACATTTCCACCATTAACAAATTTATCTTCACGACGGAGACCGTCCTTAACCAGTGGATCGTCTTCTGATACGAAGTTGTTTTCATCCTTTTTACTAAACATTGACTTGAACTCTTCAGATAGACCCGCAAGACCTCTTTTACATTTTTTGTAAAAGCACCGGCTCTTTCTTGGTTTTATTTCAAAGTTAGTTTTATCATTTTCATTCTCGAGTCCATCTAGACCCGGGGTATCTTTGATGGCCTTGTGGCACTTGAATATGCCAGACAAGGCACGGAACAGTAGTTCTAAAACAAAAAATTTCTAAGTGAATGTTAAAGTATTAGTATGATAAACATAATGTAACTATGATATACAGGGTGAGTTTTAATTGTCCCCCCCCCAACTATTTTCTACATTTTTTCAAATATCAATCCCAGACCACTTCCAAACATTGTTGGGTAGTAAGTACTTCATTTTGACAAGGTGGTCATTTCCGGCCGCCATCTTGGATCCGCCATATTGGATGCAAAATTTTTCTTTCAAATGTAAAGGTGGGGTTGTGACCCATTATTTCGAACTACATTTTTACCCTAATTACAATGCCGCAAACTGTTTTTAAAAATCTTGATTCATTCTAAAGTTATGAGGGCTTTTCAAAACTTTATTTTTAGCCCATTTTAACATTGTGCATGTACAAACTAAGACCATAATCTCAAAATAGTGCTAGATAAAGATAAGTATACACTACCAGTAATTGTTGACCTATTTTCACTTGGTTATGACTGATGTATTTTTTTCGGCCGCCATCTTGGATCCGCCATTTTGAAATGTGATAAATTATTTTAAATATGAAGTGGGTGTTGTGACCCATCATTTCTAACTACTTTTTTAAGCTAAACTTAATTCCATGATCCGTTTTTCATTTTCATTTTTTATTTTTAAATATTGACATTTTTACAAAAAAATTGCAATATTTCATAAATAAAACTTGATAACAAAAAATGGATTGCGGCATTGAGTTTAGCTTAAAAAAGTAGTTAGAAATGATGGGTCACAACACCCACTTCATATTTAAAATAATTTATCACATTTCAAAATGGCGGATCCAAGATGGCGGCCGAAAAAAATACATCAGTCATAACCAAGTGAAAATAGGTCAACAATTACTGGTAGTGTATACTTATCTTTATCTAGCACTATTTTGAGATTATGGTCTTAGTTTGTACATGCACAATGTTAAAATGGGCTAAAAATAAAGTTTTGAAAAGCCCTCATAACTTTAGAATGAATCAAGATTTTTAAAAACTTTACTTTTGAAAAAAAAATTTTGCATCCAATATGGCGGATCCAAGATGGCGGCCGGAAATGCCCACCTTGTCAAAATGAAGTACTTACTACCCAACAATGTTTGGAAGTGGTCTGGGATTGATATTTGAAAAAATGTAGAAAAAGGTGTGGGGGGGGGACAATTAAAACTCACCCTGTATACTAGGACACCATAGTTGAGGTTGTTTTGTCTTTAACAAGTGCCTTACGATGTTTGTAATTTGGGTTAAATAAAAAAAACACCTGTAATTATTAACATTACATTTTTGTAAAATTTGTCTAAATTCGGGTTTTTTTGCAAAATTTTGAATATTTACAGCTGTTCAGTTAATCTAAACGGTACTATCATTGACTATTGGATAGTCAAAGGTACTACACACGAATACTAGAAAAATACCGGTATAGATCATAAACATGAACAAATTACGTTTTTGGCCCGAAAATAAACATTATTTAACATTGCTTGAATGGAACTGCCAAAACATATGTTCAATGCTATTAGTATAGGATTCGGGCCAAAAACGTCTTTTGTTTATGTTTATGATCCATACCGATATTTTTCTAGTATTCATGGTACTATAGGCTTCAACAGTCTTTTGAAAAATAAAGCATCGGCTGCTAGACTAAAAAAAAATACAATACATTTTCACAAACGCTGAAATTATGGCTTCGACATTACCTTCCTCTCAAAATGACATTATTATGACAAAATGGCTTTATTCAGAATTTTTGAGACATTAAATCCATTTACTTAAAATTTTTTTGTAAAAATGTAAATAGTTCATAATTATTTTTTATTAAAAGATTTTCAGTTACATTCTAGCGTGTAAGTATTATCATGGTCCGCACCGCATATAATGTATTCCGCTTAGTGTCTCAATAACTTGTTTTGAATATGGCCTACATGCTAATTTAATAGATACTAATATAAGGAAAACTTTTTATTTGACCAAATTGTATATTTTTTATTCATAACAAGAGCAGTATAGTATTGTATAATGAATGTATTTTGCAAAAAGGTAGTCTAAAATGTTTAATTGATTTATTTGATGAATACTAACCACAAAACAAAGAAATCCAAATCCATGAAAAGATGTTAAGTGTACTCATCCTTCTAGAAGGCAGATTTGCACCTCTAAAATGAAAAATCCGCTCTATTACAGTTTGCCTATCCAATGACTGAAATAAACTGATGAAATGCTCTTAGATAAGTAATACTCAGTTGTTATCTTATTTATGTTATATTTAGTAGAAGATTTATTAACTGATCCAAGATAGTTTGACACCAATTTGTGAATCATAGAAAATCAAAGTTGGCCTAAATATGCAAACATAAGCAATCGTAATGATTCATAGGTTGGTGATTACCATGACTTAGATTTTGTAATACGTTTTGACTTTACGTTTGAACTATAAAGTATTTTATTTTTAGGTTATTCATAAATTAAGCATGTTACTCTAAACATTAACATAAAATAGTATTGCTTTTTAATATTCACATGCCAATTACCAACCCTTACTATACAAACCAAAAATATATTATTCCTATATTGTTTGGAATAAATGGGCTAAAAATAGTAAAATATTAGAGTATGAAACTTTTAACCATCTAGTTTATTATAAGCTATAGGAGATTGTATGTAATACAGGTATATTGGGCTAAAAATGCCAAATTTAGTACATAATCGAAGTAAACTAGTGCCCTTCAAGGTCATGTTTATATTACATTCATGGGTTAGTAATTTCAGAATCAAATAAATCAAAATGGTCCATTCGTTAAGTCATAAATCAACGGATCTAATCAGTGTTAGTGTATTTTAACAAATAACATGACTGATATTAGTGGTAAATATCAGATTAAGAGTTAACTGCGGAGTTAATATTTTTTCTCTTTTTTTCAATAAAAAGCAATATCATCAAGTTAAGCACCTAAAATTTACACAGCAGCCTTGTAACAAAACATTTTTGTGTTGCCTAAAAGATTTCCAAAAATTACCATTAAAGAACATATTATTTGAGTATTTAGAAACTATATTTTAACATTTTATTTTAAGTAAACAATTCTTAGGAATGCAATGTGGTTATCGGACAAAAACAGAGTATGTATTATTACAACATGTTTGATGGATGGCCTCAAGGTTCTAGAAGCATTTATGACAGACTCGCGAGAATGTAAGCAACGATAGTGGTTAGGAATATGGAAGAGTCTTCTTTCTCAGGTATGTAATGCATTTACTATTTGTTTAGTATTTTAAATATATTATTACAATAACCCCGCGCAGCAAACCTTCACACTAAGCGAATTTCCATTTGCCTGATCGAAAATTCCCTTTAAGAATGTTAGATCGATCCATCATTAAAAATTACATTAGGTTTAAGTTAATTATTGACTAATTTAATGTTATTGACTCATTTATTTCACTAATTAATTGGTTTTTTAGCTCTATAAACTGGTTTGAGAAGAAACTGTGTAATTGTATATTACGAGGGTCAAAATAATGAGAACCAAATTTTTACTCCAAAAAATATATAGTCTGACCATGCTGGTTGGCGAACTCATTCGATTAAACCTAGGTGAACATATTCATATTTCTTACTATATATATTCGTTGACTATATATATAGGATTGTGTTTTTACTTTCTGGGGATATCAAATGTAAAATTGTCCTAACGAAAAACGTCTATGTCTTACCGTGACTAATACGGTAACCGTAACTACATAGGCAATTCACAAAAAGTCAAAATATTATTTAATACTTTTGATTAATTTGTTTAATTGTAATTACTTGAATGCCTGAAATGTGCACATTTAAAAACCAGGGTACCTAAACCATTTATTTACATTTTGCATCCTTTCCAGGTAAAATATTACTAATGGATGAGTAGAAATCAACGAAAAAAGCATAGTAAAATTAAGATTTTCTTAAAATAAGTTTTAAACCTTTGCGGTGATTTCCTTATTTTCATCCTAGATTGTAAAATAACATGCCGAACTACTGTACAACGCTTTTGTTGTTAAAACTGTCTATAAACTTCGATAACTCGTTTTAATAATGTTATACGAGATTCAAATAGGTCTTTATTTTGCTAGTGTAAAATTTACAGATAATTATTTCAAACATGTTGCAGATGTCAGATTTTTGATGGACCTTTGAAAATTGTGGGATTAATGTTTGTATGAAGACATACAAATACAACCAACTGTATTTGCCTATAAAATACAATTCTTTATTTTACTTGTCGTAGAATTTTAGAAATGCTAAATATATAATGCTAATCATAATATTCATTAAGAAGATTGAATTTCTACTTAAAACTCATGACACCTTATGACAGAGAAAAATCAATGCCAGAAATAAAGAACAATATGTCCATCGGCATTTCAACTAGCAATGCAGAAAGGCAAGGTATTAAGGTCCGTCCGAGTACGCAGAAGGGTACGGTAATCAATCATGTATTTCAAAACGACTATGCAACTCAAAATGATTTACAGCCATCTCAATCTTCTAGTGGTAGAAATGCAAGGGAAGAAGGGAACTTCCATAGTCCACACGACAATAGTCCTTTGTCAAGAAAAGACGATGATTTAAAATCTACAAGATCTAGTCGTAGCCTATCTTCTAAATCAATTGCATTGGATGATCTTTATTATTATAAACAAAAGGACATGGAAAACAATAGACTAAACAAAATATGCACCCAAAGTGACAGTGCTGAACTGTTTAGTTCAAAACTCAATAACAATGGAGAGCTTCTTGTTACCGAAGATGAGAACTGCTTTAGACTATCAAAACCAAATGTCCATCAAATGCAAAACATCGGTACCAGGGAATCAAGTATCCAACTCAATCAAAGTGTAGACGATTTGAATGTAAACCGCCATAAAACCGGTCACAAAACAGTTTACCAATCTAATAAGCGACGAACATCGTATTGGAATTTCGATCCCAAAGAATATCCAAGTGAGGCGAGTGAAATAGAAATCGAAGCTGATTTCATAAATAGTCCTGATAAAGACAAAAGTTCAAGTTCCAGCTTTGGATCATCTGACACACACCTTTCGCCGGAAATGGTAGAGGGCGGTTCAAACTATGTACAGCCTGATTCAGAAGAAGACGTCGATAAAAGAAAAACAAAATTTGGAATAAGAAGTACGCTGAATCATACAGATTACTTAAAAAGCAATACAGACAAAAATGACGATGCATCAAAGAATTCAGGTAAGGTAAATTAATAATTATCTTTTAAGACTTTCCGAAAAAAAGTTTAATTATTACAATGAACGAGTTGAATACTTTTGTATTTTTAACCATACGTTTTAGTTTTATAGATTATACATTTAATAACTGATCATTATTATCTGACCATAACTTATGTTTATAGTAATCTATGAGCAGTTAAAGTTACAAAGGTAAATCCTGTCACTACAAAAAAAATGTAGTCTTCGATATTTTCATATAGCATACTGAACTCAATAACGTTTGTTGATTTATTTGAAGTAAAACACGTATTCAATATTCTTAAATAAATAGCTGTATTTTGCTACTCTAAAGTATATATGGGAATACTTCGGGAATGCCAATGTATAGTGGTGATGTACAATGTGCATGTCTACATGTGTCTACAGTATATAATGCCTTGGTCTAACGTAGTACGTAAAACAACATAACTACTCTGAAACGTTATACCCTATTATTTAGTTTATGCCCTGCATCTCTTTTTCAGAAGAAGCTTATGCAGACTTTATTGCTGAAATTGAGAGGGCTTTCTTTAAACAAAAATCTAATTCTGAAAACACTGGGAACGAAGGATATATTGGTGGATTGGAGAAATTAAAAGCATTATCACGATCGATTGAAATCACAGAATCAATCAAGAATAAGGATCATAAACAGCAAATTTCATGCAAAAGTAATGAGAGAATCAAGCTTGTTCCCGAAGAAAATCAAAAACAAGGTAATTCAGTGGTGCTTAGAACGTCAATTACGAGGAATAGTGTTAACTATCCTTCAATAGGAAATGTCAGGATGAAACAGACCAAAAAAGACCTGTGGGTAAAATCACAAACGGGAGATGTAACCAATAGTCTGACCAACAGAAGATCTAATGCAAGATTGTATTCTGTCAACTGGCCTGT
Organism: Macrosteles quadrilineatus; assembly: GCF_028750875.1. Taxonomy (NCBI): domain Eukaryota; kingdom Metazoa; phylum Arthropoda; class Insecta; order Hemiptera; family Cicadellidae; genus Macrosteles; species Macrosteles quadrilineatus. The sequence goes on along the minus strand of NW_026542594.1, from coordinate 28,844,368 downwards.
TAAAGGAGAAGATTTAAATGGAAATATGTGCAATATTCCATATAACTCAGATCAATCTATTTCTCAAATGTACCAGTATTGGCCCATGGATTACGTTTGGTATACTAATCTGTTAAATTATAACTTCTACGTCCAAAACTTGATATCTTTGGAAAGTACGTATACTAATCCAGGCATTGTGCCAGCCTACACTGGTGTCGCTGGTTACAACTGGCCAACGATTAGAAAACCTTTAAGAAACAGTGAACTTGAAGAAAAGAGAGATTACCCGGTATACGTAAAACCGCCACTTCTAGGCAATGAAGAAACTGAAAACATCCGTAAGTCATTACTCGCCTTTAATAACATTTTTAACTTTTATTTAACACTTTTGTTAGTGCCTACTAACTCTAATAAAAATCTGATCTTAGTTAGTAACAAAGCTAACAAAGATCGTCACACTCAATTCTACACTTATCCTTTACTCATATTTTGGTAAATATGACGCATTTGGTGATAATACACGCATCGGTGACGTCCCCATTTCAATAATTGGTTACTGATAAAAAGTGCATGTTGCAATAAAATCATATAAGACCATAAAATAACTTTGGTTACTGCCCTATCAACTACTCAACAGAGGAAAAAGAAATGTATCTGTTAAAACTATCTATGTATCTAACTGTCTAAATTATAATTATGATATTTCCCCAAACTCTTTACTAACCATGGAATGTTTTGAATGTTGCTAAACAATTAGTGAAACTCCACTTTTTCACTGATTTAATTTGAATAAAACATGATGGCCACATGTATTAGAAGTACTTTTAATAGATTAAGAAAACATAGTTTGTTAATTAAACATTAAATGTTTGTCATTGAGATAATATCACCTTAGCTCAGATTAGTGGATGCCAATCAATGTTATTAATTAATGAAATGTTAAAAATAGGCGTTAACTACTTACGTTAAACTTATCATTGGAAATCATATGGTTGGTTTTAGGAAACGCGTTTCAAAAATATGTCAGTTGGTTAAAATACAAAGTTTACACAAAAACTGTGAGGTTAAGAAAGCAAAAGATGAGAAGAGAAAGGAATCACAAATTGATGATAATTTCAAAACAAGCCAAACCTAAGGAAATGACCCATTCTGAAACCGAGGAAACGGGACCGATGCCTAAAAAAACAGAAGAAGAACCAGGTGAGAACTTACTTCCAGTCACACATAGAAGTAGGCCTAATAATGATATAAACCATTTTGCCTATAGTAAAAATCGGTAAATTATTTCGAACAAACATTAGAGAAATTGTTTTTCTTGTAATATTAAGAGATGATTCAGAGAAGCGAGTATTTGATTACATATTCGCTATTCAATACCACAAACCGAAGATATTTGGGAAGACTGAGTATTTAAGGTGTATCTAAAAGTATGACTACATTGTAAATATATGGATTAAGGATGACATAAAAAACTTTCTAAAATTTTTACTTTCCTCTTTAAGGAAACCTTTAAATAAGGGACGAGTAAAAGAGGTGTTTAGGATTAAAAAGTATGAAATATCAAACTTACACTGCTTAACTACTTAACTTACGTTGGTATATCCAGCAAATGCACTAAATTAAGAATTTTTCACCTGGATCTACAGTCAAAATTTGTTTGTTCATTCTATTTTTTTTTTAGCTCAAAAATTAGGGTATTTTACCTTACCATCTCCAAAACAAATTTTAATTTACTCCTCAGTTTAGTTTGGGAATTATGGATAAATTCCACGATAACCTAAATATTATCATCATTAATTCATGCCCTATGTAACATATTTATAAATAAATAGTAATCACATAATAGTGGCCTTTCTCACCTGACCAGTAAAATAAATTATTATTAATCGATATCGTGGTACATTTCTTTACGAAAAAACTTGAAAATCTAATTAAAATCGAATGTATACCAAAAACGTGAACTTGTATTGTAAAGCAACATACTCATCTAAAATTGCATAATTAATTGTGACATTGTTATTAGCTTATATGTAAGAATGAAAGTGATTGACGCATTAAGAACTTCTGATCTCCTCTTTTGAGCACCAATTATAAAAAATCATAACGTGATAGAAGACCTTAAAATATTAGATGAAACTCTATTGCGAATAATCCTTCCTTTGGCATTGATATTCTGAACACAATAAATAATAACATTATACTGTTGTTTACTTCATGAGAAACACAGATCTTAAAAACCACAACAAATAGTGTACTTATCACGAGTTTTAATTTCTTTAAATTATCACAAAAAATGTTTTTAATGATTACAAAAATGCAGAGAAACGCAAACTTTTAGTCACAAAATAATGCAGATATTTTAATTTTTCCTTAGTTAATAGTGTAAAATTCAAAAGTATTCACCCATTCAAATGTTAACAAATCTTTTCTCCATAAGGATTATATGAGAACTTTAAAGTCAACTGGGGCTGGGATCCTGATAGGATTTCTTGAAAACGATTCTTATTGTACACTTTAAGCTTAATTTGGATCTCAATTCCTCCTGCGTGCTTATAACATAGCTTGTAGCTTTGAGAACTAGTGATCAGTGAGTGGAGTGAGTAGAATTTAACTTTTATAAGATGTGTTAAACAATATGATTGAAAATAATAAACAAAATTCTGTTAAATTAAAATATTCTTAATTAAATCATTATTTTCTATGTTTAAATATTTTATTGTGTTATTCAATGTTTACAGAACATTTAGAAACAATAACTGATGATGTAACTAAATTGGAGAGCAATTTGGAAAATTACACATGGGTTCATCCATCAGTTACTGGCTTGGAATTCTCCACAGCCAAACCGTCTGAATCACGCCAAAACAATGATTTAATTGAAAAGGAAGAATTTTCTAAATATGTATCAACTCCAGAATCTAATCCATACAATAAATTTACGAATATATCACAACATTATGAAAGGTCAAGCAAAGAACACCGAGATGCGGAATACAGAATTCCCAAGCAAAATACACAAAGTAAATTTTTCTTTCATCCAATTTTGGGCCCAGTTTGTAAGAGGAAAGAATCAATTGTTACTCAGTTATAGCAATATGTTTCGTTATTTTTATCGTTGACATATCATGTAAAATACGAAGAATATTTTTGTACAAATTGTAATTTATTATAGGCCTATACACACTACTATTAAACATAACGATAATATTTATCGTCCCGTGTAGTGGTAGTAGTTTCTTTAAGTTCACTAACCAAACAAATAAGAAGAAAAGGCAACTATCATTGGTTAATTACTTAAATAATTTTTATAGTATAAGTAATAGGCTACTTCACCTACAATGAGTTTTAAGCTTTACTCATAACTATCAACCTATAACCATAGGGTAAAAATCTATATTTGATAAACAAAATTTCTTCCTTCAGGTTTGTTTCAAACTATATAAATTTGAATTTCCAAACAGGAAGCGTGGATTATTCGAACAAGGGAATCCAGTTTTAATACCGTTAAAACGTTTTTATTAGCTCGCTTTCTTGTCCGGTACAAATTTTGTAATCAATGTTATATATACTAACTTCCCGATGAGCTAGAGACTTGAAACTTGAAACATAGCTCACAAATGGAAGACAATGCAATATTATATCATTTAATTTTCATATTTCCCTTGGGCTACGCCCCACGGGCTTGTTTTTATTAACTCGCTTTCTTGAAAATTTTGATACTTCCCGATGAGCTAGAGACTTGAAACTTGAAACACAGCTCACAAATGGATAACAATGCAATATTATATCATTTAATTTTTATATTTCCCTTGGGCTACGCCCCATGGGCTTGTTTTTATTAGCTCACTTTCCTACAAATTTTGATATCAATTTTAAACGAAGTTCCCGATTAGCTAGTAACTTGAAATTTGAAACATAGGTCACAAGTGGATGACAATGCAATATTATAGCATTTAATTTTCATATTTCCCTTGGGCTACGCAACACTGGCTTCCAAATTTTCCATGTTTACATTTTGAAAGAATGTAAATATATCAATTAATTAAAGTCAGCTGTAAATACTTAAATTTGACAGTTCAAAAAGCAGAGGTTAATAGGTACAGGTTCTGCTCCAAAGAGATTCTTTTTACAAATAAACATTTCAAAATAAAGATAAACAATCTGATTGCAGATATAAAGATGTTTGTTAATAATGTCATTTGTTATTTATTTAGTATTCTATAAAGTAAACAACAAATTAAATGGATTGATATATTTATAGTTAGTAGGTAGGCCATACATTCAATCTAATAAATAATTATATGAAATGAAACTCAAATAAACCTTAGATTTCCCACATGCCTCTGTCTTAATCTGATATAATATAGATGCATGAAATAGATTTAACATCCACACTCATTAAAAACTAAAAAGTAGAAAATAATTAATAAATATGTGAAGAGTATAAATACTTGTAAGATTTAAAACGAAAAACGTGGGGTGCATGCAATGATAATAATACATTAGTTCAATAGGTGAAGGTAATTGTAAATTAACTATTGCATGCACCCCACGTTTTTCGTTTTAAATCTTACAAGTATTTATACTCTTCACATATTTATTAATTATTTTCTACTTTTTAGTACATTTAAAAACGTTTTGTTTTAAAAAAGTTTTTTATTTATAAATTATTTATAAATTAACTTTGGTGCTAAATGATATATTATAGTTCAGATCTATCTAGATTCAATTTAATACCATGAGTGCAAATACTTAACAGCATTGTTTTGTTATTCTAAAATACTTGTGTTAATAATTAATAAACAAATATTTGAATAATTATATCAGCATAGGGTTGTAAATGAGTCTTGTATTTTAAACAATGTTTTCAATATTTTCATGATCACAATAGTAAAAACATCTGGAAGATAAATATAAAAAATAAAATAAAAACATATGACTGTTGAGGAATGCAGATAGAAAATATAAAACAGTTACTTTACAGTACAGTTTTGGACCAATTAGGTTTAATGATTGAGAGAAAAGAAGTCAAATTATAATGCTTTGAAAGTCAACTTATCAGCTGTATCGCCAATTTAATCGAATATACAATGAGTGAGGGGTTGGGTTGGGCCGAATAGTCGTTGCATCACAATCTGTGGCTATGAGCGGTTATTTATGTCAACGACATAGCCTCTCTTAGATGTTATGAGTAGTGATTGTTAGTAATTAAAACACTGTCGTAGGTAAAGTAGTAGTCGCAACTACACTCGTAGAAGTTTTAAAGGAACTCGCAAAGGCTTGTACCTTAAAGTTTCAAATTTTCCTATATCCACGCGCTCGTTGCGTAAACTACTATAACTGGGGTTTTGTTGGTGCGTATTTTATGCTGAGAAAATGTGTGTATTATTTTGTGATTAAGCTATCAAGATTTTTACGTTCAGAAGAAAGGTAGTGTAAGTTCAAAATGATTTTCGTAATTTTATTTGAAATTTAAACAATTATAAATGAATAAATGAAAGAAAAGATGTCTACAGGTAAAGGGACTTCACTAAAATTAATTGAAGAAAACATTTACAAAACTGTTTCCTTCAGTGCCAATTGTAGCTCTAAACTCTAATGGAAATTTAAACACCTTTTATCAAACTTTAATAAAATAATTTTCCTACACTATTGACAAGAAATAGAGATAATGGTTAGATGGGAACTATTAACATCAACAACATCCAGTCAACATTAGTTTATCAAAGTAAATTTTTTAAGATCCATTTCACCGTGTGTTACAAACGTGAAACAACATCATGCATTTGGGCTTTGTGTAGCTTGAGTAAAATCATAATAATTAACTAATGCTTTACAGATGATTTTATATTTTGAAATGGCCTTACATCATATAGATGGTATAAACACTTCAGATAGTGAATATTAGTGAGCTTTTAGAATAACACATATATAATAAGGAAGGTTAGGCTAATCTTGTGAAAGCACTTATAATCAAGGTAAGTCTCTTACGTCTGCTATATACGAACTGTTTTGAAATTTGTGCACCGTTACGAGACTTGGCCCATTTGTGATACAGGCCCATTTGTGATACAGGCCCATTTGTGTATTTAAGGCCATTACTCATATAAAAATATAGAAGTTTGGTAATGAAGCTCAGGTTTTGAAGATTTGCTAAACAAGTTTCGGTAATAAGAAATTCCCTCAGGGCTTTGCCCCACAGGCCGATTTCCAAAAGAGCTACGCATTACATGCTTTTGAATTTTACATTATTTTATTTCATGAAACAAGTGGCAAATGCAATTCAGCTATTTCTTTATTTACTTGTGATGGTTTTTGATGGTGCTTTGTTTACATTTTGGACATTTTATTTATTTATGTTATTCTAGTTGTGTTGTCAAGAGAATTATGTTTTAGTATTAAAATGTTTGTAGAATGTTGTTTCTAGTTTTCTTTGAAATTAACATAAGCTACAGGTAAAGAGGCTTAAGCAAAATCAAAGAACCGGTGTAAAACATATTTTTCCTGAAGTACCGTAATTTATTGCTACATTAAAGGATGTTGTTAGATTCTTTTGGATCTATATAGACTTCACATATAAGCAGGGGTTTGAAAGTTATTAGATCTACACTTTTAAATAAGTATGGCTTTAAAATTGAATCATAGGTTTGCAGTATATTTAAACCCCCATCAGTGCCACATTTACACTGCAATGGTTGCGTGAGAAATTTAAACACTTGAGCCTAATTTACTGTGACACAATGGATCGTGAGGAGGATATGAAAAAACTAAAGTAAAACCCAATACCAAACGTTACCATAATTGACGAATAATCATACATTAAATAACACTACTTAATTATTTGAATGCAAATCTGAACAAAGTTCTACATCGAAATTGCCAAAGCAAAATTTGTGGTAGTTTTGTTAGTGAGAAAATAATGATAACATCTCTGAGAAAGCAACTCTATTTAAAAACGATATTTATAGCGTGTAGAATATATCACGTACGCTATAGCACATAGCACTGCATCAGTGCTATATTTTTATTCTTTGCAAACATTGCCGACCACGGTAGCTCGAAATTCGTGTTTTAGACTTGTATTGCTGGTTGGAGAGCGACCTCCTGCACTGTTTTGCCACGGGGCGGTGGTCACATATTGCAAATGCACAAAGCTAAGGTGTTTATCATGTGGTGACTAACACCGGAACGTTCCAGGTACACCTGTGTATTTCTTTATATCACCGGACAGTCCATTGGCCATTGGTGACTGGCAGTAAAGTTTTTTTATTTCTAAGAGGAACAAATTCTTATCATCACGAATTGAGTTGCAGTGAGATGGGTCTTGAGTGTCTCTTAACATCGGACAATGGTTACATATATTTGCCCAGCAAACCGTTCCGTAAGCCTCAGAAGCTGGAAGCGACTGACTCCATCGCCGAGACTCAGCCCATCTCCATGGTGTCTGTGTTTGACCCTGATAAGGCGAGAGAGATTGCCAATCTCCCACCCGATCCCGGCCCGTACGAGGATCCACCCAAAATGCCCAAGTTTCTCAAACCTTACTGGCGAGACAAGGAAATACCCAAGGTCCTAAGGAGAGTGTTCGGGAAGACAATTAAACTTACCGCGTGGATGAAAGAGATCGCCAAGGCAATGGTAGACGACTGTAAGGGGCAAAGACACATAGATCCTAGAAGTAAGTACAGCATGATAAACAATGTTCAAAGTTAAATGATTATTAATTAATACGATTGATTGTCAATCCATCTTTACATGTCAAAATATGTATGTATCGTAATACAAAGTTTGTAGTTGTTCCTTCTTTAGGTTGGATACATAACAAAGAATGTTTTTTTTACACGTGTACATGCACAGAACTAGTTCAATTCCTGATATATACCAGTAGACTTATATGTGTTTGCGATTGTCTGGGTAACTAGCCCTACATGTAGGAATGGTAGTTACGTACCCTCCCAATGTAATATCTGCTTACTACCGACTCTCCAAAAAGAATATTTTTTATTTACAAAAGATATATTTTGAATTAGTAACAAAATAAAATAATAAAATAATTTTAAACAAATAATACCCCCGCACAGCAAACCTACAGACTAAGCGAATTCCAATCAGTCTAATTGGACTATTACCAATAAATTTCTATAAATAGTTCTTGATTGTTTTCTATTCAAATTACATTAAATTAGATTTACTACATTACCCTAGATTTACTACATACTGTTTCACAAATTGATTCATGTTTATAACAAATTTGATCAAAATTGGACAACAATTGGCCTTAGGGACATCAAATTGAAAAAAATAAATCGGTCCCGGGTCTGTCTTACCGTGCCAACAACGTAATAGCTACTTCCGTATATGGACATTCGCTTATAATTATATATTATTTATATTTTGTGTGTAATGTATATACAAGCACATTTATAAATTAGACACAAAAATATGTTACACATATTAACAAAAATTTTAATTTTGTTTAAATATCTATTATGACAGAAAAAAGTTATTCTTTATTAAAATCTGCTCCAACCAGTAAACTATTATTCAACGCATATTTCTATTTGTTTCGGAAATATTATTTGTTTTTTTATATTATTTTATAGCACGTGTTTAAGATTTGATCAACGATTTTTCAAAATGAAACGTTGAGTTCTTTGTACCAGCAAACCCAAGTTTTAATCAAGGAAATGAAATTTTTCTTTACTTAGTTTTACGTTTAGATTCCCCGTCATGACTCAACATAAAAGATAATTTGTAGACTATTGAAACTAATAATACCTTTAGTCTGCACATTTGCTGTAACAAGGGAATTCGACATGTTATTGTCGCGGTTTGACTCCCTAAGACAGTGCATATTGGGTATTTTATCTGATAATTTTCTGTGTTATGTTGCAGGATTTAGAAATCAGTTTAGACGATACGTAACTTTAGAAAAAAGAGCTAGATATACAATGAAACTAATGGAAAATCCTCCACCACCCGAACCGCCACCACTGGAGTTCGGGAAAGGGGAATTGCCAAGAGGGTAAGTAGATATCCTTACTGCAATACGATGAGTATTTATTAATTTTATAGTTAAGCACAAAATACGTGCATATTAAAGAATTGTAGCAATACATCGTGGGTCTAGTTCTGAGTGCATGACACGTATACGCCGAATGTCTATAAGTTCAATCTAGCTGAGGATCTAGCACACAGATATATTATTGCGTGGAGAGAAGCTAAGAAGTATAACTTCTAAATGCTTTCGAATGTATTTAATGCATTGTGTGTGCCTCCCGTTGTGACGTTGCTCTAGGTGATGAGCCTACTTGACTTGTGGGTTCGCCGCAGCGGTCCACGTTATGGAGGATATACTGATATATTTCAGTAATATGCATTACACACTTTTACAGTAAATTACTGTTAATATTTAAGTTTACATAAATATTTATAATGAATGTGTGTTGTTTCAGAGGGGAGGATATGGTCCCAGACGAGGATCCTTAATGAAAACTGTGACGAATCTACCTTGTGTACATTATATTGTCATGTGAATAGTTAAAACAAATACTTAATCTTTTTAATATAATGGCCAAGCTTTATTTTACAAACATGATTTTTATAAATTGCTAAAACTTGTTTTAATAGTTTCTTAATTTAAATGATTTTGACAAGGCAAAGTGAACTTTATCTGTGTATGCAGACACCTTTTGAGTGCTTGGATCTTTTTCGCGTATTGGTGGGCCAAAGAAAACAGGACACACAATGCACAAACTTACAACACAATCTTATTTAAGTAATGCTTTGGCAACCTCAACAAAACAACATTACATTTATCAATAAGTTATGTTTAGTAATTACTTGTAAAATATTTTTAAAAGTTATTGTTTGTGTCAATGACTTATATGATGTGAACTGTTTATTGAATATAATACTCAAATACAGAAATTGTATTTAAACTATTTACACCATCTTTTATTACCTACCTAGACGTCAAAAACTAGCGAGCCTCCATTAGCACAATGTAAGTCTAAATCAAACTCATACAAGTATTGCACTGGTAATATTGTTCTCAGACATAAAAACAATCGACGAGGATTATTCTTTAGACATTCAAAGCAATATACGAACATTTGTTACCTACGTTATCCTGCCATCATATTCGTGTGGCACCATAGTCTTTTAAAACTAATAACAGTCATTTATGAATTTTTTAAATACTAGTTAATTGTTTATAGAAATTCTTTGAGCTATTTACAAGTGCTTTTCAATATTTAACGAAAATCCAGGAATATTAATAATATATTTTCCAATACAAATTATTATTTTATATTGAGGCTATTTGCCGGGCATAGTATTTAGCTACAATTCATTCAGTCAGTTTGGCCAAGGAAGGCTATGTTGGTACTTTCATGCGTGAGCTCTACTCGTTACAAAGATCACAAACTACACTCAAACTAGTCAAACCCCAATGCATTTTTCGGTTTTTTCATTTCTTTATCTTCAACGAACAAAATTAAGATATATTATGCCTTATATACAACAACATCGTGTTTATGATATATCAACTCACAGATTAGCAACTTTAATTATAATGTTATCTTAAATCATCCATAATCCAAGCTATAATCTTAATAAGCTAAAATCCAGTTTAGGCAACAAGGGACTTGTAAACGTCATTTAATTTGTATTGACTGGTTACGAACAAGCCCCTCTAATAGTAGGAGATAACAAACATGATTTAGATTACACTTTCTATCTACTATTTTTCTTTTTTATGATTTTTTTTTTCAAAACCGTTATAATTATGTAAATTGTATCAATGTACAAATCCCATTTAGAAAGTTCAGTAATGAAATAAGATTGATTGTTGTGTACAAGGTGCAACTGTCATGGCTCAACGTAAGTAACACTCTTGTCAAATGCATTGATTGATTGATTACAAGTAGGGTCAGAAATGTTTTAACATAAGTAACACCCTTAGTAATCAATCATTGATTACAAGTAGTAACAGTAATGTCTTTACGTAACACTCCTGGTAATCATATTGATTGGTTGAATAAAAGTAGGATCCAGTTATGTCTTAACGTAAGTAATATTCATGACATTGCAGCTTAAATAAATTAAAAATAACACCCAAATTAAATCAATTACAATATCCTACTTTTAATTACTTGTAAAAAAAATTCAAATTTAAATCTACAGCTTGACGGATATGAATATCAAAATGGACCCCATGCTGATATCAAGAATAAATACGTAACGTAATAATTAAATAACATATACATATAAGCTATCAAAACTCTTCAACTGGCAACGACTAAAAGTGCGTTGCAATCCAATACAAATTCAAATAGCATAAATTAATAAAATATAATAGATTAATAGATTGATAAAAAGATTTTGACAAATAGTTATCTAATATTGACATATTACAATATTACATTAGAAGGAAATCAAATATTCACAGCCAAACCCGGAAAATAATAGCTATACATATACATTTGTACATGTGTGTTCGTGTGCGTAAAAATTACTTATTTAATGTATTTTTACAAATCTTCATATTATATTACCATATAGTAGTATCAAGCTATAAATCAATTAGAAACCTTTCAATGTACTACCTTATAATGAACCACAATGTTCTTAAAATATCACTCGAATTCAATGGTTTTTAGTTTTTAGCCGCCTCAAAGCCAAGTTGAAGGAACTATACTATGATAGTCCTTTGCCAAATTTAATAAAAAAACTAGAGCCGAAAACACTACCCGACACCAAGCTTACATTATGTAAACGAACTTTTCCAAATAATGATCTCAATGATCTCAATCTACCTGACGACTTTCGGGACATAAAACTGGAAAAGACCAATGTCGTATACCACTTAAAGCTGAAGAATATTGCGCCTTACCAATGGATGCAGGTGGGAACAAAACTACTGAACATGGCTTACGAAGACCCTGACTACGACAAAGATGTGAGTAAATCATATTTGGATACTTAAAATCGTAAGAAACTCCTTAAACAACTTTTTTTTATTTTGATAGAGAGCACTAACGATGGAAATTGAATCATTAACCAGCACTAACAGCACTACCGAAGCACTAACCGTTGGTACGGTTTTGAAAGTTAGTGCTAACACATTACTACTAGGGAGGGCTATCTTCCGTGAAGTTGGCCCCACCCACAGTTTTTCCGTTATAGATACTGACCCGTAAGAGCACTAACGATGGGAGTTGGAGCACTAACCAATGATACTAGTTTTATCAGTGCATCCATGGGGGGGGGGCAACTTCACGGGCCTACTATATACGATGGTTTCAATAAAAGTCTGAATTTATTTTAAATTGATATTGAAAGGTCTTACCTCAGCAGTCCTATTTTATCGATCCGAAATTAATTTCGGACCCAAAGGACCATCATCAGTCGGAGTCTATAGGTTGATTAAATTTCTATAGTTGAATCCACCTGTTGGATTTAGTTGAAAGTTTTATAACATTTAACACAATACAAATTAAAGTCGATACTTATTATAATTTTCAGGGATATTTATATTTATAGTTACAATTTTGAACGTATAGTATTTTTTACTTCTGGGGACTTCAAAGTCAAAAAGTAAATCGGCCCCGGGTCTATACGTTCATGTGCTACGGTAATAACTCATACCCTTTGGAGAAATTCACTAAAGCACTAAAGAAATTCACACACTGCTAAGCAGTGTAAACGTGTAAGTACTGTAAAACGTTTGGTTGTTTTCTATTATATTAATTATGATTGATATACATACTCGTAATGTGGAAGTTTGGTTTTATTTGTTCAGCCTGAGGACGATGGATTGTACATGGACCCTCTTCCTCCACCTCCTGAACCTACAGAGTACATAAAGAGCCTGAAGGGGCCTTTGATATCTCTTCACCTCAAGAACCTGGCATGGCCAGCGTTGGAAGAGATCGGAGAGATGTTCTATGACCTGGGCTGGATCCATCGTAAGGAATACGACCCGGACGATTACGACGCCCTTCCTGACATGTGGGACAGATTTGATCAGTTTCCAGAGAGTGATGCAGAAGAAATGGAGGAAGGTGAGACACTAAATATTTCATAAATTTACAAAAAGGGGTAATGTTGGAAATCTAATTAAATTGCCATGTTTAACGTTTAACAACGTTCTTGCTTGCTTACTTAAAAATATGTTGTTACTAGCCGCCATACCCGTTCTTTGCAACGGGAAGGGAACGCTTAAGATAATAATTTTGTTCTTTATATCTGCCGTATTAACAGTTATTACCTATAAATAAATGTCTAAAATTTTGATAAAGCAACAAGAAAATAATTTTCAAAAACCTGCCTTATATATATTTGGTAATAAATATATTACTAAGTTTTACTGTAATCATAAGAATAGCAAAAAATCTTTGTAAGCCGTCAGGACAGATCCCTGGCAGAGTAAAAAAAAATAACTATGTCCATTAAGCCTGGGGTATGTTAGCTCTGCTCATGGATAACCAGTTCAGTTGGTCAAGAACTTTTCCCATAACCCAATAGACACCTTCTGGTGAGATGGTCCTGACTTCATCTATTTTCTTGGATTCAAATTTTAACATTACATATAAAGTATATTCTGTGTATAGTCAATGCTAATAAATAATGTGAAAGTTTGTGTTTTTTGTTTGGGTGGGGCTCAATTACGCATTAACTTCTGGTTGGATTGGGCTAAATTGGGCTTGATGATAGCTCACGTTCCCGATTGACATATATGCCTATTATTATCGCAAAAATCATTTCAGGCTCCGCCCCAGTAGCTCTGGAGTTTGCCATGTTAACCTTATGATTATTTATATTTAAAAGGAATTAAATAATCTTGACAGCAGTGAAAGCATAGCGTAGGATAAAAAGCATAGCAATAAAAGTTACAAGGATTACCAACAGGGTGCAACACTATTATTGATTGATTTGTTTGAATTTATTACAACAGCTAATTTGGCTCTTGAATTTGACCTAAGTAGTAACAAAATTTGTGATACACAATAAGAACTGACAAAGTAGGATTGTTACCAGTTAGGTTTGTGTTTTTAATTTAATAAATCATTATTTGTTATACTGTGCGAATATGGGTTTTTAGCGAATTTCCCTATAGGGAAGTAGCTATTACCGTAGGTGGCACGGTAAGACCTAGACCCGGGACCGATTTACTTTTTCATTTTGATGTCCCCAGATGCCAAAAACACCATTCGTTAAAATTGTTATATATGTATATATATATAGACTTATATATATATATATATATATATATATATACGTCCGTGAACGCGATAACTTGAGTAATCTTTGTCCGATTTTGATTAAATTTGGTTTAAAGGTGTAAAGCGGGATAAACTTGAATGAGTTCGCGAACCAGCACGATCGGACCATGGGAACGGGGCTTTACGGGGGGTTTTATGGGGTAAAAATTGGTTTTTCTCACTTTTGACCCTCAAAACACAAAATTTCCCGATTTCTCTTTAGACCCTTTTAAAGAGCTTAAAAAAACAAATTTTTTAGTATATAAAAGTATTTTTGTTCGATTATTAGTAACGGAGAAAATTAAAAAATTGTAAATTTAAAATTCCCATGTTATTCTTAAGGAGAATATAGTCAAATGTTGTAGTTTGCTTGTTTATGGATATATTTTGATCAAACTTGGCAAATTTATTTATTTTGTCCTAAGCTATATTTTACTATGTTATATTTTACTCAAAAACACATTTTATTAGTTTCCTTGTAGCAGCAAACCTAGGTACTCGTTAAACCTAATGTTATTAAAATATATTTAACTGAAAATCAATTCAGTCAGACGGAAATTCGCTTAGTCGGCAGGTTTGCTGCGGCGGGGGTATTTTATTTTTTAAGTGCACAAAAATTATCAACTTATGGACTTTATAAGGTTTATAATAATTAAAATCAATGTAGTAGGCCTATCGTAGCAAACAGCTGATCGATTCAAACTTCACACAGAATATTGTCATTAAATGGTAGACCATCTCAATAGATTACACCACTTTTTTTGCTTCCAATTTTCCATTACTTGGGAAGTCTATTCTATGTATAATCAATGTTATTAGTAAGTATGATTTTATAATTCACAAAATAGCATGATAAAAACACATTAATTATTGAGAGCAAATGTATTGTGTATATTATTTTAATGGCTGTAAAGTACAAGTGTCTTAAAAGTGTTTTTTTCCCAGGCATTTTTAATCCACTTCAGCGTGTGAATGAAGAGATGACGGAAGTCAAGAGACTGACCAATTCTGACGTTCTCCCCGGGATACCTAAGATTCCATGGAAGGATGATGCAGAGACATGGCTGGATAGCCCTCACCAGGATAGTCCTCCCTGGAACGACGTTCCGGAAGAAGACTTTAAATCCCCTGGGAAAATATATCCTCTTCAATCAACTGCTTTACATCCCCAAAGCAGTGAAGTTTATACTTTATGAAAAGTATTTCAATGCATTACTAGATTTTTGGTATTTATGAGATTCATTTATTAATAAAATTGCTGCCTTCAGGACTAATCTATGTAAGATATATTCTAAATTAGAACTGTATAACTGAGGCATTTAAGAAAATAAGTTAGCTTGCTGGTATTTCCGCTTGTATAGTCTACAGTATAGGTTTTACTCATAAACCCCTAGAGTGTCTATGAAAATGTAAAAGTATGTTTATGCTCTCGACTCAAATGTTATAAAAGAATGTTTAATAAAATGCAAAGCCTTTAATGCTCATTCCGTTTTCAAAGCCTACAAATACAGACTTTCTTATCACCTATCACAAACGTTGGCCTAAATTCCATAACAATGTTATAACAAATATTTTACTTCACAAAACATTGGTGAATGTATTTATCTGCATTTATTTAATCGAACAAAATTGCAGTTACATTTTTACTTAACTTAATTGTCATTCTCAAGATCGTTACATGATGTCTTGTTGCCTTATTAAGACCATTAACCTTATTTAGACCATTAACCTTATTTAGACCATTAACCTTATTTAGACCATTAACGTGAATATCTTTTTTACTAATATTATAAATCTGAAAGTTAGTGAGTTTGTGTGCGTTTGTGTGTGTGTTGCTCAATCACTCATTAACTACCAGACGGATTGGGATGAAGATTGGCATGATGATAGCTCACATTTCCGATCAACATATAAGCATATTCTTATCTCAAAAATCCTTTCGGGCTCCGCCCCAGTGGCTGTGTAGTTTTCCATGTTAACCTTATGAGTATCTATAATATTAAAACGAAACAGTGTTTTTTTATTTCACGATTCTGAATCAACCACTCGACGGATTATCATGATTTTTGTGTTGAAAGAAAGATAAATTTGAGAACTAGGGAATGTCGAAGCCATAATTTTAGTTTAGGGTCCCAGTTTTTTAGAAATTAAGTTTTAATTTTTAAAAAGTCTAGCAGCCGACGCTAAGATTGCAAACTAGCTTTTGGCATAAAATAATTTGCTTAACATAACAGCTGTAAATATTCAGATTTTGTGTCGCAAATTCAGCATTTGCATAAAATTAAAAGACATACTAAGGGTTGACTTATTTATACTATGTGTAATGCTAATAATTGATAAGTAGATATAAGAGGATGACATATTATTTAAATATACATAGTAAAATACTAGAATGTTCAAAGGATTTTTTAAAATAATCTTTGTAATCTTCGGTTTAGTTTAGTGCAATATAATTTTCTTTTAACTAACAGCTGGTTATATATAAAAATGTCCTTTAGAATTATGAGGTTATTTTAATTACTCTGATTTTGTCATTGATTATAGGAAAAAAGTGTGATTAGTAGACCACCGAGATAAGTAACACTATCGATGTATACAAGTCAAGGCTCTGTACACGAGTCTTAAAAAAAGGATATGCAAATTATTTTACTGCTCAACTTTTTTAGGAAACGGTAGGAAAATCCATTTTTTACAAGTTTTAACTCATATTGGTAGCTTTTTGTTTACAATCAATGTTTTTGAATGCTTAAACTTTGTTTGGATTAGGCCCGGAAATATTGATGTCATAAAGAAGGAGATCAGGAACCCTCAGGCATACAATTTTAAATTACCACCACAACCTCAGACGGGGTTTATCCAAAGATATACAGATGAATGACATAGATTGAGCACAACGTCATCATTCACCTAGGATACCGCAATTAGACTAACCATCTTTTTATGAAATCTAAAAAGTTGTTTGGCGTGTGTTTAGTTGTGGTTAAGTTTGGTGGCTCTGAAAATTTTATAGTTTAAATAAATGAATATGGGGAATTTAGGTGTACATTTATTAAATGAGGGTGGTTTAATTATCAATGATATTAGAACTGATAACGGAATGGATAATAAACATAGACAATTAATTACGTCACTAGCTTTACTAGCATGTTTACGGTTTAAGTTCCTTCAAAATGTGACCAGTTCTTTTGTTCAAATGAATATTATTTTATTTTTGACTCAGCTGTTTACCAAAACAAAAAATATGTTGTTGATTTTACTTTTCTTTGATTACACTTATTTATTTAGCAATTGAAGCAGTGAAATTGATATAAAGGATATGTGTGGACGATTCGTTTAATGATGTCAGGACACCAATGTTATAATTATGTGTACTGTGAATTTTGTTGAATGTTTTCGTTTTATTTTAGGGAGTTTCTATTCAGACCTACTGGAAATTGTGTAAGTATGAGTTATTGTATTGTAGTGATATTGATTATGGAAGAGGCAGGTATGCGATGGAATTGGGATGTGATATCGTTGACTAGGCCTATACACTTCTCAATTGATAATTACTCTTTCTACTGTAGGCTGCAATAAAATTTGTCTTTATACGTGTAAGCTAGCTGTTCTGAATTATACACAGTTTTAGCTGACTACTCCCGTACGTAGGACGGGCTAACACCTCGTTTATATTTAAAAGGAATTAAAGAATTTAGTCAGCTGTTTCAACTAAAACAGTTGGTTCTATGATTTGCAAAAGCATTAAAAGTTATAAGATTTACCAACAGAGTGCAGCACTTTTTTCATTTATGAAAACAGCTAATTTGAATTTAGGTTTGCTGCTACAGAGAAGTGTGTTTTGGTGAAACTTTAATAGATTAGTATAAGGGCTTACTCTGTGACATCCCTTTTTCGGTCGTCCTAAACAATTTTTTACGATTGACGTGTCTTTTAAAGGCTTATGATCAAGCGTAGTTTTGAATAGTAACAAAAAAACTGATTTCTTTCGGGGTTCACTTCTCTAGCGTTAGGTAAATTTATAAACATCCCTTTTAATGATTCAGTGTTGCCAAAGAGCTTTATTAATTAATTTCTTACATATGAATGTTAGTTAGAGCTGACTTCTTTCCTCGGTTGAATATTTAACCACGGTCAAATTGTAAACAAAAAAATATAGTTTTAAAAACTAATGGTAAATAGGCCATTTTATTAGATATTGTTACCTGAATGAGGTAGGTAAATTACTCTTTCGGTATAGATACACAATGGACATGATTAAGTTAGTGCATTTTTCTTGTTTTAACAGGCGAAAGTCCTATGGTGATATTTTAAAAATTATTCATTACGAATGTTTCACGTACGAAGTAACAAGCTCCGCTCCCATAGCAACTTTTTTTATTTAAAATGTAAAAGTCTATCGCAGCTTAAGATTTCAGTTCATAAAAAGTCTTTCCCATCTATTTAAATCTTATAAAAATTCTCTTCAGTACAATGTTACTTAACCACATTCGGTAATTATGTCGACCTTCAGTCAACGCTCCCCCCAACGCTTTGTTAGGTTAGGTCAACTTAAATTGGTTAACTAGTTTTCCGCTTGTCAGGTATTATGTCCGCTTGGCTGGATGTTACTAGGTTATTATACATCAGACTATCAGAAGAATATTAAGGAAAAAATTAATAACTTTTAGAGCGTTAACTGGAGGTTAACATAAATACGCCACAGGTATACTAATAACCGTTCACTTTAATTCAGTTATTCTTTTCAATGACCTCTCGCTCCCAATGAAAGTCGATCAGGACCTAAGACAACTCAGAAAGTGTGTAAAGTCTATTTTCATAGACAAGGTCTGCTACAGCGTCCGTGAGTTTACTGGTAGTCTTAATTAAATATAGATATACCGCACAAAAGTTCAAATATGTTTTGTTTTGTTTTTTGAATCAGTTTTTGAGAGAAATGTGATTTTTAGTGAAGATTTAGCCAATGCTATTTTCTCACATTGTAATAAATATTACCAGATTAATATGGTTATTAATCTAGCTCAATTAATGACTTATTATTTGTTTTGTATCGGAGACTTGTCAAGGACCCTTTTAAAATGCGCAATGTGCGCACCGGCCCAACTCTTATATTTATGCATACATAACAGGTTGGACAGACGGTGTTTTTTTGGCATTTGGATGGGGTACCTCAAAACGAAAAAGTAAATCGTTCCGGAGTCTAGGTCTTACAACGAGACAGGAGTAACTTTTTCTTCATATGGAAAATTAAATAAAAACGGAGATTCTTACTTCCGCATGGCGGGGCCTGGCAGGTCTTCACAAATTATGAAAATGGTTCGGAAGGTGAGAGATAAACCGGCGTGCAAATTAACTCCTACCTTATTTATTTTGTTGTTCAGATGATTCAACAGTAGAAATAAGATATTTAAACTAAACGTTCGATAGGGAAACCATACTGTATATCTTTCTCTGATACAAATAAGTGAAAAGAAAAAAGATAATCCTTAGAACTACCTACAATAGCAGTCAAGTCTCACAAATGACTGTATTATACTATCGAGTATCTATTATAGCGTATTACATTGAAAATATCTACCTATCAAAATACCTCGAATACATTATGTAGTAGAGAAGTCCATACTTTTTTAATTATGATCAAAGTTTTTTTACTTTGGACCATCACAATCTAAAATGATTTTTGTAAATATTAAATTTATTTATTTATTTATATATGTATATTTATTTCTTATACATGAACAACACCATACAATTTAAACTTTAGGCAAAGATTAAATAAGAAAGAGTATAGTAAAACACGTTCCAATAATATTGGAACTAGAAACACAACAGTACCAAAAAAAATGGTGCTTAATCATAACAAGTAAAGACTCATATTTGAGTACAAACAAATTAAGAACGTTCGCATAGTGGAAACAATGCGACAAGCGAACGGACAGACTGCAGACGAACAAACAGACACTAGATCGTGTAAATCAGGATGGTGTTGGGTAAGGCATGGATGAGATAAAGGCTGCCAAAACACTAGGGTCACACTTCGAGAAATTATTGGTATTAAATGAAGGCAATTGCGATTAATTATTGAGATGCGTGTACAACATAACAACATCGACGGTTAAGGGGGAAGGGCTCTTGTGCAAAGGCAAATCCCACTCACTACTATAATTGACACGAACTATTTTGGTTAGTTTATCGAATGCCCAAATTAATGTTTTAACATTTTAGTTGCAGTATCAGCTCGATCCTTTAGAAGTGTGATTATTCAGGTTGTAAGATTTGCTAATAAAGCTGCTTCATAAAATAATTCAATAGATGGAAAATCCTTCTAAAAAATTACGAACGGATCAATACTAACACGGCCTTTGGCTGTAACTTACACTCGTATACTACAAACGTGCTCTGGCGGTAATAAATAATACGGTACGCTGAAAGAGTCGTGGCTAGGCAAGTGGTTGGAACCATGGACTTATGTCGTGGACACCCGGTTCTGCTCCTACTAGTCATTAAACACATTTGACTTGGTTACAGTGCTATGGTAACTCAGAAGTTTAAAGCCTACATACAGGTCTAGCAATCTCAAAACAAAAAAATAAGAAGTGTCTCAGGTCAAAAAGATTAATAATTATTAGTTAAGATTATTAAGATTAAGATTAAGATTGATTAAGATTATTAATTTCAATAAAGTTCGTCAGCTATCCGTAAGGAAATAACTAATAACATGTTAAGCTATTTTTATTAAATTTTTTTTTTAACGTCTGTAAGAAAAAAAAACTACTAGGTACCAACAAACAAAAACAATTTTCTGTGACAATCTCATTTTCTGTACAAATTATAAAACGTTAAATTCCTACTGTAAAAGTAAACATTTAACGCCTTGTCAATCACAACAAACCTCTCCATATATAATTTTGATATAATTTACTTACTGATAAGACTACACTTTTATCTCACTTTAACTCGACAATCACTGTACTGGTGTTGAAATAGTCAAAACTAATATAAACGCAATGTAGGAAACAATTATTGAGTGTATGTTTTCAGATGTAATATATATTTGAAAATGGGGATATTTATGCCAAAGTGTGAGTAACTTTAGTACAGATATTTATCTTCTCGTAACTAGAGAACCCGTGCGGCTCAATGAGCCGCATAGTATGAAACATAACGCCAAGGAAAACTTTATGCTTAAATTCGAGTAATTGTAGCTACATCTTAGAGTTGCTTAAACACTTGTTAAAAGCTATTTTAAATATCTCTGTTTGCGTCGTCAAGGTTCATCCACATTATTTCTGCTTTTAGTTTTAATTGATAACTTCTAATGAATGCTAAACGATCTGCTTCAATTCGAGTTAACATGTTGCAACTAAGTTTTTCCAGCATTGAGAATTGAAGAAAACTGTTGCCTTACTGATAATCTGTGTTTATTAATTTAAGTTGGGTCTTTTATTTCTTTGATTTGAGACATCCCCTCAATCAAACGAATTTTCTCCATGGACCCTGAAAAGTGAGGTGATATCAAACATTTCATGTGCTCCATTTCTTACCCAAAACTCTGGGTTGCCAACTGGACTGCCATAATCTGCTTTGAATAGGCCAAATCAGCACCACCATTGGAAGTTGGTTAATGTATTTTAACGTGTTGTCTGCCAGTCTCACGTTGTTCAGTGGAGTGTCTCTAAATACCTGTCCCAAAGTATTGAAAGTATGAATTCATTTGTCGAAATAGGTTGG
Organism: Macrosteles quadrilineatus; assembly: GCF_028750875.1. Classification (NCBI taxonomy): domain Eukaryota; kingdom Metazoa; phylum Arthropoda; class Insecta; order Hemiptera; family Cicadellidae; genus Macrosteles; species Macrosteles quadrilineatus. The sequence goes on along the minus strand of NW_026542594.1, from coordinate 28,822,391 downwards.
ATAACTCTTGTAGCTATACGATTTGGATAGCAATTTTCATATTCTTTTTTTGAACAGCGTATATTATTTGCCTCTCCTAAATCATAAAAATAAACTTGACCGTAACAACTCGATCGTTGAATACATAAACACTAATTCCTTCACTTATGTTTAGTCTAATATTGCCACTAAAACTTTCAATAGCAAATGAGGTGTTGAAACTTCTTATTTTTGACTTGAAATGACTGGATTGTGTTGGTAAATTCAGTAAAAAAATCTTGTATAAGTTTTTCAGAGGAAATGATGGCAACATAACCTAGAAGTAAACAATCCATTTGCGTTCTTTTCTCAATTGAAGTAGGGCAAGTAATACAAACGTTTACAATAAAAACAAAAGGTCCACCAAGATTCGGTACAATCTGACTACTTGAACTTATCATAGTCAAGGCATTTTTATAGTTTCTACTAAATGTTTTAAAATATCTCGATCTGTCAGTGTCATATCAAACATTTCTTGCATGCTTTCATTTGATCTGACATTAGGCGAGTTTACTTTACCACCGTATGTGGCAGTTAGATTAATGTATCTGCGATAATAAAATGCTATGACAAGGGAGAAAACAGGTCCATGACGTAGGAAGTGGTGAAGGAAGTAGTAAAGATGAGCAGTGCAGAGTGTGGGGACCGTCTGTGGCAGTTAGATTAATGTATCTGTAACCCTAAAGTGCTATGGGAAGGGAGGGAAACGGGTCCACGACGTAGGAAGCGGTGAAGGAAGTAGTAAAGGCTGGCACTGTGGAGTGTGGGACCATTTTTGGCAGTTAGATTTATGTATTTGCAATACTAAAATGCTACGAGAAGGGAGGGGTACATGTCCACGACGTAGGCAGTGGTGAAGGAAATGAGGAGGTAAAAGCTGGCAGTGCGGAGTGTGGGATATTTCGTTTTCATAAATGTATTATCATCCCTCTTATATGATTTAAGAGGGATGATTCTTATATAATAGCTCATATTATGAGCAAGTATTTCACTACACAACTCATTTGAAAATAAAAAAATAAAATAAAATTGGCCTCATTGTTCCCCTATATGAGTGATTTGTATCATCGACTGTAAAATAAAATAACGGTTTGTGGATTGCCAGGTAAAATTTTTCATCATAATAAATCTAAATTCCACTGAAACTTATATAATAAGGTTCAAAATTTGTTGTAAATAAGACTTGAGTTTCCCTTATATTCCTTTACAATTGAAATAAACTATACCGAGCAATGGCTCGGTCCTCTGGTACTTTATGTAATTAAATCAAAATAAATAATTTAAATCAGCTTTATTAATTTACTAGCCGTCTGACAAACTAGTTTTTTTTTTCCAAAGCCAGAAATAGGCTATACGAAAAACGTTGTTTTACTATTGGCTGGAATTAGTAACTGGTTTTAAAGCACGATTCATGCTGGAAATGTGTGCTTGTGTTGATTAAATGGTATTTATTAGCATATCAAATATGATTTTAAACTAGAGGTCATTCAGTGGTCAACAAATCAACCAAATATATGATTTGTACAGACCTCTCTGTTCTCACCCCACGCTGTAAAAAATATAATTGGAATTTCTTCCATTTGTTTTTATTTTCTGTTTATAATATATCGTTGTTATTTTTCACCAGCATGGAAATCCATAAGGCCAATGTTAATCTTTTATAATTTAACATTATTTTTTATACTCCTTTTTGAGCGAATATTTATTCATCCACATCTTCAGGAAAATATATGTCTAACAGTACGCGTAGATTTGTCGTGCGATGCACACGAGCTGAGAAATGTTTTCATAAAACATGCTTGCTTATTAATAGAGGATGGGGATAATGACAGGAGTTTTGAATCAGCTTGTTAACTAAATAGCAATTATGCAGGCAACGTGTATTTGAGGCGATTATAACACGAGGTGTTACCATTGACTTTAGACAGCGCAGTGCAAGTGCACGTCGACTTCTTGTTTCTATTGTAAAATCTAAATCTGAACCCTTTGTAGTTGAGTGTGTAATTTGGAAACGATTGAGTGTAGCGATATCAACTAAAAAAAGTACATATTAAGTTCGGAAAAATAATATTGGTCCTATGGGGACTAAATATTCAATTATTTAAATATGCAGTTGTTTAACTAATTGAGCACATTGTCAACTCAATTTTACTTTTGATATGCTATTACAAACATACAAATTCGCTATTGAATTTAAACTGTTCAATAAACTTCTCATCCTCCTGGAAACCTGTTGATGAATGTTTGTGTTGGCGTCATTTTAGTGTGTTGATGTTAACTAAAATGTTTCACTCTAATTATAGGCCATATCTATATATTAATTTCAAACTGTTTTTCTTTGTCATAGCTATTATGAGAGCGTTATGGCTGGGCGTAGAAACTCGCTAGGGGTGTCTAAAGGAAGGTTTTGGTCTGTAGATGAGCCATCAAAAGAGAAACGTGGTAAATTCCCTAGGGGCTCTGCCCCAGTGGCCTTTAAAGTCCCATCCCATGTTATTCTTAAGGAGGAAAAGGGTGTTTTTGTCACAGCTAATTTGAGAGAACGGCTGGGTGTAGAAACTTGGTAGGGGTGACTAAAAAAATGTATTGGTCTGTAGGTGAGGTAAATTTCCTTGGGACTCTGCCCCAGAGGCCTTTAAAGTTCACTCAGCAATTTTGTTTACATTACGACCATATGGATAATTTTACACTACTTTTAATGAACCAGCTGTTAATATTAAAATTGTATTCAAAGGTCTACTGAAACTGTCAAAATTTTATGTTTATATTATTATTTATGATTTTTAATTGACTAGTGAACCTGTGCGGCTCAATGCACCGCAAAATAAAATATGGTTTTAGTAAACAAAATCATCGTGTTTTATATTGAATCGACATTGAAAATTAAATACAGTAATAATGAAGCCTTAGAAGGGAAGCAGTGCAGCCATTTTCTAGCTGTATGTGTGTTATATTTAGTAAATTAATAAGTGTTCAAGTTCAAGTATGTTATAGGGAAGTTATTTAAAAAAAAGTTTTTTAACACATTTAACAAAACATTTTATCATATCAAACCAATGAACCAATAACCAATAGGCTATGTAGTGTTTTCTTCAAGCAGAATTTGACCCTCAAAATATGCTTATTTTGAGGGTCAAATTCTGCTTGAAGAAAACACTCTTAAAAATAAACACTAAAAAACTACATTTTTATCACAAAAGCACTTTCATGAATACTACGATTTTTTTCCTAAAGATACCTTCAGGAATATTACCCTGGTCAGAATTTGAATGAATATGCGTATCCTATTAAAAGATGTAGCCTTACTTTAAACAACATATAATATAGTTGCTCATGATTGAAATTGGTCTTGGTAAGAACAGCGCTGCTCTTTAATTAAAGGGCTTGTGCTGCAAGTGCCAAAGATAATAGAAATTAGCATCAAACGGGCAAATTTTTATTCTCAAAATCTAAATATGTCCCCACTCACTTATTCCAGTTAGGACTTAACATTCTATTAAGTTGTTACCCGTTCTGATCACATGACGCCTTGTGCCATTAATGAGGCTCTTTTTCATGTATTTCTCATCAATAAAACCACTGCCCCCTTTTATTAGTCTAATCTGTGTCCTGGCAATCCACTGACCTCTATATTTAAAACTCAGTTGGATTTTCTAAATGGGTGTCTCCACCTTTGTCTGTTTTCGAGGACCCACTCTTCCCCTTGGCATACTGACAATTAATTACCTAACTTGTCAAGTTCATGTAGTAATTAATTAATTAATACTGTTAGTTTATAAAGAAAATTAAATAAAAGTTACTTGGCTTAGTGCTTTCATAACTGCAAACTTAGATTACACCCACTAGTAAAAAAGAATCAAGTTATTGGTAAAACAAAACTGCTGTATGTTTGTGTAACAACCATTATTAACATGAAGTAGATGATTTGTTTGATTTATCGATCAGCTGTTTTGTTTCAAATGAATTAATAATGTCAAAGATTTGTGATTTTAAATACATAAATTATTATAGTAAAGTTTTCTAAATCATGGCAACTTATTCTCAACTAAATTTTACTATTCCCAGCATTAAAATAAAGTAGTAAGATCCATTATGAGTAAACTTTAAGGTACACAATCCTTGATTGAAATGTAGTATACATTAACAGTCATAATGAACAGCAATTATTATGTAGTAGACTTTGACTATTTTCAAGTAACAAACATGTGTTTCTGTAAATACAAATTATCTCCTATGTTATCCTTATGGAGAAATACAAAACTTTAAAGGGCCCCAGGGCCCCACTCTCTAATTATTTCCCTAAAAAGAAAGTTTCCTGCACAACTTCACGTTACGCTCTTTCCAATGACACCAAAAACATGTCAATCGGTTTAGTAGTTTCGGAGGAGTAATTGTCACAAAAAATCTGCTTGCGTATTAAATAAGTACTAGTGTACATGTTGCTCGAAATCGAGCAATTGCAAAGAAGTACGGGAGTTATTTATAAACAAATGACTTGTTTAAAACTAACAACAGTCATAATTTCCGATGATTTTGAAAGAGTCGACTAAAAGATTATTAACTAATGGAAATACTCACAATTTACATAACATCCCTATTCCAGTTTAAAGGGTTAATTTTTAACTATCAAACTGTCCATGGACGGGGAAAGGTAAGCTTACAATTTAAGTCAACGTAAAAAAGCTGTCAGCTTTTGTAATGTACCGTACCTAAGTTATTTAGCTAATTTGTAGACAATAAGGTGTAGGCTACTTTAAACTCTACAGAACAGAGTTAGGCAAAAACTGGCAGAACTCTGGAATGGTGTTATTTATCGTAGGCATAGTCATATGCCAAATCCTTATAATAAAAATTCAATAATTAATACGATGACTAATGACATAGACTAAGTATGTTTTATCTATGCTAATGATGACTTTAATTATATGTTTTAACTTATATCATTAAACACAAAACACCATCCAAACATATACACATGTTTAATACAACATGGATAATTATTTACACAATGACTGTTTGCTTCCATGGAGACCAATTATTAGTATTTAATTTCTGACAACAGCTGGAGTTTCAAAACAATGTTTGTTTCCCATGTTAATCTTATGGAGAAATACGAAACTTTAAAGGGGCCCAGGGCCTCACTCTCTAATTACTTACCTAAAAAGAAAGTTTCTTGCACAACTTCACGTTACGCTCTTTCAAATGACACCAAAAACATGTCAATCGGTTCAGTAGTTTCGGAGGAGTAATTGTCACAAAAATCCTGCTTGCGTATTAAATAAGTACGAGTAATGTCCAGTGGTCGAAACTCGACCAAAAATATGTAATGTACTCACTTATGTTAATGTTTCACCCCACACTGTAAATAAAACATGTGATTGGAGTTTCTTCCATTTGTTTTGATTTTCTGTTTATATTTCGTTGTTATTTTGTCACCAGCATGGCAACGCATAAGATCCATGTAAATTTTTTCAAATTTTTAAACTCATTTTTCGCGCTTATCTTTGAGCCTATTTAAATTTATAAAGGGATTCTGCACACCTACAGGAAAATAGCTTTCCAACGGTATGCGTAGATTTTCCCTACGATTCACACGAGCTGAGAAAAAAGGTTTTAAAGAAACATGCTTGCCTATTAATATATAGATAGATAGATAGATATATATATATATACACGGCCGCGCCCGGGAAGCCAGTCACATAAAATATACACTGGAAGTCAGTCAGTTGCACCCCCCAATATATTTCAAGACTATGATATATATATAATATATATTGGTAAATATCTTAAGCTTAGACATATCTGAACGTATATATCTCTTTTTTTCTTAAAAATACTAAAATATAATTACGTAAAAAATGCTATGCTAATGCAGTCACCACCGCATTTGCATGGGAAAGCCAGTCACGTAAAATTTGTGCTGCTAAGCCAGTCACTATATATTTTACCGCATACCACTGGAATCCAGTCACTGAAAATCCACCGGGTATCCTGTCACTTCAGTCACTTTCACCCCTGCCCTTCTACTTTGTGATATTTATTTTTGTTCTACAAGCTTGAAAATTCGCACCTCAAACAAACGGATTATGCTTCAGGCATTGAGCACTCGCATAACCCATCTTTCGCACTTCATTTTAATTAGTTTCCTTCCAGATTACTTAACAATTACTATTCTACAGATTAAATACCTAAATGTCAATGTAATCTTTGGTCGTCTTAATAGTCGTCCTGGCAACTGTGGATACAAATATGTACCGAACTAATTCGCAATCGCAAGGTGGGAAGTTATTGCTTTATAGTCGCACAATTAGGCCTATTGTTGAGTCCTTGGAGGCAAGAGGCCATCTTGGATGATTTCAAAAAGCTGCAAAATTTATCGTCCAAAAATATTTTTCAAACACCGAAGTATTTATAATTTAAATAGCTAGTATACTGTGGGACTAGAAATGTTCTTTGTAGTTTTGAATTATTCTCCAAGGGAGTCCATAAAATAAGTTAACGGTCACGGTCATCTTGGAAAAAGGCCAACTAATACGAAAACAATATCCTGTGTTGCGCGGGTCGTAGCACACAAATAGTTTTCCCGCCTCAAACAATCAAAGGCGCATGGAACAACGCAAAATTCTTGTCTCTCTTGGGGCGAGAGGTCGGGGCGGGCCTAACGGGTTCCATTGATGGGTACCCGGCTACCGACCGACCTGGGGTAGCGACTAGCGAACCAGTGGATGGTTAAAGGTTCTGCCGGTTATTTCCATCTTATTGCTGGTTCTCGAGCTTTTTGAGCTCGTTGTACAGTGAAATCTTACTTCCCTATTTTATATAGCCACAATCAAAGCGATTTTTACAAGAAAGAATGAAGATATAGACTCAGTGATGTGTGGTTACTTAATTAAATCATGTTCCTTGATTGTTTACCCTTTTGTAAGAGCCAATAATCAATCAACTTATATTTCTTCATTTTTCGATTTATTATCTATATCAATTCAAGAGGTAGCCCTGTACCTGGTTAACAAACATACCGATTACATTTAACGTGTTTTCTTTGAGTTACGCCCCATGGGATTCCAAAGTTTCACAATGTTTACATTTTTGATGAATGTAGATAACAGAATGTTTAACGAAGTCAGCTGTAAATGCTGTCAATGCAGTGCTTTGATTTTGCGGTCCAAAAGGTAGAAACGATTCGATTTGTGAAACTTTTAACTTTTGCTACGGGCCTGTTAATTGGAGATTGTGACTTTCTTAATTTAAGGAAGTAAACGTATTAACATGACGTGTTTGGAGTGGGATTTGAAATATGTGACGTGTATCAAACTTTTTCTCTTCAAAATCCTCTTCGATGTAAAACACAGGTACGGCAGCTAGGTTTATTAGAATTCAAAAGTTTTTTAATTGTCCTCCAATGTTTAGAAATTATTTTTCGATCAAATTGTTTAATGAATAAATAATTGTTTTGCCAAATTATGTTTCGAAACCAGGAACTAAAAATAGATCAGGAAATAGATATTTTAGTTCAGAAAACAAAGCCAATCAAATAGGCCTACGTACTTTTTAAATAAAAACACTGGTCGGATGGTTTTTAACTTCGCTGTTTATTTACTTCAATAAATTTCTAATAAAAATCACCACATGTACTAATCTATATAAATAAAATTAGAGTTTTGTCTGTACATTGCTCAGAATCATCAATTTTTAGATTATTTTTACGTTTTAAACATTCAAGAATCCGGAAAAAGTTTCATCTCAATTCCGCTATTATCTCAATCATCAATTATTATCTCAATTCCGTTGTTGTCATCTTCCGTCTGTCACGGTCCAAAGGCCATTTTATATTTTTAACTGTTTCAAAAGATTAATAGTTAAAATTAAAGCCAAATATTAATAGCTCAAATTAATATAATTCACGGATTATTTTAAATCAAAAACATAAATAATAGTGGAACTATTGGTTTTTAACCATAGAAAAACCTTATGAAATATCAGTTTTATTTTGGTTATTCATCTTGTGTTTGCTTGAAACTCGTCCGATTTCAATAACTAATAGCTTAAATTAAAGCCGGTATTTCACTGAAGGTTCTTAGACCAAAATATATAGGTTTAGATAAAATTGTAACTGGTAAAATGCATCTTAAATCGAAGTAGAAATTAAAAAAAAATCTAATATATATTTTTGGTGGAGTAATACATTAGATAAATATTGCCGATACTTTATGTGAAATCTGTGCGAGCATTCCTTAAACATAAGACCTCAATCATGGAAATCGGTCGGGTAGTAGAGCCAAACGAACTCGGAAAATAAAAACCAATTTTTTAAAATACATATATATAAGACTAGAGGACCTATGCTGCCCCGCAGTATTTAAATAAATACCATTATTAAATAAATAAATATCAATATGCCGATGCTTGATGTGAAATCTATGCGTGCATACCTTCAATTTGAGGCTTCAATCATGAAAATCGGTCGGGTGGAAGAGCCAAACGAGCTCGGAAAAGAAAAACCAAAATATTTTAATAGGTAAACTCACTATAACCAATCCAGTGAATGCAGGAAAAAATTTGAATCATAATCGGTAATATAGTTTTCTCGGAGTAGGCAGCGTAAATTTACATTTTGTCGGTACAGACAGAATGACAGAAAGACAGACTGACAGAAATTGAGATGAGACTCGTTTGAGCCTTCATAGCCTAGAAACGTAAAAATAACAAAAAACTGCATGATTCTACGCAATCGACAGACAAAACTGTAATTTTATTTCTATAAAAGAAGACTACATTTGCACAGTTTCAAGCACTCGACAGAGTTGCTCGACAAGCTGGTCTGAATCTGACACCATTGAATCACTGCAAGGGATGCCCGCAGAGGTAGAGGAACATTCAGATGACTTCTGAGAATTTCAACTTTCTCGTTTTGCAATGTGCCGTTATAGCCTTACTTGGAAGAGGGGGATTTTTGGACCACGAATGAGTTTCTTGTGTTTAGTTTTAAATAAATCCGACCTGAATATAAAATAGCAAATGCAAGTCCGCAGTAACAAAAACGTTTATTTTTACGGAATAACTTAAGTTCTGGGTCAAAAGTAAGTTCTAGACCAGTGGTATAGCCAGGAAAATTCTATTTTCGCCATAATATGAGTACAAACTTTTGAAAATTTAACATGGGCCTTATGAGAAAACATTCCACCATTATTGTCATTTGTTTACATTTTAAGACATAACTCGGCGTTCTGTACCCACGGGCACCTCAGCTTGCGCATGCGCAGAAAGCTCTTGAAGCACTTTCCGAGGTAACTGTTGTACTTCTGATGTGTATTAGCTTCTGACATACAATTTTGTCAACTAGAGACAGAGAGAAAGAGGACGACTCGACTTTGCTCCACTTCATTAAATAGTTTGATGTATAAGAATTTGTATTACATTATAAAACTTTCCAGAGTAATGAGTTTCTAATCCATTAAAAGACTATTCTTACATTATCCTCAGCTGTATTACTGTTTATTTAATACTTTTGCCAATATAAACGAGCGATACATTTTATTTTTTTATTTTTAACGCTTTTTATAATAATTATTATCACTAAATCACTCTTTTCGTCAGTTATCGAGTCGTGTCGTTGTCAATAATGTCGTCTGATTTTGACTGATGTCAGATGTTACACTGAATCGGTCACAGGGATAATAATTAGTTTTAACCTACCAACGCTTTTTATAATAATTATTATCACTAAATTACTCTTTTCGTCAGTTATCGAGTCGTGTCGTTGTCAATAATGTCGTCTGATTCTGACTGATGTCAGATGTTACACTGAATCGGTCACAGGGATAATAATTAGTTGTAACCTACCACTAGCTTACCTAACTAAGTTTGAGTGTTGCTATTTGCAGTGTGGGATGATTGCACTGGACAGTTTAGCTATCTATTTCAGAAAAATAAAGTTTAAAATAAATCAAATTCTAGGATCTGTTCTTAAGTTGTGGCCGTTTTGAGATGGATGCTTTCAGAGCTCAGTTTAGCCTAGCCTGAACAACTGGATTAGTAGCTTGACTTAGTGGTTCATCCATGTTTAGTTTATAAACACTAATCAATGCCTAATCTAGATTATACGTGCCTTATTCTACTCCGTTTTAAAACTAATATACATGGGCATAAGCTTTAATTTTTGTATTAAATACTGGGTGCATCATTAAGGTAACTCCGTTAGGTTGCTTTTTATAAATAAATAATTTCATAAATCACTGATACCCTATATCATCTACGTGTGTTATATTTATATCACTTATATTTATATCTCTGTGGTTAGGTTTTGGTTATGTTTGCCTTAAGATGGCTATAAGCTTAGGACTAGATATCAAATAAACTCCCAATTAACTTATAGTGCAGCCTAGCCCTAATATGTCAGTGTCAATGAAATAGTGCAATATCAAGGACAACCAAACTTGGATATACAACCATGTTTATACCTAAGGTTCCTTTTTGGTACTCACCAAAAAGGATCAACCGTAATTGTTTTCAGTCAGAAAGTGTCCTGAGTTTCCAGAAAATTGTAACTTATTACATTTTAAAAATTAAGGGTAAATTAAACGTTTTGGTTCTGGTTTTGGAGTGAGTCCAAATTCTTGCAGTGACTAATACTTCAAAGGAAGGAAGGTGGGAAGATTTTCATACTGCTAATAGCCTTCTTCGAACTCAGCGTGAAAAATACTGGGTAATTTCTATAGTTTGGGCCATTTAGGGGAACCAAACAAATTTTTTTAAACTCTTCTATCTCATCATTTCAGTAAACTATGATATTATTATTTGAATAGAAGTTAAATGTCAAGAAAAAAAATACCTCAAATTATTATTTTTGGGATAGAATTACATTGACCAAGGAATACTCTCAAAGTGTAGTGTAGTGATAAAGTTTCCCGAACAAAGCTCGGTCCCCAGCTACTTGTTGTCAAACAACGCAATAATGTACGTTATTTCATAAAATTTGTACCTGAGAAATTTACAAATGGAAAATGCATTTCTCGAAAGTGTAAGCTAATCTTAAAATGATAGGATTTGTAATGATGCGATCATAAAACGAGCAATTCAGTATTCTTATTCAAAACACCAAACACCCGCCACTGGATCAAAATATGCCCGCACGGCGCAACCCGGCACGGTGGGAAGCCCCTCTCCTACAATTTAAATTACGTACATAAGCCAAAAAAATAAAATATATGATTTAGAACATTTTACTTTTTGTATACAGAATCCACTGTTTTTAAACTTACCTGACCAAAAAATAAAATAAAGTAGTAGCCGACAAAAAAAGTTCCGTGGAAATTTGCCATGTCAAGTTTCATAAAACATTTAAAATAATCGACTTTATTTGAATATTTAAAATGAAAAGTACCGGGGGACCGAGCCTTGGTTCAGTATGTTTATTTCGATTGTAAAAGATATATAAAGGAAACTCGTGTTTTCTTTATAACTAATTTCGGCTTTTATTGTTTAAGTTTCAGTGGAATTTTAATTTACTATGATGTAACTTTAAATGGACAATGCAACACATTAATTTATTTCAATCTTACACATTTCTGTTATTGTAAATAAATCATAGAAATTTAAAAAAATAAAAGTAGTATATTTTTAAATACGTTCCTAATGAAGGAATTAATATGCGATCAAAGGTTAATACAGTAGCAATCAACTATACAGCATTAAAACAGCACAGTGTATGTAAGGGATGTGATTTATTCTCATCATCACTAATCCTAATCACAGAATATTATTTCTGTATATATTCTAGTAGTTTTAATAGGTACTAAATTAAGTCATTCTTCAAGTATAAGTAAAACTTCAGCATGGGCATACTCTCTAACGTACTATCATATGATGGATTAGCTGAAGGCAGATAAGTCCGATTCAAGCTTATATTGCTTACTATAAAGATTGTTGTAATACAATTAACTTTAACTAGTGGTCGTCCAGTGGTCGAAAACTCGACCAAAAATATGTAATGTACATGTTTCAAATGATTTAGGCCTAAAACTTTTTTTTACTGTGTGAGTAACTAAGGACTTCTGGATAATTTAAATATGATATTTATATGTTTCTTACTCAAGAACAATGCCGTTCCGGGACACTATATAAATGGACGTTAACGTGATTATAAATTTGCATTTTACATAGTCAAAATACAATAGGTATTGCGCAACCGTGATATGATAAGTCATTAACCTTGGTTCACTAATAAAAACTACACCGTATGCTTACTCAAACAAAACAAAACTTGCTTACTGTACAGCAATAAATCACGTAAAGAATAAAACAAAAGAAAATGTAGACTAGAAGACTATTGATACCGTAGTCATCCTAGGCTACTACTACATGATGTTTCAGAACAGAAGTATGGGGATAAAAATATTAAATAACTCATAAAACACCATAAAATCATAGTACTGTACTGTCTTTCTGGTAATAATAACAATGATAAAAATAAGATAAAGATAACAATGATGTAAAACACCTCTTATTATTTCTCTTTGTTCTATTCTTTCTTTGGTTTCTCTCCATCCACAAGTTGTCATGGTTACTAATCACCCAACGACCCAACCACAAAATATTGTAGTGTTGTGACAGCAGACAGGAGCAGACGATTGTCAGTATGTCAGTGTCAGTGCAAGATTGTCAGTCTGTAGGTGCGAGCGTATAGCTTGACCTTGACGCTACTGATCGGTATTTCTCCGTTTTGCTTCCATCTTATTTTTGTCAAATGAACTGTAATATTTCAATAATTGGGAACCTACTGCACATAAAAATTACCGTAAACAGTTAAATATATAGTTCATATCGAAATATTGGACTGAAAAACACAGTTCATAAAACATTTTCTTGGGATTTGTGAGGTTATATAATATATAGGCATTATGATGATGCGACTCCAGTTAAGCGAGGTTCTACTGTATCTGCAAGTTAAAGTTACAAATAGAAACCCATTATGGTTTGTATTCAATGACCGATGTATTATACAAAATAAATTATAACTTATTTTGATATTAATCAGAAACATTTATTACAGCTTGCAGAACTTATTGGTATATATAAATATCCCAGTTACTATTACTTAAAAAAAATTAAACACGAAATTTTGTGGCCATTCAATTTTTATAAACACAGTGTTAAACATTTGACTCTACAGAATACCAGATGGTAAAGAGTGTTTGGTTTCAAGAAAATAAAATAAACAATAGTTTAACCAAATTTACTATTTATTTTGAAAAATAATAGATAGGAAACCGTAAGGATAGGTATGGGATTGAACTGAAATAATTGCAGGAAAACTTAAATCGTAAAGTCCACAATCTGTACATCGTTAGAGAGCGAGAGAGAGAGAGAGAGAGAGGGGGGAGAGAGAGAGAGAGAGAGATTTGATCAGGAATCTGAAAAGTAAACAAATAATCGTTTCTGGCGTTTGTTATATTGTACCCCCCTCCCCCCTCCACATTTGCACTCGTGACCACTTTTTGTTGCTTCCTTATCATTCATCCGTCCCAAAATAGAATTCCTGTAATAGTTTGTTTGTAAAATTAAAATTATTATAAAAATCTTTTATCTTTCGAGTGTAGTTTCATGGTTATTCTTATCAGATAGAATAATATCGTTGTCATATGTAATAGAGGGGTTATATTATATGTGGTAATAGTTACTCCTTCGCGTAACGCAATTGCGTAAAAAAACAGTTCCCGTATCTCGGACAAGATACACGTATATTTCTCGAGATAAAGAAAATCCGTATAGTTCCCGGTCCGTGGAAACACTGTAATATTGTACTAGGATATAAAATATTGTATAAAAGAGAAGTTGACTAAAATTTCAACTGAAGGTAAAAAAAAATAAAATAACTTAAAATATGAGATGATGAACGGGTAGGATCAAGATTCAACCAATTATAATTAATTAATATTCGACGATCCTTATTATAGGTGCATCATATTTATTTGGAGTATGAACATGTTTAAACATTAACACGTAGTTAATCACTATCCCAACACAAATAGTAACAAGGAGTAAACGAAGGTTACAGACCGCTGGGTGTTACCGCTACAAAGTAGGGTAGGGTGCCGTACTTGGCTACACTACTCCACGATAGAACACACGATGAGACAGTCTCCGCATTGGTATTGCAGTTACGCTTATCGACACAGGCAGCAGCACCGGTTTGCTGTTTTCATACGTATAAAGTGCAGGGGAAGCCATACCTGACTGGCTTATGGGAGAGCTGACTGGCTTTCGGGCGGGTGACTGCCACACCGAGTAAATTACCAGCGCACTGACTGCCAAACCGGGTGGGCACAAAAGTATATATATATATATATATATATATATATATATATATAGATTCTCCACTGCATGGCAAGTTTTTTATAGTTTCAACAAAATGATAAATTTATGATACGTTTTAAATGTTTTGATCAAAAATATATGCTTAATTGCTCTTACAAAATTTTAAATTATGAAATAAGTGAGACATATCAATTTCAAAGGAACATAATTATTCCTTATCGGGTTAGCTTATATAGGTATATTGTATGGTTGGCACTTGCCTTTTTTTTGCCTACTTTCAATTACCATTTATTTTTGAATTCAAGAAAGAACACCAGAAATTCATTTATTGGTATACAAGTTTTCGATAATCGGGTTAAAAATTTTGTCATAGATGAGTACGTTGAGGATGAGAGCTGTGTTCAAGTTTTGGAATAGACTAACTACGGAGTATGTTTCATCTATGGTTTTGGTGAAGTAGGTGAACTAATGGCAATTCAGGTATTTACAAAAAATGTGTACAGGGTTTTTACTTTGCTGTACACATGTAACAACGCATCTAAACCTCACTACATACAAAGCATTCGGAAACACAACAGTGTCATCACATCTAATCGCATTTGCATAATTTGTTACCAAGGCTGGACTAGGTTATGGATTTGGTTCCGCAAATGTTCAAGATTTGTGATCAAATTTCCTACGGTTCATTCCATCCACGAAATACATGCACAGGTTTATGTTATCGATCTGGCCAAGGCGAAACTATCCCGAACTATAAGTTAATGAATTATCAAGTAAGAACAGGATGATTAAATACATGGGTCTATGTGGCAAGAGAAGGAATTAAAATTGCTTAGATCGAAGTAAGAATCTTACTGCTTTCTAGAGAATCAGATATTTTTATCAAATACAAAAAAAAACTGATTTAAAATGCTGATAAAATTCTGTATTTTTATGACCAAAGATGGAGATTTACTTATAAATCCAGATACAATCTGAATGATTTTCCTAAAGCAGATTGAATTAGTTGTTAGTAATAAATATTGACTCTTTCCGTAACATGATAGACTAATTATATGAACTCATTCTCCCATATAGTGAAAGTGGCTTTGACATGAAACAAACTCATGAACAAACAATTTTATAAGACTCCTAAAAAACCTTTTGGCCAACCTAAAGCCGATAAAAAGGTAGGAAATATTGTGTTAAACAAATTCATCAATCACGTTTTTTAGGGAACACAATCGTCATACTTATTATTATGTTTATCATCCCTTCATTTAACTAAGATTTTAATGACTTCACTCTATCACAGTTAGTTGAATTTACATAAAACCTCAAGATTAACCGACGATTTTGACGGGGTTCTACTAGTCTATATATTAATTTGAAACTGTTTTTCTTTGTCATAGCTAATTTGAGAGAACGGCTGGGCGTAGAAACTCGGTAGAGGTGTCTAAAGAAAGGTCTTGGTCTGTAGATGAGCCATCAAAAGAGAAACGTGGTAAATTCCCTCGGGGCTCTGCCCCAGTGGCCTTTGAATTCCCATCCCATGTTATTCTTATGGAGGAAAAACTGGGTTTTTGTCCCAGCTAATTTGAGAGAACGGATGGGCGTAGAAACTTGGTAGGGGTCTCTAAAGAAAGGTCTTGGTCTATAGATGAGCCATCAAAAGAGGAACGAGGTAAATTCCCTTGGGGCTCTGCCCCAGAAGCCTTTAAAGTTGCCTCTTCAAATTTGTTTAGCATATGCATAATTCTACACTACTTTTTAATGAAACAGCTGTTAATATTTAAATTGTGATTTATTGAATTTTTCAAAATGAAGTACAGTATTTGCAATGGGTTTTTCTGATTTTAAAATCGATTTTATTCTGCATCGTGTCATGTTTTGCAATATAATGTTCTATTACCAAATCAGTGGAAAATCCTAATATCACAGTAAATCTTAAAATTATTTCTTATGGAGTTAACTTATATCTATTGTATGGCTTGGTTTCTGCCTTTTTTACCACTCTTGGAGATTGTACGTAGGTGATATTCTTTGGCGTATTGCATCTGTACTGTAGACTAAATTTGGGTTGGTGAAATTATTACAATGGAAAAAGCGAGAAATCCTGGACAATTTGATATAGGCTAAAAATAAAACTGAATTAACAATATGCTACATTTTTTGAGCAATCATTGAAATAACCGATTTGCAAACAATGGAAACATAGAAAAAGTCATCGAACACAACCAAGTAGAAGAAAAGAAATAATACTTTTTTTCATTTATAATCGTTATTATAGACAACCTAATGCGGCTATGGGAGGAAATATTTTGTAGAAACACAAAAAGCAAGATTAGCTTTTTGAGAAAAGATAAGATATTTACAAAAGATTTTGATTATATCTAACTGTTGCGTAGATCGTGAGTATTTCCATAATCTTCGTGAGTCGCCTGTAATGCTTCGCAATTGCTCGAATTCGAGCAACAGGTACACTAGTAGATGAGTGAACGAAGTGAACGAATCTATGTATCGTGTATAGCGGAGTCGGAGAAAAGTTGTCCGGTTGTCTGTCTGTGTGTGTGTTCGCACCAAAAACTCAAGAACCGTTTCACTTATAGCGTTCAAATGTTGCACAAATAATTATGACACCAGTGGGAAGACCTCATTAAAATTCTAGACGATTCCGCTCAGTAGTAATTATAAAACCCTTAAAAACATTTTTAAATTTGTCCCATAAGAATAACATTAGGAGCTACCTTCTTCTTCTTTTTATTTGTTTACGTTTTGCGACCAACAATTTTGTTGTCTACTTAAGACAGAGAGAACGACTTTTACTCTAAGCTATTTCATTCATGGAGTAAACAGTTTGGCGTCTATGAATATATATCATTATAATTTCACAGCTTTCAGAATAATGTTATTTAAGTACAATTTCACAACTTTCTGAATAATAAATTGAACTTTACAATATTAGTCGGCAGTTATATACAGTTTATGTTCAGTATTAAAATTCACCTTTAAATTAAAAAATATATATATAGGCCTATGTATATATTTAGAACAAAGCAGCTTTTTACATTATTCAATTTAATGTTGGCACTGAATATTAAATATTCAAAGATGTTAGTAATACTAAAATGCTATGCGAAGGGGGGGGGGGACAGGTCCACGACGTAGACAGTGGTAAAGGGAGCGGATAGATGAGCAGTGCGGAGTGTGGAAATCCTTTGTGACTGTTAAGTTAATATATCTGTAATACTTAAATGCTAAGGAAAGAGAGGGAAACAGGTCTACGATGTAGGAAGTAGTGAAGGAAGTAGTCAAGGCGAGCATTCCGGAGCGTGGGAACCCTTGTGACAGTTAGATTGATGTATCTACAATAATAAAATGCTAAAGGAAGGGAGGGAAACAGGTCCACGACGTAGGAAGTAGTGAAGGAAGTAGTCAAGGCGAGCAGTCCGGAGTGGGGTGACCCTTTGTGACAGTTAGATTAATGTATCTGCAATTCTAAAATGCTATGGGAAGGGAGGGAAACAGGTCCAGGACGTAGGAAGTGGTAAAGGAAGTAGTCAAGGCGGGGAGTCCGGAGTGTGGGAATCATTTGTGACAGTTAGATAAATATATCTGTAATACTTAAATGCTATGGAAAGAGAGGGAAACAGGTCTACGATGTAGGAAGTAGTGAAGGAAGTAGTCAAGGCAAGCATTCCTGAGCGTGGGAACCCTTTGTGACAGTTAGATTAATGTATCTGCAATTCTAAAATGCTATGGGAAGGGAGGGAAACAGGTCCACGACGTAGGAAGTGGTGAAGGAAGGTGTCAAGGCGAGCAGTCCGGAGTGTGGGGAACCCTTTGTGACAGTTGGATTAATGTACCTGCAATTCTAAAATGCTATAGGAAGGGAGGGAAACATGTCCACGACGTAGGAAGTGGTGATGGAAGTAGTTGAGGCGATCATTCCGGAGTGTAGAAACCCTTTGTTACAGTTAGATTAATGTAACTGTAATTCTAAAATGCTATGGGAAGGGAGGGAAACAGGTCCAGGACGTAGGAAGTGGTGAAGGAAGTAGTCAAGGCGAGGAGTCCGGAGTGTGGGAATCCTTTGTGACAGTTAGATTAATGTATCTGCAATAATAAAATGCTATGAGAAGGGAGGAAAACAGGTCCACGACGTAGGAAGTGGTAAAGGAAGTAGTCAATGCGTACAGTCAAGAGTGTGGGAACCCTTTGTAACAGTTAGATTAATGTAACTGCAATTCTAAAATGCTATGGGAAGGGAGGGAAACAGGTCCCCGAAGTAGGAAGTGGTGAAGGAAGTAGTCAAGGCGAGCAGTCCGGAGTGTGGGAACCCTTTGTGACAGTTAGTTTAATGTATCTGCAATAATAAAATGCTAAAGGAAGGGAGGGAAACAGGTTCACGACGTAGGAGGTGGTAAAGGAAGTAGTCAAGGCGAGAAGTGCGGAATGTGGGAACCCTTTGGCGACAGTGAGATTTATGTATCTGCAATGAAACAGTTGCAATACTAAAATGCTATGGAAAGGGTGGGAAACAGGTCCACGACGTGGGAAGTAGTGAAGGAAGTAGTCAAGGCGAGCAGTGCGGAGTGTGGGAGCCGTTGGTGTCAGTTAGATTAATGCATTTGCAATACCAAAATGATATGGGAAGGGAGGAAAACAGGTCCACGTCATAGGAAGTAGGGAAGGATTTGGCAAAGGCGAGAAGTTCTGAATGTGGGAAGAGTTTGTGGTAGTTTAATGTACATTCAATACTAAAATGCTGAGGGAAGGGAGGGAACCAGGTCCATGACGTAGGTAGTGGCGATGGAAGTGGTAAAGGCAAGCAATGCGGAGTGTGGGAACCGTTTATGGCATTTAGATTCATTAGATAAACATATATTGGATTTTTAATCATTTTTAGATGATATAATTGCGATATCGTTGTTTTAAATCATCATTGTAAGCCATACGATATTTTTAGGAGATTCCTTACACCGTGCTTTGGCAATTAGGTTAAGTTAGATTAGCTCAGTTTGGCTTAGTTTTGTTTATGATAGGTCTCATAACAAATATGGAAATAGGCTTCATTTAATCAAAAGACGTTTTGTACAGGAACGATGGATTTACCTCCAATCGATAACTGTTGGAAATCCATTACGTATATTACCAATGACTTTGGTTAATTAATGGACGAGAAGTTAGGATTGTTGTTAACTAAGATTTGGTTGATTTGCCCATACAAATAACATTGTGTTTACCAGTGACACCGGTAAGTAGGCTAGGTGTGGGTGGACTCTTTCATTACTGCGCTCATGTTCACTCATCCCGTTACGCGCAGAATAAGCGTTTTACTAGTATATTATAATTTAATATTTTTGATCCAAACTTAAATATACTAAAAGACATGCAATAGTTTTGCTGATCCAAAAGGATTGCATATCTGCTATAGGGTTGTTTCCTATAGTGTAAAAGGAGTATGTCTAAAAATATTTCATGGAGGTTTCATCCATTGTTGCCTAACGATTTATGATTACCATACATTAACATTAATTAACCATATTATGGTTAATTGTGATTAACCATGATAACAAAAAGATTTAAAAATAATATACATATTTACATACAAATGAATTTATTGTGGTGAAATAAGAACAAGCTAATGTGCCTGTACCGTGTCCTTTGTCATGAACACCAATACTGCCAATACCTTAACAAAACCTTTTACTTAAAAAGGTTGTTGTTTTAGTACTTTGGAATAATCTTTGAACTTTTTTATGCCTATGTGTTTGTAGCATAGGTAGCCTACTGCAGCTTAAACCATGTACAATTTGCTAACAATGAAAATTATCTTGCAGATATCCTAATTTTAAATTTGAAAAATGCATTAAACTGGCTTTGTACAAAGATTTGCTACCTTTTACATACTTAACTGCTTCCGTTAAATTAAATTGAGGAAAATGTTTACATAGGCAATCCCCACTAAAGATTGCCTGTGCGATTTTGGTACATCTCAGTCAAGGGTGCACTTATGATAAAGCTGTGGTTGACCTGGAAAACTCAAAATTTCTCCTCGGATTACTTTATTTAGCGTTGTCGCCAGTAAGAACAAGAACAAACTGAGCCATTTTTATTGGAAGAGTTACAAGTTATACAAAAACAGTAAATGGACTTGAGGTGCTCTACTCGTATGATGAAGAATTGTATTGCTCGTTAAAAGTTTAATGTTAGTCTATTTTTAAATTTAAGTTTTATTTAGAATAAAAGATTATTTGTTTACTGTTTTCTTCACTCCGCTTAGTTGGTAAACCTGAGACAGTACACCAAGTTTATTTTTCGGCACACAATGAATAGCCTTTCAGTACTCTTTATAGACCAGACAGTCCTTGTTTACAGAAAGGGGTAAAGTTAGCTTGCGTAAGATAAAAACAGCTTTGCACCAGTTTTGTAAAAAACTACAACTATGATAAGTGTCGACGAAGCATACTCCTCCTCCTCAGCACGTTGGTGTAGACAATTTTACCAACATTGCATATAACTTACTGCGGTCAAAATTTCATTACGTGCCCACAACTCTATTTTTCCCAATTACCCTTCTATAATTTATTGAAACCTTCTATAGGTAATAAATAATAAAAAATGCAATATTTAGAAAAAGGTTTTTGATCCACACTATGTCAGTTTAGATAAAACACACAAAGTAGTAGAATATAACAAAGTACTGTAATGCAAATTTTAAGCTGTCTGAGAAGTTAGGTTGGTTAGGTTAGATGACATGGAACCTAACCTAACCCAACAAAATTTCTCGAACAGCTTAAATCGCATTGTTGCGACAAAGGCAACAGTAACCGCGGGCCGCTGCTGGCGACGTTATAGTATATGCTAATATTTTGTGCGTTTTCTCCAATTTTATATGGCGTGTGATCAAAATCTTTTCTGAATATTGTATTGTTCATTATTTTTTACCTATAAAAGGTTTTAATAAGTTATAGAAGTGTAATTGAAAAAAAAATAGAGTTCAGGGCACGATCGACACTTCAATTGACGAGCGCCAGTGTGTAGTTTTGTATTTACTATTTGACCTATATCAAATTATTCATAGGTAATGTTGAGAGATTCTACATTAAATAATAGTTAAATCAAAATAAACCAATAAATCTGCTGTCTAATTAATCTAAAAAGAGATAAGGGTTAGAGTGTTCTGTTTTATATTTAATTTATTTCACAACTCGACATAGACCTGTTCGGTTATTCATTTTAGTGTAATATACTCAATGGTATTAATACGATTGTCATTTTCTTTTTCTTTGTGTAAACATAGGCATAGATGGCAAGGTTCTTCTTGTTCACCAAAACTGTCTTGGCGGCATGGCAACCCAAAAGGCCCATGTTAAATTTTAGAAAATTCATATTCTTATTATCGGGAAAGTACACTACTGATCTAGAACTTTTCTTTGAAACAGAACTTAGTAATACTGTAAATTAGTATAGACGTGTTTCTTGTTGCTGATTTCATGATCGAAGTAACAAATATTGAAACTTTTTTCATATAGATAAAAAAAGGACCAATGCATTATTAAAAAAAAATTGTGATATTATTTTAATTCTTTATATATCCTTATAATTCTGTAAGAAAAAAATGTTATCCAGAAAATTGTGGTCGTAATCGTGCTTAGCAGGTAGTAAGTAAGCAGATATATATTTGTACTTAAAATACATCAATAAAAACCAGAAATATTATTACTACGTAAGCTATTCCTTAAAACATGACAATTCATAGCTATTTATTAATAGCATTTTATTAATTCTTCTGAATATTGGTTAAAAGTAGATTCCCTGTACGTTAAAACACTACTTATTTACGATGGATGAAATTATTAAGATAAATAATTTTTTAATGTTTAAACCGTAAATATTAATATGTCTTTCCCTTACTATTTCAGTTGTAACGGACAGCTGCACATCAGTAAAGGAAAGCTATTATAGCTTCAAGAATGGGGTCAAAGAAATCAAAGAAAACTTCGAACTGGCCAAAACGGCGTTTAGAATGGCTCGTTCACTAAACACTAGCAAATTTGCAGAAACAAGGGATCCAAAGGACATAGTAGATGCAATACATAATTCTGGGGATGCCATTCCAGAATCATATAAGTCATTAAGTAAGTATTGTGACATCGTATGTCTGAGCATATAAATGAATTGTGCAATTGCTTAGCAGATCTTACAGTCGAGCTAACAGTAACTGTTATTGTATTAGGTTATAATTTAAGTTGCTTGTCAACAGGTCGTTTTTTTAATAATTTATTTAAAGGCTTAAATAGTCAAACTGTGGATAAACAGTATCATTTTTTTATAAATACATATACATGTTAAGAAACTTACCTAAAACTGTATACACCCTTAGAAATGATTCTTTCCTCAAAACCTTAAAAAATCTCCCTGGGATTTTTAAATTCATTTTTACACAAGAAACATTGCAATACAAGACTCAGGTCTATAATTCTGTAACACTAGAAATTTATAAAAGAATAATACATACAAAGATTTTACAAAAACAATGAAATAATAAGTTATCGTATGGACTGCATAAGCTAAGTATTCGAGGCTCCTTTAATGAAAAATGTCTTCATTATACCAAAATAGACACTTTATCAACTCAAAAAAGACTTCCACGCTATTTGAATACTACTTTAAAAAACAACCAAGTTTTTTTAGAATAACACACAGTTGGCAATAAGCTATCTAATATTATGTTTGTAAATTTCTAATTTTGATGTATGAATTTTTTAATCAGTGAATATGATACCTGAGGAGACGATGGCACGATTGACAAATATTTTGTTCGAAACATTTCACAAAAACAATAAATTTGGTCAGAACAATCCTGAGTCCTCTCCAGAAAGGACCAGCCCAAGCCCCAGTGTCACAGAGGAAACGGCGGCATTTGAATATACAAAAGCTCAAAGCATAAAGACTCATAAAGAAGCTCAAAACTATCCCTCTGGAGAAGACGTTTCAAAGGCAATTGAAAGAATGACTGACGACAGGCCAGAGATTGTCAGCCCCACTGAGAGCGATACCAGACGACCAGTCTCACAGACGGGTTGGTATTGCAATTATTATTTAAGTAAGAGTAGAATGGCCATTGGGCGTTGACGTTTACTGAACCTAATATACAGAGTGAATCTCATAAGGTGTCCGCTATTGTTTTAGGACAAACCCGTTGCTCCCACAACAATAAAATGCAATGTTCCCACTAAACAGACCTCAAGAAATAGCTTAAAAATGTGTTAACTGTTAAACATAATTGTTTCACAATGTCTTAATACATTTAATAATTACATTTAATAAAAAACGGCACTGCATACAAGAACGTGAGTTTTATATGGGGAATCATGTTTTTTTTTTTATTTTACAACTCAACAACTAAAAGAGCTAACAAAAAATTGTAAATTAGAAACTTGCTCAGAATTGCTTAGCCAAATTATGTATGCTGTTTAACACATAATGCTATTTGAAATTTCCGAGTTTTGACTACGTAACTAAAACAAAAAATATATTTTTTTTTATTCTGGTCTTGTGATATGTAATATTGTAATATTACGTCTCAATGTCAAGCTTCGCCCATAAAAAATGGAACATTTTAATTAGGGCAGAGATATCGGAATTTGTATGAAAAATATAGGATATTCAAAAAAGAACCAATTTTTCCACATGAGGAGTCACCATTTAAATTACACCAGAATATTTGTATTTACAAGAGCATTAAAATGGTTTATAATACGACATAAATTTTTATTTGACGATTGTAAAATTTGAAATAGTGAACCTCTGGTTTCAATATATTCTGTATTCAAACTATCTTCAAACTATTATAAAATTCATTCCTTGGAGTTGATTAAGTGGGAACCAGATTTATTTAATCACTGTTGTACCGAAGGTTTTTCTGAAATAATAGTGGATATCTTACGAGATTCACCCTGTGTTATAGCAATTGCGTTATTTTAAAACGGGGTTTCAGAAAATATGAAATTCTATACAAAATGTCCTTAGAGATCTTTCAAGTGCACTACAAACTATTGCAATCGGCTTTCCTAAGTTTCTGTATTATTTTTTGGCATTCACTTAAACTAAAATGTTACGCATTCCAACATTCATATTATTCAATTGAATTTTATGAATACTATTGTCGGTGACATAGTAATTTCCTTGGTTAAATAGAAGCACGGAATCTTTAGGATTATTCCTGGTTTATAGAATTTACATAATTATTATTTCATACATTATTACTGCAATAGTTAATAATTGTGATACTCTGATTAGCTAAATTTATAGGCCTGTGAGTAAATTATCTCAATGGTTTTTGACAAAATTTGGCAAAGTCAATCATTTTGTCAAGAGTTTGTGTATAAGTAACTGAGATGACGAGATTGAACCAAAGAATCGTTGATATCACAAAATGAGTGAATATATTAATATGCTTGCTTTGTTTGTCTAGTGTTCCACAATTATTTTTATTTCATAAAATATTCTAAATGATTAATCACTACCCCCTATAAAAAGTAATTTCTGGCCATATCAAAATTCCATATATGTTTTTATAAAGTCATATATGGTTTTTGATGACCATATATGGAAGCATATATGGCCAGATGTGGTTGTATCCATATATGGTGGTATCCATATATGGTCATATATGTAGTCTATGTATGGAATTATTGGCCATATATGGCCATACATGTTTTCTATATATGAAATTATTGCCCATATATGGCCATAAATATCCTCCATATATGGAATTATGGTCTATATATTATGGTCATATATGACTCCCAGGTATGGAATTAAATTACTCATATATGGAATGATAATTTTCCATTTATGCTCATGTATAAATGAGTTTTTGACGATAATTGGAATTATTATAAGGAATTGTTGCCACATTTGGATTATGTAACTGGACTCCCAAACACTTCTTATAATATTATAAATCTTAAAGTTTGTGTATTTTCTTGTTGCTCTCGTAAGCACACACTACTGAACTGATTGAGTTGAAATGTGGTACAGTAGGGAGGCAGATAATATAGGCATTTCTCCTTTAAAGTAATTAGTAGTAAAGTAATAAAGTATCCAGATTTGAACCCAGATGACAAAATCCTGTACATACATCTATTGTACAATTTTATTATATCGCAACAATATCTTAAAACTGACGTATAATTTAAAAATTGTAAGTGTAGTAGTTTGTAAGGAGAATATTATATTAATAATTAATTAATTGTACCTTTGCTATCAAACAGCTGCAAATATCAATGTCACGTAGTTAGGCTATATTAATAACAACATTCTTCAAATGGCATAAAATGTCTATGAAAAATCTTGTTTTACGAGACCAAATACAGCTTCTCTTATTCGTAATGGGTTTTGTTAAGCCATTTGTAGCGGTTGTGGTGTAGTGGCTAAAGGGGCGGACTCTCACGCTGGAGTCCCGGGTTCGAATTCCAATCGGATGCTCGAAAATTTTGTTTTGAAATTTTTGAATTTTAAATTTTAATTATAGTTTTAATGCATAGTTTATACCATTTAATGTAAAAATATGTTTGATTGTAATTTTTTTATTTATTTATATATTTTTTAAATTTCTATATATGGGGGATTCCATATATGATCATATCTGGTTATATTTGGTCCAAAACCAAATATAACCGGATAAAAAAAAAATTATATGGCCATATATAAACTTTTTCATAAGGGACCATTAATTTAAAGTGTTCAAATAAGCCTTTTAAAATACTATAATTTTTTATAAAATAGTTGTATGATAAAAAAGGGTTTTTCACTAAAACTGCATTCTGATTCCATGATAAATACATTTTTGTACTAAAAATATATTTTAATCTTCGAATGCAATCTCATTAGACTGTGAAGTGATTTTTTAGATTACATTGATGTCGACCCTCCTTCTAACATAAACTTCAATCCTGAATATACTGAGATGAAATCTGACGATGAAAAGGAAACTCGATTTGACAATAATCTTAAAAATCAGGAAAATACAGAGGAGGAGCCGAAACATAATCCTTTTGGTTTGGGAAACGATTTCAACTATCACCGACCTTCAGAATCAGCCCACGAGCCTTTCATTGACAATGCTGATTCTCCACCATTCGGGTCCAAAGAAAACAATTATAACAGATCACAAAATGGGGACAGTTTTGCCGATAAATCTCCACAAAATAACTCTTCGCGAACCTACGAGGAAAAGACAAAAGACCTCCCTCCAATGACAAAAAGACTAGGTGAAGGTAAATATGCATTATTTAATAAGTACAGATTTAAGCATAGGTATAAAAATGACCCAGTCGGTAGCACGATCAACTGTGAAACCATGTCTTGAGTATGAATTTCGGTGCTGACACTTAATACCGGTTTATCTCAATCTTGTACTGTATTAGCTAACTCTTAATTTTCTTGAAACGTTCGCGCACAGGACTTTCAATTCCATGTAAATGGGAAAATGCGAGGCTAGAAAATCTACTGATGACTTAAAAATATAGCTATTTTTTCACATAAATTAAATAAAATAACCATTTAAATCCATTCAAAATCTGGAAATGTCCTATTAAAAACATAAGGGTGAAATAGTACAAGCAATATGAATCATAAGGTCAATATGAAATATTTATCTTTTAAAAACAACTGTATATGTACCTAGTATTTTGTATTCATTCAGAGCTTACAAGGAGATTTGGAACCAACTGGAGACAAAGGGTTCCCGGGTTTTTACACAATCCAGAACTGCAGGACAACATTCCTGACTTGGGATTAGGACTTTCTAAGGAGAACAACCAAGATAGTAAGTCTATAATAATTTTTTTCCAAAATCGATTCCACTTTTTAGAGATATTTTATTCTTAACAATTATTCTTATGTTGATGTTTAAATTATATTTATTGTCATAATAAAAAAATCCTAAAATCAAGATTTTATGAAAATAAACTATTCGTTTAATTCAACTCATGATGTTGGTGGTTTTATTGAATTTTATTTATTTTATTTTTAAATAACATGTTTAATGAATTGCATAGTACTATTTATATTGATAAAATATTGAGCTAATTTGACAAATAACTATTGAGTTATTACTATTTGTCACAGTGTGCAACAGCCGTGTAAGCAGATTTACCATGTTTACATACTTATTTCAGTGATAATGTCAATGTCAAGAGTGATAAAGGACTTGATGTGACCGTGCAGCAAGTATTGAGGAAATTATTGCCAGAGAAGATCCTAGGGAGATTATGAAATTAATTCCTCTGCCAAATCTTCGTGGGTATAAAAACTTAATATTTAATATATATATATACCCCGCACTTTTTTATATTTATGTAAATAATCTATATCTATCCTATTATATACAATTCTACTGGTGTCTGTCTGTATTTGTACTAATAATAGGAGCAACATCTACTAAACCGACTGGGCTCAAATTTTACAATAATATAGCTACCATACCAAGAATGGTAATAGGACTATTCACACTTCGATACTGACCGTGTACTTTGCCTCTTTGGCTTTAAAAGTTCTGTGGTAATGATTTTAAAAGTAAATATTGATTGGTCTCCATGGCTGCAACGAGAACACTCACAATGTTTACATTTGCTTTGATAGTTCAATGTAAACCAGAAGAACTGCCAAATTGCGTATTTCATAATTTTTTAGACAGCTGATTAAGAAATTAAAGAAGAAATTAAATATAATACAACTATTAAGTTGGTTTAGTGGTAGATTTATTTAATCTAAAACTTTACCATAAGATTATTTATTCTTGAACTATGTCAATAATATAGAAATAAAAAAAGATTCTTTAACCACTATATCAACCTAGGCTCTACTTTAGATTTTTTAAAGTGTCAAAGTTGTGAAAATAATGATATTGATATATTTCTATGGAAGAAATATGAAAATTACTATGTATAGATGTTTTGTATGAATTTGGACGATATTTTTCATAAATTAGAACTGCTTAACATGTGTTGGATTATCTTAACATAACTTGCAATTTACATGTACTTTTTTCTAAAATCAATAAAATATATGTTACTATGTTTACTTAATGGTTACTGTGATAATGTAAAGGCAATGGACTATGGAACTGATTAAAAAAACAGGTTTGCATATTGAGTTGTTCGTAGATATTTTTGTAGAGTAGAATCAGACATGAAATGAAACATACTGTATTTATATTTTTTTGTCCTTGATGTTTTGATAAGCATATTTAGGTTTGTCTGCGGTCTGTAATGCTCAATTTCATTTGTAAATAAAATTATTATGTACTAAAGATATAAAAAATCAAGTCTTCTTATAATTTCATTAACAATAAATCCTCATTGGCATTACTTCTTACACGAGCTAAATTACTAAAACCCACCTTTTTATAGTATAGATATAGTTTATTTAATATTTCAACAGACTATTGATAAGACACAACAATATTTCTTAAGTTTATAACAGCTGATGTTGGTGTTGCTAATTATTTATTGTGAGTGAATATGGAAGGATTTGTTATTTAATTTAAAGATTGACGTAAAAAATATTCATTTAAATTTAATAATTAGTAGTTTTCAAACACCAAGATTAAAATTTAAAATTTCGAAAATAATGAAAAAAATAAATAAATAAGAAAGATGAAGGTAAATCATGGTATGTGAAAATAATATTTGAAAATTTGTTAAGTTTTTCTCATATCAGCCTACACAAGATTAATCAAAACCAAAATGGCGGTTTCGAGTACTTACCTGATTTAAAAGACACAAAAGATTATATAAAGGTGATAAAGGTTGAATTTTGTTTCTAAATACCTTAGCGGATGTGTAACTATTTTATAAAACAGATGTTAAAATGTTATTAGGATCAAAATGTTTCTATTTCATGTCCTCTTCCTTTTGCAAAGGACGGGCACAACAGCTAGTTTCTAATAAAACTGTACAAACAAGCTATCTTATTAAATGAGCGAATTACCTACTAAAGTATTCTACTGCTAATGTGAAAGTAAATAGATAGTATAATGTATAATGCATGTTATTGGACTACAAGAGGAAAGAAACAATTATGATTAACAATATTGTTACAATAATTTAATATTGAAATATTAAACAGAGTTTTAATTTACTAACTTTTACAAATGTTTTTGTTAACCCAAAATTACATAGTTTTTACTTTTATGACCATAAATAAAAACTTAAACATATTTTGTAATTTCTTTCAACAGAATTTTGTATTTTAAAAAGGGTCCTTAAGTTTGCTGCAACAGGGAGGGTAAAAAAATTTTTTTTGTACCTATAATGTTAATAGTTTGGTAAGAAATAACTACGGTAATAGCTTATTCCCTATATGGGAAATCCGCTTACAACTATTGCAAACATTTTCTGTACCCTTACGGAGAAAACCTTTCCTTCTACAAAAGTAGCCTACACATCGTTTGCAGTAATACATTATCTTGATTGTATTTTACTAAAATAATTCAAAACAAATAAATTATAAGAACATTATTATCTTTAACGAAACACATCGTTTGACCTCGAAAAGATTAAGTGACGTTTAAAACTGTTTAATCGTGTAAATTAACATGACTTCCTGACGATATCTACTGATTCATTGTTAAATAATGCTAACAGTGGAATCAGATAATGATTGAAAAACATACTTGTTTGCAATATCAGACAGCTACTGCGTTACAGTCTACATTACAAAACATGGGGAACATTACTTGAAATACACCACAAAATGTAAGAGGTATTTACTTTTGATATATTTAAATTCGGTTTATTATTAAGTTAATATTGGTATAGCCGTCCTGTAGAAATATACAAAGCAAGTGAGGAATAACTATTTTTAACCAATCGTTTTGGGCCTCCACACGAGATGTTTAGTGAAATAATGATTTCTTTTTGTAAATAAAAATCAAATACAGTGAATTTAAGTATATGAAACTGACTTGATGTACAAAAAATATAAATGCAACCAATGATTTGGATTGAGTTTTAAATAACTTGGATTCTGCTTTGACATGACTGTGTACACTTTATAACTATAACGAGTTAAATATTTTCCCAAAACTTGACAACCTTAAAACACACTTATGAATCTGATTTAAGTTAAATAGTGGTATGGGTTTCTCAATGAAGGGGTTCTGTATATAAAGGTTTTCCGTACCAAAAGTTCCTATTGTTTTTTGTGATGGTGAGCAGAGAGAATTAATCACTCCAAATTAGCAAAAGCTATTGGCAATCTATTGGTATTTTGGCAATTGGTAATTAATACATTGATAGTTTATTTGATCTTTGCCTTTCTTGACAAAGTGCCCTCGCACTAACATTTTATTATTTATAAATGTTTTAGTGTAACTATTTGTTTATTGTAATAATTTTTCAGGAAAGCTTAAAACATAGGAAGACAGGAAGCTGGTACAGATAACACGGATAAAGGGTTTGGGAATAGAATGAATGTTACTACATCAAATATTCCTACAGAAAATCGCTTAGGCATGAAGAATTTGGCATTAACCTTACAGAACCCTACCTCTCCAATTATTGAAGAAATAGATTTCAAGTCTATACATCAGCGCTCCGAACAAATGCCTTTATTCGAACATGAATTTGGAATTCTTCTCTGTGACTTATTATCAGAATTTGACTTGGAGTTAGAGACTTTATACTTATCAGAAAATTTAGCCGAATGTATAGTAAGAAAACATAGTGGCATTCTTCAAAGGTTTGTTATTGGACGACAACGACAATATAACAATTTACCATCACATTACGATTCATTTACAGAAAATGGTAAGTGTTTTACAAATAAGTAAATAATATCCAAACTAAATGGTGTTAAGAAATTGTCTATTTACTTGATATTTTGAACGTAAGATGATGTTTTCCACTTACTTTGGCACGTTCTGCATAGGAAACTTATTTGGCAAACCAATGATGTAAACTATTATAAAATGCTCAGCCACTTAGCTGTGGAGCTAACGCTGTGTTATCAAAGATCAGAAAACTTCAGCTTTATACTATTAACTATTTTACTAATATACATAGACAATTGATAATTTCTCTTACTTTCACTAAATATTGTGTAACAATGTTTATTTCTTATCGATCTCCTAGCTATTATTCTTACTATGCATTTTTACTAACAAAACAATTGATTTATTTTCAAAACTCCGATACCCATTTATTCCAGACCATACTTTTGTTGTTTTACGTTCGTGACTCTTTCACTAAATAGTGTAGCAAATGTTAACCAAATGAATTTTATGTTTAACAATAAAAAGGGCTGTAGAAAATAACCCCCGCTGCAGCAAACCTGCAGACTAAGCGAATTTCCAATTGTATAATTTTATTCTCACTTATTCTCACTATTTAAAAATATAAGCTTTAACGATACATATAAAAAATGTTTACAACTAGTGTTTTTGGCCTCCGGAGGCAACAAAATGAAAAAGTAAATTGATCCCGGGCCTAGGTCTTACCGTGCCACCTACGGTGATAGCTACTTCCCTAAAGTGAAATTCGCTAAAAGGACTGTATTTCCAATTTAATCGAGTCAAGACAAAGTAAACAAAATCACAATAATTAAAATTAATAACAAAAACATATGGCAATAAATACATAAATACAAGGAACATAAAACATTTTGTCAAAATGAAACATATATTACAAGGAAATCTAATTCTATCTAACAATAATACTCTAAAACCAACCAAAAAGAGCAAACCAACTTATTTAGAACATGATTTGGTAACGTTTGTCTTTAGAGATTGATCCTAAATTATTAGCAGGTTTGATAAATAATTCTTATACAATTAACGATTGTTTTTTTTCAGATTTCCCCAAGGAAGTAGTTTTAAGCCAATCAAGAGGTTTGGACACTGAATTCTCAAGGGCTGCTGAACCTCAACAGAGAAAATTGCTTTGTTTTGACGTAAAATATGGAGACATTGACAATTATTTTAAACTGGATAACATTAAAAACCGAGAAGATCATAAATGTGGATGTAACTGTTTAAAAAATTATAAAGGTTCCCAGAACCATTTCCCTAAAATCAAAGAAAATCAGGAATCATCGGATCCAGCCCTGAATAATCTCTTAGTGTATGAGGAAACAAGGCAGTTCAAGAGTGGAGATGATATAACAATTGAACGCTTCCAGCGATACAAAATTCGACCATCAAAAGAAAAGTGGTCACAGATAGTGATGGGTACAGGAAAAGTAAAACCCAAGGTCAATGGACATGAACAACTTCACCCCCCAATGTCGAACAGTCATCGGACGTGCTTCAAGGATCGAAGTGAGCCATCGATCTTAAACATGACAACCTCGAACTTTCCTTCTAATGACATAAACCAAGTTTTACCCAAACGACTGCCTGGGACTGCAACGCAACAATATATATTTAAGAAGCCTCAAGGCAAAGAACTTAAAGAAAGATATATTTTACCTAAGCAGACAAAATTTAAAACCTTTGCCTCCAGATATAAACGAATAAACAATATTATGTCGGAGTCCGAACCACCTAATGTCTTGAATAATTTCAACACACCAGCCACAGAAGTGATTGGAAATCGGAGAAAGAATTTAAGATCAGGAGTATTTTGCAAAGTTGAAGAAATGACTTCTAAGGAACGAAAGGCTTTTTTTACGTGTCATGTTAGAGATGATAATGCCATTGATGAACGACAGCCTCGCTTCAACCGTCACAGAAAGTTTGTAAATGCATTCAAGCCATCGACAGTTAATGCACATCAGCCTTTGAAAAGGTGCACCGATGCTCACTCTCCCCAACCAGCTCATGAAGTGAATATTTACATAAAACCAAAAGATACTTCAATTCCTGTTACTCAAAGAACTCTAACTGTTACTAAAACGCAAAACATTGATGGAACGATACAAGCTCATAAAGTAGAACAGAAGAAGGAAACGATTGGACTGACCTATGCGAAATCCTGTGAAAATGAAAAAGAACGAGTTGTTCATGTGACGAACAAAGAAACGAGGAACAAAAGTCACAACAACGTACAAGAACATGTTTCGAATCACACATCTTTATACATTCAGAGTGGGAAATTAAACCACAATGAGGATGACAACGAAGTATTCAACTATGAGCTGGGAGGAAACTTTGATATTAAATTAAAAAGTAAAGCAGAAAGTTTAAGAAATAGCATAGTATCCCAAAAATCTTTATTAATCAAGGACGCCATATTAGACGACTCAATAAGTCCAGTTAAACACTTAAAAGAGACAAAGGAGCAGCTACTTTCTAGACATATTAATCAAATTGGTAAGATAAGTTCAACAAGTAAACCAATAATTAAGGAAATACTCTGGGCCCAAAAATCTCCCCCGATCTCAACTGTTACAACTAGCCCTGATGTGTTTAGGCATAGTACAACAAGTCGGCGCATGGATACCAACTGCGAAAACTATATAGAAGATTATAGTACCAATTGTGAGCCACCCACGGCATTCATTGTGGATAAAAATACTCCTCCCTCTAAAATCTGGACCAATGAATCCAACAGTCAAGATTACATAAAATGGGAGGTGGAACATGAGCAAACAACTGATGAAATGTGTAACATTTTCACCAAAGAGGAAGATAATGTGAATCAAAACCGCTCGGATGGAAATCAATGCTCTGTTATGTAGTTATTGAGTTGTGTATATTAAACTTGGTATGCTCTAACTTACTTAATCTCACTTTAAGAATCGATGTTTAACTCAAAATTATAAAATATATATTGCCGTGAGTACAGGTTTTCTAGTGTAAACTACAAATAAAGGTTGTTTTTTACAATTGCGAAACATAATTAATTTTTTTCTCTAGGAGATTTAGATTCATATTTTACACTATTCATCGTCCAAACCTATTTCTGGAATCAATCATACCACCTTGGAATATTTGCAATACAATCCAACAATTATTTTTGAATTTTAGTTATCAAAATATAAACTCACGTGAGGTTTTATGATCGCAACTTTCTTATTTCAATGTGCAGGCTACAATATAAATTGAATTGGCTTACAAGCGTTCGGGAAACTCTCCGACTTTAAAATCAGCGGTGTGTCATAGATTTCAAGGTAAGGTGAGAGCCAGCCAACAAAAATAAAACGTACTGCCTGTTACCACATGGTTACCACTGGTGCACAGACCACTAAAACATTGGTAATCCACTGGCCGTACTGTTCTCCTTTGCCATCAGTTGCTTCTCCCAGCTTCATGTTCTAGCACTCTAGCAATAGTCCGAAACTCTGGTTCCGACCATTGTACTTAAGTATTACTTATCAGAACAGAAGATTGTAATGATGAGCACTAGTATCTTAATTGCAATAGTATTCAAGTAACCAAATTATATTTTCAATAACCCAAAATTCATTATAATTTCAAAATTACCATAAGATATTTGAATTTTGACAAAATTATTAAAAACCTATTCAATTCAGTTCATAACTTCTTTTTTCTGTAACATGTAAATTGTTTACAAAGAATAGAGTCAGACCTAACCTAAGTTATATATATTATGAATACTGTATCTAAAAATACATCCCACATTTTTGAGTTTTCAGCTCTTAGGATAATATACACAACATACGTTACACACATCACTCCAAGAAATTATAGAACGAAAAAAAATAAATAACTACAACTGAGTATTACAAATTAATGAAAGCAATACTTAAATGAAGGATTATATACATACAGTTAGTTTAGCTAGACTTTAGTAAAGCTAGAGGGTCTCCACTGTCTGGGAAAGCCACGACCAATCAGAGCAATTATTTTAAAGGATACTCCATATAAGGAATATTATACTAATAAAATAATTTTGGTGATTGGATAGATAGATATTTGTTCATATAATTAAATCAACATGCAGTAGATCTTGTCAAATATCAGAATAAGTTAAGCAAAAAATAATGCAAGCAAGCTACAGAAATAAAAGGATCTACTGAAAAGTTAACATCTATTATAAAATACCCCCGCCACAGCAAACCTGCAGACTGAGCGAATTTCCATTAACCTGATTGGATTTACACTAAAATGCCTCCATAAAAATAGCACATTTATTTCCTATTTAAATAGAATTAGTTTAACGAGTACTCAGGTTTGCTGCAACAGGGAGGGTAAAAAAGATTTTTTTAATAAAATGATAATAGTTTAGTAAGAAATAAAAGTATTTTCCAAAATCGATCAAAATATGTTCATAAACAAGCAAACTACAACAGTTGACTTATTCTCCATAAGAATAACATGGGAATATTAAAATTAAAATTTTTTTGAATTTTCTCCGTAACAATTAGGCGCATAATAACGCTTCATTATACTAAATTATTTGTTTTTTTAAGCTCTACAAAATGGTTTGAAAAGAAATTGTGAAATTTTGTGTTTTTAGGGTCAAAAATGGGAAAAACCTATTTTTACCCCATAAAACCCCCCATAAACCCCCGTTCCCATAGTCCGATCATGCTGGTTCGCGAACTCATTCAAGTTTATCCCGCCTTACACCTTCAAACCAAATTTTATCAAAATCGGACGAAAATTACTCAAGTTATCGTGCGGATGGACACACATATATATATATATATATATATAT